>NC_044037.1:34926506-35573256 GCF_901765095.1 Microcaecilia unicolor
CTTCCCTTACTTACTATCTACTGCCCTGGTGGTCTAGCGACCTCTTTGGGACAGGAAAGAGCCCCCTCTTTCCTGCCCGGAGCGCTGCCCTTGCCCTGCATCCTGTTGCTGTGTGACGGTCTCGGGATTCAAAATGGCCGCCGAGAGTTGACGCGGCCTCGCGAGACTTCAACTCTCGTTGGCCATTTTGAATCCCGAGGGGGCTCTTTCCTGCCCCGAAGAGGTCACTAGACCACCAGGGCAGTAGATAGTAAGTAAGGGGAGGGGAGGTGACAGGGGAGGGGAGGGGAATATGTGACCCAGGGGAGGGGAGGATACGGGGGGCAGGGAAGGGGAATATGTGACCCGGGGGAGGGGAGGTGACGGGGGAGGGGAATATGTGACAGGGGGCGGGGCGAGAGCGAGAAAGAGCAGGACGAGGATGCGAAAAGGGCGTGGTGTGGGCAGGGCAGGGGGCGCGACATGTGTCTTCTTTTTCAGAGGACAAAATATGGTAACCCTAAGTAAGGGGGGTCATTCTAGAAAGTGGGCACCAACCTTTATGCACCAAATATGCACACATATGATTAGAATACCAGCATATATGTGTGTAAGTGAACACACATGCATATAAATGCAAACATTTCACTAAATAATAGTGCTATTTTACAAGTAGATGTGCACATGGAAGGAGCCCTTACACCAGCTCTGGAGCTCTATGGATAGTGTAAGTTCTTATGCCTAAGCTATAGGAGCAAATATACCTGGTTAGGTCGGTATTCTATAAAAGTAAGTATGTGCCTTTGTTCCTTTATAAAGTGCAAGCCTAACTGGGAATATATGTTGGATGAGTGTCCCAAAGCCAACCTAAGTTAATGAGGAGTACTGATCTTACAAAATTAAATTGAATTATATTAGTAAGAAACATAGTAGCAAATTGTGAGAAAATGCAACTAAAAAAGTAAAAAACAAATTATTAATATACCTCCTAATTCTATAAAAATTGCCAAAAATTGAGTGCATAAGTTTGGGTGCACAAGCAATTTAATTGAATAATGAGCTAATTAGCACCAATAATTGGCTTTTTAACAAGCAATTATTAGCACTAATTAAATTTAATTGGCCTTTATGTGCATAAATTTAGGAATAGGATCCATGCCTAAAATCTACGCGCAATCTGAAAAAGGGGGCATGGAAATGAGAAGGTCATGCACGTAATGGGGGAATTCCTAAAATTAACGCATGTTCTTATAGAATAATAGAGATACACACCTACTTTAGGCACATACATTTGTATCACATGTCAACTGGGGAAAATTTCCGAACATTAAAAGCGCGAGTCCCAGGCATAAGTACTATTCTATAAACTGTGCCTAACTTTAAGTGCGGCTTATAGAATAGCATTTTTCAGCGATGATTTTTTTGTTGGTGACATATTTATTTATGCATTCTTGTATCCCACTATTATCTAAAAACAAATTTCGGTTCAAAGTGGCTTACAATTTACATTTTGGTAGAGTTAAAATAGCGTTGTGCAATGTGGAGAGGGCATCTATAGTTCAAGTGGTTATTCATAAGAGATTTGAAGAGATAGATTTGAAGAGGAAAAGTTAGTGGTAGCTTTTGTGTTCAGTTGTAAAGTTTTGGTGATGTTTATTCATATAGTTTTTGAAGAGGTAGGTTTGAAAGGAAGGCAACAATATCTTTGTGATTAGCTGTAGAATTTTTTTGAAGATGTAGGTTTTCATTTCTTTTCTGAACTGAGAGGAGATTTGTGATGCTTCTTATGGATTTTGGTATCGAGTTCCACCATTTGGAACCCTGCTGTGTAGATAGTTTTGTAGTTGGGTAGGTGTAGGAGTAGGTAGTTTCTGTTTACGGGGCTGGCATTTCTTGAAAATAGTTCAATCATGTTAAGCATATATTCAGGTGCCATTCCAAATAGTATCTTGAAGATTAAGGTGCTCGCTTTGAAAAATATTCTTGCCTTGACTGGTAGCCAATGTAGTGTTTCAAGTAGTACAGTTGCTCTTTCGTATTTCAATTTCTTGAAAATCAGTCTTGCTGCAGTGTTTTGGACTGTTTGCAGCGATTTTAGTGTGTTTTCCTTGCACTCTACGTATGCTGCATTGCAGTAGTCTAGTTGCAATGGTATCGTTGATTGTGCCAATATCGGGAAAGACTGTCTAGGGAAATAGTCTCTTATTCTTCTCAGTTTCCATAGTGTTCTGAAGCATTTTGATCTTACTGCTGATATTTGATTGTCCAGTATTAGATGTTTGTCAAGAATGATTCCTAGTATTTTAAGTTGTGTTTCGATGTGATATGTTTGTTGGTTGACTGTGAATTTTTGGTAGGATCTGGGGTTGTGTGGGCTAGATAGTACTAGGAATTTGGTTTTGTCTCTGTTCAGTTTGAGTTTGAAAATTGTTGCTCATTCTTCCATGAGGTCCAATCCTTTTTTAATTTTGTCCTGTATGTTTGTGATATTGTTTTGGAAAGGTATGAAGATGGCGATGATGTCTGCATATTTAAATGGGTTGAAACCCATTAATTTCATTAAATCTAGCCTGCAATGTATAGGACCCATGACAATTATGGTGAATATATCTCAGAAGAAACAGTAAAGCTCTGAAGAATCACCGCTGATGGTCCTTTATACACTCCAGAGAAGTGATTGGTTTCATATAACTCTTTTGACAAACCCCTGGATTAAAGAAGGATGTCTTCTTGGTTTAAGCCTAAATTTATAAGCCTAACTTTTATGCTCCTAAATTAAGATGAATTTTCAGCTGAAAACTTAAGCTCCTAAATCTATGTACTATTCTGGGCCAAATTTAGAAGCATGAATTTAAGAGTTTGAATTTGGGCCTACATTTATTGTAGAATATGTTGAAGCAACTCAAAGGCTACCCATGTAACCCAAATTTCATAAAATTCGCCAAAAATTGCCTGCACAAATTTGAATGAGCGCCCAATTTGTGTGTGCAATTTAATTGACTAACAACCTAATCAGCACCAATAATTGGCCTTTTAACAAGCAATTATTGACACTAATTAGATTTAAATGTAAGAACGGGATCCACACCTAAAATTTATGCATGATCTGAAAAAGGGGGCATGGAAATGGGAGGGGTCATGGGCGTAAAAAGGGCGTTCCTAAAATTAACGTATGTTCTTATGGAATAACAGGGATACACACCTAATTTAGGCACACAAATTTGCACCACGTTTCAGTTGGTGCAAATGGTTGCACCTAAAATAAGCGATTCCCAGGCGTAAGCGCTATTCTATAAACTGTGCCTAACTTTAAGCATGGCTTATAGAATAGCACTTTTCCAGCAACAATTTACAATTTTTTTGGCGCTATATATATATATATATATATATATATATATATATATATATAATCTAGCCCATAAAGTACCACGATTGGGAGGGAAGGAGAGAGAATGGAGTTCTATGTACAAAGGCCAAAAGCAAATAATGGTAAAATGCGGTCTTCCCCACTTCACAGCTGTTTCAGTGACAACCTAACAGTAATCTAGATGGACTATATCCAGCTAACATGAAACTAACGTCATTCACCTTGCCTGCTGGGTCCTGCACTGAGAATTTCCACCATATAACTGCTGGCTTGAGCCACTGTACACTGGCCTCTTCGGCTCAGAGAAAATTGGTGTCGACAGCCTCCTGAGCACATTTTAATAATCAGCCTGATCATGGGTGCATGGCAGCTGCTCGACTGATGGTGTTAGACAGCGAATAAAGAAAGATGCCAGCAGTGCCCTCAGATCTGACATAACGAGGGAACCATCAGTCATTCGGCTAAAAGGCTCGTAAAGGCTCCATCAGCTGTGACACAGAAGTCTGTCTTATGCAAAGCTAATGAGTACATGTGGCAGTGTTAGCATTCTCTTCAGACAGTAACAAGTTGTAAGTGATCTGCATTTTAGATGAAAATCTCCAGTGAAAAGCAAGGAATATGATAAGCAGCCTTTGCAACAGTGACAGAAAGCTACTGATGTAGGGGAGCAGGCAAAAATGACTTAGGTAATATCAATCAAGCATCTGCAAACCAATAATGCTGGTGCAAAACGCATGGGAGCACAAGTCAGGATGACAAATAAGCAATAAAGGAGCCTATTCACCAAAACACGCTAACGATGCTATATGTGGCACCTAAAATTAACGCACGTTTGGCAATCACGCCTGTGTATTCTAAATACCACACGGTATAGAATACGCTATGTGTAAATCTATATGCGTCCATTTACGCCAACACAAAGCTGATGTAAATCCCTGCGCGTATGTTTACGCGCACTGGCCCATATTTTATAACAACAAATGTAGATTTTGGAATGCCCAAGAAATGCCCACTTCCATGCCCCTAACCACGCCCCTTTTTGCCTGTGCATGTTAGCATTTAGACACATCTATATAAATAAATCTCACCTGAAACATTCTGAAGCTCTGAAACTCACTCTCTGTGGCAGGGACACTCACTGTCACTCATGCACCACTCACTCTCACTCATAGACCCGCCCTCAGCCACGCCCCTTCCGCACATAATTCCCAACCCCAATGTTCTAAATGAAGCTGCCACTTCCGTTTTTGAGGTGGCAGAGACCAAAATTTTTCCCCATGAGTGTCTGCCCCTCCCTCGCGTCCGAACGTGATGACATAGGAGGCGGGGCTATGACACTCAACGAATCCCCAGTTCCACCGCCCTCCGACGCTCCACCCCCCCCTGCCCAACGCACACCGACAAACAGCAACCTACACAGACCCTCCACCCTCCCGACACACAGCGACAAACACCGACCTACGCAGGGGGAGGAGTGCCATCCGACCAGCTGATCCGTCGCGATCCTCACGCTGCAGCCCTCCAAAAATTTACGCGCCACCTGCGCCCTCCTGCGCCCTCCTGACCCTGCCGTGAAAACAGCTGATGACCCACACTGCCGTCCTGCGCCCTCCCGACCCTGCCGTCCAAACAAAACACCTGACGACACTGCCGCGATCCTCACGCTCACACCCTCCAAAAAACAACCAACGGAAGGCCGGACAAGCAGGAGGTAAAACAGGTCAGTGCTAGCAGGCAGGGGGAGAAGTCGCGAATAACGCCGATCAAGTGGCACGGAGGGGGCACCCCTGCCACACACTCTCATTCCCACACACACACACACTCTCTCTCTCTCTCTCTCTCTCTCTCTCTCTCACAAACACACACACTTGCTACCTCCTGTTTCATCACACACACTCTCTCACACACACAAACACTGACACACTCTTTCTCTCTCTCTCTCTCTCTCTCTCTCTCATTCTCTCTCTGACACACACACTCCATCTCTCGCACATACTCTTTCTCAAACATATACTCCGAGGAAAACCTTGCTAGCGCCCGTTTCATTTCTCACAGAAACGAGCCTTTTTTTACTAGTAAGTACATATTGTAAGTAATGCCACACTGGGAAAAGACCAAGGGTCTATCGAGCCCAGCATCCTGTCCACGACAGCGGCTAATCCAGGCCAAGGACACCTGGCAAGCTTCCCAAACGTACATGTTATTCCTGGAATTGTGGATTTTTCCCAAGTCCATTTAGTAGTGGTTTATGGACTTGTCCTTTAGGAAACCGTCTATCTCCTTTTTAAACTCTGCCAAGCTAACTGCCTTCACCACGTTCTCCAGCAACGAATTCCAGAGTTTAATTATGCGTTGGGTGAAAAAAAAGTTCCTCCGATTGTTTTAAATTTGCTACACTATAGTTTCATCGCATGACCCCTAGTCCTAGTATTTTTGGAAAGCGTGAACAGACGCTTCACATCCACCTGTTCCACTCCACATTACAGAACATGCTTAGCAATGTATGTGCATAAATTCTAAATTTTGCCAATGAATGCTCATTATTGCTTGTTAAGAGCTGTTAACAGCACTTGCACTTAATAGCTTGTTAAAACAATTTATCTACGTGTGTAGTTATAGAAGACACCTAGATTTACACACAGAACCGCACACTATATAGAATCTGGGGTACGGTTTGTAAATAGCCCCCCCCCCCCCACTGACAATAATGGGGCCAATTTATTAACAATATTCATTAGTATGTGTTATTTCCTTACCATGCTTTGGAAAATAAGCTCCAAAATTTCTCTTATCCTGGCTGTTCCAACAGGTGCCATCTTTGAATTAGCAAACTAATTGCAGAATGAAAACGGTGACTAGAATACTTTCATGTTTGCTAAACGTTCCAGTTCATTGAGGGAGAGGTTATGAGTGGAAACAGAGAAGCACAGAGGTTGCGGGCAGGTGAGCACCATGTGGGATACTCTGTCTGCCCACAAAATGCCAGCTGCTTAGTGAAATGCTAAGAGGTTAGTTCCTTTGAAAGTAGTAGACCTATCTGCTCAATACAGAATTCAGATTTGCAAATGAGTATTACTACTACTACTACTACTTAACATTTCTAAAGCACTACTAGGGTTACGCAGCGCTGTACAATTTAACATGGAAGGACAGTCCCTGCTCAAGGAGCTTACAATCTAAAAGACAGGTGTACAATCTAAAGACAATCTAAACAATCTAAAGACAAGTATGCAATCAAGAGGCACACCACTGCATTACTAAAATTACCAAATTCATTGCAATTCACATAATTGAAACACACACACACACACACAAAAAAGAAAATCTTAACAGTACACGTCTGACTATGTCTCAGTCCATTCCTACTATTCTCCAAACCTGACCACCCTAGCAAGACTTTCAAAGGACCCTGGAAATCAATTAATGGGAAAACGGGAAAGAAGATGTAAGAAATAGAGACGCAATTGGCAGTCATTTCGCTGCTTTGAAATTAGTTTCCAAAAATATGCATGCTTTGTATCAGGAATGGCTTCCATTGACCGGGCGAGATTTAAGTTAATCAAGGTTGGGGCAGTGTGAGCACAGTATCAGACATTGCCTGAGAGGGAGTCTGTTCTCATACATAGCATGAATTTGTTCTAATCCCATATGATCTGATCATATTGCATACAGAGCAGTGGCGTACCAAGGGGGGGGGGGCAGTGGGGGCAGTCCACCCCGGGTGCACGCCGCTGGGGGGGTGCCGCGCGCCTGTCGGCTCTTCGTTTTCATGTTCCCTCTGCCCCGGAACAGGTTACTTCCTGTTCCGGGGCAGAGGGAGCATGAAAACGAAAAGCCGGCGGCACCCCCCCCCCCCCCAGCGGCGTGCACCCGGGGGGGGTTTCGCCGTTGGATCGGGGTTTTTTTCGCCAGGGAGGGGCGTCGCACTGTTCCAGGGGGGGCGCTGCACCCGGGGGGCAGGGCGCATTGGCAATCCGCCCCGGGTGTCAGCCCCCGTAGGAACGCCACTGATACAGAGCAATCCTAATCAGCAGCTAATTCTGGCAGAATTGACCGTTTAAAATATTGGTGCAACTGCTTTTATGAAAGAGGAGAAGGTAGCACCCAGGGCTGCAGGGGGTGAGAGTTAAACATGGCAGCTTCAAGATAAAGCTTCGCTCTCAATCAAATTAACTCCCAAGTCCTTTAATTAATTTGATACTGCAACATTCTTCAATAGAATCCACTGCGTTACCTCCTCAATTATTTCTCTTTCCACCTAGTTTCTTTTTTTTTTTGTTTGTTTGGTTTTCAACAGAATATGGGGGTGGTAAACTTGAAAATGATTTCACCTGGCTAAATAAGCAGTTATTCAATTAAACTCAGATCTGAAATTCGTCATCCACCTTTTTGGGTAAAAGCACTTGTGCTCAGAAACAGAATGGGTAATTTTACGAGTGCAGAAATAGGGTTAGGATTTATGGTAATGGTGGAGGCATAAGGGCAGGGGGAGAGTCGAAAGACAATGCATGGGAATTTCAGTTTAAATATCTATAAACAACGTATGGTACAGACTTCATATTTTTTTATTTGAATATATGCTCATGTACTTTTATTTATTTATTTATTTATTACATTTGTACCCCGCGCTTTCCCACACATTGCAGGTTCAATGCAGCTTACGTGGTAATCTATATAAATAAAATCCCCCCTCAAATGTTCTGAAGCTCAAATCCCCCCTCAAACGTTCTGAAGCTCACTCCCTGACAGTGAAGCACTGAACTCCTGTACTGTTTGTAGGCTAGGCTATCACCCTCACTCATACACCCGCCCTCAGCCACGCCCCATCTGCACATAAAAAGCAACCTCAACGTTCTAAGGCTCACTTTGTGGCTTCAGGGTTCGTAAGTTCGAAGCTCTGTAACCACTTTTAGTAACCAGCTATCTGTGCCCCGCCCTCATGTCACAACGTTATGACGTCGAGGGCGGGTCATAATGAACACAAGTACACCAAGGTACGAAGCCCATTCTGTCATCTCTCTTTCCACTCCCCAACGCAGCCGTCATTCCCATACAGTACCTACGCGTCGCCCCCCCCTCCAAAATCCAACCCCCCCGTCTTACTCTCAGAGATGTCCGTGCACGTCACCCCCCTCCAAAAACGACAAACCACTCCCATCTGTCTCTCAGCCATGCCTCCACCCACGCAATAGCACTCCCCTCCCCGACATAGGCCCCGCCCATCCCCCTACGTGCATGGTCGCCCCCCCTGCAAAATCGCTAGCACCCATCTGCTACCCTCCCTTCCTCTTACCGGGGTCCCGGTGCAAGAACTGAGGGGCAAGGTAGCTCGCAAATTCTGCTGCCTTCCGTTGTCTTCGCTATGAGCTCTGTGCCCTGACTCTCTGGTCCCGCCCAACAGGAAATGAGGGCGGGACCACACAGTCAGGGCACAGAGCTCATAGCGAACACAACGGAAGGCAGCAGAATCTCCGAACTACCTTGCCCTTCAGTTCTGCCACTCCGTCTGGGACCCCGGTAAGAGGAGGGGAGGGTAGTAGAGGGGGGTTGCCGATTTTGGAGGGGGAGCCGACGTGCACATCCGCGGGATGGGCGGGGCCTATGCCGCCCATCGGAGGACCTTGCTAGCACCCGTTTCATTGCTGCCAGAAACGGGCCTTCATTACTAGTTCGAAATAAAAGTCTTATAATAGAAATTTCAAAACTGTAATGAAACATTATAAAATTGAGCTTGATAATGTAAGAGTAGGATAAGAGAGGGTAGAAAGGATAGGATAGTATCAGTTGGGAGAAAAGGGGTAAGGAGGGATGGGATGGAGGGATGGGATGGGTAGAAGGGGAATGGGGAGGTGGGGTAAGTAAAACTAATGATGTTGGTTTTATAGTATTCAATACAGTCACCCTGCTTTACATGCTTTATTCACTATTACTATTGTTGTTTTTATCTCTACTTCTAATTATTTGTTGTACATTATGAGGGGAATAATCGAATGTCGCCGGTGAAATAGGTTGCCGGCGATCTATTTTGGCGGCGGCGCAACAGCTGGCCGGAACCATATTTTCAAAAAAGATGGCCGGCCATCTTTTTTTTCGATAATACGGTGTGAGCCGGCGAAATGCCTTGGATTTCGCCGGGTTTGAGATCGCCACTTTTGTTTTTCCGCATTAATGGAAAAAACTGCCGGCGATCTCAAACCCGGCGAAATCCAAGGCATTTGGCCGTGGGAGGAGCCAGCATTTGTAGTGCAATGGTCCCCCTCACATGCCAGGACACCAACCGGGCACCCTAGGGGGCACTTCAAACATCTTTTATAAACAACCAAATTAGCTTCCAGGTGCATAGCACCCTTCCCTTGTGTGCTGAGTCCCCCAAATCCCCCCAAAACCCACTGCCCACAAGTGTGCACCATTACCCTAGCCCTAAGGGCTGAAGGGGGGCACCTACATGTGGGTACAGTGGGTTTTGGGGGGTTTGGGAGGGCTCAACATTACCCACCACAAGTGGAACAGGTAGGGGGGGGATGGGCCTGGCTCTGCCTTTCTGCAGTCCACTGCAACCAACAACAACTGTTCCAGGGACCTGCATACTGCTGTCTGGGTGCTGGGTATGACATTTGAGGCTGGCATACAGGCTGGCAAAAAAGGTTTGTATTTTAATAATTTTAGTGTGGGAGGGGGTTGGCGACCACTGGGGCAGTAAGGGGAGGTCATCCCCCATTCCCTCCGGTGGTCATCTGGTCAGTTGGGGCACCTTTTTGAGGCTTGGTTGTGAAAATAAAAGGACCAAGTAAACCCGGCGAAATACTGCTTATCGCCGGGTTTTATTTTTCCATTATCCGCGAAAGCCGGCCATCTGGTAGCCACGCCCAAGCCTGCCCATGTCCCGCCTTCGCTTTGCCGCCAACAAGCCCCTTTGAACTTTCGCCGGCGAGGTGAAGGGAAAGCAGCAAAGCTATCACAAATGTAGCTTTCGAATATATGCTTTTCGCCGCTTTTGCGAAATCGCCGGCCATATCCCGATTTGTGTCGGGAAATAGCCGGCGATTACTTTCGATTATAAGCTGGTATGTCATATTGATTTACTAGTACCTGTTTGTTTTTTTTGTACTATTTTTCTACCTTGTGTTTTACGTTTACTTTTATATTTTTATGTTTTTATATTTAATTTTGTAGACTCCCGAAGAAGGCGCTACAGCGCCGAAACACAGCTGTGTTGAGTCATATATTTGTTTGATGCTACCAATAAACTATTTTTAATCATACGTCTGTCTCTCTGGTTGGAAAGTGCCTACCTTCCCCACTCCTTTTCTACTTTTCCAATATACTTCATATCTGGCTGGCTCTGAATTTTCAAAGGGAAACACCCTAGGAAGTGTCCGTTTGAAAATCACTTTCAGTCTCTTGCGTACGAAGTGCCTGTAGGCCTGAAAGCCCCTCACCGACTCTGAAAATTGCTCTCAAAGAAATAACATAATGTTATTTTCTCTGTGTGCAACAGATTCAGCCAAAACGCAATAAAACCATTTTGTGGGCAATTCGGGAGCACAGTCAGCACTTAGGCAGCGAAGTGCCAATAGTCAGTACTTAACCACCTAAGGGGCCCTTTTACAGAGAGGTGGTAAGCCCAACACGGGCTTACCGCTCGCTCTTCAGGGACTATCACCGGCCCAATGCGGCTGCCAGCGGTAGTCCTGCCCTAAGCATGCGCCATTTGCAGGGGGAAAAGAAATCCCCCCAGAAATGGTTGCGAAGTGAAAACCCGGCGATAATTAGGCATCGTTGCGAGCCGCCCAGTTATCATTGGGTTAGCGTAGGAGCCTAATGGGTGGGGGCTCCCTGCCGCATGGCCATGTGCATCTGGGAGCTTTTTTACTCACTGCACTAAAAAGGGCCCTGGTGCATGGGAAAAATGGCCCCTGCCGCTAGCACAGGGCCCTTTCTCCCACAGCTTGGTAAAAGGACCCCTAAGTTCAGTGGTGAAATCGGAGCACATAAAAGTCAGGCGGATTTCAGGTTAGCAATCTATGGTGATATTCATCAGAACTAATGAGTGAATATCAGTGGATAGCCCTACACAGGCGATTTAACCATCCAGGAGCTGTTTCTGGCTGGTTAAATCGCATTGAATATCAAATCTTTGCAGCCTTATTATACACAGGTTATGCTCCTAAATTTATGTTCCTAAAATTTACTTTCCCAAATTTATGAGCATAAGTAATGCTCCTAAATGTATGTAGGAACATAGATTCCACTTGTAATTCAGGAGCATAAATTTAGGAACATAAACTTTGTAGAATAAGGCCATAAGAGGGTCTTTTACTCTAGAGACACCCATAGGAATATATGGGCATCTCTAATTGGCACACACACATTTAACGCAAATGCTAAAAACGCTAGCGTGCCTTTGTAAAAGGGGTCCTAATTGCTTATTGTGTGCATCAGTGGTGTGGTGTCGGGGGCCTGGGCCCCCCAAATTGGCTCTGGGCCCCTGGTGTGGCTGGCAGGGGGTCCCCAACCCCTGTCCGCTGAAGCCTTTGTCCAGCGCTGGTCTCCGGCATTGCCACAATGCCTGGCCTGCTCTCTCTTCCCCTCAAGTCCAACACGCTCGTTTTAGTGAAACTGAGCGTGTGACAAAGGCTTCAGCTGGCGGGGGTTGGGGGACCCCCGCCAGCCAAGGTATGTGCAGAAGCGGCAGTGCATGGGGATCGGTAGCAGCACTGGGGGGGGGCGGTGGTATGGTGGACCAAAATGTGCCCCTCCCTCTTTGGGCTCTGGCCCCCTCCCACCTCGCGGTCTGGCTATGCCCCTGGACTGTAAGCATTATATAGCAACAAAGAAACATTTACACAGCGGTTTCTGTTTGCTGCTGCATTTTGAAAGGAGAAGGGCATTTGAACAATGTGACTTTGATATGTGACCGTCTCTGAGAAAACATGACTAAAGTTGTGGATCCATTCTGAACTTTAATGCTTAATTTTTCAAAAATTACTAAGCAGTCACTTGTTTGAACTTCTGTTACTTTTTAAATTTTGTTTCACATAAAATAATGTATTTTGGACCTCAATTTTTTTGTTTCTGCTGACTTTAGCCATGTTTTCCCAGAGACAGTCACGTATTTGCTGTCTTTTTTTGTTTGTTTTATTTGTTCTGGGGTTTTATTGTTTAATTGTTTTTATGTTACATTATGTACTATGTTTTTCTTTGCTACCCACCTAGATCAGCTTCAGCTAGAACTGGCAGAATGTAAGTGTAATTAAATAAATAAGGATTTTAAACCAAGATCACTAGCTTTATAACATGCCCAAAGCATGCAAATTAATAAACTCTGCATTCTGAAATGTCACCAACCTTGTGATTCCCTGCCAGGCTAGCCATCTTTTCCCAAAGCTGCAAAACTAAGTCAATCTTCCCTGATTTCTATCTCCCCTGGTTCCTGCAAGGTCCCTAGGAGTTTATGATTCATGTTCAGAAAAGCTGCATACAGCAATCCTTTGGGGATGTATATTAATGAAGAAATTTTCTCACGCCAGAGCTGGCTTTTTATTGGAGTGCGAAAGGTACAGTCTGTTCAGAGTAGCTTTTTAATTTCTTATAATTAACCCTGTCAGAATTAACATCGGGGAAAGCACATGTGAGAAAGCTACACAGACAGCATTAAGAATTTCAGATTTTTTTTTTGTCGCCTTTTTTCTTAGGTTTAAAGAAGAAAGCTCTCTGAGTCTATCAAGATACTTGGCTTGTCACTGCACTGAAATCCCTGCTGGAATGTGTATGATTAGAACATTTTCAGACTTCCCTGCTGCTCTCTCCAACCTATTTCAGCTCTCAACTGGCCACACGCCATGCAAATGTATGGCAGAGGGCCAGGGTTTTCATTTCTTTTAGATTTAGAGGTACCACCCTTCACCTGAGCTATACTGTAATCCGAACGACTTAAGGTTCTGGACCATCTGTGGCATTCTTAAAAGTCCCAATGCCAACAAACCTCATATACAGCCACACTAGAGAGCAAAAGATGACATGAAGGTCAACCATTTCATTTTCCTTCTGCTTAACATCAGACATGCTGTGAAAACCTTCAAACCAAGATAACTGATACATCAAATAGCCTGTAAGAATACTCAGGAAGGTATTGTAGAAGCCCTATTCATGATTTCCACATGGAAGCATGAGCTTTTGCACAGGTATTTCACCAGGGGTGGACTGATCGCTGGAACAATAGGGCAGTGGCCCAAGGCCCACAGCAGGAGGGGGCCCACTTCTCCTAGATTCTATCTAATTGAATCACTTTTGATTAGGGCTGTTCATCGATTAAAATGTTTAATCGCGCACTGGCCCGAGATTTAAAAAAAAAAATTTTGATCACACAGTTAATCGCATGAAACATCCCCACTTGCATTTTCTCCTGTTCTGTACAAAATATAGACAGCAAGGAGTAAATTCTCAAAACTGACATGTTTCAATTACTAAACATTCATTATTTAAAGTGATTTCTAGTAAGCCAGAATAATTATTGCAATAGAATTCTGCACTGGATAGAGATTGGAAACCATTTTGATCTCCCTTAAACCCTTTTTGTACCAGATGCATCATTCTAAATATACCTTAATTCAGGTAATACAAAGATGTGACATTGAGTTGGTTTTCATGATAACTACTCTGAAGACCATCCACGTCAGTCAGCGTTCTTTAAGCCAGCTCATGTCCAGGCATCGACACTGAATATCCATGGTCAGGTGGCAGAAGTTATATGGGTGCCAGGGACAATATTCAGAGCTGGAATTCGCATAGCTAAATGGACAAAGATAAGACTCCTTTTTGTGCGGTCCTATCTGCCCGCTTAGCTCTATGTGTAGTGCCATGGCAGTCAGAGCAGATATTTAGAAGCCTTGCACAGTTAAGCACCGCTGAATATCCACAACCGGCCTGCTCAGTGTGGCTTAATCAGGCTGGACTCTCTCCTGCCTGCTTAAACCAAGCTGAACATCGACCCCTTCCTCATGTAAATTATTGAAGAAGTGTTTATTATTCTCTCAGAATGCCATAAGGAATTCTGGGAAATGCAGCAGGTGTGAAAAATGGCAGTTATTTACAGACATTTGCTGATGGTTTCCTTTGAATGCCATAACTGTTTTTTGTTTTGTTTTTTTTAATACCAGGTCATTTAACGTGACCATTTCAGTTTATATTATTTCATAAACGTTGGCAGATAAAGACTAACTACCAAGGATGGCAACAATTTACTCCTCTTTTTCATTAAGAGCTTTTCTGGTATCAGTTTTTTTTTCTCCATTGTAATAAAATCAAATGCTCCTCAGAAGGGGAGGGGGGCAGTGTTTTGAATCAAACAAAGGGGGTTTCAAAACCATATACTATAAATTTAAATTGTAGAACATAATCAGGCAATTATGTTGTTAACATTAACTTTGACAGAGTGTTCAACTCTGTATTTTAATAATCAAAATCTCTGCATTATACTGTTCATCACGCATACTACTATCAAGAGATAGCACAAGACAAGGAACACCTAGCATCTAACAACATGTATAAAAACTGTTTTTCTGTCTTGCTCAAATTTCAGTGTCAATCACCTTCCACAGCAGAAAAGGGATGCACGGCAGGGATTCATACTGAAGACAGCATGGAAAACCCATCAACTATCTTAGCAGTGTGCCAGTCAGCCACTTGCAGTTTTCAAACACTGTTTTTTTTCTAACTGGTTCAAACAGAAATGGTTCCCCAAATTCCTCAAAGAATTGCAAACCACAGAACGAGTTACTTCCTTGTGGAAAACAAGCAACACAAATAACAGAGTGGATTAATTCATTGGTTTTTGGCATTATAGCTTTGTTTTGTATTAATCTGGTGGCCTTTAAACCAGCGGAAATATGATCTAGAAGTGAATGCTGAGGAAGGATATTTTTATGAAAAAGGTAGATGAGAGACTGTCTTCGCCTACACACTCTCTTGGCTGGCAGTGAAGAGACTCATGTGGACAATGCATATACCCTGACCTGCAGTGCTAGGAGAAAGCTGGGCAGGGCCAATATTTATCCCACCCGCCAAGAAGAGGAACAGGATTATGTTGGCCCACGCATGCCCATCAAATGTCCCGTCAGGAGAGAACCATGGAAATGGACATAATAGATTTCCCTGGAGCTCCGTACACACACTGTATCAGTGACAGTCCATGGGTAGATGATAATGGGCTATGGAAGAAGCTTTGTAGGCAGTCTGAACATTATTTACAGATACTAGGTAGCAGTCATGATGGCTGTATTGGGAGTCATGACTGGGTTGAGGAGTCCCTATTCCTAAGACCACAGACTGTACTGGTCCGCCACCTTAGTCACAATTCCCAATGAGGACCTCGGACACAGGCTGCCCACCCCTGTTCAAGTTTGCTTGTCTAAGGCCCTCATTTTAGAAACCCTATCATGATATTCCATATAAAACTGGCCCTTACATGTGTATATAACACACACATGTAAAAACTGATTTTACACTTAGATATCAGAAGTTCATGTATGTTGGAGAGGGCGTGATGTGACCATGTTGTGGGCAATGGCTACGGAAGGACCACAACATACATGTGCATTCTCTATTTTATTTAGGGGATAACTGTGTATGTCCTGACAGGAAAATGTCAGGATTTACACATGCTTACTGCCACAATCAAGACAAGTGCCAGATCTCTTGTAACATCTAACTGGATATCTCCCCAATCACATTTCCCACTCCCCAAAACTGAAGAATGCCCATATGGCAGGGGGCATGATCTGGGTGGGAATAGGGAGGGCCCATCATTTCAGAATGCGGATAGACGTCTATGTCCAAAAAGATGGAAGTGAAGTCAGCATTTAAACCCGCTACCCAGGATATCTAAGTGTCAGAAAAGTGCTCATATCGAGCAGTGCTCCATCAGAGGGATTAGGGGAGGCCACTCCTTAATCCCTCAGTAGTTGATGCCCCTCCATGCCCACAAAAGCGCAAAAATGAGCATTCATGTATCTAAAATGGCTGACAGAGATGTTTATGCTCCTTCACATGAACATCTACCTTTAATAACATGCTCCCCCAAAGACGTCCACATACTTGTTTTGCCCCATTGATATTTTAGATGTCTATGTTTCTAAAATGGATTTCTGTGCCACACGGAACCAGTGCATGAACATCCATTTCTCCTTGTATTTTTGAACAGGCTCTACATTGGTAGAACTTCAGACATCGTGACATGGACATCTACAGTGGTGGAAATAAGTATTTGATCCCTTGCTGATTTTGTAAGTTTGCCCACTGACAAAGACATGAGCAGCCCATAATTGAAGGGTAGGTTATTGGTAACAGTGAGAGATAGCACATCACAAATTAAATCCGGAAAATCACATTGTGGAAAGTATATGAATTTATTTGCATTCTGCAGAGGGAAATAAGTATTTAATCCCTCTGGCAAACAAGACCTAATACTTGGTGGCAAACCCTTGTTGGCAAGCACAGCGGTCAGACGTCTTCTGTAGTTGATGATGAGGTTTGCACACATGTCAGGAGGAATTTTGGTCCACTCCTCTTTGCAGATCATCTCTAAATCATTAAGAGTTCTGGGCTGTCGCTTGGCAACTCGCAGCTTCAGCTCCCTCCATAAGTTTTCAATGGGATTAAGGTCTGGTGACTGGCTAGGCCACTCCATGACCCTAATGTGCTTCTTCCTGAGCCACTCCTTTGTTGCCTTGGCTGTATGTTTTGGGTCATTGTCGTGCTGGAAGACCCAGCCACGACCCATTTTTAAGGCCCTGGCGGAGGGAAGGAGGTTGTCACTCAGAATTGTACGGTACATGGCCCCATCCATTCTCCCATTGATGCGGTGAAGTAGTCCTGTGCCCTTAGCAGAGAAACACCCCCAAAACATAACATTTCCACCTCCATGCTTGACAGTGGGGACGGTGTTCTTTGGGTCATAGGTAGCATTTCTCTTCCTCCAAACACGGCGAGTTGAGTTCATGCCAAAGAGCTCAATTTTTGTCTCATCTGACCACAGCACCTTCTCCCAATCACTCTCGGCATCATCCAGGTGTTCACTGGCAAACTTCAGACGGGCCGTCACATGTGCCTTCCGGAGCAGGGGGACCTTGCGGGCACTGCAGGATTGCAATCCGTTATGTCGTAATGTGTTACCAATGGTTTTCGTGGTGACAGTGGTCCCAGCTGCCTTGAGATCATTGACAAGTTCCCCCCTTGTAGTTGTAGGCTGATTTCTAACCTTCCTCATGATCAAGGATACCCCACGAGGTGAGATTTTGCGTGGAGCCCCAGATCTTTGTCGATTGACAGTCATTTTGTACTTCTTCCATTTTCTTACTATGGCACCAACAGTTGTCTCCTTCTCGCCCAGCGTCTTACTGATGGTTTTGTAGCCCATTCCAGCCTTGTGCAGGTGTATGATCTTGTCCCTGACATCCTTAGACAGCTCCTTGCTCTTGGCCATTTTGTAGAGGTTAGAGTCTGACTGATTCACTGAGTCTGTGGACAGGTGTCTTTCATACAGGTGACCATTGCCGACAGCTGTCTGTCATGCAGGTAACGAGTTGATTTGGAGCATCTACCTGGTCTGTAGGGGCCAGATCTCTTACTGGTTGGTGGGGGATCAAATACTTATTTCCCTCTGCAGAATGCAAATAAATTCATATACTTTCCACAATGTGATTTTCCGGATTTAATTTGTGATGTGCTATCTCTCACTGTTACCAATAACCTACCCTTCAATTATGGGCTGCTCATGTCTTTGTCAGTGGGCAAACTTACAAAATCAGCAAGGGATCAAATACTTATTTCCACCACTGTAGTTTCCAATTTGAACGTCCTTTCTAAAATGCCACTCAATATGTTCAGAATAAAAAACAAACAATATATAATGATCCCTTTTTATTTGGCCAACAATACATTTCTTTGCTACTTTTTGGGGGGCTGATATGCCCTTCCTTCAATCAGAACAGAATGAGTAAAAAAAAAGGAATGCCAGCTCCCAAAAGTTGGTTAAGAAGTTTACTGAAGTAGTCCAATGAAAAGGTATCATGCGGTGGACTTTAGTTCATCCTTGTGAAATTTTTCCTCTTATTGATTTTCTTTGATTGTATGTCTTTATTGCACTTTTTCTGTACAAACATTTTATTTGGTTACTTTTATAGATGTTTCAATAAAAGAAACAAAATGTTATCATGTCTTATTATTTTGTCTCTAACTTTTATTTCCGTGCATTTCCATGGAATAACGCACGAACCACATTATTTTCTACAATATAATAAAATTAATTCAGTAGAAATTTGTTGCCAGTGCTGCGCCCAGCCGTACCAAAGCAAGGGAGAGTAAACCCCTAATTCTATATAGTACGTCACAAGTTAGAGCACCAAGTAGGTACCTAACTTTATGTGCTCAAACGGAAGTAAGGTGCTCAAATAAGGGTAACCCACAGTTTGGCGCCTAACTGCACTTAGATACTATTCTATAAGTTAGTTCCTACACGCTTAACTGCAAAGGAGGGGGTACCTGTGGGTGGAGAATGGGTGGGGCATACACTTAGCAGCCATAAAATACTGTAAGTTGAGCACCCAAGGGCCTCTTTTACAAAGGGATGATAAGCACAACGTGGGCTTACCGCTTGCTAAAAAGGAAGTACCACTGAGCTACCGCAGCACATTGAACTTGAATCTATTTTGGGCTAATGTGGGGTATAAATGTCATAAATAAATAAATAAATATGGAAAACATAAATGTATTTCAGCTGTTGCAGGTGAAGCTTACTCATGTGAGTGCTGAAAATCCCGACACTGGTATATTAGGACATACATGTGCAAAGTCTTTCTTAAGTGGGGACATGTCCAGATTTTGGCTCTGCCCATACCATGCCCCCTTGCATTCTGCAAACAGTACAGATTTACACATGTAAATACTAGTTTTTTAAAATCAGCTTTTACATGTGCATGTGTTATTTCTATGTTTACATTCCCCCCAATTCTATATATGGCACCTTAAGTTGTGCACGCTAATTTGCTCACGCAACTTTCTAGGCGTATTCTATAATGCGGTGTGCATACATTCTAATGCGTGCAGTTGAAAAGGGGTGTGGCCATGGGCGGGGAATGGGCGAGTCGTGGGTCTTTCAAAAAACTATGTGCACTATTATAGAATACACTCAATCTGCGCCTAAGTTAGGCACAGGCATTTAGGCCTGGTTTTAGGTGGACTATGGGTGCCCCTAAATTTTAGTCGCAAGACCAGCATGTGAGCATATTCTATAAACTATGCCTGACTTTAGGCGTAGGTTATAGAATCACGCTAACCATGTGATTTTAAGGCACAAGGTATTCAATTTCCCTTATTGTGAATAGGGCTTTTAACATAAGGGCCATAGAACAAAACATACTGCTTCAGTCACAGCCACTAATATATTCTCATTCTCAGATATTGTTTATATACAATCTTAATATCATAAGGAGGTACAACTCAAATTCTAGATGACTTCTGTATTTGCCTGTGGATTTGATTTTCAGGCTTTTGTGTATTCTACCATGATCCATAAGCTAATACCCATCTGACAGCACAGGAAACAAAATATATTTGAAAATGTCATTCTGGATTGGGAGATACAGTCTAAGTTGCACCCAAAAAGAATCAATGGTCACCGATCAAAGGAATGTGAAATCACGGGGTGATTGTCATTATTATGATGGGCTCAGACAGTATTGGCAATGATCCTGTCATGATGCCCCTGAAGGGGATTATTGCTTAATGATCATCTGTGCATAACACTCATTTTGTCATCTGATTTTTGTGTCTCTTACCTAGCTTACCCCTCACCCCTGCATTTGATTCATATTAGCATCTGTTCCAACTGGATACTCAACTTAAGTGATGCTCAGTTGTTTGGAAGCCGTCCCCACATTTTGTTTACCCTACGGGGAGCAGCCATGCTAGAGAGAACCCTCTTCACCTGAAACATTACAAGCTAGAAACTCACAGCTATGTTAGACTCATTCCAGCTAGTACTGTAAGAGCAGAAGCACAGATTGTGTCTTTTCACACTAGCCCTTAAGTGCGTTGAGCTACAGGGAGTTTTCCTGAAACATGCACCGGAAAGAAAAATCTCTCATCCTTTTCACCATTGGTTTCTATAGAAACAAGAAAGAACCTCATTTCTTTTTTTTTTGTTTGTTTGTTTCTGAAAAAAAATTTCCCCTCAAGCTTCTTTTCTCTTTTATTTACTGCGGAATAAAACATTCTTCTGCTATCATAGCTCAGCATTTATGGCATCGTTTCCTCCAATCTGAGAACCATAAGCCTGGTAAAAATGAATGTGGGCTCAATTTACAGCCCATGACCCTGAGTGCTATGCGTTTGTGGTCAGCTCATCTCTCCAGGGCCCTTTTATTGCACAGCCTCTTAAAGGAGACACTGGTAGCAGCGTGTTGGAAGGGGTCAACAGAATGTTTCCTTAACCACTACTTGACATTTCAACTCCGAAATATTTCAGCAGTTAAAGAATTTAAATTAAGTTGTGGGCTCATCAGTGTCACCACAAATCACTGTCTAAAACTCCAGGGCATCACACCACAGAGTGAGTCACCACCCTGATCCCTGCATGGTTTCACCTTGTGACAACCGTGTTTTTCCTTGCTATGTTGTTCTGTGCTTCTCCAGGGAGGGCATGTGAACACGAGTTGCTACAGCTTGTAAATATTATTTTGGCACATAAGGTTTTCCACCTTGGCTTTCCTTCATATCTCTCTTCTCTTCTTGCACCCCTCTGCGTGCCTTTTGTTCTGTCAGTACACACTGTCTGACTCCTCCGTAGCTGCCCTGTTCCCGTCTTGCTTCTACCCGGCATTCTGCCTTCTCTTTTCAAGCACTGGCCCTTTGGAATTCCCTTCCCCTAGACCTCAGAGCAGAGCTGTCCTATGTCAAATTCCACTCTGCTCTGAAAACCCACCTTTTTCCCCTGGCCTTTCCCCATGGCTCCGGGGAGTAGAATGGTGAGCTGGCAACTCTTTCCCTTGCTCATGCTCCTCTTTCTCCCCCTGTCCTATATGTGATATAGTTCCTTTCCATGATTTTTAAAAAATTTTTGTAATCCGCTTTTGTTGTCTGGTTGAAAGGCAATTTCATCAAGCCATGATGAATGATAAATGATTGTATCAATCTTCTGGCAATTGCACTCACACACAGTCACATTAAACCCTAAAAACTGTTAAGTCAAGGAAAAATTTACCACCATGAAGTCCGATTTTTTAAAAAAGTATATAAATATAAACCAAAACAAGCCTTAGAAATAACTAGTTAGCATATAAACTTGCATGCAATATTAGGGCAGTGCTTTCAGACCAAGATCTTAAAAAAGTAATATGAATACATATTTTAAAACATACATGCTCTTTTATCTACATATTCATGGGGCAATCAGCAATTTCACAAAGTATAGAGCAGTTTTCTGTAAATAACCATTTCTACTTTCTTCTGTTAAATATAACCGAAAGAAATCAACCATTAATTTATTTATGTAGTTATGACATTTATATCCCACATTATCCCAAACAAGTTTGAGTTCAATGTGGCTTACAATAAACAGTATTGGATGCATAACAAAGAATAATGCATAAGAAAGTAATTTGTTGTAAGAATCCAATTTTACAATACAGTATCATAAAATACTGGGATAGCTATGGATGTTTAACATTTAGAAAATCTATCATGAAACAGAAATTGTACATGAGGCAAAGAGAAGGTTAATGGTAAATAGAGTAATCATCAATTCAGGTAATAATTAATTATTTGAGAGATGGTTGTTTTTTTGTGAGGGTTTGTTTGAATAGGAACGATTTGAGGATTTTGCGGAATGTAGTATATTCCTGTATATTTCTTATTTTGGGTGGTAAGGAGTTCAAACCATTTGGTTCCTAGGCAAGTGAAGTCTGCAGTGATACTTTGGGGGCAACAGAATAGTTAAAATACTGCAAGAAAAGCATGTGATAAAATCAGCTTTTCTGAGTCCCTAAATATGACCATTTATTAATTATCATCCTATTTCCAATCTCTGCTTTTTATCCAAACTTACTGAAAAACTTGTTTTCCATCAGTTACAAATTGGCATTTTGAAGATCTTAAGATCCTCTGTCTTCATCAATCTGGCTTTAGACCCTACCATAGCACCAAAACTATTCTTGCCTCGTTTATGAATGAATTTATTGTCCATGCAAATACCATTGTTTTCCCAATCCTATTTATTTATTTGCTTATTTATTCATTTGTTTATTTTTGCGCAGTCTTTCCGTAATGTGACAGAATTGGCCTCCGAGC
This sequence comes from Microcaecilia unicolor, assembly GCF_901765095.1. Lineage (NCBI taxonomy): Eukaryota > Metazoa > Chordata > Amphibia > Gymnophiona > Siphonopidae > Microcaecilia > Microcaecilia unicolor. Next base: position 34,949,197 of record NC_044037.1, read on the forward strand.
TAGCACCACCAGTATTTGCTCACCAGACATAACACTGTTTTCAATGGCACAAACAGAAGACTCCCTTGAAATCGCTACGAACTGGAATGAGTTTTTACAGTGATTAGCTTGAATCCTCCGGGAATCTTCAGCAAACTTACCTTAGGCTCTTAAGTTTGAAAGGCTTACCTTCTCTACCAACCAACTTGACTCTGGGAAGAAAAATACATTTATCTAGCACTTAAAAAGATTGTATATTTACATTCGCCAGCTTTAACAGGATCGAGAATGTTCTTCAATCTTTTATTTAAGTTTCAAACCTAATTTCTGGTCCGTCAAAGCTTCTGTATTAGTTTCAAAATACTCATGATCAGCACTTTCCGTTGCATATACCATAAAGACTCTGTATAAGCACAGAGCCATCTGCCTCAAACATTCTTTCAAGCTGATTACAATGTACTTAAATTAACTGTAAAGATAAAAGTTAATGTCAATGACACTTTCCAAGTCATTTCACGTCATTTCAAACCCAAATAACAGGGAAAAAACCCCACAAAATTCCAGGGGTTTTCCTGTGTCATAAATAGTGCATATTTTATGGAAAGAGTTCACACTTCTCTATGTATGTGTGCACAACTGAAAAAGAATAAGCATCCTCCAGACTGTATTACTGGAAATACTGCAAGCATGAACTATTGAAATATAACAAACACTCTTCACAAAATTACACAAACAAAAAAAATCCCATAAACAACACGAGAAATTAAACAAAATAAACATTTCTGTGCTGCACACCATGAGATAGATCGCATACAAAGGGGGGAATTGTATAAAAGGCGCTCAAAATGGGCACTGGAAAAGATCAGAACTAAGCGCCATTCTATAAAGGAAGTGCAGCGCTTACCCCAGGATTTTATATAGCGCGCCTGGAGTTTACACATGGTTCTGCGTGTAAATCTATGTGTATTCTATAACTATGCATGTAGATTGTTTTAACAAGCTAAGTGTTGCTAACAGCTCTTAACAAGCAATAGTGCGCACTAACTGGCAAAAATCAGAATTTATGTGCGTACATTGCTAAGGCATATTAATGTATTGCGCCTAAATTCTAACGCATGCAAGCAGAAAGGGGCATGCTTAGGGGCGTGGAAATTTACACTGGGGGAGTAATGGAAGGTCATCCCAGATTCCCTCTGGTGGTCATCTGGTGAATTCGGGCACCTTTTTGTGCCTTATTCGTACAAAAAAACATGTCCGGGTGAAAACGTCCAAGTTTTACTTTAGGACGTCCCTGCTTTTTTCGATTATGGCTCAAAGACGTCCAAGTCTTAGGCATGCCCAAGTCCCGCCTTCACCATGCCTCTAACACGCCACCTTGAAATTTGGATGTCCTTGCGACGGACTGCAGTTGGAGACGTCCAAAATCGGGTTTCGATTATACCGATTTGGACGTCTCTGGGAGATGGACATCCATGTTTCGATTTATGTCGAAAGATGGACATCCATCTCTTTCGAAAATGAGCCTGATAGTAACCCATGGAAGTCTAAGTGCTTTGAAAATGAGCTCCAGTGACTCCAGCCAACTTATTAGTGGAACATAACCACAGAGGCATGGTATGGTCGCATTTTCAATATAGTAATACTAGAGCCAGCTAAGGAACAGGCTATTTGAGTTAGTCTTCACTGAATCAAACTTGCTTTCCTTGTGCCATCACCATCCAGCTGGATAGGAAGTGTCTTAAAAGGTGGAGGATAACGGATTTTTTTTTTTTACATTCCACATTATCCCAAGCAAACTTGGGTTCAATGTGGCTTACGTCTGAAAATACACTATGACAGAATTATAGAATTCAGTTACATCATGGGATATGTCTGAAGCATTTAACCAAAAGTTGAGATTAGCATATATACTCAACTGGGCTTTTAAAAGTCTGTCCTTTAATGATTCCGCATGCTCAGGAATCATAGCCATATGTATAAACATGAACACACCAGAACAAGCATCTATTCACAAACTGCAAAAGTAAACAACAACTTCTACAGAGTACATTCAAAGCTTAAATTTTATTTTCTCATTTCCAACTTCCAAAATTCTAGACAGCAGATGTACATATCAGCAGGACCCAATGCAGTCCAAAGCAAGAAGTCAGAAACAATACAGTTTATACCTAATTGTTCAACCACCCTTAGGATTCACCTTTGGGTTTAAAAAACCACAAAATACCTACTGTATCTACATATAGGTGACACCTGCAGGCTTAAGAGCTACTGAAGTGCTGTATAGTTGGGTACAGTAGGTTTTTGGTGGGTTTTGGAGGGCTCCTCATACAATATAAGGGAGTAATGGTGAGATGTGTACCTGGGACCTTTTATGTGAAGTCCACTGCAGTGCCCCCTAGGCTGCCCCACTACTCTGCTTGGATGTCTGGGTGGCCAGTCTACTAAGAATCCTGCCCACCCCCCCCCCCCCCCCCCCCCCCCAAGACATCCCAATGGCTTATTTTTGTGTATTTTTCTCCGGGACTTTTTTTCTTTTTGAAAATGATACCAGAAGATAGATGCACTGAGCACAAAAACGTCTAGAAAACAGTAATATTCAAAACAAAAAGATAGACATTTTTCTGGTATGAAAATCGCTATGTTTACCACTCGATTTTCAGATGTTTTCAGCAAAATATCCTACATCGGACATCATGTCTATCATATCGAAATTGCCCCTTAAACTCTTAGGGGGTTATTTACTAAAGCTTAGCTTGAGTTATCTGAAGCATGGCCCATAGGAATAAAATGGGCCGTGCTGCAGATAACTCGAGCTAAGCTGTAGTAAACAGAGGGGGTTAGTACATAAGACAACCAGCATTTTAACCTAAAAATCAATGCATATACGGTCAACTGCATGCATTAAAAAGTTATGTTTGTAAAAATACCATAGACTTTCTGACCAAACTAAAAAAAACAGCAAGCAGCAATCACCAGGTGCTCTTCTGGTCACAAATGATGTAGAATCACTAGCCAGCATCATTTGAATGTGACAAATTCCTAAAAGCATCTACCCTAGATACACCGGGATATTATTACAAAATTTATCAAATTCTTCCTAACCCACATCTACTTCTGCTTCAATAGAGGAGTGGCCTAGTGGTTAGGGTGGTGGACCTTGTTCCTGGGGAACTGAGGAACTGAGTTTGATTCCCACTTCAGGCACAGGCAGCTCCTTGTGACTCTGGGCAAGTCATTTAACCCTCCATTGCCCCATGTAAGCTGCATTGAGCCTGCCAAGAGTGGGAAAGCGAGGGGTACAAATGTAACAAAAATAAAAATAAAATCTACTTACAAATCATGGGCACCAGGATGGCACCACAATATACCAAACCTTTCATGGCATAACTGGAACAGACATTTCTGAATACAAATCAGACTAAAGTCTATGTTTACTAAGGTGCGCTATGGGCGTGTTAGCGATTTTAACAGGCGTAAATGGTTTACGCGCGTTAAACGCTAACACACCCATAGAAATATATAAGCGCGTTAGCATTTAACATGCCTTAAATTTAAGGGCATGTTAGAAACGCTAACGCACCTTAGTAAACATACCCCTAAATCCAATATTACTGGTATATGGATAACACTTATGATTTGCACTGATGAAGAAGAGACTAAACAATTTTACAATTCTTTTAATGCATCCTATGCTTCAATCATATTGAAGTCAAGCTGATGAAGTATTTTCACTCCCACCTGACAGGACTAACAAGGACTTGGGTTTCTTATCATATAAACCATAAAATTATACTGCCTTGTCACCTTCTGATTACCCATCCATCGCTCCCTGTTTCTCACGATTCCCCAATACCTACTTTTCCCTTGAGACTCTCACTGGAATATATATATATTTTTTGATTGTCCTCTTTTGCTCACATCTGTCCTGAAGAAGATGGTTCTGTCCTCTTTCTTTTCTTTTGATTTATTTCTCTGTATTAGCTCAGTAAAATGAAGAAGGGGATGAAATGAGCCACCCATTAGGAGCAAGAATCACTTAATAGACATAACATAAAATATTACAAAGCAAAAGATAGTGACAGAAAAGTAGATGAATATTTCTCAAAAGAAGATCACTTCCTTAATATCTTATAGATATGTGCATTCATTAGCACACATTTGGTTTAATCAGATGCCTTACAAAAGTGTGCACAAAATCAATTTAAAGCATTTTAACCTAAAAATCAATGCATGTACGGTCAACTGCAGGCATTAAAAAGTTATGTTTCTAAATATATTTTATTAACACAAATGTATGAAATAATACTGAAAAAATAAGCAAATTGGAAAAAAGTGCAAAAATAAAACAAAATATTTCCCCACAACCTCACAATCAAGAGGCTCTTTAGCAGCACACAAAAATGGAAAACAGAACGTTCAAACAATCTGAATGAGGGGGTCCTTTTACAAAAGCACATTGAAAAATGGCTTGTGGTAGTGTAGGCGCGGGGTTTTAGGTGCGTACCGATCCATGTTTTAGCGCACCTGTAAAAAAGGCCTCTTTTTTTGCCAAAAATGGATGTGTGGCAAAATCAAAATTGCCGCGCGTCCATTTTGGGTCTGAGACCTTACCACCAGCCATAGACCTAGCGGTAATGAATCTGGGCGGTAATGACCTACGCGTGTCAAATGCCACTTGGCGCACATCCGTTATGCGCGACAGAAAATAAAAATTATTTTTCAGACGCGCATCGAAATTATCGCAAGGACCACCGGGCGGTAACTCCAATTTGGTGCACATTCGGCACACGTAGGCGCCTACACGGCTTAGTAAAAGGGGCCCTAAATTTATTAAAGGGGCTACCACATTATTGTGTTACTGCAGTTCCTATTTTATGAAATAATGTGCATTACTGGTGTTAGCTTCTCAGGGAGAATTTCTTTGGTAACTGTCTAAAATACACAATCAGAAAACGACCCAGGGACTTTGCTCTTGGTATTTCTGTCACTTGGGGAATAATATATACGTGTATAATAGAAAATTTAATTATGTTCTGATACTTTATTTTCTGGATCCAAATATCCTCTAAGAACCATCTTCTCCACCCCCCCCCCCCCCCCCCCCCCCCCCCAAGATCTACTTAGTAGCTAAATATAACTTCATGATGAAACTATGCTATTATTTTTAGCTGGTAAGTCCATGCAATTTTTCAGTTACAGGGAAACATCCACCTCCATGGTCAGCTAGCTAGGGGCCGGATGCATCAAAGTCCCCGTAAAGCCGCAATTGCTATTTCCACCACCACCGGTAAAAATTACCGAGTTGGAAATGGCGAGGGATACTCAAAAGAATCAGCATGCAAATGAGCTGCTCACAAAAACAGCAAGCAGCTTGGCAGGGGAGAAGCCAATCGGTCACCCAAACATGAGCAGAACAGCCAATCGCTAAGTGTAGCTGTTCTGTGCCTGCTTCAGACATGTTACATACACGCATAAACTGCGTGTATGAAAGCAGTGTGTAGCTTTTTTTTTGTTTTCAAACTTTTTTTATTACAACCACACGCATGCTACAGACGTCTTTCATACACGCATGCAAGCTGCATCTTTGCAGAGAACAAGACATAAAGGCCTTGTCAATTTAACAATTTGGCAGTTACTGGGGGCATTCCCAGCATTTGCATAAAATTTGCAGATAGCGTGTGGTTCTGTGCTTGGAGTTAGTATGGAAGCACTTAGGGGCCCTCTTACTAAGTTGCGTAGGTGCCTATGTGTGTACAATGCGCATCGAATTAGAACTACCGCGTGCCCCAGGCGGTAATTCTAATTTTTATGTGCATCCGATACATGCGGCAGAAAATAATTTGTATTTTCTACCGTGTGGTGCTAACCAGGCGGTAATCGGTGCTGACAATTACCGCCCGGTTAATGCGTGAGACCTTACCGCTAAGTCAATGGATGGCGGTAAGGTATCAGGTCCAAAATGGACGTGTGCCAATTTTTATTTTGCCGCATGTCCATTTTCAGCCCCCAAAAAAGGTCTTTTTTTTTTTTGCAGGTGTGCTGAAAAATGAACCTAGCATGTCCAATACACACGCCTACACCAGCGCAGGCCATTTTTCGGTGCGCCTTAGTAAAAGGGCTCCTTAGCTTCTCTGGGTAGTGATGCTGAATATTACCACTGAACAGTCATTACTTATCCAGCTAAGTTAGGGGCAACCTAACTTTATGTGCCGAGTTAACCAGGCACTAGTCTGAATATCAGCTACTGCCTGGTTAACTTCCAGGGTGATCACACATACCTAGGTACTCGATGCCGGGAGCCGAGCATGATCCCGTACTGAACATCTAGTTAGTTCATCCCATGGTTGCGAGTGGCTTACTTACTGCTTACCAACGCAGGCTGAATATCGGGCCCTAAACATTTTTTGCCTGTCTATATCCCTATTATCTGTACATATCTATCAATGATTTGCTAAAGCAAAAAGAGAAAGAAATTCCTGAACAAATTATTTATCCTCACAACTGTGAGACACTCTTTAATGTTAACGTGTAAATAAAGTACTATTTTTAAAAATCAATCTTGCCTTTATGAATCTCATATTTGAGTTCTGTACTGCAGAAAGGCACACTTTGTTGAAATATTATGTTGGAAATTTCAAAGCTTTCTCCGTTAAAAAAAAAAAAAAAGATGTAAAATCAAGAGCTTTTGGAAAAATGTTATTGAATGCCCAAGGAGAGAGACGTGATACTGTGAGCTGAAATATGCATCACTGGAGATCAAACTTTCTCATCCTGATTCAAGCCATTTACAAGTACATCTATCTAACCTCCTGCCTACACACCTACACTTTATATGGCATAAACCATCGATGCGATGTCTAAATTATACCCTGAAAACTCCAGGTTTGAAAAAGATTATATGAAAATTCACCACATGTGGATTATTCATTTCTGTGCCACACTGTTCTCTCTAAACTGAGTGGGAGTCCTCCAAAAGCATTGCTACCATGCTACCAGTGGGTGGTGGGGCTTCAACATTGTGGTTTTATTCACCAGGGACAGGCAGGCTCCCTGGAGTCCTGCAGAGCTTACCTATCCCTCACTATTTAAAATATGACAGTGGAGCAGCACTGTTGGTGGAGGACTCCAGCTCAGCTTCCAGGGACTAGTGCTGTGCTATACAAGCTCTAATTCCTACACATTAAACTCATTTAAACAAAAACTAACAGCCAGTATGTTTAAATTAAAACACAGATTTGTGTTCGTATAAGTGAATACATACCAACTCAAACGCTAGGCCAGCTGCACATGATATTTCATGCATACATATAAATGATATTATATTGTAAAACAATATGAAAATATCAATTGATACATACACTTGTTAAGTTATTGAGCTTGTTACATTTTCTAGAGTCAGTCTTTTGAAATCATTATGGCTGTCATTTGGCAGAAGTCTTGAATAAAAAAAAAGTTGGGAATTATATTAAAGGCCCTATTACAAAGGCGGGCTAGCATTTGTAGCGCGTGCTGACCATGTAGACGCCCTAAACGTCCTATGCAACTGCCATAAGGGCAAACCCCACAAAGAGATTTCTATGCCACTGTTCGGCTACTGAATGTGAGAGGCATAATGGATTGCAGACATGTTGCATTGACACCACCTGATAGCTGGAAAGTGTCCTTTCATAATCGCAAAAGAACCACAGGAAGAGGAAAGACCGAAGTGAGTAGAGTCAACACACAAAGAGTGGGAACTGGATCAGGCTCTTCAAAAACAGACTCGGGACGTCAAAGCAAAATATGGATGTTTATTAAATCTGACTCAACATGGTACCATGTTTCGGCACATGAGTGCCTGCCTCTGGAGTCTTGATACGTGTGCTGATGTTCACATTTGTCCTTGGTGATACGTCTTGTGAAATGGACTTAGAGCTGGTCTTTAAAAAGACCGTTGGTAAAAGAAACGGTTATATGGTAGCAAGTAAAATGCCAGAGTCAGATTTAAGAAACATCCATATTTTGCTTCGATGTCCCGAGTCTGTTTTTGAAGAGCCTGATCCAGTTCCCACTCCTTGTCTTTTATAATCGCAAACACTGTCACTTACTGAATATGTAGGTGGTGGAATATGATAGTAATAAAGTAGCAAAGTAAAAAGACAGCGGAAAGGGCAACTTGCTTCCTCATTGGCCACTGATTTTCCCACCAACGTCTACTCTGTTGAACCAACGATAACGCCATATTGTTTACAGCACCATTATCAAAGCCAGCTCTTCATGTCTAGCACAGTTGCAGCACTGTATATAAATTCACCTGCCTACAACATATTTTCGTGAATAATAATGACTAAAGTATAATGGAAAGTTACTGTATCTACTGGAAATCAAATTTTACATTTACAAAGCCTGCAGTAGGCAGTCCCTGTGGGAGTGCTTCTTTCCGAGTACAGCTCTTTAACAGCTCATGACAGATCCATGAATTTGAAACTCTAATAAATTGCATAGTCAGAACTTGATAAATACTGTACATCAGTGTGAAATCATAAAGGGAGATCTGAGAAACTCATCCATTGTGACAAACGCAAGGAGAAATTAGGTCTTACCTGATAATTTTCTTTCCATTAGTTCTTCACACTATTCCAGGACAAGTGGGTAGTTATGTCCATCGACCAGCAGGTGGAGATAGAAAATCCAGAACTGAGCACTACTACCTAGCCACATGCTAGCCGCCCAGTTCCTCAGTATTGTACATAAGCCAGCAGAAAACCAACCTAAATGCATGAACAGCAATCAACCAACAAACAAGGCAAAAAAAAACCAAAACCAACGTCAGGATCCAGAACAGTGAGCAGGGTAGGCAGAAGCAAAATAGGCCGAAAACACAGGGAGGACTGCTGGAATAGTGTGAAGAACTAATGGAAAGAAAATTATCAGGTAAGACCTAATTTCGCCTCCCATTACGTTCTAGTCCACTATTCCAGGACAAATGGGATGTTCAAAAGCAATCCCTGCGAGGGTGGGACATCGGCCCTGCTGCTGTTAAGACCGCCACCCCAAGGGACGCAATTGACCATGCAGCAAGGACGCAAATGACCACGCAGCAACATCTACCCTATAATGCTTGCTGAAAAAATGCAACGATGACCACGTCGCTGCCCTGCAAATGTCTACCGGAGAAGACAAAGACGTCTCTGCCCATGACATCGCCACACGCCTAGTTGAATGGGCCTTCAAACCCAAAAGCGAAGCCTTCCCTGCCAGGAGGTAGGCGGACGACACCGCTTCCTTCAACCAGCAGGCAATGGACGCTTTGGAGGCCATTAGGCCCAACTTCTGTTTACCGAACAAAACAAACAATCTATCCAAGCGACGAATCTCGTTTGTCGCCTCCAGATATCAGATAAGAACTCTTCAAACATCCAGAAGCCGCAAGGATGCATACCGGCTCCCCACGTCCTGCCGACGAAAGGAAGGCAGCTCTACCAACTGATTAAGATGAAATTCCGAGACCACCTTGGGCAGAAAAGACGGCACTGGAGCTCAGAAATGCGACGGGCCAAAGCAATAGCCACCAAAAATACCGCCTTCAGAGTAAGATCCTTTAGGGAAGCCTGACGAAGAGGCTCAAAGGGAGGACATTGAAATGCTCCAAGCACCAGATTGAGATCCCAGTAAGGGCAGGGAGCCCGGAAGGGCAGTCGAAGATGACCCACTCCTTTCAGAAAACGGACCACATCCGGGTGAGCCGCCAGTGAAGAATTGCGCAAGCGCCCTCGGAAGCAGGCCAAGGCTGCCACCTGGACCTTCAATGAACTCAGCGCTAAGCCCTTGTGCACCCCCTGCTGCAGAAAATCAAGGATGCTGCCCACCGAAGCACTAAAGGGATCCAAACCCCTTTCAGCGCACCAGTCTTCAAATATACACCAGACGCGGGCATAAGCCGAAGAAGTAGACCATTTGCGAGCTTGAAGCAGGATAGTAATAACCGAATCCAAATAGCCCTTCTTCCTCAAACGAGATCTCTCAAGGGCCAGGTCGTAAGACCAAAGTGGGAGGGATCTTCCATGGCTATCGATCCCTGCCGGAGAAGACCCCTCTCCTGCGGAAGCCGCAGCAGCTGGCCATCTAGAAGACTGATGAGGTTGGCGGCATACCAAGGGCACCTGGGCCAATCTGGAGCCACCAAAATCACTCTGTCACGATGAGTCGCTACTCTTCTCAGCAGACAGCCCAACATCGGCCAAGGAGGAAAGACATACAGGACTCCCTCTACCGGCCATGGTTGAAGTAGGGCATCCAGACCTAACGAATCCTGCTCCCTGCGATGAATGAAGAACTGTGGAACCTTGGCATTGTCCTTCGTGGCCATCAGGTCCATGCAAGGAAGGGCCCAACGTCACACCACTAGTTGGAACGCCGCAGCGACAGCTCCCACTCGCCGGGATCCAAAACATGACAACTGAGAAAGTCGGCTTCTATGTTGAGGACCCCAGCAATGTGGGCGGCTGAGCGGTAAGACAGGTGCCGCTCCACCCAGACCATCAAGAGGATGGATTCCCTGACCAGACGGCTGCTGCAGGTCCCCCCCTACCTGTTGATATAATCTACAGTCGTTGCATTGTCGGAGAAGACTCAGACCGCAATCCCCTTCAGGAACGGGAGAAACGACTTCAGAGATAGCCGCACCACCTGAAGCTCCAGAAACCTGATGGTCCAGCGGGAATCCTGCGGTGACCATGTACCCTGAGCTAAATGGCCCCTGAAATGGGACCCCCCAGCCCGACAGACTGGCATCCGTTGTCATTACCTACCACTGCAGAATGGGAAAAGACATTCCCCGAGCCAGAGACTGGGGGAAGAGCCACCATCTCATGCTCCGTCTGGCCTCCAACATCCAAGGCAGTCTGACTTGGTAAGCCTCTGACACCAGAGACCAGCGGGAGAGCAGAGACCTCTGAAGCGGACGCATGTGAGCTCACGCCCAAGGGACTACCTCCATGGCTGCTGTCATGGACCCTAGAAGCTGGACATAGTCCCAAACTCGTGGCCTAGCGGCCAACAGAAGGGAACGTACCTGCCTCACCAGCTTCACCCGCCGTGGGTCGGTCAGAAAGACCCGAGCCCTCTGGGTATCGAATAGAACACCTAATTATTCCAGGCACTGAGAGGGGATCAGGCAGCTCTTCTCGAAACTGATCACCCACCCCAAGGACTGAAGCAGCTTGACAACCGTGGAAGTCGCTTCCAAGCTGTCCTGGTAGGATGACGAGCAAATTACCCAGTAGTCCAGGTAAGGGTGCACTCGAACACCCTGCTTCCGGAGGAAGGCTGCCACCACTACCATCACTTTGGAGAAGGTCCGGGGGGCCGTAGCAAGGCCAAATGGGAATGCCCGAAACTGGAAGTGCTGACCCAGTACCGCGAAACGAAGGAACTGCTGATGGAGGCCCCAAATTGGAATATGAAGGTACGCTTCTTTGAGATCGAGAGAGGTGAGAAACTCAACCTCCCGTACGGAGGCAATGACAGACCTGAGAGTTTCCATCCGGAAGTGCGTAACCCACAGGCACTTATTGACACTCTTGAAGTCCAGAATGGGCTGGACTGTGCCTCCCTTCTTGGGGACCACGAAATAGATGGAGTACCTCCCCTGTCCGCGCTCATCGAGCGACACGGGCACAATGGCCTGAAGAGACAGTAATGCCTGAACGGTGGACTTGACTTGTGCCTCTCGGACAGAACCTCGACACAAAGACTGTAAGAAGAGAGGAGCGACCGGGCGGCAGAATTCTAACCAGTAACCATCGCACAGGATGTCCAGCACCCACTGATCTGAGGTGATGGAGGCCCACGCGTCCTGGAATGCCTTAAGATGTCCCCCCATCGGACTGAACGAATGGACCAACGCGACTGTCGAGCAGAAGAACCTGTCCGACCTGACTTGCCGGTCACCTTCCTGTCCTCCCAAAAGGAAGACTGACAGGGCTGAAACTTAGGCCGTTGCCCAAAGTCCAGACGACCTGGTCTGTATTTCTTACTGTCCTGAAACTGAAGACGAGAGAACCCGGACTGCCGACCAGACGACCTAGGCTGGTCCTCAGGCAGCCGCTGGGGTCTAGACTCTCCGAGCTCTTTCACCAGGTTACTCAAGTCCTCGCCAACAGCAAACTTCCCCAGAAAGGCCAGCTTGACCAACCGGGCTTTGGACGCAGCATCCGCAGACCACACCCGGAGCCACAACTGTCGCCTTGCGGAGACTGCCAATGACATACCCTTGGCCGAAGCCCTAAGCATGTCGTACACGGCGTCCGCTAGATAAGCGAGACCTGCTTCCATCCTAACCGCCCGCGAGCCACTCCTGGTCCCCGAACTTTGATGCCATTGCAGACAGGCATGGGCCACAAAAGAACTGCAAATCACAGCCTGCAAGCCCAAGGCAATTACCTCAAAAGCCTGTTTCAAGGCCTGCTCCAATTTCTTATCCTGAAGGTCCTTTAAGGCCACCCCGCCTTCCTTGGGCAAGGTCGTCTTCTTGGTGACCGCTGTCACCAAAGAATCCACCTTAGGAAAGCCCAACTTCTCCCTTTCCTCCAGAACCAAAGGGTAGAGACGGGCCATGGCTCTCCCACTCGCAGACCCGCATTGGGAATGCCTTAGAGGGACCCCTAAGCCCCCGAATGGGACCAGACTGCTGGAAACCTGAAGAATCCACCCTCCCAGGTTCAGATATGGAGAGAGCCGATAAGGACTCCAAAATCAACGAACCCAATTCATCTTTTTGAAAAAGCCGGAGCACCCGAGGGTTATCCCCATCTCCCAAGGGGAGCTCCCCCTCCTCTAAAGATTCCAGGACCGAAGGGCCCCCCGTTGAAGCGGACACCGCGTCTGACCCCGGAGAAACGGGTGAACAACCCTCCAAAGGGTTGTCCAACAGGATAGGCCGAAGTCTCTTGGGAGGAGGAGGAGCTGAGTCTGACTCCGCACCCCCCAATACCCCCGGAGTAGGCAGAGCAGCGCCCCCCTGGTTCAATAAAAATGCCTGGTGCATTAACAAGACAAATTCAGGGGTAAAAGGCATACCCTGATCAGGTAAACCCCCTGCTGCGACTGCCCCTTTCTCTGCCACCGGCAGAGCACGTTCCCTGACCGCGGAGGACAAAATGGCCGAAGTTCCCGCCTCTGCCAGAGAGGAGTCATCAAGAGATCCCCCCAGGGACCCAGAACTCTGATCCAGGCCCGTTATCCCCAGAGAAAGGCCACCAGGATCTCCTCCTCCACTCAGGGACACTGGTCTGCACACCGTGCAGCGGCCGGAGGAGGAGCGTCTACCCCCGCAGGAAGAGAAGCGCTTCACCACCTCAGCGGGGACAGACATGCCGCCATGCCAAAAAACACCCAGTCAGAGGCCCAACTCACAAGAGCACACTGCAAGCCCGCTAACTTGCTCCCTCTTATTATTAGTATTATTTTTTTTTTTACTTTGGCGCTAGTGTTTAATAGAAAAAAAGGTGCGCCGTGGGAACTGCGTCACCGTTACCATTGCCCGCTAACAGATCCCCAACTCACCACCTGGATCCTGAAACAGGGTGTGCACCCCCTCTCCAACCTCCTCACCTCCCCAGCCAGAACTGACACCGCCAGACTGGAGCCGTTCTGATACGGCCAGAAGAAACGTGGCTCTCTCTTTTTTTTTGTTGGTTGCTGCACATACACTGCCACAAGAGAGGCTCAGGAGGGAAAGAAAGGAAAGAAAGTCTCCAGGCGGGAGCAAGACAAGGACCCAGCACCACCAGGTATGTCTAAATTTCCTCAGGTGTGACTCAGCTTGGAATCAGTCACCAACTGGACCACGAAAAAGCTACTGGAACACAGAGATAACCGAAGTATGTCCATCCACCTGCTGGAGATAGAAGACAGAACTGGGTGGCTAGCACGTGGCTAGGTAGTAGTGCTCAGTTCTGGATTTTCTATCTCCACCTGCTGGTCAATGGACATAACTACCCACTTGTCCTGGAACAGTGGGATAGAACGTAATGGAAGGAAAAGATTCACAGATGTTACCTTAACAAGGGACCCTGAATATTTTTCCAGTAAAGACTTCATATTCATCATCAGGGCAGAATTAAGATCACAAGCATTTGGGGGGGGGGGATCAATTTTCATACAGATGTGGAGGGGCATAATCGTACGGGGGCGCCCATTTTTAGGGAAACCAATCTCCAAGGACGGCCCCGTAAAGCGTTGTCCCCGACCGTATTATTGAAACAAGATGGGCGGCCATCTTTCATTTCAATAATACGGTTGGGGACGGCCAAATCTCAACATCTGGGTCGACCTTAGAGATGGCCGCCCATAGAGATGGCCGACATTGGTTTTTGCTGATAATGGAAACTAAGGACGCCCATCTCAAAACCAGCCAAATGCAAGCCATTTGGTCATGGGAGGAGCCAGCATTTGTAGTGCACTGGTCCCCCTCACATTCCAGGACACTAACCGGGCACCCTAGGGGGCACTGCAGTGGACTTCACAAATTGCTCCCATGTGCATAGCTTCCTTACCTTGTGTGCTAAGCCCCCCAAAACCCACTACCCACAACTGTACAACACTACCATAGCCCTTAAAGGGTAACAGGGGGCACCTAGATGTGGGTACAGTGGGTTTCAGGTGGGTTTTGGAGGGCTCCCATTTACCACCACAAGTGTAACAGGTAGGGGGGTGGTAGGCCTGGGTCCGCCTGTCTGAAGTGCACTGCAGTACCCACTAAAAACTGCTCCGGGGACCTGCATAGTGCTGTGATGGAGCTGGGTATGACATTTGAGGCTGGCATAGAGGCTGGCAAAAAATGTTTTTTAATTTGTTTTTTTGGGTGGGAGGGGGGGTTGGTGACCACTGAGGGAGTAAGGGGAGGTGATCCCCGATTCCCTCCGGTGGTAATCTGGTCAGTTCGGGCACCTTTTCAAGGCTTGGTCATGAACAAAAAGGGACCAAGTAAAGTCGGCCAAATGCTCGTCAGGGACGTCCTTCTTTTTTCCATAATCAGCTGAGGACGGCCATCTCTTAACCACGCCACTGTCCCGCCTTCGGTACACTGCCGACACGCCCCCTTGAACTTTGGCCGTCCCTGCGACGGAAAGCAGTTGAGGGTGGCCAAAATCGGCTTTCGATTATACCAATTTGGCCGCCCTTAGGAGCAGGACGCCCATCTCCCGATTTGTGTCGGAAGATGGGTGCCCTTCTCCTTCGAAAATAAGCTGGCTAGTTACATACATATAGGGTCCCTTTTACAAAGCAGCGGGCGCTATAGAAATATATTTATTTTTGTACCCCTGGATTAGCATGGGAGCCCTTACCGCCAACTCAATGGCTGGCGGTAAAGGCTTCCCCCCGAAATGGCCATGCAACAAGTGCTTTACTTGCTGCATGGCCATGTCCTGCCAAAAACAAAGACCTACCCTATTACCCGCTGCGGTAAAAGGGGCCTCGTCACACATCAAAAACACTTTTGCCGCAGCTTGGTAAAAGGGGCCCATATTTTCTCAACACTATGATATCAGTAGGTACTAATATGGACGCGTAGTAAAGAGGACAAACAGAAAATCCATGTGGATTAGTCTGATGGTACAGCACTGTCACTGAGGATCTGGATTTCATTCCCAGATTAGGTCTTCTGCTTCACACAGGCTTGTGAAGTTGTAGAGGCAATATTCACAGCCTTTCGCTGGAGAGAGTCCCAATCATTTTACAGTGGTTTCTAATGGCCAGACTAAGACCCAAAATTTCAGGGTCCTGGAAGGAACCCTAATGTATGGCTCACAGCCGAGACCTGTTGCTGAACTGATTGGACCAGCAGCGGCAAGAGGAGAGGAGAGATTTAACAGGAAGAAAAATCTAACGGTAATTGTGAATGAAAAGTTTATGGTGCCAGAATCCTAGTTCTGATTCCAATCAAGCTATAAGCCAAAAAGAGCAGGAGGAAATTACCAGGCTTCAAAAAATGCATTCATTTGAAATGTGGTTACACAATTCTGAAAATAAGCTAGAAGTATGGGAATCCAAATGAACAAATACATGAGATGAGAGGGAGAAGTATCAGGCTCAACAGAAAAATGATAGCTTGCGCCCAAATTTGAGTGCACAAACTCAGTATTCTCTGCCGAATTCTATATATCGCACCTTAATTTCTATGCAGAAATCAAAGCATATTCTATAACAATGCATGTAACTTAATTGATTAACTAGCTAATCAGCGCTGCAAACTGGATGTTAACAAGCAATTATCGGCATTAATTGGCATTAATTAAGATTTACGTGCATAACTCACTAAGTATATTCTGTAATATGGTGTGCATAAAATTCTAAGCCGCACAGTTGAAAAGTGGGCATGGCATGGGCGAGGTGTGGGTGTTTCTCAAATCTTTGAGAATTATTATAAAATGCACCTGCTCTCCCCTGGATTCTATATAGTTCACCTAGAGATCCGTGCTGAAATCCAAGCGGATTCTATAACAGGGTGCGTAACTTAATTGGCTTAACAAGCTAATTAAGATTCATAACAGCACTTAAAAAGCAATAATGAGCACTAATTGGTAATAATTAGAATTTACCACATACAATTCGCTAAGCGTATTCTGTAATGCACTGCGCCTAACTTCTAACGTGTGCAGACAAAAAAAGGTGTAGTTATGGGGGGGGGGGGATGGGTGTTTTGTGGGTGTTCCAAAATTTACGCACAGTTATAGAATCTGGCCCTCTGTGCCTAAATCTACACACTGGGATTCACGCCACATTTTCACTTGTGTAAATGAAGGTGTGTAGTTTTAGATGCTACAACTGCCATCTAAGCGTATTCTATACACTGAGCCTAAATCTAGGTGCGGATTATAGAATACGCTTAGGCAGAAATGTTTTCCATGCTGACTTTTTAGGCGCCATATATAAAATTCCCCTTCTGCGCCTAATTTAGGTGTCAGGATTTACACCAAGTAAAACGTGGCGTAAATGGCCATGACTAAATTTGGTCACGTGGAGAGGCGCTCAGCGTACTTCTATATACCATGCAGAAATGTAAGCCTATTCTATAAAATTTAGGCGTATTTTTTTTCCTTGTGGAATTTTCAGGATATCCTATATAATAAAACTCACCTTCAACGTTCTGAGGACACTGACGTCACTGTCAGGTCCTCCGGGCACTTCCTTCCGGTTCGAAGCATTCGTGGTGGTGAAGCCACCGAAAACACAGTGTTGGGGCCCTGCCCTCGCGTCAAACGTGATGACGTAGAGGGCGGAGCAATGGCGTCAGTGGCTTCACAACCAACGACGCAGCAGATTGAAGGTGGGGTGCCGAGGTCCGCAACAATGGCGGCCAGTGCCATCAGAACGCCGAAAGGGGTGAGTAGGGGGGGGGAGGTTCGGAAGGAAACCGTGCTAGCGCCCGTTTCATTTGCGCAAGAAAAGGGCATGTTTTACTAGTATACAGTGGTGGAAATAAGTATTTGATCCCTTGCTGATTTTGTAAGTTTGCCCACTGACAAAGACATGAGCAGCCCATAATTGAAGGGTAGGTTATTGGTAACAGTGAGAGATAGCACATCACAAATTAAATCCGGAAAATCACATTGTGGAAAGTATATGAATTTATTTGCATTCTGCAGAGGGAAATAAGTATTTAATCCCTCTGGCAAACAAGACCTAATACTTGGTGGCAAAACCCTTGTTGGCAAGCACAGCGGTCAGACGTCTTCTGTAGTTGATGATGAGGTTTGCACACATGTCAGGAGGAATTTTGGTCCACTCCTCTTTGCAGATCATCTCTAAATCATTAAGAGTTCTGGGCTGTCGCTTGGCAACTCGCAGCTTCAGCTCCCTCCATAAGTTTTCAATGGGATTAAGGTCTGGTGACTGGCTAGGCCACTCCATGACCCTAATGTGCTTCTTCCTGAGCCACTCCTTTGTTGCCTTGGCTGTATGTTTGGGTCATTGTCGTGCTGGAAGACCCAGCCACGACCCATTTTTAAGGCCCTGGCGGAGGGAAGGAGGTTGTCACTCAGAATTGTACGGTACATGGCCCATCCATTCTCCCATTGATGCGGTGAAGTAGTCCTGTGCCCTTAGCAGAGAAACACCCCCAAAACATAACATTTCCACCCTCCATGCTTGACAGTGGGGACGGTGTTCTTTGGGTCATAGGCAGCATTTCTCTTCCTCCAAACACGGCGAGTTGAGTTCATGCCAAAGAGCTCAATTTTTGTCTCATCTGACCACAGCACCTTCTCCCAATCACTCTCGGCATCATCCAGGTGTTCACTGGCAAACTTCAGACGGGCCGTCACATGTGCCTTCCGGAGCAGGGGGACCTTGCGGGCACTGCAGGATTGCAATCCGTTATGTCGTAATGTGTTACCAATGGTTTCGTGGTGACAGTGGTCCCAGCTGCCTTGAGATCATTGACAAGTTCCCCCCTTGTAGTTGTAGGCTGATTTCTAACCTTCCTCATGATCAAGGATACCCCACGAGGTGAGATTTTGCGTGGAGCCCCAGATCTTTGTCGATTGACAGTCATTTTGTACTTCTCCATTTTCTTACTATGGCACCAACAGTTGTCTCCTTCTCGCCCAGCGTCTTACTGATGGTTTTGTAGCCCATTACAGCCAACAGGAGATTGTTTGTGCCAGATTATCTCCTCCTCCTCCTCAGTCGGTGGCTGCGGGCGATAGAAGGAAGGGGTGAATCACTTCTGCACCCATTCAAACATTGCAACCAGTCACTCGTACACATGTAGTCAAGCGCCACCTAAATCTACTCACTCTGTCACAGAATTGCATGTACATACACCCCAGTCTACACACTTGTAGATACCCATTACCCAGAGCCTTCATCTAAAAAGAGACAGGCCAACCCAATGTGCAGGGACTGTGCTGTGTAAGGCACTTGAGAAGCTGCCTGGCAACTTGCAAGAACTGAGTGTCTCAAGCATAGTGAGTACATCAGATAACTACTTTAAATAGCACAGATTATATATTTAACGCGATGAATAGACTGCTTCTGATGTTTGAGAAATAATTTGCTATGGTTATCATCTAGGGTCACATGAATTTTTGACTGGTAAAATGGGGTCACATCAGAAAAACATTTGGGAAGCACTGGGCTAGCTATTTTATTCCATAGTTATATCAACAGCATTTACCTTTGTCCTTAAAAGCTTAAATGTTCTTGCGGAAACTAATGAATAGAACATTTAGTTACAGAAACCTGTATGATATACCAACACAAATGTTAATTTGACATTCTCTATGCATTGTGAACTGACAGTCTAAAAAGTTTCTCTCTGTGTATTCTGTATCTGTTTTTCATACAGGATTAAAGAATTACAAACCAAGTACGATGAAATCATCATTTTGTGGTGCTCCTTTCATTTGGAAAGCAGAACATGCAGATCTTTCCAAATTTATACCACAGCAGCCCTGCTAGAAAACCTCACTCACTGGTTTTCAATTTCGCTCACTGTGGAGGTGAATCTCACTCTTTCGGATGGGCCATGATCTCTGGGATCATGATGCTCAGAGGACTGAAGAGGGTGAATACAAGTGTGAGATATCGTATAACATTATTCCACAGAGAAAAAGATAGACACATATGCACAAATAACTAAAACCCACAAGCACACAGTGGTTAGTGCAGTGGACTTTGATCCTGGGGAACTGGGTTCAAATCCAACTGCAGCTCCCTGTGACTCTGGGCAAGTCTCTGAACCTTCCATTGCCCCAGGTACAAATAAGTACCTGGATATAATATGTAAACTGCTTTGAATATAGTTGCAAAAACCACAAAACGGCAGTATATTAAGTCCCATCCCCTATATATCACTTCTCATATACCGTTCACTCTTCTCATCTCCCCAGAATACCACACAAACATCATAGCAGAATTCAGAAAATAGTCTATTCATGTTACACTCCACACTTCCTGGCATTTAGGAAAACATATATATTTTTGTTTTATTTGTACCCCGCGCTTTCCCACTCATGGCAGGCTCAATGCGGCGGGCAATGGAGGGTTAAGTGACTTGCCCAGAGTCACAAGGAGCTGCCTGTGCCGGGAATCGAACTCACTTCCTCAGTTCCCCAGGACCAAAGTCCACCACCCTAACCACTAGGCCACTCCTCTAAACCATAGTTCACAAGGAACGCATTACCAAAAGCCGTGAAAACAACCTATGATCACCTAAACTTCCGGAAATCATTAAAAACTAACCTGTTCAAAAAGGCATACCCTACCAACCCAACTTAAATGCCTGTACCCTGCAACACAACAAAACCAAAGCTCGTAATGGACATATAATAACTCTTCCTCTCTACGATTCCCTAATGTGTCTGTACACACAAACCTTATTCTACCACAACATTACTGTATTTATTCATACCGGAATTAGTGAACGCCTTTACGGTACTATGTAAGCCACATTGAGCCTGCAAATAGGTGGGAAAGTGTGGGATAGAAATGTAACAAATAAATAAATATTCCTCAGCACTATCTATGCATCAAAGTCAACAACTGAAAAGCTTATTTCCAAAACCTGCTAAGCCCATATTAGTTGTATTGGACTAGCAGGTTTTGGATATAAGCCCTTCAACTAGAAATGTAGTGATACTTAAATGATTGCTTAGCCCGTACAATTGCTTATCAATTGAAAAATTATTCTTTAAAATAAGAATGTTGCCTCAGGCAAGACATGTCGATAGGTCGTTCCGATGCATCCCTTCTTTGTTCTGCATTCATTTCTTAGCTGTACTTTTATTTTGATTTAGCAAAATACACAGCTTAGCAATTTTTTTTCCATATATTTGTAAAGCTTTTATTCCCTCAACCCTTCTTAAATGGGGATACATTCATATTTGCAGGTACTGCATGAGTAAAAACAACTGCACGAGGCTGCCTAGGAAATCAATTTGTTACGTATTGACTGAAGTAGTCAGAGGAGACCGATATACTTGAATAATAGTATTATACCTTAATAGAAATTCCATTGAAAGAATTTCAACATAATGTTTTTTAGACTACTCTGTTGTTTTACTTCTCTAGTGCTGAGCGTAGGCAGAGCGTTGTGAGGGATACAGCATACAGGCAAAGGTCCCAACACAGGTGTTCACGCAGCTGGGTCTGTTGGCCACAGGAAATTTAGGAGGCCAGATCTTCAGGCAACATTGATAGCTGTGCGGATCGTCCCAAAGCTTTATGGTTACAGATTGTAAGCAAGAGGTGCTGGATATGAATTAATACAGGTCTTCTGTGTACATATCTACCCAAAAAAGATACAGTACAAATGAAAAAAAGAGATATCCAAATACAAGGAAAAACATCTTCCACAAAAAGAACAAAAGGACAGGGGTGGAAAATACCACACAAACACAATGTAAACTGGAGCAAGACAGGAAAGATTCTTCAGAGAACAGATGACTGCTGATGACTTCACTTCAACAAAAATAATCTTTATTCCACAAACAATCATACAGATGCTGACGGCATGACCCACCCTACAGGTGGTCAAGCTATATGGATGGTAGTTGATCTATATACTCAGTACTGTGGACAGGAACAACTGGGCAGCCTAGATGGGCTGACTGTTCTTTTTTCTGTTGTCATCTTCCCCATGATTCTATATAAGTCATCCAGATCTGGGTGTGGGTCCCAGATCCGTGTGTAAACTAATTAGTCAATTAAGTACTAACAATCCATTACTGCAGTTAACAAGTACTTAATTGGCGGTAATTAGGAGTTATGTGGTCCTATTTATGCAGCTAACCTGGCCAGTTAAGTGCTGAATATTGGCACTTAACCAGCCACGTGCTGACTCCACCCCCATAATGCTCCCAAAATAGCAATTTTCAGTTCAGCGCTAAGATCCACTAAAAATTAGCAGTTAGGCCTGACAGGCAATTTAACCAGCCAGGAGCTATTCTTTTGTATCTGGGGCAATGCAGGGTTAGGTGACTCGCTGAGGGCAACAAGGAGCCACAGTGGGAACACAAGGAGCCACAGTGGAACTGAACCCAGTTCCTTGGTTCTCCACCCACCACACTATAAGGCTACTGCTCTGCAATATCTATCCCAACCTCCGCAGGGCACAGTTCATCCACCACTGCCCTTGAGAAGCTGATTCCTGAAAAAGCCCACCACACCTCAAATAGGAATCACAAATGACAGAGATCGTGAAAAATGAGGATAGGATTTAAAAGGAAGGTTACTTGTACCTCCACAAGTGTACAGGACTGCATAAATAGAATATTTTTTTTATAACAAGTTGTATGTGCATACAAATAAGTGATGGACAGAGGTGGGTTTCCCCTACTTCAATGGTACTATCTCCACCTCTCTCTTCTTGCTCTCCCTCTCTTAATCCAGTTATTCTCCCACTCCTCATTCTGGGCACTACTTCCTCTCCTCTACTCATTTTCTTTCCCTTACCTCTTTCTCCACCCCTCCAGGTACTCTTTCCCTGTACTCCCTCTCTCCCTCCTGTCACTTTTACTCCCTTTCCTCTCACCCGCTCTCTCTAGGCACTCACTTTCTAACCCTTCTCTGCAGGTACCCTCTCCCTCATTTCTTCTCTCCTCTATATTGCTTTCTCCCTCCATGCACACTCTCCTCTTCTCTCCTTCAGGCATTCGTTCCCCTCCTTCCTTTCTCCAGACACATTCTCCTTTCTACAGATAATATTCTCCTTCCTCTTCCCCCTCCAGGGACTCCCTTTCCCTCCTTCCTTTCTCCAGATACATTCTTCTTCCTCCACGTACATTCTCCTTTCTCCAATTGACATTCTCTTTCCTCCACATACATTCTCCTTCCTCCAGTTACATTCTCCTTCTTCTACAGGCAATCACTTTCTCTCCTTCCTTTCTCGAGATACATCCTCCCTCCTATCCCTTTTAGGCACTGTCTCCCCATACCTTCTGGCAGCAAATACTTCTCAGGCCACCCCAGACTTTCTCACTCATATTTCCTATTGCAGCTTCTCAGGCCACCCTGAGCCCTGTTCTTGACCCTACCACTGAAGGAAGTGTGAGGGCAGAGGGCACCCACTTCCCTCTCTGTTTCACTCGCTATAACTTTCATTACTTAACAGTTGGCAATTGGGTCTCTCTCTGGCTGGTGGGGCTTTGGAACCTCACCAACATGGGGGCTTTTGGAGGCAATTCTGTAGCATGGTGCCTCCATTTAGGCAGCTTACAGCCTGATGATCAGAAGTCCTCCGCTGTTCCAAACAGCGCTCTAAACATAGTGCTGGAACAGCGTGGGGCTATAACATCCTATTATCAGAGCTAGTAGCATGCAAATTTAGGCACGCTATTAGTTCTGATCATAGAGTAAAAGTACAGGAGGACTGTGCCTGAGCATGGCACTCAGGCACAATCCTCCTGAACTTGTTGACAGGTCTGGGCTATTGATCATGTTTGATTTATTCTTACTAAACACCACCGTGAGTTAATTCCTTCAAAGAGGCGGTACACAAATCCTGATAAATAATAAATATAAAGCCTGGACCTGTCAAACACAGGAGCCGAAGGTCTGTGGGACCCCCAGACCACCTTCCAACTGCAAAGCCCTGTTGGCCAAGTGCCTCACCGTAAGCCCCCACACCCCCTCTCAGGACAGCAACATGGGAGCTGGAGGTCCAGCAGATCTTCAGTCCTCCCGACCCTCCCACCCCCCCCCCCCACACAAGGGCATAAGTTCCATAATTGTATTTGCAAGAAAGACTGCAAAATATTTTGCATTTTCTCCCGGATTCTATATATCATGTTGAGATTTCCGTGAGGAAATTGAAGCATATTTAACAACAATGTGCATAACCTAATTGGTTAACAAGTCAATCAATGCTGATTGCCAATTAACAAGCAATTATTGATACTAATTGGCATTAATTAGAATTTACACGCAGAACCATCTAGGCATATTCTATAACATGCTGTGTGTAAATTCTAAGTCGCATAGTTGAAAAGGGGGCGTGTGGCCATGGATGTTGACTGGGTGGGTCATGGGCGTTTCTAAAATCTATATGCGTTGTTATAGAATATACCCGCTCCACACCTAATTTAGGCATCGACATTTGCGCCAGGTTTCACTTGGGGTAACTGCCCGTGACTAAATTTAGTTGTGCGGACAGGCACGCAGCATATTCTATAAACTGTGTGGAAATTTTGGCTTATTCTATAAAGCAGCCTAAATTGAGGCATACTTTATAGAATGCACTTAGGCAAATTTCATTTTGGCACCAAAGTTTTAGGGTGTTGATATATAGAATTTAGTCCTTTATGCAATGCAATCAAGTAAATGTGAACTGCAATTTGAAATGTGGGCAAAATGCAGTAATAAACTGAAAAACCATGCAAATCTGCTCATTGCCAAGGTTTTCAAGCTAAATTTTGCACATAACTTGCATAAAATCTCTAGAAGGTGATACTAAGATTTTTCTGATAAAGTCAGTGCTTTCACAACGGCTTTAACACATGAAAATTACCATGCAACTCATTTAAATATTACACAAATATCCCAATGTTTTGCTTTTGCCAAATACAAGGCTAATACAGGAGTTTCTACCTATATTTGCGGCTGTCATTTCTGTGAGACACGCTCGGCTTTAAGATTTTTTCTGTCCAAATTCGGGGGCATTGGATACATATACATTTTATTCTATTTACATTCAAACCCTGACCCCTGAGGCAGGCGTTGCTTAACGCCGAAACACGGCCCGTGTTGGGTCCTTTATTAATAAAATACTCCTGTTGTCTCAGTCTTGAAGGCCCAGTGTTGCTTTTTTTGTCTGTGTAATTTTCTATCTATGCTGGTTACCCTCTCTGTTTTGGCATGAGAAAATACCAGGCCATACCTTTAGTCTTTGGTCGTTGTCTTTGCTGCAATTTGTGCAAGTCCCCAAATAAGAAATATGTTAAAAAAAATAAACTTTTCAGCTAATCATGACAGAAATATCCCTGTACAAGATTGATTTTTTTTTTTTTTAGCTGAGTGCATTTTCTGAAATCTGTAGCAAAAGTAAATTCCCATAGGAATGCTGATTCTCAACTACACATCCATTAGTACACTGATGGGTTCTACATTCAATAGGTTTCCACTTTATGGGTAATAAACCAGAATTTATTGTATTGAACTAAACCACACTCAATAATAATTAAAGACCAACTGCAGTTATCACTAGTAAATACCATTATGGCTGGCTCGTATTGTTTTAATGCCTAATACAAGAAGAAAAAGGTGACAGTCATGATTGACCTAAACCATAGTATTTAGCCACTAAGAAAACACAAAATACAAATATTTTTCTGGAGCATTAGAACAAAGGTTCCCAGAACTGTCCTGATGTGAAGCGGTCTGTTTATGCATTCCAAAAATACTAGGACTAGGGAGCATGCGATGAAGCTACAATGTAGTAATTTAAAACGAATCGGAGAAATGTTTTCTTCACGCAACATGTAATTAAACTCTGGAATTCGTTGCCAGAGAATGTGGTATAGGCAGTTAGCTTAGCGGAGTTTAAAAAAGGTTTGGACAGTTTCCTAAAAGAAAAGTCCATAGACCGTTGTTAAATGGACTTGGGGAAAATCCACTATTTCTGGGATAAGCCAGTATAGAATGTTTTGTACTTTTTTGGGATCTTGCCAGGTATTTGTGACCTGGATTGGCCACTGTTAGAAACAGGATGCTGGGTTTGATGGATCTTTGGTCTTTCCCAGTATGGCAATACTTATGTACCTATGTCCTGCTGATCCCACAGCCATCAGGTTTTCAGGATTCTCACAATGAATATTCATGAAATCATTGGTGTACTTGTCTGGGACAACTGCAACAACCATTATGCCAGAAGCGGAAGCCTAAGAGAACAATTCATGAAATAAATTTGCATGAATTGGAGACTAAGGAGGGAATTCATCAAGGTGCGGTAAGCACCTTGATTTCCGATGGGATTCAGCAACGTGCAGGACCCTCAGTCCAGCAGGTTGCTGATTCTGCTTTAAAGGAATAATGCTCCTTGCGAGCCACCTCGCAAGCAGCATTATTCCAGCAGCCCAACCTCATGCTCTCAGGCAGTGAAATAATCCCAATTTTACCATTTTTTGGCCCTAATGTGACTTGCGGTGTATCACCACAAGTTGCGTTAGGCTATTTGCATAGTGACAAATATCATCATGGTAATTTTAAGTCAGGCAGTGTTACGGCCCTTTAAGTTCTGTTAAGGGGCAAAACATGCTACTTAGGGCCCTGTTTACAAAGGTATGTTAGCGTTTTTAGCCCGTGCTAAAATTAGTGCTCACTAACCGTATACATGCCCATAGGAATATTACGGGTGTCTACACAGTTAGCCATGCATGTGGTAAAAAACGCTAGCACACCGTTGCAAACAGCCCTTAAAGCCCTAATGCTGCTTCATGAATTCAAACCCCCCCCCCCCCAAGGGCCTTAATGCAGGATTTTATTGCAGGGTACCTGCAAATTTAATGAGGCACTTATTGGGGCTGTTCCCACTATATTTATTTCAGGTCATGCATTGATATTCATATTTTGTAATTAGTCCAATCACTAGTCTTAAGCCGAATCGATTACTGCAATGGCATATACGCAGGGTGCAGAGACCTACAAACTACAAACTGCCCAAAACACAGCAGCTCGACTTATCTTCGGAGCATCAAAGTTCGACAGTTCCAGACCTCTTCGTGAGAAATTACCCTGGCTTCCTGTACAGGAGCGAATAACGTTTAAAATTTGCACCCTAGTCCATAAGATCCTCTACGGAGCAGCTCCAGCATATATGGATGCCCTTATTACAGCATGTTGAATGCATGGCAAATGCAACGAAGCCCATAGGAATTGAATGGGTTTCATCACATTTGCCGAAATGGAATCGCTAACGCATTTTTGTAATAGGAGCCCTAAGTTTCAGAAAGAAACGACCTGTTTTTTCTTTTTGAAAATTAACAACACACCTTAGAAGGCCCTGGGTTATTTAAAAAAGTTCCTCCCTGCTGTATCTATAAAGAAAAAAAGTTTAGGGGTCCTTTACAAAAGCCCGCTGAAAAATGGCTTGCGGTAGTGTAGACACAGGTTTTGGGCACGCTCCAATCCATTTTTCAGCACGCCTGTGAAAAAGGCCTTTTTTGGGGGGGAAGAAAATGGATGTGCGGCAAAATCATAATTGCCGCATGTCCATTTTGGGTCTGAGATCTTACCGCCATCCATTGACCTAGCGGTAAAGAATCTGGGCGGTAATGACCTACGCTTGTCAAATGCCACTTGGCGCACATCCATTCCACAAGACCAAAAATTTAAAATATTTTTCATGCGTGCGTATTGGACGCGAGCTAAAAAATGAAATTACCGCAAGAGCCACGCGGTAGTCAGGCGGTAACTCCATTTTGGCGAGACGCTTACGCGGCTTAGTAAAAGGACCCCTTAGTGAATTGGGCTCTTTGATAACCTAGTCACCATTAACCACTCTTGGAACTAGAATAACCTACTTTATTTAAGAAAGAAAAAAAATGCACCAAAATAGCAATCAATATCACACATCTATTATCTCTGAGTAACATGATTACTGACCCTGACTTGCTTCCTTTCACAAAATCATATCTCTGTCAGCTCTCATCCAAACAAAATCCAGCCTCCGAGATAAGGCAAAATCCATAGGAGGTTAAACAAAAGCAAATCAATATCTTCCAGCCAAAGGACAATCTTTGAGTTATAGTACAAAAGGAAGAAAAACAAAACTACCATTTTGTTGATTTGAAAACACGTGTGTACACTGCAGATTCCTCAACCAAGATATCTAAAAATAATACTGGACAATTTCCACAAAAAGAATAACTATAACAACATTAGAAATAGTTTAAAACAATTTGATATACCACCCCGTTTGCGAACAAGTCAGAGGGGTTTACATTAAATAAAATTCAGACAGAAAAGAACGCCAATAATAAAAGTAAAGCAATTCATTCCAACTAGGTAGCCACGGCCACCCCAAACATACAACCCTATCCTCTACCAAAGAGACAGCCAACTCAACCCTAAAAAATAGGATTCCAGCCTAGTTTTGAATAATTGATAAGATCTTCTTCACGAATTTCCAATGGTAACTGATTCCACAAATGGTTGGGGGGGGGGGGGGGGGGGGGGGGGGGGGGGAGGATTACAAAAAAAAATGTTAATTTCTATCTACAACTCAATAAAATATAACACATATAAAAGAAACTCTCAGGGCCTTGTTTACTAAGGTTGTGCTAGAGGCGCGTTAGCATTTTTAGCGCGTGCTAAATATTAGCGCGCACTAACCTTGTAGATGCCCACAGGAATATTATAGGCATCTACACAGATAGCACGCGCTAGGCATTAGCACGCGCTAAAAATGCTAACGCGCCTCTAGCACGGCTTAGTAAACAGGGCCCTTAACCTTTCTATTGCTTGTCTAAAGTTTGAGTTACTAAAATCATTCTTTTTTCTGTCTTTTTATTTCAATTATTCTCTTTTTCTTAATATACCTAGAACATGTATGAATCCCATTTGGTTTCCAGATTACAGATTTAAGAGCCCCTTTTACTGAACCATGATAACATTTTCAGTTACTGTGGGTAACATTGGGCCATAGAATTTACATTTATATGTCTAATTTACAAAATACGGTAACCTGCACTTCTAAATCCTACACTGGAATTCCATAAAGGAAAGTAGCTGTGAATGTTCCTCTGTAGAGCAGACTCCTACTGCGCACCCTCTGGAAGCCTAATTGTAGGCACCCTGTTATAGAACTGTATTCATCGTGTGACCATTAGCATCATTCCTCATCCAGAGCATATTTTGTCATCTTCCTCACTGGTTAGGGATATGCATCCTCTGGCACGCAATCAGGGGTCCTTTTTCTAAGTATGGTTTTGAGGCTCAGCTTCCAGCTCTGGTTCCAGCTCCCAACTCAGCCTCTGCTGGCAGCCCTGGTTCTAGCTTCCAGCTCAACTTCAACTTCCTGCCCTTGTTCTAGCTTCCAGTACAGCCTCAGCCTCCAGCACAGCTCTCGCTTCCAGTCTTGGTTCCGGCTTTAGCAAAGCCTCAGCTTCAAGCACAGCTCCTGCTTCCAGCATAGCTCTAACTTCCAGTCCTGGTTCCAGCTCCATCACAGCTCCTGCTTTCAGACCTGGTTCCAGCTCCAGCACAGCTTCAGCATCCAGTTCTGGGTACAGCTTTCCTGCTTCCTTCGATGCCTCTACTGAAGCAATCCCACCCACCACTTGCTACAGTCCTGTCTGTCCCCTGGGCAGGCAGGTAGTACAGTTCCATCACGGTCCAAGGGCTCACTCATCCTGAAATGTGACACATCACTGACGTGGGCTTGGGCTTATTTTATCCAGATTTATAACATGAACCATGATTTTGGAATTACTTGAATTACCTTTGACTATTCAGTCAAGCACATAGAAGCATTCTGAAGTGAAAAATAATACTATTCGTAGACTAGTGGTTAGTGCAGTGGACTTTGATCCTTGGGAACTGAGTTCGATTCCCACTGCAGTTCCTTGTGACTCTGGGCAAGTCACTTAACCCTCCATTGCCCCCGGTACAAAATAAGTACCTGAATATATGTAAACCACTTTGAATGTAGTTGCAAAAACCTCAGAAAGGCAGTATATCAAGTCCCATTTCCCTTTCCCTAGTTGAGATTCTACATGGAATGTTGAAACTATTTGTAGATTCTACACGGAATGTTGCTACTATTGGAGATTCTAGATGGAATGTTGCTACTATTGAGATTCTGTTGCTACTATTTGAGATTCTAGATGGAATGTTGCTACTCCAGTAGCAACATTCCATGCAGAAGCCTGCCCTTGCAGATCAGCAACGCGGCCGCGCAGGTGTCTGTTTCTGTGAGTCTGACGTCCTGCACATTTCTACATGGAATGTTGCTAGTGGAGGAGTAGCCTAGTGGTTAGTGCCGTGGACTTTGATCCTGGGGAACTGAGTTTGATTCCCACTGCAGCTCCTTGTGACTCTGAGCAAGTCACTTAAACCTCCATTGCCCCTGGTACACAATAAGTACCTGAATATATGTAAACCGCTTTGAATGTAGTTGCAAAAACCTCAGAAAGGCGGTATATCAAGTCACATTTCCCTTTCATGTCTACGAGAGTTTTACAGTCATTACATTAGCATATCATAATTTTTTTTCTAAATAAGAGATTGTTATGCTTGTGAAAACCTATGAAGATGCTCTGGAAGGACCTCAGTTCCCTACTCGCTTCAAATATTATTGTAAGTGACCCCCATTAGCTACCAGTGAGAGTATCTGATAATAGTGATCACACTATTTATGCAAATGTGTATAATTAGTAAAGCTATTATCATCTTGCCTTTGTGTCAGTAATTGCATCACCATAAACATAATTTACAGCCCTCTGAATGGTACATTAGAAAACAGAGACAACTTTCTTCCAATTTCTATCATACCAAGGGTACAAAAGGTTGCTCAGTATTTATATATTGCTGATGATACATGCGTTTTAGTGAGCTGATGTTTCTAAAAAAACCTTTTGATCACAGAATACTGGGAGACCCACATATTTTACTGTGCATTGACTGTATAGACGTGGACTAACCTTAGATTCTAATCAAATTTTGCACCATTAATTCAGAGTAGTATTGTGAAAGGCTCATTTTTGTACTCTCCTGGCAAAGATGGTAATCTCTATCGTGATCAGGTCACTGAAAAGTCCAGAAGGACTCTCTTTGCCATTAAAACGAATCGGAGAAAACTTTTCTTCACCCAACGCGTAATTAAACTCTGGAATCCGCTGCCGGAGAACGTGGTGAAGGCGGTTAGCTTGGCAGAGTTTAAAAAGGGGTTAGATGGTTTCCTAAAGGACAAGTCCATAAACCGCTACTAAATGGACTTGGGAAAAAAATCCACAATTCCAGGAATACATGTATAGAATGTTCGTACATTTGGGAAGCTTGCCAGGTGCCCTTGGCCTGGATTGGCCGCTGTCATGGACAGGATGCTGGGCTCGATGGACCCTTGGTCTTTTCCCAGTGTGGCATTACTTATGTACTTATGCCTAAAATACTGTTGCTCTCTGTCCACTCTTCTCCCCCTCCAAGTTCTCTAGTTTATATAACTTAACTTAAATCCATTTTTGTACATCTCACTTAGGGCCCTGTTTACTAAGCTGTGCAAGAGGCGTGTTTGTGCTTTTAGCACGCACTAACTGTGTAGGCGCCCATGATATTCCCGTGGGCACCTACACATACCGCCGAAACACAGCCCGTGCTGAGTCAAGTGGATATCTGAATTATTTTGCTGAAGGAAATTTACATTAAAGGACATTTGCGCACCATCCTTGTTTTCTTGTTTCTTTGGTCATCTCTACTCTTTTGTGTGCTTGCTCTTTTGCTTGGCTAGATACGTGTCTATTTGCATAACATCGCTGAGGCAGAATTTTGGCATTTGCATGCTCATGTGCACACTTAAGTGTACATATACTATTATTCTAATGAGCTATTTGCATAGTCAGCATGCAACTGTTAGCAGGTGCTTCACAGGCTTACTCGTCTGGAGGGCAATTCTAAGAAGGGGTACTTATCTGGAGTCTAATTTAGCATGATCTGACCTATTACAGTAGTATTTTATAAATGAATATATAACGGGTTTCATCTTCTTTCCAGATGCATTTTGGAAAACAGAAGCAAGAAGTTCAAAAAAAGTTCTGGGTCTGTGATAAAGGGTCAGGATCAATGCCAGAGCAACAACAAAAAAACACTATAATGTGAATAGCCAAGTTGCCAATGAATTCTGGTAACTAACATTTAACAAGTGCCTGCCATACATTATTCCTAATTATGAATTAAAAAGAAATACCTCAAAGCCAAGACACCTTATGATCACAAATATCACAAACATTTTGAAACTTTAAAGTGGTACCTGTTAGATATGATGACAGAAACAAAACAATGCATTCCATTTTTGATTGATGGTCATGATGAAAGAAACGTTTTGAGCAGCTCCTTAACGGGAAAGTACATTTAAAGATATAACATTTAAAACGTACACTATAACATAATTCAATTTTCTCAAGAATCCAGCTTTTAGCCTCAGCGTATTTCTGATATCGTTTGCCACAGAGTATGATCTGTCCTAATAAAGTTTATTACACCTCATTCCCAGAGTGGTCTATACTTGTCTGATTAAAATTTCAACAGTGTTTCCTTCATCTCCTTAAAAAAAAGTTAATGAATTAATGAATCTTAAAGGACAATGAAAAAGCCGGAGAAAAGAAGGTGTCTTTCCAAGTAAAGAGAGAACTAGGTAGATTACAGCTTAATGACTTTGGAATAATGGAAATTTCACTATTTTCTTCACTGCCTTAGCTCAGCTAATGTCTTCATTAATGTCTACAATCTCCAGTGAATAATAGAAGACAATGTCACATCCATCTTTGTCACATCACAATAAAACGAGTTAAACACAATTCAGCCACCTGTCGTCTGCTAGTCAGGGCCACAAGTTAGAATTAGCTCAAAATCAATATCACATACATCAGACCCCTTTTGGTAGAAAAGCATAAGGCTTACTGCATTGACAAACTCTTATGTAATTATAGTAATAAAAAAATCCAAGGCCAATTGTACAACTATTTTTAATCAAGTTGATGCAAGATTTGTTCACCCTCTAGCTCTTAAAACTTAGCAGTACATGATCAAGTTTGTGGAGGAGAGGGCTCATGAGAGCTTGTAGCATTTCGCACGTTATGAATCTTAGACCTGTGGTTATTGTTCTTTGCACAGTTTAGTTTAGTTTTTTTTTTTTATTGTATTTAAATCCCACTCAATCTTGCCATTCTTGGTGGTGGAGGCATTCACTCATGGTGGTTTACAGCAAGAATAAGTCAAACATAACAGACAATTACAGCAGTAAAATTATCCAAATAGCAATTGTATGCTACATTGCAATGACAACACAATATACAATGACACTTTTTAATAGCGTAGGGTGTAAGCAAAGATGAAACATATAGAAAGACAAGACCGTGTAACAGGAGTAAGAAATAAGGGGGCTAATCTAAAGAAAGTTGCACGTCAGGTCAGAAAGATGCTCGAGTATTATCTGAGCTAGGGCAGGAGTGGTCAAGCATGTCCAGTGTCACTCCTTGAGTTTGTGTGACTAGAAAGTTAATTACTTTATATCTTTAGATTCCTGTTTAATTCAGTTGGTTAATCTCTATTATGTCATCCATGTTCTTTATGCAATATTAATTGTTATCTTCCAATCTAGTATCTACCAATAACGATACATTGTAAGCCACATTGAGCCTGCAAATAGGTGGGAAAATGTGGGATACAAATGCAACAAATAAATAAATAAATAGTATTCATTTTTACTTTTCTTGGCCACCTACAGTATTTTTGGAATACAATAAAACCTTGGTTTTAGTTGACTTCGGTTACCGTCGTTTTCGTTTTTCGTCGTTTTTTTCATCCAAAATTTTGTCTCGGTTTTCATCTCTTGCCTCGGATTTCGTCTTCAGCTGGCAGGGTCTGGAAGATGGAGAGAACAGCGCCAGTAGCACAAGTGACGTAACTGCTGCCGCTGCAACTTCAAAATCGCCGGCACGTTGCCGGTCCTGATGAACAGGGGGATACTTTTCCATCCGCGCTGCTTGGCGCTATCTACACCACTAATAGTATAGGAGGTGGGGGGAGCCGTCAGCCTTTGCGCATGCTTTGAGAAGAGAGCTGCTGCTGTCGGACACGCGTGCGCCGCAGGACAGAGAAGCCGGCAACACTAGCTGCTTTAGCGCCGCTGCACACCCATCGAGCTTGGCAAGGTGAGCAGGGGGAGATCGCCTCCGCTCGGTAATCGGGAGGGACTGAAAGGGAGTGTCGGGGAGGGTCAGGGTGTGGATGCTTGCCCCGGTCAGCCCCTGGGCCTGTGTCGGTGAAAACTACAGGTAGACAGAGGCGGCCAGGGCCCAGAGCTGGGTGCTCACTGACGGTGATTTTTGTATTGTGCAGCACATCCTGGGAACGTCTGTCGATTATTGTACTGTACTTCTTATTGCCTCGGTTTTCGTTGGTTTCGGATTCTGCCGATTGTTTTCGGATGGATTACCGACAAAAACCGAGGTTTTACTGTAGAATGAATTA
Organism: Microcaecilia unicolor; assembly: GCF_901765095.1. NCBI lineage: Eukaryota > Metazoa > Chordata > Amphibia > Gymnophiona > Siphonopidae > Microcaecilia > Microcaecilia unicolor. Next base: position 34,983,343 of record NC_044037.1, read on the forward strand.
TCAATGCAGATAGAAAAAATATAATACACTTTTCTTGTATAATCTGAAATATCAAAAGGAAAAAGAGGGTCCAAAGTACAGCAATCCAAACAAAGCAAAATAAAGCATAATAGGGCCTTTCAGGAGTGGGACAATCAGGGGTTCTTTGACCCGACACGGGCCGTGTTTTGGCAACAACTCGCCTGCATCAGAATCACTGGGTATCTTAGCAAAACAATGTGGATCCGCCACTTAAATAAATCAAGTTAATGCGATCCCACTAAATTCCAAATGTACATTCGTGGAATCCAAATATCAGCTGAAGTTTCACAGATGCGAAAATACGCTGTCAGAAAAAAAACGCCAAGTAAAAATATCACCACACACGTTGAGTTGCTAGTTTTAGATTTAGGGGCCTTTTTACTACACTGCACTAAAAAGTGGCCTGCGTTATTATTTATTTATTTATTTGTTGCATTTGTATCCCACATTTTCCCACCTATTTGCAGGCTCAATGTGGCTTACAATTTTCAGTCATGCATGCCATTTCAGAGACAGATACTATTACTAGCGTGTGGGTTTCCCGCGGGTTTAGGCCATATTTAGCATGGCATTTTCCCTTGTTGCAATAATGGCCATGCGCTAATTTTCCCATTAGCGTGTGGCCATTAGCATATGAACCCTTAATTACACCTGTTTTCTAGGCGGTAAGAGCTCACATGCTAACCACACACTGATCAGTTAGGGGCCCTTTTACAGAGCAAGCGGTAAGCCCAACGCAGGCTTACCGCTCGCTCTTCCGAGACCACCACCGGCCCAACGAGGCCTCCAGCTGTAGTCCCGCCACACACACGTGCCACCTCCGGAGGGAAAAAGAAAAGCCCCGGAAATGGCTTGTGCAGCGGTAACCCAGCAGTAATCGGACATCGCCGCATGCTGCCCGGTTACCGCCGGGTTAGTGCGGGAGTCCTTATCACCACCTCAATGAGTAGCGGTAAGGGCTCCCTGTCACATGGCCATGCGGTAAGAGTTCTCTTACCACGTGGCCATGTGTGTCTGGGGTCTTTTTACCCAATGCCGTAAAAAGGGCCCTGGTGCACAGGAAAAATGGCCCCTGCTGCTTGTGCAAGGCCCTTCTTTCCGCAACTTGGTAAAAGGAGCCCTTAGTGCACAGCGATGTAACTGCGCTAACTGATTGGTGCTGGGCACACCTACTCTCCACTCCCAAACATGTCCCCCAGTGCTGAAATATAACATTTATTTTTTAGCGCATGGGAAGCACACACAGTTGCCAATACTAGCGCAGGACACCTCAGCACACCCAGCGGTAGTGGTTTTTAACCTGCGGTAAGCACGTTTTAGTGTTTACCACAGCTTAGTAAAAGGGTCCCTTAGGGCCCTGTTTTCTAAGGTGCGCTAGCATTTTTAGCATACACTAAAAATTAGCGTGTGCTAATGCTAGAGACGCCCGTAGGAATATACGGGTGTCTCTAGCATTAGTGCATGCTAAAAATGCTAGCACACCTACAACACTGCTTAGTAAACAGGGCCCTTAGTTTTCGGGGGGGGGGGGGGGGGGGGGTTAGGATATTTTTATTTCAACCTCTCAACTTTATTCAAATAAACATACACTAGTTATCTTTTTAAAGAAACAGACTACCCTCAAGTTATATTCCCACATTTAATTGTTCTCATTCATCAAAATATTAGTCCTTGTGATATTTTTACATGAAACAATAACCATGCTTCCTCTTAAAACACAAAACAAAATTAACAGCTGCAGTGTGTACAGCAACAGCTGAAATATTTCCAAGCAGACATTTGAACATGAATGTATGTATCTTGGGAAATGCATATATTAATATCAATGCCTTTTAACTGGTCAATCACATTTTTTACACGTTAATCTCACCACTGTGTACACTTAGTTGCAGGAAAAATTTATGCCATTAAAGTGAAGAACCTCTCAGATAACAGATGACTGTAGTTCTTGGCTACTAAATTCATTCTTGAGGCGCCTTTAATGAGAACCAGCTGGGAATCGTGAGGTTCAAAGGTGCTCACATATTCTACTTAATTAACACTTCTTCTTATTAGCAGATGTCATTTATATAATGGGGTGAATTTTCAGTACAAGCAAGAGCATCTGACTCAGCTGACCAGATTTTGGCTGGCTAACTTATGCACACTCTCATCAGAAAATAATAAGCTAGATGTCCAGCTGAAAATCAAATGAATATAGCTGACTAAAATCTGGGCTCTGGGCTGATGGATTTAGGCCTGCCATTGGGAAACTAAATTAGGGATCCTTTTACTAAGCAGCAGTAAAAATAGGCCTTAGCACACGCTTATGTGGATCTTTCCTGCACACTAAGGAAAAATTGTTTCTTACCTAATTTTCTTTTCTTTAGTCTGAACAGAACAAACCAGTGACAAGTGGGTTATGTCCCTCTACCAGCAGGTGGAGATAGAGAGAACGCTAGAGCTCTGCCATATTCCTATGGGCCCTTCTGCAGATAACTTAAGCTAAGCTTTAGTAAAAGACCCCCTTAACTGGCATCCTAGCGCCTAATAGGTGCACTGGACCATATTCTATAACTATGCGCATAAATTTCAGAATGCCCACAAAATGACCATTTCCCCACCTATAACCACACCCCTTTTTGCCTGCGCGCATTAGAAGTTAGGTGCACTACATTACAAAATGCGCTTAGCGAGCTGTGTGCTTAAATTCTAATTAGTGCTCATTATTACTTGTTAAGAGCTGTTATCAACGATGATTATTAGATTGTCAACTAGAAATGTACAAATTGCTATCTGCAGGTCTGGATGCTTCTTCTTGAGTCTATTCTTCCTTTGTTAAAGGTATAATGATTGGCTGCACATGACAGCATGATGCTTGGGGGGGAGGGGGGCTGATAAGGATCAACCCACCAGTAGTCTGATTTATTCAGATTTGGAATAGGACAGACAGCTAAGTAGGAGAAACTGTCTCATACTTCACACACCGATATCTCCTTAGAAATTAAACATAAATCAAATTGAGAAGGAGAAATTTTCCTTTTTTTCAACCTGCACTAAACACAAGATTCTAATATACACAGTTTGATTTCATCTCAAGCTTCACAGTTCTTCCTGATTTGAGGATTAAAGTCATTTCCTCCACTCATATGCTCTAAGCTGCACATTCCTTCTACCAAAAACGTACAATTAATTCAGGAAACAATGAGTTCTTTTAATTGCTGTAGGATCTCAAACTGATTAACCTCCGGGCTTGAGGTATTAGGCTGGATTCTAGCAACAGATGCCGAGGTCACAAATCTCTTTACTAATGATCAAAGCCAGGTTGTGGATTTTACCATGAATGAGGAAAGGTATTAATAGAGCAAAATGACTATGCTGGAAAGTACGGTATGCACAATCCCAAAAACGTTTGGTTCATGATTGTTTAGAACAAATCTTTCCTAATTTCTGGGCTTATTTGACCTATATTTGGTTTTTTTAGGCATGCACTGTGGGGGGAGGGGGGTGCGGGGACAATTCTACAGAACCACGCTTACTGACAATTCCAGTACCTAACTTTTGGTGCTAGATTTACACCTGCTGAAACCTGGCGTAAATGCTGGCGCTCAAGTATGGCGCTATGAGGCAGTATTCTTTAACAACACGTGCAACTTTTCAGAATGTCTCTGATATGCCATGCCCCTCCCATGGCTATTCCCCCTTTTGAGTTACATGTTATTAGAGTTAGGTGCCATACCTTATAGAATAGCACATAGCCATACGTATGTGCATGCAAATTTTAATGGGTGCCAATTATTGTCAATTGTTAGTAGCCAAATGTTGATGTTAATTGATTAGATTCTGGTTCGTTTGTTTCTTTGTTTTTTAATATGTTTTTGTTTTGCAAGTTTTATGTATTTTTATGTGTGAATATTGTACCTCACCCTGAATAAGGGCGGGTTATAAATAATAACATCTAAATCTAAATCTATACATAGAATCTGGGGGTAAATGTTTAGAATACTAGCTTATACACATGTGTGTGTGTGCACTGACATACGTGACTATCTTGCACAGTGTGTATTTCCAAGGGGCGCATACATAGGGTTGAAGCATGGGTGGGACCAAGGTAGGGCTCCCACTTAAACACGCATATGTTTGTAGGTATCTGCTGCATTTAAGCATTCAAACTTATACCGCCTGTATGGCTGGTGTACTTTCAAGTGCCTAAATGTTAGGTACATCAGTTGCCGATTACACTAGCATTCCTAATAGAACCTAGACCGAGAGTTCTTTCATAGACTAGGTTCCTATCATGCACCCTCGGGGCATCTAAATGGAGGTGCCTAGTTATAAAATTGCCTTCTAAACACATGAAAAAGCAAATTGGGAATTTACCGCATACTCTCCCTGGAATCACTTATATAATCACAGAAAATACACCTGGATAATATAAACAAAAACCTATTTTAAAAAAAACATAAAAAATAAAACATAATATGTGAATGTGATATGCTCAGAACCAATACGTGACTTATATCAATGTGAAAACAATCACATCTGTCAGTCACTGTCTTCTATCACTGCACATAAGTCCTTCTCCATGCCATTATAATGTTATCATAATGTCCACACAATTTGAAAATCTTCACAAAAATAAAAATGGAGGGACTTATCTGTTGAATAGCAGTATCACTGTATTCCAGCTCTGCAACGAGCATGTAGTTCTTTATTTCAAAAAGCTGATACATAACAATAGATACAGAACTGGTGTTCAAAGAGCTGCTCTGTAGGCTTGGGCCAAAGTGGAAGCAGCCATAATGGCAGGACCAGTGTGGCAGGAGCAGCTGTACTTTCTAGATCAGCTCTACAACAATTTGTCTCACCAGTCAAAGTGGTGAACATGGGGGAAAAACTGCTGCTGCAGACCTAATAGAGATCTGATTGTCCTTGTAAGAAACGGGGAGAAGCTCTGAGAAAGACTGAAATACGTGACTCTGCGAGAAGTTAGATCTGGAACAAGCCATGCTATGCAATGGGTTCCACTTACAGGGCAATTCTATAATGGGATGCCTACACTTATGTCCATTAGAGGCACCAAAAGTGGCAGTTATGTGCATAAGTGCACTACACTCTATTCTATAAGGTACAGTTATCACATGCGTGCTTTAGCATGTAACTGAAAGGGAGTGTATACATGGGCATAACTAATAGAATGCCCATTTACACCTGTCATTGACCTGGCATAAATGGATGTAATGGCATCATGGCTCACCGTGAAAGCACTGGAGACACCAACTTATAGAATTGCCCTCTTTGTTATAAGGCCAGGTGAACATTCATAAAATGTTTTGTACATTTTTGGGATCTTGCCAGGTATTCGTGACCTGGATTGGCCACTGTTGGAAACAGGATGCTGGGCTTGATGGACCTTTGGTCTTTCCCAGTATGGCAATACTTATGTACAAGGGGTTAGACCAGTGATGGGCAACCTTTTGAGCTTGGTGTGTCAAAATTCGCCAAAAAACCGAGCATAACTCGGGTGGTGTGTCACTTCGAGAAAAAAACCATAATTTTGCGATATTTATAGTTTAAATAACAAAAATGTATAATTGTAATATATAACTGTATTTAATAAACCAAAACCTAATTATTTAACTTACCTGCTTAGTGACTTCTTTGTTCATCTGTCAGTCGGTTTCTTTTGTTGGTCTTGATATTATTTAACTTGTGTGGGGTGCCGTGAACTAAGATAAGTGAGGGGGAGGGGGAATTCTTTAACTAATCTGCCTATTAGTGACTTTTTTGTTGCTGAATTTCATAGGCTAAATCTTCAATTGAAGGTTGGTATTTTGTACACTTCAAGCCCAAGCAAGCGCTACTAACTTCATCTTTCAATCTGTTTCTTTGTTGGTTTTGATATTATTTAACGTTGAGAATAAGGTTTCACAAAAGTACGTAGAAGGAAAAATTGTGAGTAAAGCCATTGCTATATTTTTCAGGGTGCTAAAAGTATCTGGTAATCGGATCCAGGCACTCCAAATTTCCTGGTAACTCAGATATTCTCTTAATAATTGCATCTTTATTCTGCAAATCGTGAAACAGAACTGGTGCACATCTTAGGAGAGTTTCTTTAATAAATCCTCCCTCACTGAGTGCTTTTCCATGCTGAGCTATGGAGTGAGCAATGCTCAAACTTGCAGATGTTAAATTTGTAGAACCTTTTACAAATGTAAGGATGGAATTAGATTGGCTCTTATAAAAGTGTAGCTGCCTGGAAATGTATTCCTTCCTTTCATCCTCACTTTTTTTCAAGAGCTGGGAATGATTAGTTTCAAAATGTCTATTTATATTCCACGTTCTGCTTACTACCGTTTCAGTACATAGAACGCAAAATGATCTGCCATTTTTTTCTATAATGCCATACATCTCGGTCCATGTCTCTTGAAAGGGTCGGCTACTGCTACTACCACTTCCTTTACTTAACCTTGGTTTTTTATTTTTTGGGTTCTCCATCAGGGGGGCAGAGACAGAAGATAGAATTATAGATAGCCTGTTAGCCCTGCAGGCAATTAGGGGTTAACTAGCCTAACTGACCACCTTATGTAAATTAAGATGGCTGCCGCTATTTCTAATGGCGGGAAACGGCACCCATAGCACATGCCCTCGCCTCTCCCAGCCTCCCCCTCACCTATCTCAGTAATGATGGTCAATTACAAATCCACGACACCCCAACAGTAGATTGGATGATGGTTGCTGGTAATGGTGATCACAGGGCCCTCAGAGATGCGTCCCCCACGGCATTCCGCTGCTCTCTGCTCTCTGCTCCGCCAGCCGGAAGTGAGGTCAAAGATCCCCTAACGGCCGTGCAGGAGCCGGGGCAGAGGGAGCAGCAGGGAGGGAGCCAATAGGAGCGCACACGGCACCCCCCCAGCGGGTAAACATGCACCGGGGGGGGGAGGTCGCGCTGCACCGGGGGGGGGGGGCGCATCGGCGATCCGCCCGGGTGTCAGCAAGGAACTCTGTTGCTTCTCTGTATGCGGCCACATGCGGCCGCGTGTCACCGAAAATGGCTACGCGTGTCAGTACTGACACGCGTGTCATAGGTTCGCCATCAGGGGGTTAGACTGAAGAAGTGCGATAAAAATTTGGTCAAAGTTGATGCAGACTTGGTGATACAAGAGTTTCTTTGCCCTGGTTAAGGAAAAAGAGGAGGCTCATTTTAAACTGGATGCCATGGAAAGGAGAAATTAGGTCCTACCTGCTAATTTGCTTTCCTTTATTCCCTCCGGACTAGCCCAGAATGAGTGATGGATTGTGCACGCCTGCCAAAAGGTGGAGACTGAGAACACTGACTCTTGAGCTGGCCAACAAGACACCTGCTCAGTCCCTGAAAGTCTCAGTATTCACATAACAAAGCAAGAGGAAAGAAAATAAGAAATCTGGCATCTGTGTGATGCCCGATTCCCACAGCCACCTATAGCCAAAGAGATAGCGCTGGCAACAGTCCAATGTTTTGTATTCACTGAATTCTATTATTATTATCCTTTATAAATGTAAACAGCTCCCCACAGAGAAAACAGCAAACGCAACAAACAAAACCACAAGCCAACTCATCAGAACGAACCAGATGCCGTACAGGGAGAGATCTGGGTCGGCCTGGAAAGACTAAAGAAAAGCAAATTAGCAGGTAGGACCTAATTTCTCCTTCCTTAGCTTCCCTCCAGACCGGCTGAGAATGGCTGATGGGAAGTACCAGAGAAGTAATTCAAGGGAGGTACTCGAGGTGACTTTCCTCCCAGCTCATGAGGAGAGCCGTCTCTCCACCCAGCAGGTGACTCTTCATTCCACTCTGGTGATTGACCGCATTGTCCGACAAAACATGCACAGCTCAACCATCAAAAAGACTCTGAAACTCGCACAGTGCCAGTCAAATCACTCTGGTCTCCAACAGATTGATGGAACAACACGCCTTCTTCTTGACCCACAGCTCTTGCACCAGCTGATCCATACAGCGGGCTCCCCAGCTCCTGAGACTGGCATCTATAGTCACTTCCGTCCACTGAGGAGAGACCAATGGCACCCTTCTCAAAAGGTTGTTCTTCAGCAGCCACCATCAGACTCCGATGCACCACAGCTACTAACTGCAACTTGGCCCCCAAGGAGTCCAACTGAGGCAACCAACGCAAGAAGAGAGACTGCTGGAGAGGCCTCAGGCGAGCTCTGGCCCACAGGACTATCTCTATGGCTGTGCCATTGATCCCAAAACCTGAAGATAATCCCTGGCACACAGAACAGGTTGACACAGCAACTCACGAACCTGACTTTGGAGCTTGCATATCCGTGGCAATGGAAGAAACACTTGGCACCAAGGTGTATTGAAGGTGACACTCAGATGCTCCAAGGACTGCGTTGGTATCAAGTGGCTCTTGAGGGGATTGATCACCAACCTATGGACTCCAAAAACTGGACCAACTACTGAGCAGTAACCTGACAGCTTTCCAGATACGACTTTGCACAAATCAACCAGTCATCCTGGTACAGATGAATTAGAACCTCCTCCTTGCAGAGGGCCACCGGGGGTATGAGCAGGATGGTTTTGTTTTGTTTTTAATTATGAGCAGGACCGGTTTGTATGTTTTTTTAATGCCCCTCCACATGTGACACACACACCATTTGTAGGAGACAACACAAATAGAAACTACATTCTTCAAGTTGTGTGATAGCTCACACTGCTCAAATGCTGCATCTTAACAATGTATTTCATTTGTTGCTTTAACACACAATTATGTTTCAGAATGAAGCACCATAGATCACTGTAAATTTTCTCTCTTCGGCTCTGCGCTGTGCGCTTTGCCACTGATGATATGCAAAAGTGTCACCCATTATTCACTGTCCTCAGCAATCAACAATAAAACTATTTATTTTACAGAAAAAAATAAAAAATGGCATGTGATCCGCCTCAAGCATGATAGTGCTTAATTAAGACTTAATTTGCATAATTTATACAAACAAATGTAGACTACATAATTAGCATTTTCATATGGTTTATTAGAAGCCAAAAGGCATAAGAGCATGGCCTGTTAGCAATCTGAACGCAGCTAAGCAAGATGTTTTGTGAGTCATTACCATCTAAATTGACATTACATAAAAAGAGGAATAGAAAAATAAAATAGGTAAAAACCAGCAAAATAACACACACGTGCTAATTTGCGCTCTGTGCCTTCACTATTATACTAACGGAGTACTTTAGAACTACTGATCTAAGAGTGCCAGGTAATAAATGTTTTTGTAAACTGCCAGCACCATCAATAATTCCAGCTCACGTTGGTGTAATTTCTTTCAGAAATTAAATAGACCTTGGCATTAAATTATTGAAATGATGCGGGATTTAAGTAGGTATATAACTTGCTGTGTAAATTCAGTTTGAAATATTGATCCCAATTATACAGAAAGTGGATGCTTTTCATTTCAACAGCCACTGTAAGAATACAAATTATGGTACTGTTTAGGCACGTAAATTTGCAACCTACCGCCTCTGTTTCTACATGTTCAATTGAAGGAAGCAGACAAGTGGGCATTATGATGTCAGGGAAGACTATTTTACCATGAATGATTTCAAGTTCTAGTTTCCAAACTTACGCCCCTGTTTACTAAGGGGTCCTTTTACAAAGGTGCGATGAAAAATGACTTGTGGTAGTGTAGACGCGGGTTTCAGGCACACGCCTATCCATTTTTCAGCGCGCCTGTGAAAAAGGCCTTTTATTTTTTGCCGAAAATTGCCACGTGTCCATTTTGGATCTGAGACCTTACCGCCAGCCATTGACCTAATGGTAATGCCTTACACATGTCAAATGCTACTTGGAGCATGTCCGTTACATGCGTCCGAAAATAAAAAATATTTTTCAGACGCGTGTATCGGACACGCGCCAAAAATGAAACTACCGCAAGAGCTACGCGGTAGTCGGGCGGTAACTCCATATTGACACATGATGGGCGCGCGTACACGCTTACGTGGCTTAGTAAAAGGACCCCTAAGTAGCGCTAAGAGCAAGCTAGCATTTTTAGTGTGCGCTAACCGTGTAGGTGCCCATACTATTCCTATGGGCGCCTACTTGGTTAGCGCTCACTAAAACGCTAATGCACCTTAGTAAACATAATCCTTAATAAACTAGGGTTACAATGAAATTATCAACAAAATTATTAGGACACACATGCTCCCCCCCCAAAAAAAATCAGCTTGTGTTCATATTACCCATATTTTTCCCAATTTTTCTGTATTTTTTTCCTTTCCTTTCACACATTTGTTTTAAATGTGCACAATTCTGGACTAAATTCTATAAATGGTGCTGAAAAATCAGAGCCAACAAAAACACGCTGAGCGCCATTCCATAAACGGCGCTCGTGGGCTCTGTTTACTAAGGTACATTAGTGTTTTTAGCGCACCTACACTTAGCGCGCGTGCTAACCATGTAGGCACCTATAGGGATATTGGAGGCATATAAATGATTAACGCGGGTACTTGGTTAACGTACGTTAAAAATGTTAATGTGCCTATAACGTTGCTTAGTAAACAGGGCCCAAAGTTAGGCGCTGTTTATAGAATATTTTATGTTTATTATCAATTCTTGATATACCACATAGAGGGGCATATTCGAAAGGGACGTCCAAGTTTTGCTGAGGATGTCCTCGCAAAACATCCCGGTGGAGGGGGGGGGCGGGAAAACCTGTATTATCAAAACAAGATGGACATCCATCTTTCGTTTCGATAATACGGTCTAGGACACCCGAATCTTGAAATTTTGGTCGTCCTTAGAGATGGTCGTCCCTAGACTTGGCCGTTTCTGATTTTCGGCGATAATGGAAACCAAGGACGCCCATCTCAGAAACGACCAAATGCAAACCCTTTGGTCATGGGAGGAGCCAGCATTCGTAGTGCAATGGTCCCCCTAACATGCCAGGACACCAACCGGGCACCCTAGGGGGCACTGCAGTGGACTTCAGAAATTGCTCCCAGGTACATAGCTCCCTTACCTTGTGTGCTGAGCCCTCAACCCCCCCCCCCCCCAAACCCACTATCCACAACTGTACACCAACCATAGCCCTAAGGGGTGAAGGGGGGCACCTAGATGTGGGTACAGTGGGTTTGTGGTGGGTTTTGAAGGGCTCACATTTACCACCACAAGTTTAACAGGTAAGGGGGGATGGGCCTGGGTCCACCTGCCTGAAGTGTACTGCACCCACTAAAACTGCTCCAGGGACCTCCATACTGCTGTCATGGACCTGAGTATGACATTTGAGGCTGGCATAGAGGCTGGCACAAAATATTTTTAAAGATGTTTTTTGAGGATGGGAGGGAGTTAGTGACCACTGGGGGAGTAAGGGAAAGTGATCCCCGATTCTCTCCAGTGGTCATCTGGTCATTTCAGGCACCTTTTTGTGCCTTGGTCATAAGAAAAACAGGACCAGGTAAAGTCGTCCAAGTGCTCCTCAGGGACGCTCTTCTTTTTCCATTATGGGTCGAGGACGTCCATGTGTTAGGCACGCCCAAGTCTCGCCTTCGCTACGCCACCGACACGCCCCTGTGAACTTTGGTTGTCCCCGCAATGGAAAGCAGTTGGGGATGCCCAAAATCGGCTTTCAATTATACCGATTTGGGCGACCCTGTGAGAAGGATGCCCATCTTCCGATTTGTGTCGAAAGATGGGTGTCCTTTTCTTTCGAAAATGAGCCTGATAGGCTCACTTGCAGGTCAATGCAGTTTACATAATTTTAAAACACAATAGTAAAAAGGAAAGGAATGCCACTAACCAGTAGGCTACTCTATACATTTATTAATCATTATCCATCATGCTTTTTATAATATTCATATTTATAATATGTATTTTGATGTCTATATGAGATTCTATGCTTTCCAAGTTTTATATTTACACACTCTAAGGGCCCTGTTTATAAAGGTGCGCTAACGTCTTTAGCACGCACTAACCATGTAGACGCCCATAGGAATATTATGGGCATCTATATAGTTAGCGTGTGCTAATTTTTAGTGTGCACTAAAAATGCTAGCATGCTTTTGTAAACATGACCCTTTGCCTTTTTTAAACATTTCTTAATATTTTTTATTCATTTGTAATTTGATGATAGATATTTGAATGATTATTTATTTATTTATTTATTTGTTTGTTTGTTTACATACAGTATATTTGCAGACTCCTGAGGAAGGCACTCTGGCCAAAACACAGTGCCATGTTGAGTAACTAAATTTTATGAAATAATCTGAATGTAACTAATACCATTGTCCTGGTGTGTTTGAAACGGTATCAGGTGAGCTCCCACCTGGCCAGTTTCCAACCACCAATTCCACCCGAGACAATTCCCAACTAGGACGATTCCCCCTGGGACAATTCCCACTTAAGGGGGACAATTCCCACCAAGGACTTCCCCCACTCCCGGTCATTTCCCACCCTCCCTAGCTTTTTTGTTTTTTTAAACCGTAGCGTCTTTCTTGTATCAGGTCCCATAAGTCCTGGCGGTGCTTTTTTTTAAAGGCATCTGGAACAAGGAGGTAAGAGCAGAATACGGATGTACACATAGGACGTATAATAAAATAACTTTTCATAGGTAGAGTAGCAATTTGTTATAAATAGTAATCAGTGAGTCATTTTGAGGGGCTGAATTAGGCTGAAACCTAGTTTGGGGGGCTGTGGGGGGCACTGCCCCCCAAATGAAGTTTGTATTTATCTATTTATTTATTTACTAGCCGTTAAGCCCGTAAAAACGGGCGAGATTTCCAGCTACCCTCCTCGCCGCCGCTCCCTCCCCCCTCCATGCCGGGCCCCCTGCACTGACCTGACAGCGCCTCTCACCTCCGTGTGAAAGCGCTACAGGCAGCAGCAGATCGCCTGCAGCTCTTCAACACGGAGGTGAGAGGCGCTGTCAGGTCAGTGCAGGGGGCCCGATACGGAGGGGGCGGGAGCGGGGGCGGGGATGGGGGGAGGGTGGAGGTTGTTTCGCGCGATGTTCCTTTCCAGGCAGCAGCGGCGGTTTCCGACAATTCGACTCAGTTTCCCTCTCTGTTCCGCCCTCTGATGTCATGACGTCTTGATGCGAGGGCGGGACAGAGAGGGAAGTCTGTACTGCGCATTTGCAAGTGAGTATGGTCACTTGCCGTTTATATGTTTGATTTACTTATTTATGACATTTAGACCCCGGATTAAACATGAATTAGGTTGAAACCTAGTTTGGGGGAGGGCATTGCCCCCACATACACACGCACGAACTGCTTGTCTGTAAGGAGAAAGGAACGTGTAAAAGATAATGTTGGGGGGGGGGGGGGTGAGGGTGTACTGGCTCCCCCAAACGATGTGGAAGAGAAAAGGAAGGGAGATTACTTGCCTTGTGTTTTTTTTGTATTTTGGGGGTTATGGGTGGGAATTGTCATCCCTGGTGTGGGGAGAATTGGTTCAGTGGGAATTGTCCAGATGGGAATTGGTGGGTGGGAACTGTCCAGTTGGGAACTGACCTAGTACTGTTTGAAACTGAAAAATAAAACATATTTCAGATCTTTTCCACCTGGATCATATAACCATCTATCCATGATGCTGCAGAAGATGACAACCCCTTGAAGACAGTGAGCATATAAGAAACAAGAGAATTTCGTCACTGTAAGTAACAGAGTAAGTACTCAGTCTAACTCAACACTTCAACAGCTCAAAATCTAATTAGTTTTTATAGCACCTGATATGATTTCCTTATACATATCCTTCAAATTCCACCCGTGCATTTATGTTTTTGACCTAAAAAGGTTTTCTGTTCTTTTCCTCTTCCATTTCCCCAAAGAGTGCTATGAGGACCTGATTCTCCATTTGTGTTTGGCCTTTTTAAAAATTCTATATTTGCCTTTCTGGGACCCAGTCAACGTAGCAACAATTCTCCAAAGGGGTCCCAGACCTTGGCTCTGTGTCCCAGGCCTTGGCTCCGTTCAGAGCCTGGAATGCCTGCACACTGAATTCTACCCAAGTGCCACTGTGCTGTAGTGGTCAGGATTTTCTTCTCAGGGGCCACATCTTCACACTCCTCTGACAAGACAAGCAGAAGGAGCGGATAGGGCAGTTCAGCTCAGGTTTCTAGTCTGGCTATCAGTCCAATCAAAGCAGCCCACAAATTTTATTAACATGAAATCAATTTGCAGTGGTTATGTCTGCAGCATTCTGTTTACATTGAAGGGCGACTCAAATATGTACTCTGAATAAAATTAATAAGTATATATGAATTCAAGACAATTCAATTAAAGGAATGTAATGTTTGTAATGTAAAATCACGTCAGGGCAATTCAATTGAGAATGTCTCGGAAATCATAACTCGGCAGCATTTAGCACCATTATGGTACCACAAACAATATTAAAAGTGGTTTTCTATGTCATCAGTCAACACAGTTGCAATCGCCTTTCAATTTGACTGGAACTGTCGAAGCATAATGGAGTCTGTGTACTGTCAAAATGTTAGTGTGCAAGGTAAGGCTATCGAGTATGCATAAATAGCGGGGCTGTACTTACCAGGCATGCTGCACTCAAGTCCAAAGATAAGAGCCTAATGGTTAATGCAGTGGGCTGAGAACCTAGGAACCTGGGTTCAATTCCCACTGCAGCTCCATGTGACCCTGAGCAAGTCACTTAACCTTCCATTGCCCCAGGTTAGCTCACTACGGGGACCTTTAACAAAGCCGCAGTAAAAGTGGCCTGCGGTAGTGTGGGAGCGTCTTTTAGGCAACGCTCTGGGCCATTTTTTTGTTACCGCAGCTGGGAAAAAGGCTATTTTTTAACAGGCCGGGAAATGGGCCTGTGCTAATATTAAAACTAGCGTGCACCTATTTATAGCCTGAGCCCTTACTGCCACCCATTGACCTAGCGGTAAGGGCTCAACGTGCCACCCACACAGTAACCATGCAGGGCAAGCCAACGTAGGTGTGCTACCGGTTACCACTGGGAACGCCCCCCCCCCCCCCCCCGATAGAAAATAGAAAAGTATATTCTATCGCGAGAACTGGCGTGTGCCAAGCTCAGAATTGCCGCCGGACGCACACACTACCCCAGCGGTAGTGCCAATTGGGTGCTCATTACCTGCATATTAGCCCTCCTGCTCCTCTGTAAAGAGGCCCCTCAGGACAGAGAAAGTACCTGAATATAATACATTTTAATTATTTTGATTGTACCACAGAAAGGTGGTATATCAAATCCCATTACCCTTAGCCGCTAAATTTAGCACAAGCTCATTTGTACATTAAAAAAAACCCCACCATATTCAAATTAGACTTAAGAGCAGATGGAGGAAAATTTACCAAAATATTTTTCATTCTCCAGCTAGAGTGTGTGCTCACTAAGGCCTAAAATTTGACAGCTGCTTTGGACCAAGTGTTAACATTATAGCATGCCTTGGTAGTTCAGCCACTACCAAACAATATTTTTGGAAGCTGGTGGCCCTATGCAAAAGATGGCATGCTAGAAGTTTATCCATAGGCCCTTGAGGCTGAATACATATGCCTGCACTGCAGACAAGAAAAAAGCCAAAACATACTTTTCATATCTTTCTACATAAAACCACATTTATGTACACCATGAAATATCTTTGTAAGTAAAATAACATATGATAACTGGTGTTCAAGAATTGTTGTGCACTGCAAAAGAAGAAAACTGGAGAATCCGACCCTGGAACAGCAAGTTCTGAAAAGTAACCATCACCACCCTCTCCCAATGCAAAAAGGCCTCTCGGACCCTCCTGGCCCCAAACTGAGGTTCCCCCCTCATAGAACTAAGAGTGGAGACCCTGCCAGATCCTCTCCATTTCCTCTGAGTCTCTCACTAGTTCAACAAAAGATGACACAAAAAAGGTTTACACCACAACCCCAACCTCAGAGGAAGCTCGACCAGAAGTCCATAAACCATACCACTGGGAAAGAGGGCCTGCAAAAAATTGCTCAAGCATCACCACCAGCTTTGAGACCTCAATGGACCAATCCAGAACCATCCGGATTTATGCTGCAGCATAACACCAAAAAAGATTAGGCACTGCACGCCCCCTGAACCAGTGCCTCCCAAAGCATCCTCCTAGCAAGCTGCGATGAACACCTACCCCAAATAAAATGGAAAAACACCCTCTGCAACTGGGTGAAGACTCCCTTAAGGACCCAAACCTCGAGGGTCTGAAACAGAAAGTACAACCTGGGTAGAGAATTCATTTTTAGGACCACAATGGTACCCCACTTTGCCAACCACAAGCCTCTCCAACACTCTATATCCGCCCGGATTTGTTGAAATATCCAAGAATAATTTACAGCATACAAGCGACCAAGGTCTTTAAGGACCTGGATACCTAGAAATCGAATATCCCCCTTCCCCACCCGAAAAGGAGACACCCGCACCAGAACAGTGTCAGCCTCCACAGAGAGTGTGACCCCCAAAAGTTCAGTCTTGGCCACATTAATCTTACAGCCCAACAACAGCTCATAATCCCAAAAGACACGCAAAACTATTGGGAGAGTAAGCCCTGGATCCCACATGTAGAGCAAAAGTCATCTGCAAATAAAGCAATATGATGTTCGCATTCCCAAGCCAAACACTGTGCAACTCCAGATGAGCCTGTGTAATAGCAACCAGGAGTTCTATTGATAGAGCAAAAAGAAGGGGAGACAACGAACACCTTGGCAAGTCGCCTCTCTACCCCAAAAAATGCCGAGTACCCCCTATTAACTCTAACACAGGCAACAAGATGCACATAAAAGGCCTGTATACCACAAATTCTTAGCCATTGTCTTGACAGATACCCCAAAGGTGCCTGTATATAGTATGTAAACCGCTTTGATTGTAACCACAGAAAGGCAGAATATCAAATCCTTTCCCCTTCCCTGTATAAAGAAGGCTGCAGCTGGAGAGAGGTAAGTCAATCGCAGAAGGAATTAAGAGAAGACTACGATGGATGTCCGGAAGCATCCTCTTCCAATCAAAGATTAGATGTCCTTCTCCAGCCTTTCCACCACTGGTGCAAAGCTCCAAGTCTGTTACTCCAGTATAGCATGCATGGAGTAGATGCCATGGAAGGGAGGAGTAGCCTTAGGGAGTGGGGGGGGGGGGGGGGGGACACAGTTGTAGTCAGGTGGTTGATCTGTTTTTACCGGCATATGGCAATGGTTGTGGCTGTCAGTGATGTGGTTAGTCTGTCTGAAACCAATGGTAACATTTTTTTTGGCTCAGTTCACTTTTAGATAAACACTGATTGAATCTGTTTTCATGTTCTGAATTATTTAATTCATTCATTTCATTTAGATCCATTAAAGTCAATGGGTCAAGCAATTCTGTACTCCATTAGTGGGGTTTTCCATCCATTTTCAATGACACTTAAAACGTGTTTGCAGATATCTGCCAGAGAGGCAATTGCACTACAAGACATCAAGCCTGACATGAAGACCCCCATGGCGCCGAAGGAGGGATAAATAATCATACATACAAAAGCACAATCAGAATAAAAGAACTAACCCCCCTGTTTACAGAGTGTCGCTAGCGGCTGCCGGTCAGTAGCATGCTGACACAACCCATTCACTTTCATAATGGGTTACGTGCAATATTCAAGGTTTAACCATCTATGAGGCATCGCATAAAGATAGGACTGACATTTATGCGCTGACCTTAGCTGGTTAAGTACTAAACATCGGCACTTAACCAGCCAAGTGCTGACTCTGTCCCCGAATTCCCCCAAAATAGCCTCTTTTGCTTTAGGCACTAACTGCCAGATTCTATATAGCGCACCTAGAGTTCAGAACCAAAATCCAAGCGCATAACATAACTGGCTAAAAAAGCTAATCAGCATTGACAATAGGTCTTAACAAGCAGCACTAAAGAATTTACATGTACAAATTCCTAAGCGTATTCTATAATGTTAAATTATAACACTCGCAGGCAAAAGGGGGCATGGTTATGAGGGAAATGGGCATTTCGTGGGCATTCCAAAATTTGCACATTTAGTTACAGAATATGGCCCAGTGCACATAAATTTACACGCAAGAATTTACGCCACATTTTCATTAGTGTAACGTGCTTAGTTTTAGGTGCTAGAATATCAACTAACCATATTCTATGTACTGCACCTAAATGAAGGAGCAGCTTATAGAATACGCTTAGTCGGAACTGTTTACCAAGCAGATTTTTTAGGCGCCATATATAGAATCTGGCCATAACTGGTCATTTTCAGCAGCAATAAATAGTTAAGTGCAACTGAAAATGGCCTATTAGCCCCCAAACAAACAATTTAACCGGCCAGGAGCCATTTCTGGCCGGCTAAATTGTTTTATCAACCACACAGATTTCATTCCAAATTCCCCAGGTAGCGCAATGCTTTGTTTAGCAAGGTATAGCTGAATAAATGATAGGAAAAGAAAAGAAAGCTGTGATTACAAGCTGAAGGAGGTTCAGAGATGATATACACTGTATGGAAGACTAAGAGGGACTTCGAAAAAAAGATTGTGCTGGAGGCCAAAACACATAGTAAAAAATGTTTTAGGTATATTAAAAGCAGAAAGCCGGCAAAAGAATTGGTTGGACCGCTAAATGATCGAGGAGTAAAAGGGGCGATCAGGGAAGACAAAGCCATAGCGGAGAGATTAAATGAATTCTTTGCTTCGGTCTTCACCGAGAAAGATTTGGGTGGGATACCGGTGCCAGAAATGGTATTTGAAGCTGACAAGTCGGAGAAACTTAATGAATTCTCTGTAAACCTGGAGGATGGAATGGGGCAGTTCTACAAACTGAAGAGTAGCAAATCTCCTGGACCGGATGGTATTCATCCCAGAGAACTGATAGAACTGAAAAAAGAACTTGAGGAGTTATTGTTAGTAATATGTAATTTATCCTTAACATCGAGCGTGGTACCGGAAGATTGGAGGGTGACCAATGTAACGCCGATTTTTAAAAAAGGTTTCAGAGGAGATCCGGAAAATTATAGACCAGTGAATTTGACTTTTTAACTGAATCATTGCTCTCCTAACCATATGCTCTGTATTACATACAGTAAGTGACAGAGTCTGGCATTTACAACAGCAGGGTGCAAACAAATCTTTTTTCTGCATTTGGCTTTAAGGAAGAGGGCATCACATAAAAACTCAGAAACAGAAGTGATGTTGTGGAAGATAATTTGTTCCAACAGACATCTATTTTATAAAGACATAGGGGGAAGTTACTAAGCTGTAGTAAAGTATCATATGTTCCCACAGCTTAAATTACCGCAGGAGTCACCAACCTATGGGAACTCATTAATGCAGATTAATAAATCCCATGGTAAATGAATAACACAACTTGAGATCAGCCTCAAAAGCTGTGCTATTCCTCTCTCTCTAGGAGCATCTTAAAAAGGATCAGTGCTAAAGAACATAAGAGTAGCCATACTGGGTCAGACCAGTGGTCCATCTAGCCCAGTATCCTGTTTACCAAACAGTGGCCGAGACAGGTCACAAGTGCCTGGCACAAACCCAAATCGTGGCAGCATTCCATACTACAAATCCCAGGGCAAGCAGTTGTTTCCCATGTCTATCTCAATAGCAGACTATGGACTTTTCCTTCAGAAACTTTTCCAAACCTTTTTTAAACCCAGATTCGCTAACAGTTGTTACCACGTCCTCTGGCAAAGAGTTCCAGAGCTTAACTATTCATTGAGTGAAAAAATATTTACTCCTATTTGTTTTTAAAGTATTTCCATGTAACCTACTTGAGTGTCCCTTAGTCTTTGTACTTTTGGAACAAGTAAAAATCAATTTACTTCTACTCGTTCTACACCACTCAGAATTTTGTAGACCTCAATCATATCTCCCCTCATCCATCTCTTTTCCAAGCTGAAGAGCCCTAACCTCTTTACCCTTTCCTCATACAAGATGAGTTCCATCCCCTTTATCATTTTAGTCGCTCTTCTTTGAACCTTTTCTAATTCCGCTATATATTTTTTTCAGATACAGTGACCAGAACTGAACGCAATACTCAAGGTGCGGACCCCAACCTCCTGGTACAGACTCCCCATCCTCTCAAACCAATTCCAGTGCCTCCTCAGTCCCCCACTCCCCAGAAGACACTGCCAGAGCCTCTACTAAGACTTCTCACCCCCCCCCCCAAAAAAAAAAAAAAGATAGTCCCACTGTCCAGAACCCTCAAAGAACCCCTGCCCTCTTGGCACATAGAATTGCCTCTATGTGTAGGTGAAGCTTCAGCAACTCCAGTACTGTAGATCACTTTATTATCATGTGCTGTGAGTGAGGGTGCTGTGAGGGGGAGGGGGAGGGGGAAGACATCTTGACTAAGTTGAATACTGTCAGTAATACTTGGGGATGAAATGTGAGTATAACCAAGACTTCATTATGTTTGGCTGCCAACATGGTGGAGACTTGACAACCAGTGTTTAACCGCGGGTGACTGGGGCCCATACAGAGTGGCATACATGGCTCTGACCACCTTGTTGGGCAGACTGGATGGACCATACATGTCTTTATCGGCCATCATTTACCCCCTAATTCTATATATGGGGCTCAAAATTGTGTGTGTAAATTTGGGCACGCACCCAATTTGTGTGGGCAATTTAATTGCCAAACGAGCCAATTAGCACCAATAATTGGGCATTAACAATCAATTATCATTGCTAATTTGCATTAATTTAAATTTATGCATGCATCCAACAAGGGGGTGTGGCTATAGGAGAAGCATGGGAGGATCAGGGTTGTTCCTGGAATTTGCACACAGTGTTACAGAATAAGGGAGATCAGCACCTAATTTAGGCAGTGGCGTAGCAAGGGCGGGGCGGTGGGGGCGGTCCGCCCCGGGTGTCAACGGGTGGGGGGGTGCTCTGCCGGCGAGTCCCTATCAGCTCCATCCACCCGGCAGCTGTGTGGTGCGGCGCCTCGTGTCTGCGCTGCTGTAAGAAAGAAAATCACCTCGTCGGCCCTTCCCTCACTCTCTGTCCCGCCCTTGAGGAAATAGGACATTACATCAGAGGGTGGGACACAGTGAGGGAAGGGCCGACAAGGCAATTTTCTTCTTTTACAGCATCGCAGAGTCGCGCGAAGCGCCGGGTGGACGGAGCTGGTAGACAGGTGGGGACTGGGTTAGGGGGTGCCGTGTTACGCCGGGGGGGGGTGCCGTCTTGCCGTGTTATGCCAGGGGTGTGTGTGCCATGTTGCCGTGTTAAGCCAGGGTGCCGTGTTACGCTGAGGGGGTGCCGCCGTGTCATGCTGGGGGGGGGGTGCATGCAGCAGCGATCCGCCCCGAGTGGCAGTGAACCACAGAACGCCACTGAATTTAGGCACAATAATTTACACCAGATTTCAGTTGGTGTAAATCTTCGCTCTCAAAATTACTACTACTACTACTTATCATTTCGAAAGCGCTACTAGACGTATTGGGCGCGGATCCCGGCACCAAATGCTATTCTTTAAATGGCGTCCGACTCTGAGCGCCATTTATAGAATAGCACTTAGCACTCATTTTTATCAGCGACAATTTTTCAGCACCAGATACAGAATTTAGTCCTTACCGTGTTACTGTGTACTGAGAATTGCGTGCACTACGAAAGGCTATCACATGCTATTTAGAAAAGGTGCACGCTATTAATCATCCATACCACCCTGACAGCACCTGCTCCCCAAATGAAGCAATAGTGGACATATTGAAAAATAGTGCTTGCTATGCAGAAATAGTGTGCAGTATTTAAACATGGTAAGAATATGGTAGAGGAAGGTTCTATTCTTTCATTTAAAAAGAAAAAAAATTGGAACGAGATAAGAAATGTCAACAATATTCCCTATGTCATTTAAAATGAATACAAATCTCTACCCCATACCCCCTCGTGACACAGAATTGAAATACCAATTGATTTCCGGAGAATGAAGGTGTCATGTACGTTGATACAATGACTGATTTCACTTCCAATAAAATCACTGCAGTTCATTTCAGTAAAGACTTTATTTACTTCTTTATGCTCGGTCTCAGTGGAGCTGGGTGCTGAAAAATGAGCATTTAAGGCAAATGGCATCTGAATCAAGTCATACTGTTCATGGTTTTCTTTGTTTTTTTGCCCTAAAATATCCTGCAATTTAGCAACAAGCGTGCATACAGAACATAGCTTTTCTATTAAAGACAATGGAGCTATACTTGGTAAATGTACAGTGTGAACTGATAATCACTCACTAGGGATTGTTGAAAACCGAAAATTCATTCCTGCTAGTAATTTTGCATAAAAATGCAATGATGTCTCTTTTCCTTAAATAAATTACATTGCATCAAGAGAAGTAACACTGGTTATTTAAAAGTTGCAAAAAGCAGTAATCCATTCTGAACAGATCTAATTTTCTATTTGCACAAGTTGATGGCCAAGGTTTTTTTTTTAATTATTATATTTATTAGTTTACCTTTTTACCAAGCATACACTTGAAATTTGCAATACAGGAATAAGAAAAAAAAATAATGAGGCAAATTTTTAAATTTAAGTACAAATTGTCCTTTTTTAGACCACAAAATTGGATTCATTAACAGGGGGAAGAGACCATATTCCAGGAGAAGAAATAAGGAGAAAAGAAAAAAAAAGCTTAATTTAGCATAGCACTACGCTCAGCATAATATTATTATAGATGGCCAAGGGTTTTAACTCAGAAAATTAGGCCAGATAGAAAGCCCTCTCACTGGCAAGGGCATTCTTTGGTAGAGATCTATATAAGATAGTTTGAGGCTCATCAAATTAGCAACAAGTGCAATCATGGCCAATCAAGCATTCCACCACCCTCAGCTTAAGTACTTTGGCACCAAGACCTCCTTAGTTTCTGTGATACTCTGCACTAACTCTGGGGTTAGCTTAGCAGAGTTTAAAAAGGGGTTAGACAGTTTCCTAAAGAACAAGTCCATAAACCACTACTAAATGGACTTGGGGAAAAATCCACAATTCCAGGAATAACATGTATAGAATGTTTGTATGTTTAGGAAGCTCGCCAGGTGCCCTTGGCCTGGATTGGCTGCTGTCGTGGACAGGATGCTGGGCTCAATGGACCCTTGGTCTTTTCCCAGTGTGGCATTACTTATGTACTTATGTACTTAAGGGGGAGTATTCACTGACGGAAGTTTGACATCCCTTCTGAACATGTGAGACAATTTTCTGTTGATGCTCTAACCTGTAGAGTAAACTTTTGAGGGAACTTAAACACATGAAAGGCAATTCTATAAGCTACCACCTAAATGTAGATGTACTAGATTCTATATATGGTGTCTAAAAAATCAGTGCAAAAAAATATATATTCTATAAGCCGGGTGTCACAAAATACCTAGCCACCAGCCTGGGGTTACCCAGCAGCCGAAAAAAAAAATTCTATAAGCCGGGTGTCACAAAATGCCTAGCCACCCGCCTGGGGTTACCCAGCGGCCATTTAGAGGGTCTATTCCCAGCACAGCTCAGGTCTGCCTGCACCTGCCACTTATGCTCTACACTAGCACCCTCCTCCCACCGACTGGGTCACAACCGCCTCTGGGAAAGTCTCCTGCTCTCAAATTACCCCCAGTGATTTCTAGGTTACTGGGGACACACTCCCAGTGGTCCCACAGTTCCCAGAAAGCACTCACAGACCCAACACACAAACCACTAGGATTCTTTATCAATCCAGACAAACAGGGCGAGCAAACAATTATGTTTATTCTCATAAAAATATTGAACAGTGGACAGAAAATGTGCAATCAGCAAACATAACAAGTAACTGAAAAGTGGATCAATTAGAAAACTAACTAAACATTTGTATACTGTCTAAACAGTACCTGTTTTACAGGGCATTAGCCCTGTATAAACAGTATACAGTGGTGGAAATAAGTATTTGATCCCTTGCTGATTTTGTAAGTTTGCCCACTGACAAAGACATGAGCAGCCCATAATTGAAGGGTAGGTTATTGGTAACAGTGAGAGATAGCACATCACAAATTAAATCCGGAAAATCACATTGTGGAAAGTATATGAATTTATTTGCATTCTGCAGAGGGAAATAAGTATTTGATCCCCCACCAACCAGTAAGAGATCTGGCCCCTACAGACCAGGTAGATGCTCCAAATCAACTCGTTACCTGCATGACAGACAGCTGTCGGCAATGGTCACCTGTATGAAAGACACCTGTCCACAGACTCAGTGAATCAGTCAGACTCTAACCTCTACAAAATGGCCAAGAGCAAGGAGCTGTCTAAGGATGTCAGGGACAAGATCATACACCTGCACAAGGCTGGAATGGGCTACAAAACCATCAGTAAGACGCTGGGCGAGAAGGAGACAACTGTTGGTGCCATAGTAAGAAAATGGAAGAAGTACAAAATGACTGTCAATCGACAAAGATCTGGGGCTCCACGCAAAATCTCACCTCGTGGGGTATCCTTGATCATGAGGAAGGTTAGAAATCAGCCTACAACTACAAAGGGGGGAACTTGTCAATGATCTCAAGGCAGCTGGGACCACTGTCACCACGAAAACCATTGGTAACACATTACGACATAACGGATTGCAATCCTGCAGTGCCCGCAAGGTCCCCCTGCTCCGGAAGGCACATGTGACGGCCCGTCTGAAGTTTGCCAGTGAACACCTGGATGATGCCGAGAGTGATTGGGAGAAGGTGCTGTGGTCAGATGAGACAAAAATTGAGCTCTTTGGCATGAACTCAACTCGCCGTGTTTGGAGGAAGAGAAATGCTGCCTATGACCCAAAGAACACCGTCCCCACTGTCAAGCATGGAGGTGGAAATGTTATGTTTTGGGGGTGTTTCTCTGCTAAGGGCACAGGACTACTTCACCGCATCAATGGGAGAATGGATGGGGCCATGTACCGTACAATTCTGAGTGACAACCTCCTTCCCTCCGCCAGGGCCTTAAAATGGGTCGTGGCTGGGTCTTCCAGCACGACAATGACCCAAAACATACAGCCAAGGCAACAAAGGAGTGGCTCAGGAAGAAGCACATTAGGGTCATGGAGTGGCCTAGCCAGTCACCAGACCTTAATCCCATTGAAAACTTATGGAGGGAGCTGAAGCTGCGAGTTGCCAAGCGACAGCCCAGAACTCTTAATGATTTAGAGATGATCTGCAAAGAGGAGTGGACCAAAATTCCTCCTGACATGTGTGCAAACCTCATCATCAACTACAGAAGACGTCTGACCGCTGTGCTTGCCAACAAGGGTTTTGCCACCAAGTATTAGGTCTTGTTTGCCAGAGGGATTAAATACTTATTTCCCTCTGCAGAATGCAAATAAATTCATATACTTTCCACAATGTGATTTTCCGGATTTAATTTGTGATGTGCTATCTCTCACTGTTACCAATAACCTACTCTTCAATTATGGGCTGCTCATGTCTTTGTCAGTGGGCAAACTTACAAAATCAGCAAGGGATCAAATACTTATTTCCACCACTGTAACTGTTTTACAGGGCATTAGCAATGAGGTCCCTCTCTTTTTTCTTCCTGGCTAAGATTGGAGAAAAAGCCTGTACTCTCCAAATGAAAATGAGCTCCTGGCCAATCAGAGCCCAGAACAGAGCTTAACACAAGACTACCTCTACTTCAGGAAGCAGGTGAGAGCTTGGCTCTTCAACCAAGCCTTTAATAGACGAAGTAACTAACTTGTTAGTCTTACTCACACACACAAGAAACACCACCTGCTGGCCAAACAGGAGAAATAAACTTCAAGAGATAATTAATGTAGGAAAATATCCAATACATTTTACAGGCTTAAACACACTGCTTCTTCACACCGGGCATAAAGTTAGGCACGGTTTATAGAATAGTGCTTACGCCCAGGATTCACACCTAACTTTAGGTGCAGCCATTTATACCAACTGAAACGTGGAGCAAATGTGCATGCCCAAATTTTGTGCATAACCCCGTTATTCTATAGCGCGCATAAATGCTAGAAATATCCTCATGCCGCCCATGACCCTCTTTTCTACTTGCACGTAAAATTTGGATGGAATTTAGGCATGTCAGGTCCAATTAAATCTAATTAGTGCCAAATCTGCTTGTTAAAATGCCAATTATGAGCACCAATTGGCTTGTAACTGCGTGCACCAATTGGGCATGTGCCCATATTTGTGCACGCAATTTTTGGCGACTTTTATAGAATTAGGGGGAATGTACCCAACTTATAGAACAGTAGTGCTTATGTGCGTGGTTGATGCCAATAATTTGAAGTTATGCCCAAATGATCTAGGTGCTACTCTATAAAAAGTGCACCTAAATTGTTTAGTGAACTTTCAGTGGCGGACACGTGAGTGGAGCATAAGTATGTCATGGGGACGCCACCAGATAATGTGTGCAGTTTACAGAACACTATCAGTTGTGTGTGTTGCATGGTATACTTACGCATGCCCACTTATGCCAGCCATTGATCTAAGTGGGCGTGCCTATCTTTTGGATCGCTGATGCTGTTTTATTTATTTATTTATTAGGATTTATTTGCCGCCTTTTTGAAGGAATTCACTCAAGGCGGTGTACAGTAAGAACAGATCAAACATGAGCATTAGGCAATCAACGCAATAAAAATATTCGAACAACAATACAAAGTATGGCATGGTATACTACTTCAGATTCTTATTGTATTTACCACGTGGTGTTAGAAATATCCTGCCCCTTGCATGTGAATCCAATTATATACAAATTTTATTAAATGGACCTCAGAACTTCCCAGCTTGGCAGTACTATTCAGAACATAGTTTGCACTATATTTCATAAGTGCACTCAAGCTGCACAGGGAGGTAATTTTATCACTGGTCCAATATTTACTATATAAATATTTTCAGGCTTAGGTATTCTCTCGTCAGTTGGAAAAAAACTCCCAATGGGAGAAAAACCAATGACTCACCCCTGAAATTTTATGTTTCACAATGCAAAGAGCAAGGTATTTCCTGCAATCGATTCTGTCTTTCACTTATTCGTAGCATTTTGCAGTATTTAATCTTGACGTTCCTGGTTCATGCATACAGAACTTCATTCCTCAGTATATCACAGCTCTCCCTCTATCAAGCCCATCAAAGCTTCCTTGTGGTTACATCACCTCATCCCATTCATTCAGGTTACCCATACACCATTCTTATGAAATACTTGCAATGACAACACAACATGTACTAGAACATTATAATTGGTAGTGAAGGGTAAGGCAAAGTTGTAACATATAGATGAGTAAAAAAAATAGGAAGAATTAGAAAGTAAGGTGATTGATTTGAAGAAAGTTGCACGTGAGGTCAGAGAGATGGTTAAATATTATCTCAGCTAGGGTAGGGATGGATAAAACATGTCCCGCTGCAGTATGTGCCGCCCGAGTCAATCCTTGTGTGTGTGAGTGAGACTAACAAGTTAGTTACTTCTTCCGTTAAAGGCTTGGTTGAAGAGCCAAGCTTTCACCTGCTTCCTGAAGTAGAGGTAGTCTTGTGTTAAGCGGAGCCTTTCAGGCAATGCATTCCAGAGTGTGGGGGCTACTCCGGAGAAGGCTCGCTTACGGGTATCACATCGTGTAATATCTTTTGGAGAGGGTGTAGCTAGTGAAAGTCCTTGGGAGGACCTTAGTGTCCTTGGCGGTGTGTGGAGGATCATCCTATTCTTCAGATACTTGGGGCCATTTCCTTTCAGGGCCTTGAAGATCAGACATAGAGTTTTAAATTTAGCCCTGTATTGTACTGGTAGCCAATGAAGTTTTTGAAAAAATGGTGTGACTATGAGTCTTGCTGCTGAATTCTGAATCAACTGGAGCTGGTGCAGGCTCTTTGTAGTCAGACCACTGTATAGTGCATTGCAGTAATCCAGTCTTGATGTTACCATGGCATGTATTCGTAATGGCTTAGGCACACTCAAACCATTTTAGAATTGGCACTGTGCACACCCCTTTATGGCACCCAAAATGAGGTGCCAATTTATAGATTTGCATTGACAGTTAATGATTTCATTTTCAGTAAGAGGTTAAAAACCCCGTTCTCCTTAGGGTGTCTCGGTGAGACTAAGGATGTTCAAATCAAAACATTCACAATTTCTCCTGTTTTTTACAAAAGGATCTCTTAACACAGGTGACGTACAGTACAGCTATGCGGGAAGCGAGAGGTGAGAGAAGGAAGGAATGTCAGCTGGAGAGAGAGGGAAATGTAGATCCAGAGAAAAGTAGAGAAACCAAGAAAAGGAAAGAAGTCAGAAGATGAGAGAAGAGAATAAAGATGAAGTGAAGAAAAAGGCAAAGGTTAAAAAATCTAATTACACCCTTATTTTATAACATTTCCACTTGTAAATGGCAGCTTTTTTACATGTAGGTGGTCAGACACAAGTAACAGATATTTTAGAAAGGTGCCATTGAGATCTGAGGATCCACAACACACCGGAATGGCATGGGGCATGTTGAGGGTGTGGAGAGGCTTAGGGAGAGAATAGAGAAAGAATGATGAGGGTGGGCTAACAGAAAAGTGGGCACAAAACCAGGAGTCCCAGAGACTGGATCACAGTAAAGCTAAAACCAAATTTTATTAATTAGTATATTTGACTCAACACAACCGTTGTGTTTCGGCCAAAAGGCCTGCATCAGGAGTCTAAATACTAAGGTAGACAGCTAATGATGATCCAGAATAAGAAATACTGGCGAATAGTGTATAAATGGTCTGAATTGGGCAGTCCACCCCTCCTGGACATGCTTTCACACTAAGAGTAAAAAGTGGAGTGGCTCGTGGTTCCTGCATGCAATGCACTTCTGAGGAGCTGAGCAAATGTATTAGCTATGGTAGATTCTCCCAGAGATGGAGCAGGGAGGGCATAGGCAGCAATGCAAATAGATATGGGCAGCAGGAAGGAGGCATCTTCAAAATGGGTGTGGGAAGAGGATGTGTGGGAGGGCACCAGATTTTGAAATCTTACCACACAGCCAGAAGCCATGCAAAGACCCTGAATAAAGCCATTATCCTTTGAAAAACAACCTGCTCACACGCGCTTTCTCTCTCTCTCTCTCTCTCTCTCTCTCTCTCTCTCTCTCTGTACTACACTCATCTGGCACAAGTTTTATGCTGCATAAAATACAACTTTTTTTAAAAATTTAAGTTAATAAAATGATGAACTATTATTTGGTTTTGTGTATAATGACTGAATGAGGTAACTTTCAAACCACATCTTCTCTTCAGCTTTTAATAAGAACATTGCAGCTTTAAAATATTCTACCACACATCTGAAGCAAAAACAAAGTACAGTCAGACGCTCTATGAGGCCATCCCCTACTTAAGTAGAATTTATATTTAGTTCAAACAGTTAATTTGGGTCATTTCAGGTTCATGGCAATTAGCCCTCCTGTTATTAATTGCCGCAGGAGAAATGACGTCAGAGGGAGGTTTTGTTGTACTTCTGGTTTTGCCACATAAGACTTCAAGCATCTTATAAGACCCACTGGACTTGGCAGAAGGAAAGCACTTTTCTATTCAGTAGATAAATCACACCATAGAGATGGGAAGACAGAACTGCTTCCACTCACAGATCACTTAAGTGCCTGGCAGGTCATGTGCTGATAAACTCCATGTTCTAACAATTTCTTACCAAGGCTGGTCTCATCCACAGCTGAACTGGTTTCCATCAAGACTCAGACATTTATTTACACAGGGGGATGGGAGAAATATACATGTCCAAATGAAATGATCTCAGAATGGATGATTTATGATCAATTGATTTATAATAAATCTTAATATGAAAATTACAACATTGTTCGAATAATAGCTTAATTATTTGTAAATGAGCAAAAAACTTGTACAGATTCTATTACAAGGCAGGAAACCTTCACATAGAGGCGTATTTTCAAAGCACTTAGACTTACAAAGTTCCATAGTAACCAGATGGACGTCCATCTTGCTTCGATAATACGGGTTTCCCCGCCCCTCCACGGGACGTTTTGCGAGGACGTCCTCAGCAAAACTTGGGCATCCCTGTCGGTTATGCCCCTCCGGAACGGCTCATTTTCAAAGCACTTAGACTTACAAAGTTCCATAGGTTACTATGGAACTTTGTAAGTCTAAGCACTTTGAAAATACGCCCCCAGTGGAGGGGCATAATCGAAAGGAACGCCCAAGTTTTGCTGAGGACGTCCTCGCAAAACATTCCGGTGAAGGGATGGGGAAACCCGTATTATCGAAACAAGATAGACGTCCATTTTTCATTTCGATAACATGGTCGGGGACGCCCAAATCTTGACATTTAGGTCATCCTTAGAGATGGTCATCCCTAGACTTGGTCATTTCTGATTTTCGGCGATAATGGAAGGACGCCCATCTCAGAAACGACCAAATCCAAGCCCTTTGGTCATGGGAGGAGCCAGTATTCGTAGTGCACTGGTCCCCCTCACATGCCAGGAGACCAACTGGGCACCCTAGGGGGCACTGCAGTGGACTTCAGAAATTGTTCCCAGGTACATAGTTCCCTTACCATATGTGCTGAGCCCCGCAAAACACCCCCCCCCAAAAAAAAAAACCCACTACCCACAACTGTACACCACTACCATAGCCCTTATGGTGTGGAGGGCACCTAGATGTGGGTGCAGTGGGTTTCTGGTGGGTTTTGGAGGGCCCACATTTACCACCACAAGTGTAACAGGTAGGGGGGGATGGGCCTGGTTCCGCCTGGCTGAAGTGCACTGCACCCACTAAAACTGCTCCAGGGACCTGCATACTGCTGTCATGGACCTGAGTATGACATTTGAGGCTGGCACAAAATATTTTTAAAGATGTTTTTTGAGGGTGGGAGGGGGTTAGTGACCACTGGGGGAGTAAGGGGACGTGATCCCCGATTCTCTCCGGTGGTCATCTGGTCAGTTCATGCACCATTTTGTGGCTTGGTTGTAAGAAAAACAGGACCAGGTAAAGTCGTCCAAGTGCTCGTCAGGGATGCCCTTTTTTCCCATTATGGGTCGAGGACGCCCATGTGTTAGGCACGCCCAAGTCCCACCTTCGCTATGCCTCCGACACCCCCCCCCCCCCCCGTGAACTTTGGTCGTCCTGGTGACGGAAAGCAGTTGGGGACGGCCAAAATTGGCTTTCGATTATGCCGATTTGGGCGACCCTGTGAGAAGGATGCCCATCTTCTGATTTGTTACAAAAGATGGCCGTCCTTCTCTTTTGAAAATGAGCCTGATAGTGTGCTAAATTTTCAAAAGCATAGTTGGGGTTCACACATGCAAAGTAAAGTTATATGAACAGACTGATAGGTTGACTGAATGTGCTTAAGGGGACTTTCAACCACCTAAAACAGTGTACTTGGGATTCAAGATAGCACCTGCCACAGCGTCTCTTCATCACCGAGCTCCAGCTGGTAGAAATTGTTGCATCAATCAGGCATGAACTTTTATCTGTTAACCACGCATGATAGAACACTATTGAATTTTTCACCTAACTTTTGTAATTTCAACAAACTGTAAATTGTAATTCACTCTGAATTTCACCTAACTGTAAATTGTAAGCCACTTTGAACCAAAACTAGCTTTTGGATAACGGTGGGATACAAGAATGCATAAATAAACAGTATACAGCCTCAGCACCTAACTTGGGTGCCAGAACTTACACCTAACGTTAGGTGCGGGAATTGGAGCTCTGCGCTCTTTATAGAATTGCATTTAATGATGATGATTTTTGGTACCGAATTTTGAGCACCATTTACTGAATCCAGCCCTATGCAACGTGCAGTGACGTAGGTAAGTGGGTTGCCAGGAGACCAACTGCTTCCCCAAATGGACTTCCGATGGCACCGGTGCCTATTTTTCATGCGGTACATCAGTTCCCGTGTGCCTACGAAAGTC
This sequence comes from Microcaecilia unicolor, assembly GCF_901765095.1. Classification (NCBI taxonomy): domain Eukaryota; kingdom Metazoa; phylum Chordata; class Amphibia; order Gymnophiona; family Siphonopidae; genus Microcaecilia; species Microcaecilia unicolor. The sequence continues at coordinate 35,015,156 of NC_044037.1, forward strand.
TGCTCTCCGGTCCCCCCAACTTCACAACCTGGCTGCACTTCAAGTGACTTGTGCTTTCACATTACAGAATTCTACTGAGCGCAAAACTAGAACTTATATTATGTTGATAGTACTCTATAATCTTAGCCTACTAATGTCACTTACATTTAAGCCAGTGGTTTCCAAACTTGTCCTGGGAGAACCCCCAGCCAGTCAGGTTTTCCGGATATCCACAATGCATATTCGTGAGAGAGAGTTGGAAGCACCCCCTCCACTGCATGCAAACCTCTCTTATGAATATTCATTGTGGGTACCCTGAAAACCTGACTTGCTGAGGGTTCACCCAGGACAGGTTTAGGGAATACTGATTTTGGCACTAAGATTATAAAATGAGGGGGTTTAACTATGCAGTGTGCAGAGATGCATTGCCGGGCGTCATTTGCATTAGGTGTGTAGGAGCAGTGAAGTAAGGCCAAATGAAACACACCATTCCTGTGGCATATTCTGAGGCATTTATCTGAAAAGAGATATCTCTTATATACTAGAACATAATTGCCTTTTTGAAATGTACAGTAATTTGAGTTTCTATGGTAATAAATGGCGTATGTCTAGGAATATACATGGTATATATATTTCAATATCTACATTAGAATAGAATATGCACTGATGGAATGTTTTGCTATCTGAACATATTACATTGTACATCACTGTGCCAAAAAGCATTCAAAGGAAAATCTACATGAATTGCAATTTTGAAGGTGATAGAAAGGTTTCATTCAGTCTACGGTCTTTCTTCTAGTACAAATAAACTAGTAAATCAGATTTAATCCTTGATAAAATCAGACTGTCAAAACCAGATAAAGTCACAGCTTAACTCAATATGCCATCTTCTCCAGTATGACTAATGCGCTATTACATTTAGTGAAAATGCAGCCTTAGAAAACTATGGGATAAATCTAACTCTACTTTATGTAATCTTAAAAGACATTTCCCATTAGGATTCCACTATGCATGGCTGTTGGTTAAAATCATTGACCAATATCCTTATAAATTAATCAACTGAGGTAATGCTGGCTTGGCTGTCATGATTTGCTGGTAATCTACATTTAGAATTCACTTCAACTTTCCAGGCCCTTTGGAAGATGTTCATCAGTTCTCCATGCTCTGCTCTGGTTTACTTGAGACGTATGACTAATGGAAAATTGTGTACAGAAGGCTTGGGCTATTGCTAGCCTTTGCGTAGGCTAAGAACAAATAGCCCTTGAGGCATATTTTCAAAGCACTTAGCCTTCCAAAGTTGCATAGGTTTCTATGGAACTTTGGAAGGCTAAGTACTTTGAAAATATGCCTCAAGCTTGTGTAATAATTACTTTAAAAATATACCAGCCATGACCAAATTATGGTTTTGATGTAATGGGTATAAGCATGGCTGTTCTTAAAAGAATTTATGTCATTCTCTTGCAGTATTACGGTAATCTTCCAGCATCTTGTACAGAAATGCTATTGCTTGAAACGGTGATGACATACATCCTGTACAGCTTTCATGTCACACTTTCCCCCACATTGTATATAGGTCACCCAAATTTGGGTGCACAGGGAAGATGCATGTGCAAATCAGTGGCATAGCTAGGTGGGGCATGCTCAGTTTCCCTTAAAGGAAGGTGCAGGACGTCAGGAGGAAGAAAGAGCACAGGGCAGGGAACGCGGCGTGCCAGAACCGGTGCTGAAGAAGGTTTTGGCTGGCGGGGGTTGGACACCCCCGCCAGCAAAACCAGGGGCCCGTACAAACTTTTTGGGGGCCCAGGGCCCCGTGGCCCCACCTAGCTATGCCACCATATATAGAATCTCCTCCTTAGCGTGGATCTTTCCCAGTGCCTCCATTTGAGCACCATTTATTGAATCTGGCCCTTCATGTGCAATCTTGGCACTACACAGTGTCCAGAAAAAAAAAAACGGAACCCCTCACATAGTTTCAAAATACTCTGCAATTATCTAAACATTTAGCATGACCTTTGAAAATACATTAGTCCAAACTTTATTAGGAAACTCCCTTAGCAAACATTTCGTGCCATACGTCTTATTTTGTCGCAAAAATGTAATCACAACTTTATCTTCTTCAGTAAATACCTTTTTTCTAAAACGGATCGTAATGGTCACTTCCTGAATTCAGCCACTATGAAAACAGGGCTCATCCAGGTTGTACAGCAGTTAGCAATAATAGTAATAATTTTTTTAATAAAAGTGCATTTGTTTTTAGGTTATTTGGAAAAATGTTGGGGTCATGTTTTTTTTTTTTTCGACACCGTGCAGTATCATATGCTCTTCATCCTATCTTTCTCTCTCTATCTTCACTCTTCCACCCCAAAATGATAATTGTATATAATAAATATATTTTTAGATTATTGATGATTGTATACTGTATTTTGGTGTATTTGATTATTTCTATGCTGCTTTGAAAGGCAATATATAAAACACAATATAACAGAACAGTTTTTCACCTTGGCATATGGGGAATGTTGAGCCTCTTGAGCTTCAAGGGAAGTTTAACTCCCTTGCAAGAGCATGCATATTCAGGGTTTGATTCTATAAACATGGCGCCAAATAAATTGGCACCGAAAAAAGTGCTATTCTATAAGCCGCGCAGGAATCGTGCCTAACTTTAGGTGTGGCCATTTGGAGCAACTGAAATGTGGTACAAATGTATGTGTCTACACTAGGCACTTATCCCTGTTATTCTATAACAATTCGGTTAATTTTAGGAACAGTGGCATTCCTAGGGTGGCTGACACCTGGGGCGGATCGCCGATGCTCCCCCCCCTGGGTGCAGCGCCCCCCCCCCCCCCCCGGCAAAATGACGGACACCCCCCCAGGTGCATCTTTACCTGCTGGGGGGTGCCGCGTGTCTGTCGGCAACGCTCGATCCCTGCTCCCTCTGCCCCGGCACGGGTTACTTCCTGTTCCGGGACAGAGGAAGCAGGGAATGAGCGTTGCCGACAGACGCACGGCAGCCCCCCCCAGCGGCAAAACGACCCCCCCCCCAGGTGCATCTTTACCTGCTGGGGGGGGGGGGTGCCGCGCGCCTGTCGGCTTCGCTTGTTCCCTGCTCCCTCTGCCCCGGAACAGGAGGCAGCAGGGAACGAGCATTGCCGACAGATGCACGGCACCCCCCCAGCGGCGTGCACCCGGGGCGGACCGCCCCCACCGCCCCCCCCCCCCCTTGGTACGCCACTGTTTAGGAATGCCCTATTACGCCCATGACCCTCCTACTTCTGCACACCCTGTTTCATATTGCACATAAATTTACATGTGTAAAAAAACTGCTTGTTAAAATGCCAATTATTGGCGCTAATTAACTTGTTAATCAATTAATTTTTGTGACTTTTATAGAATTAAAGAGTGAATGATCTCTTCATCTGCTTCCCTCACTTCTCATGCCTTCTCTGCTTCATTGAGCTATTGTATCCTCTTTGTCACTTTATGCTAACTTCTTGCATTTCTTTACTTTTAATCTACATTGTGTAAACCAATTTACTTTATCTAATGCAGGGGGTTCTCAACCCAGTCCTAAGACTCACTCAGACAGTCAGGTTTTCAGGATACCCACACTGAATATGCATGAGATTGTATGCGAGCTTGAGTTAATGCATGCAAATGTATCTCACACATATTCAATGTGGGTATCCTGAAAACATTACTGGCTAATGATGTCTTAAGGATTGGGCTGACAGCCACCAAACTAATGGTTTTAAAGACAGTATATCAAGCGCTATAGCTTAACGACAGCATTCTGTCTGTGTGATATACACTGAGGGCCAGATTCTATAAATGGCGCTCAAAATTAGGCGCTGAAAAAAAATTGGCGCTAAGCTAAATGGTGTAAATGCTAGCACCCAAATTAAGCGCATAGACTCAGTATTGGAGCGCCCCTGGCATGCCCATCCTCCTCCCACGGCCATGCCCCCTTTTCAGATATGCGCTACGGGAGTTAGGCGCATTGCCTTATAGAATACCATGCAGCCACTAGAAGCACATATATTAATGAGTGCCAATTAATGTCAATCTGTTGGAACATAATTATTGATGTCATTGAGCGTGCATCTCAGATGTGGGCACAAATTTAGGCGCCATATACAGAACCCAGGGGTGAATGTGCAGAGCTTTTGCCCACAGTCGCATTCTCATGTCAGGAATATTTATAAAAACAACATTCAGGATTCACCACTATCCACTGTTTTCAAAGGGAACCAAAGCACTTTGTAGCAGAGTGCAACATTCATAAATCTTCCACTTTATTGCCTCTATTTCTGATTACCCATGAAAAGGACAGGAATGATCTTAGCAAGAGACCTTCTGTTCTTACTTGCTACTAAACGCTATAGGTTTTCACATCTCCATGGCATAAAAACAGGATATGTATTCAGGCTTTAACAGCAATCGAAGCCCTGGGACACATCAAACTATCAGAGAGGCAATCGTTCTAGGCATGTATGCAACATTCAGCAAAATACTGGGTTTCTTTTCTAATTAACTAGTAAAAGCTTAATGAACAGATAAGTACAAAATGACTGTGCATCTTGTCAGATAAGTGTGACAAGCGAGGGAGGAGGTGTAGCCCTCTTGTTAAAAAGAGCTGGCACACAGGTTCATCTCCTGCTCTGTCACTGTCACCCTGTGAGAACATGAACTGCTCACTTAAGTCTCTTGCCTCAAGTACCCAGGCATACTTTAAGGCTCTTGGGGTCAGGGATTCATTGTACTGTATGTAGTATGTGATACAGTAACATAGTAGATGACAGCAGATAAAGACCTACACAGTCCATCTAGTCTGTCTAACAAATGATGCAATACAAAATACGCATGCTTGATCTTGATCTGTCCTTGCCATAACTGAAGGACAGACTGGAGAAATCTGCCTTATTTCCCAACTACTGGAGTTGCCGCCTAAGCTCCCCTGTTTTGTTTATCCATGTAGGATTCTACTCTTTATTCATATAGAATTTATTTGTGTTTATCCCACGCATGTTTAATTGAATAATGAGTTAATTAGCACCAATAACTGACTTGTTAACAAGCAATTATTGTCACTAATTTGTACTTGTGTAAATTTAGGTGTAGCACCTGCACCTAAATTTTATGCGCGAGTTCAAAAAGGTGGCACAGAGAGGGTCTCGGGTAGAAAGGGGATGTTCCTAACGTTTACGCACATTGTAACAGAATGAGGAGGGATACCATAGGCGCAAACATTTGCACCACGTTTCAGTTGGCGCAAATGGCCGTGCCTAAAGTTAGCCATGATTCCTGGGCGTAAGCACTATTCTATAAACCACACCTAAGTTTAAGCAAGGCTTATAGAATAGCGCTTTTATCTGCACCGATTTCTTTTGGCACCATATATAGAATTCACCCCGAATGTAAATTCTATAATAGCATCTGGGTGCTGATTCCATGATAGAATATTAGTATAAACTGTCATCTATGCACCAGCGTGCCCACTTATGCAATGTCAATAGAAGGATAAAATGCATGCTCCTAAATGCAGCATTTGAGTGCATAACCTATGGTATTCTGTAAGTTATGTGCGTAAGTGGAAACCTCTCTGTACCCTGTCCATGCTCCACCCACGTGTACACTCCTTTGCACTTGCACGTTAAGTGAACTCAGCACCTATATTACAGAATAGCTCTGAGCACTCAAATAATACAAATGCAAATGTACATTCACATGTTCACTAGTATTCTAGAACTTAAGCATGCAAATGACACATTTAGGTGCTAGCTACAGTGTGAAGAGGATAGTAATAAAAGTACACCTTCTTTGCACGTAGCACACACACTCTTATCGGTGAACAACTTTTATCACAAGTGACAGCCCATCCCTAGTTGATGTCAGTTTACGCTAACAGTATTTGACTCTGGCTTTCTTCCAGAACCTCTTCAGTTCGCCCACTATCATCTTGTCTGTAACAGAGACTGATAGTGCCATGCAGCTATAATTCAATGACCTCTCGAAAATATTCCTTCCTCAAAGCCTGACCCAGTGAATTTGTATGTGACTGGGTTACCGGAACCTTAATGGCCAGGTATACTTGGCAACCAGTCGGAGCCATTCCATGAACCACAGCTGAAGAGAAAAAGTGAAATTTAACCTGCTTTACTTCAGCTGGATTCAATTTGAGTCCTTTGTGTGCTTGAACAGCTAACTGGCACCTAACTCATCTTGACTTGAACCTTTACTTCTGCTTTCTCTAAGGAGAAATCCTGAATAACTTCTAAATCCACAAAACACAGCATCTTAGCTTGACCTGTCTGTATTTCATCTCTGCCCTCATGTTCTCAGAGGCTGGCTCCTTCCTTGCAGTAATAAGCAAAAGCTTATCCCTGCTTGTGTAAAAGCCTTACCCGTCCACAGCTTGCACCCAAATCTGTCCTTGGTTTCTACTGATTCAAGATGAAACTGTTACAGGACCGATAATTTAGTGAGTACTGAAATGACATCATGTTCACATATGTGTTTCTGCTGTCTATGAATATGTAAATGGCATCCAGCGCTACTCTATAAAAAGTGCTCAACCTAGAATGCCATTTATAGAATAGCGCATAGCGCCAGGTCCCACGCCCAAATTTGGATGCCAGGAGTTATGCCTGCTGAAACCAGGTGTAATTCCTGGCACCCAATTTGGGTGCACATCTGCGATATTCTATAACAGTGCACAAATTTGTGGAATACCCCTGACCCACTCATGAGCCTCCCATGGCCACGCCCCCCTTTCTCAAGTGCCCGCCATGGGATTTGGGAGTGCAGTTTTATAGAATAGTATGTAGCAAAATGCACATGCAAATCCAAATTGGTGCCAATTACCATCACTAATTGATTATTAGCACCCAATTGGCTGATTACCCAATATAATTACATGCACATCTCAGGATAATATATAACAGTGCAAACGTTTACTTCCAGTCCTAGTCAGTGATTTCACTTCGCCTTCCCTTATTGATAGATCATGCCCTTTGCTTCTGTCTCACAAACACAAAACTCCGCTAATCTCAATTCTTTCTCCAAATCTACGAAGACTCATAGTACCAGCATACAAAATTCCTTGTTCTAGCAGTCCGGTGTAACAAGTGCACTCAATGTACTCTTCAAACCCTTAAAATCCAGTCAAATAAGCCAAACGATAGTGGAGGCAGATGAAGAATGTGAAAAGCCTCAAGACCACTACCTGGGTGAACAATGTATTCTACTATCTGGTTGACCCGAACAGGGCAGGACAGATCATCCCTGAAGCTCCAGTGCCATTCACTGAATGTACACTGGCCACAACCTGACCAAAATTAGTTTAGTTGAGACTATAATCAATGCGGTAGCTAGAAACCAGGTTGTCAACTTGTCGGATTTTGCACAAGTCCTGGGTTGTGTGTGTTTGTGGTTGACCATATCTTGCGCCACCAACTATCTATGGTCAGGTCTGGAAGGTGAAACCAAACTGGACTTCTTGACAGCAGGCATCTTGGTACAGGGTCACAAATGCTGACGTGCAGTGGAACCTCTGGGATTATTTGGATCCAAGGAAGTAAACTCCAGTCTGGTTGGGCAATATTACTCAACACTGGTAGCCACTGGAGCACAGTGGGTCACAGCATACCTCTAATGGTCTGCATTGTGGAATTTTGCCGTGTGCCCACTAAGTACCCATTATGAAGATTGGGTCTAGACTGGCGTATACTACTCCACCACAGAGTAACAGAGTACCCGAGTGCTTGTTCTCAGGGTCTTTGTTAGTGCATTTATCTTCTTGCATGGACACTTCTTTCAACATGAGCTTGGGTTGTCAAATTTCCATAGTCACCTGCTCCAGATTAGAAACAACAAGATAGTGTGCTTTTTTTCTGCACAGCACCTTCTCCTTGGAATGCCATACCCCTTTCCCTTCAATCTGAATCTTTACACAGGAAATTAGGGACAGACATAGTAACATAGTAGATGACGGCAGAAAAAGACCTGCACGGTCCATCCAGTCTGCCCAACAAGATAAACTCATATGTGCTACATTTTGTGTATACCTTACCTTGATTTGTATCTGTCATTTTCAGGGCACAGACCGTATAAGTCTGCTCAGCACTATCCCCGCCTCCCAACCAGCCCCCCCTCCCACCACCGGCTCTGCCACCCAATCTCGGCTAAGCTTCTGAGGATCCATTCCCTCGGAACAGGATTCCTTTATGTTTATCCCACGCATGTTTGAATTCCGTTACCGTTTTCCTCTCCACCACCTCCCATGGGAGAGCATTCCAAGCATCCACCACTCTCTCCATGAAAAAATACTTCCTGACATTTTTCTTGAGTCTGCCCCCCTTCAATCTCATATCATGCCCTCTAGTTCTACCGCCTTCCGATCTCCGGAAAAGGTTCGTTTGCGGATTCATACCTTTCAGATATTTGAACGTCTGTATCATATCACCCCTGTTTCTCCTTTCCTCCAGGGTATACATGTTCAGGTCCACAAGTCTCTCCTCATACGTCTTGTAACGCAAATCCCATACCATTCTCGTAGCTTTTCTTTGCACCGCTTCAATTCTTTTTACATCCTTAGCAAGATACGGCCTCCAGAACTGAACACAATACTCCAGGTGGGGCCTCACCAACGACTTATACAGGGGCATTAAAACCTCTTTTCTTCTGCTGGTCACTCCCCTCTCTATACAGCATAGCAACATTCTACTTACGGCCACCGCCTTGTCACACTGTTTCGTCGCCTTCAGATCCTCAGATACTATCACCCCAAGATCCCTCTTCCCGTCGGTACCTATCAGACTCTCACCGCCTAACACATACGTCTCCCGTGGATTTCTACTCCCTAAGTGCATCACTTTGCATTTCTTCGCATTGAATTTTAATTGCCAAACCTTAGACCATTCTTCTAGCTTCCTCAGATCCTTTTTCATGTTTTCCACTCCCTCTCGGGTGTCCACTCTGTTACAAGTCTTAGTATCATCCGCAAACTCCTTACCACTCCTTACCACTCCTTTCTTTATACTTGCCTTCAAGGGGCATCAAGTTCACACTGGAGTCCACTAGAGTGAGCCAGCCCTCCTCCCTCCTTTCCTCTTTATGAATAGGCTTTTCTACTAGTTTAATGGGGTTCCTTCACTTCATCTTTTTTCTTGATTTTGAATGTAAACTACTTTGTTATTCTATAATGAAAGGTGGTATATCAAAAGCATGACTAAACAAACAGACCCCCAGTTTATTCCAGGAAACTTTGAGATCAGGTTGTTTTGCATTTATTAGCATTTTTAACTGTACAATCACAGCAATTTGTTGTGACATAAGAAATAGAAAAGAAAATCAAATTAACATGCAATAAAATACCATATGAAGGAAAATAATAAACATATTTTCATTCACAACATTTTTTGAAACTAGGGGGCCAACCTTTGAAATAATAAACATAAACATGGCGTGGAGTGGAGGAGTGGCCTAGTGGTTAGGGTGGTGGACTCTAGTCCTGAGGAACTGAGTTCAATTCCCACTTCAGGCACAGGCAGCTCCTTGTGACCCTGGGCAAGTCACTTAACCCTCCATTGCCCCAGGTACAAATAAGTACCCGTATATGTAAGCCGCCATGAGCAGGAAAGCGCAGGGTACAAATGTAACAAAAATAAAGAAATAATCCAAACTAGTTGGGGGAACACTTATCCCAGTAAACACATCTCCAGCCCACTTTACAGCAACAGATGTCGTATCCTGATATTCAGTTCCTCTTTAGCTGAAATAAATTCCAACAATTGCCTGGGTTCAAAAAAACACATGTTTTACCTTCATAATGTATTACACATAATCAATGAAACCGAAAAAGAAAAATAAGGCCCAAGGCCAAAGCTCAGGGTCCAAGCGCACAGTCTTCGGGTTTATCTTTCGGTAAAAATTGAAGAATTAGTTTTGAGATGGAAAGTTGGTATTTTCCCAGATTTGACTAGAATGACTCAGAAAAGACACGAAGATAAATGTTTTTATAAAAGTGAGGGTATGGTGTAAAGTGACCCCAAGACACGCTGAATTTAGTCCATGGCACAAGAGGAACCTGAATTATAGCTACGTCATGCAAGCTTCCACGTTAGGAGTCACAGACCAAGAAAGGGATCTAGGCGTCGCTGTTGATGATATGTTGAAACCCTCTGTTCAGTGTGTTGCAGTGGCTAAGAAAGCAAACAGAATGTTAGGTATTATTAGGAAAGGAATGGAAAACAAAAGTGAGGACGTTATAATGCCTTTGTATCGGTCCATGGTGTAACCGCACCTCGAATACTGTGTTCAATTCTGGTCTCCGTATCTCAAAAAAGATATAGTGGAATTAGAAAAGGTACAGGGAAGGGCGACAAAAATGATAAAAGGGATGGAAAGACTTCCCTATGAGGAAAGACTGAAGCGGCTAGGGCTCTTCAGCTTGGAAAGCTGAAGAGATGGCTGAGGGGAGATATGAGTGGAGTGGAATGGAATGGGTAGATGTGAATCATTTGTTTACTCTTTCCAAAAATACTAGGGGGCATGTGATGAAGCTACAAAGTAGTAAATTTAAAACGAATTGGAGAAAATGTTTCTTCACTCAGCGTGTAACTAAACTCTGGAATGTGATAAAGGCAGTTAGCTTAGCAGGGTTTAAAAAAGGTTTGGATGGCTTCCTAAATGAAAAGTCCATAGACCATTACTAACATGACTTGGGGAAAATCCACTGCATATTTCTGGGATAAGCAGCATAAAATGTATTGAACTTTTTCGGGATCTTGCCAGGTATTTGTGACCTGGATTGGCCACTGTGGGAAACAGGATGCTGGACTTGATGGACCTTTGGTCTGTCCCAGTGTACTTACACTGTATCAAAAACTATAGATAAAGACTCCTTACGTATCTTAGCCTATATCTACATTACAACACGTTTTGTTTACTATAATATTATTTATGCAGGCATTACTAAGCTTAACCTAAAACATTTACAAACTATTCAAAACACGGCCGCCCATATTATCTGTCGAGCCTCAAAATATGATAGGGCTACGCTTCTTTTACGTTGTCTTCACTGGATCCAGATAGACTTAAGAGTAAAATTTAAAGTTCTCATCTTGACATATAAAGTGCTTCATTTAGCTACCCCATCTTACCTTGCGACCTTAACTATTCCGTACATACCGTTGCGAACGCTCCGTTCACTCACAGACAATAGATTAGCGATCCCACCACCTTCAAGCGCTAGATGGGAATCCACCCATGCTTCAGCATTTTTTCTTTTTGTTTCCAACACTGTGGAATTCCCTTCCACAATCAATTAAGTTAGAACAATCATACCCTCTTTTCCGTAAAGCTCTGAAAGCTTATTTTTATCAAACAGCTTTTGAAATAGAGCAGTGTTTGAGTAGGAAGACCACACAGATATGAAAAATACTTTACACTATACAAGAAGAAATAAATCATTAGAAATTGTGTATGACTGATGTAATGATTGTCTATGTTATTATCTTCAGTATGGAAGTTCTGTCTGTGGTTTCCCATCGTATAATGGATTTCCTAGCTTAAAGTACATTGTATATTACTGTACATTTTTGACGTGTAAACCGTTCTGGCTTGCTATGCAATACGTGACGGCATAGTAAACAAAATAAATGATTCTGAGGGATGAGATCTGATATACTGCCTTTCTGTGGTTACAATCAAAGCAGTTTACACATCATATACAGGAACTTATGTTGTACCTGGGCCAATGGAGGGTTAAGTGATTTTGCCCAGAGTCACAAGAAACTGCAGTGGGAATTCAACCCAGGTTCCCTGGTTCTCAGGCTACTTCACTTAACCATTAGGCTACTCCTCCACTCTACTTATCTTTGGGGCATTTGTGTAATGTCAATGGCATTACTAGAACTTGGAGTAATTTGCCAGATCTGACAGTAATGTTGAATTGTGGCCATAACAGCGTTCAGACCATTCTCCAAGTCCAAGAACCTGCTGTACAAGTTGGTTAAGACAGGGCACACTGTCTCTCTTATGCAGGAGATCTGATTACACTTAGGGAAACAGACTTACAACATATGGCCTCTAGTTAGGAAATGCGGAATAAACTGGTAAAAAAACACAGAGATTTTCCATTCATACCCTGGTATGTTAGTCATGGTTCTCACTGGCTTAATAACCCACGGTCAGTCACACATAAGTCTTCAAATTAATCATCTAAGAACAGACATACTGTTCCAGCAACAACAACAAAAAATCACATTTGTGAGGTTACATCTGTGAAACTCACATTACCTGCAGCATCATGTATCGTCTGATAAAAAATGCAGGTTAAAATATCAAGGGGTCCTTTTACTAAGGTGCACTGAAAAATGGCCTGCGATAGTGTACAGTGGTGGAAATAAGTATTTGATCCCTTGCTGATTTTGTAAGTTTGCCCACTGACAAAGACATGAGCAGCCCATAATTGAAGGGTAGGTTATTGGTAACAGTGAGAGATAGCACATCACAAATTAAATCCGGAAAATCACATTGTGGAAAGTATATGAATTTATTTGCATTCTGCAGAGGGAAATAAGTATTTAATCCCTCTGGCAAACAAGACCTAATACTTGGTGGCAAAACCCTTGTTGGCAAGCACAGCGGTCAGACGTCTTCTGTAGTTGATGATGAGGTTTGCACACATGTCAGGAGGAATTTTGGTCCACTCCTCTTTGCAGATCATCTCTAAATCATTAAGAGTTCTGGGCTGTCGCTTGGCAACTCGCAGCTTCAGCTCCCTCCATAAGTTTTCAATGGGATTAAGGTCTGGTGACTGGCTAGGCCACTCCATGACCCTAATGTGCTTCTTCCTGAGCCACTCCTTTGTTGCCTTGGCTGTATGTTTTGGGTCATTGTCGTGCTGGAAGACCCAGCCACGACCCATTTTTAAGGCCCTGGCGGAGGGAAGGAGGTTGTCACTCAGAATTGTACGGTACATGGCCCCATCCATTCTCCCATTGATGCGGTGAAGTAGTCCTGTGCCCTTAGCAGAGAAACACCCCCAAAACATAACATTTCCACCTCCATGCTTGACAGTGGGGACGGTGTTCTTTGGGTCATAGGCAGCATTTCTCTTCCTCCAAACACGGCGAGTTGAGTTCATGCCAAAGAGCTCAATTTTTGTCTCATCTGACCACAGCACCTTCTCCCAATCACTCTCGGCATCATCCAGGTGTTCACTGGCAAACTTCAGACGGGCCGTCACATGTGCCTTCCGGAGCAGGGGGACCTTGCGGGCACTGCAGGATTGCAATCCGTTATGTCGTAATGTGTTACCAATGGTTTTCGTGGTGACAGTGGTCCCAGCTGCCTTGAGATCATTGACAAGTTCCCCCCTTGTAGTTGTAGGCTGATTTCTAACCTTCCTCATGATCAAGGATACCCCACGAGGTGAGATTTTGCGTGGAGCCCCAGATCTTTGTCGATTGACAGTCATTTTGTACTTCTTCCATTTTCTTACTATGGCACCAACAGTTGTCTCCTTCTCGCCCAGCGTCTTACTGATGGTTTTGTAGCCCATTCCAGCCTTGTGCAGGTGTATGATCTTGTCCCTGACATCCTTAGACAGCTCCTTGCTCTTGGCCATTTTGTAGAGGTTAGAGTCTGACTGATTCACTGAGTCTGTGGACAGGTGTCTTTCATAGAGGTGACCATTGCCGACAGCTGTCTGTCATGCAGGTAACGAGTTGATTTGGAGCATCTACCTGGTCTGTAGAGGCCAGATCTCTTACTGGTTGGTGGGGGATCAAATACTTATTTCCCTCTGCAGAATGCAAATAAATTCATATACTTTCCACAATGTGATTTTCCGGATTTAATTTGTGATGTGCTATCTCTCACTGTTACCAATAACCTACCCTTCAATTATGGGCTGCTCATGTCTTTGTCAGTGGGCAAACTTACAAAATCAGCAAGGGATCAAATACTTATTTCCACCACTGTAGGTGCAGGTTTTGGGAGTGCGCAGAACCATTTTTCAGCGAACCTGTAAAAAAAAGGTTTTTTTAAATTTTTGCCAAAAACGGACATGCAGTAAAATGAAAATTGCTGTGCGTTCATTTTGGGTCTGAGACCTTACCGCCAGCCATTGACCTAGCAGTAACGTCTCACGGAGTAACCGGGCGTTAATGACATATGCATGTCAAATGCCACTTGTTGCGCGCATCTGATGCGTGCCAGAAAATAAAATATATTTTTCGGACATGCATAGCAGACGCGTGCCAAAAATGAAATTATCAGAAGGGCCACATGGTATCCGATCGGTAACTCGGAACTGGTGCGCATTGGGCACGTGTAGGCGCTTACACGGCTTAGTAAAAGTGCCCCCAAAGGAGAAATTAGGACTTACCTGATAATTTTCTTTCAATTAGTTCTTCACACTATTCCAGGATGTGTGGGTAGTTATGTCCATCGACCAGCAGGTGGAGATAGAAAATACAGAACTGAGCACCACTACATAGCTCCCTGCTAGCAGTTCAGCTCTTCAGATTCAGTCCTCAAGCCCAATCAGGCGCATGGTCAGCAACCAACACATCCAGCCCCAAGAACAATCCGAAGACAAGGTCCCTGGAAAACAGAATACAAAGACCGTGCATAGAGAGCCACCAATCAGGGCATCAAACCACGGGAGGGCTCCTGGAATAGTGTGAAGAATTAATGGAAAGAAAATGTCTACTTCCATTACGTTCATTCCCAATATTCCAGGACGAGTGGGATGTTCAAAAGCTATCCGTACGAGGGTAGGAAGCCTAACTTGCCACAAGCAGAAATGACACCCCAATTGCAGCCACTGCCTGCGTGGCCCCCGCTATACCATCATGCTACTGAAGGAAAGAAAAGAAGCCCATGCCTCTGCCCTACAAATACAAATAGCCTTTGCCCGAGATGTAGTCAAACACCAAGGAGAGTGTGCCTTCCAACACGAGGAGAAGAGCCTCCCAGAATACAAGCAGAGATCATGGCCACCTTCACCCACCGGGCAAAGGAAGCCTTGGAAGCCATGAGACCCAACTGCTATTTACCAAACTGCACAAAAGGTCTATACGAAAGACAGAAGACATCGGGAACCTCAAAAAAACACAAGAGAGCCCTGTGAAAGTTCAGAAGCCTGCAAGAGGCATATAGACAACTAAATAAAAAGAAACCAATAAGCACTCGGGGAAGATGTACTGTACTGCCCGAAACCCCGCCTCCAAAACAAAGACTGAGAAAGGGTCCTAAGAAGGAGCCTGAATAACACCGAGTTCTAAGTGAAAAGGATCACCTAGCGACGGGGCACAAATGGAGAGTGCTGCAGCACCCGAAGGTCCAGCATAAAATCCCATCTGGAAAAGGCACGCGATGGGCAGCATAAGTGACCCACACCTCTCTGAAAATGAATCACAACCAGAAGAGCCGCTAAAGAAGAGGTCTGCCAATGACTCTGAAAGCAAGCCAGGGCTGCCACTAGAACCCACAAGCCAGCGCTAGCCCTTGATACTCCCTCCCGCAAAAATGCCAGGAAATGGCCCAGGGAGTAAGCAAAGTACTAGCAGGCGCCAAGGAAGAAGAGCGCTTCCTAACCTGCAGCAGGAAAGCCAGGATTGAAACCAATAATCCTTCTTCCTCAGTTGAGCCCTCTCAAGGGCCAGGCTGTAAGACCAAAGGGAGAAGAATCCTCCATGACCACCAGGCCCTAACAGAAGAACCTCGAACTTGAGGGACTCGCATTAGCTCCCCAACTAGGAGCTTCACAAGATCTGCATAGCACTGGAGCCGTGTCAAGGCTGGAGAACAGGAGCACTGTATCCCGAAGGTCTCCCACTCTCCCCCACTCCCGGCTTAACTTTGGCACGGGAGAAGGCATACAGGAGTCCCTCGCTCAAACACAAACGCAGCAGGGTGTCCAGACCCAGAGAGTCCTCTTCTCTGTGACAGCTGAAGAACCGAGGAACAGTGGCATAGGAATAGGCCAAGAGAACCAAGCCCCATTGAAACATCAGCAGCTGTAACGGCTCGACAAACAGCTCCCAATTGCTGGAAGTCCGAGCGTGCCTGCTAAGAAGGTCGGTCCCCATGAGAGGGACTCCTCAAAACTACCAAAAGGCACAACAGGTGTCTCTCTGCCCCAGCCATTAACCAGTTGGGCTCCAGAGTCAGCAGACTGCTAGGAGTCCCCCCTAGCTAGTAGAAGAGGCTAGTGTCATAGCAATGTCTGAAAAGGCCCAAACCAAAGCATTCCCAACAGCGGGGCAAAAGCCTCCAGAGCTTAGCGCACCCCTCACAGCTCCAGAGGGCCAATGCGCCTCTACTGGAAACCAAGAGCCATGCCAGGGGACCCCTGCAAAGGGCCCCCCAGTCCAAGAAACTGTCAACCGTAGACCGCACTTCCCAAGGCAGGAGCGGGAAGGACATCCCTAGGGTCAACGACTGGTGAAGCCACAACCACCTCAGGTCTGTCTGACCGCCAGAGGCAAAGAAGCCAGAGGCTGTAACCCTCTGAAATCGAAGACCGGAAGCTGAACAGGGCCCTAGAAATTGGCCGCATCCAAGGGTAAGGTACCACTTCCATGGCCGCTGTCACAGAACCAAGGAGCTGCACAAAATGCCAGGCTGGAAGCTGGGAACGAAGCAGAAGAAAAGAATCCAGTGCGCTAACTTAAAGTGCCTTCCCTCTGTGAGAAACACGCTCACAGGGAATTGAAAAGAACACCTAGATGCTCTGCTGGTATGCTGGCGCCAGCCACCTCCACTGAAATTAAACACCCAAACCAGAAAAGAAAAAACAAAACAGGAGGCAAACCACTGTTGAAGGAACCTCTACACAGGCTTGGGAAGAGGAGGCTCGGATTAGCCAGCTGTCCAAGTGCAGGACGAAACGAAACCTCCGTTTCCTCAGAAAGACCGCTACACGCATGACCTAGGAAAAGGTCCTCGGGCCCATGAGACCAAATGGTCGGGACCGGAATTGGAAAAGAACTGCAGAAGCAGCCCCAAGAGGGGAAGGTAAGTACACCTCCCTGGTTTCAAGAGCAGAGACAACTCTCTCTCTGAACAGACGGGAGCAGAGACCTCAGGGTCACCATCCAAAAATGGACACCAGTGGACCCCTAGAGATCTCAATTGGGTTGCACTGCTCCCATCTTCCTGGGAACCTCAAAATAGGAGAAGAACCGACCAGACCAGAAAAGGGACTGCTGATCTCACTGCAAACAGGCCTGTGCCACCAAAGGACTACAAATAGAAGCCTGCAGCTCCAAAGCAGTCACCTCAAGATGTGCTGGAAAGCCCGTTTCGGCTTCCTATCTAGCAGATCCCTCAAGGCAAGGCCGCCAACCACCGGGAGGGTAATACTCTAGGTGACTGAAGACACCAAGTCCAACTTAGGTAAGGGAACATCTCCTCCTTCTGGCACCAAAGAAAAAGGACGGGCCACGGTCCTCCCAACTTGTAGGCCTGTGTCAGACGCACTCCACCTTGTGGCAAGCAAGACCCGAATGTCCAGATGAATGGAGAAATACCCTGGACGGTCCCCTGAGGCTCTTCATAAGGCTAGCTGCCTGACTACGTTCTGGAAACTTCCCAAGGGAGCACTGCAAGTGCCTCTGAAATCAGGGGGCCACCTCCTAGCAGCCCAACTGCAGCAAAATCTGAGACTAAGTCTCCACAGGGCAGCAGTCACGATCCCCTGGGACCAGGCAGGGAGAAACCCATCTCCTCTCTCTCCCCGGAGTTGCCAGGCCTGCTGGAGAAAAGGCTCCTAGCACCAGCCCAAGGCAGATGAAGGGTTGGCCCTGACCCAGGGCCCCCCCCCCCCGAAGGGACCCCCACCTACACAGCTGCCTGCACAGGGGCTTCGCTTCTGCCAACAAAAAAAAAACAAAATGGCCGACATTCCCGCCTCCTTCTGAGGTGAAGCACCAAGGCCCTGCACCGGGGACCAGAGCCGAAAGAAACGTGCTGCTGTTCCCGCCTCCTTCTGAGGTGAAGCACCAAGGCCCTGCACCAGGGACCAGAGCCGAAAGAAACGTACTGCTGTGACCGAGCGTGCCCTGTATGTGCGAGCCCCAAATCAGCTCCTCCACTTGGGAACCGGACTGCACACCGTGCAGCGGCCCAAGCAGGAACACCGCTCACTGCAAGACGGGCAGCAGGTCACATACTAAGCGGGGATTGCCATGGCCAATGACTGCCGCTGCACTGGAAAACATGTGGTACACCGCGCTACACACCCGCTTTTTTTTTTTAAACTGGAGTACAGCACAAACAAGCAAAAATATGTCCTTTTATTTTTACATTCAGGTATATTAGGCAGTTTTCTGTCTTCAGAAAAATCACAGTCTGTTTGTATCTGCCAAAGAACTCAAGGAGCAGCTGTGAGATTTCAACCAGGCTCCCCTTGTTCTCACTCCACTGATCAAATCATTAAACTGCTCCTCCACTTCCTCCATGGTTTTATTTTTTTATTTTTATTTTTTTTGTAGCACCGACACACAGTGCTCCCATCGATGTCCCAAGGCCTGAAGCACAGCAGAAAGGACCCACCACCCTGGGTCCACGCTACCTGGGGACACAGTCACCCCCCCTTTCAGAGCAGGGCACAGCAGCAGCTCCGGCCTGCCAGACTCACTGTGTTGCCTGCAACTCCTCATCTTCTGAGCAGGCTGGGGAAAACAGGGAAAAGGCGCAGAACACCCCAGGGGGAAGGCACGACAGGGACCCAGCACCACCAGGTATGTCTGCTCAACTGCTCCCTCTGCTCAACTGGGAACCAGTTGACCAACTGGACCAGGAGCAAGGCCTCAGAACCAGAGACAGAGGAAGTCTGTCCATCCACCTGCTGCAGATAGAAAAAACTGAGGAGCTAAGCTGCTAGCAGGGAGCTATGTAGTGGTGCTTAGTTCTGTATTTTCTATCTCCACCTGCTGGTCGATGGACATAACTACCCACTCGTCCTGGAATAGTGGGAATGAGTGAACGTAATGGAATGTCTGGTTAAAGTTCAAGAAAGTTACAGCTGCTAATACTGTACTCATGCTTCTTGATTTCAGATTAAGTAGGCAGTACAATAACGGATAAAAATGGACCTAAGAAAAACTGGTGTTATGTAAGGAAGCCTAAGAATAATATGCCAGGTATTATTCATTTTGGAGCCCTTTTACTAAAGGGCATCAACTCCATAATTCTATGAAAGTCGTCAAAAACTGCACACACAAATTTGGGCATGCGCCCAATTTGCACGTTCAATTTAACTGAATAACAAGCCAATTAGTACCAAAAATTGGCTTTTTAGCAAGCAATTATTGGCACTAATTAGGTTTAATTCGAACTTACATGCGTAAATTTAGGCACAGGATCCGTGCCTAAACTTTCTGCGCGAGTAAAAAAAAAAGTGGTGCAGAAATGGGAGGGTCATGGGTGGAACGGGGGCGTTGTTATAGAAGACAGGGGATACGCACCCAATGACGTCTTGTGATGGTGTTCGTCAGTGTTTGGCGACGTACATTCGAGTCAAGTTTATATTTGAATTATTATTCCATTCTGACACACAATTCTGAGGAATATTTTGTTTCCAGGAATCGCCATAGATACAAATTACAGGGACCCCTGAGGCAGGCCTGAGTGGCCGAAACACGATGCGTGTCGAATCCAGGTTTTAGCAATAAACTTTTGATGTGAACTCTTCAAGACCATTAGAGGTTTTTGTCATCATCCTTCTTGTCTGCAGTATTCTGCCTTTTAGTGCACAATAACTGCGGGATTCTATATAGCACGCCTAGCGTTCCGCACTGAAATATAAACATATTTCATAACAACACGCGTAACATAATTGGCTTAACAAGCTAATCAGTGTTGATAACACCACCTAACAAGCAATAACGAGCACAATAATTAGAATTTACACGCACAACTGCTAAGTGTATTCTGTAATGAATTGCACCTAAATTCTAATGTTCAAAAGGGGTGTGGTTATGAGTGGGGAAATGGATGTTTCATGGGTGTTCCAAAATGTACGCACATAGTTAAGGCCCAGTCCAGGTAAATCTACGTGCAAGGATTTACACCACGTTTTCACTGGTGTAAATGGAGGCACGTAGTTTAGAAACTGGGATATCAACTAAGTGTAATCTGTATACTGCACCTAAATCTAGATGCTGCTTATAGAATATGCTTAGCTGGAAATGTTTACCATGTGGATTGCTTTTTAGATGCCATATATAGAATCTGTCCCTAAGAGCGCATTTAACTATTTTTTAAAAAAATATTTTTACGAGGGTGTGTATGGGCGGAAAATGGGCATGGAAGTGTTAACCAGCTAGCACGTTCACATTAGCACGCACTAACTGGCTAATGCTGAGTTAACCCGGGACCAATTAGCACCTTCTAAACAGGAGGGGTAAGCGCTCCTGCATTAATTTTTTGCAGGTCCTGTGCACTAATGGAACATTTAGCCAGAATCTGCACACACAAAAAAAGAGGCGGAGGGGTGGGGGGGGGAGAGAGAAAAAAAATGAATGTTTTTCATGTCACATGAAATCTGGGCTTAGTGCACGGGAAAGTCTCATGTTAAGAGGCATAAAGCTCAGAGTCTAACATCCTTTAGCAAAAGGGCCCCTTTGTTACATATATCAATGAAACTTACATTCTGCTATCAAGATTGGGAATTTGAATGTGGAGAATTAGAAATGCGTTCAAATTAGCTGGTTTTTAAAGCCTCCTTCCCCCATGCACATTTCATACACATATACATGTATAAACACACCTAAAAGCACGCTTACACATGTGTACATAAAAACCTACATACAGACACACATCCACACCCTCCACCCCCCCACCTCCCCAATACCTGCACACATATAAACTGAAACACCCTTCGTGACACACACAGCTGCCTGCAATGCGGGTCAGAAAACTATAGCATCGCTAGTTTCCTCTCATCTTTCTCCAGAGATCACGCTCTCTGTTTTCTGTCTCACCGACTCAACATCCAGCTAATCTCCATTCTGATCTAATCACACACTGATTTCAGGGCACATTTACTTCTAAATGAATGTGCACAGCATTGCTCCCAGAGTCACTTATCTGCTCAACCCCTATTGCCATTAAGGCAGCGACAATAAAAGTTTGCGGTTTGGTTCTATTAATTATTGAGAATTAATTTGGATTAGCTGACCTCTCTCTTTTACTGCAGTGGGAACACCAAACACAAAAACAAAAACAAAAATTCAGAACAGGTGTCAGAAATATATGAACCCTTATTTCAGCCTTATTTTCTTTTCTCTGACAAGACAGCAGGCACCTTTTAAAGCAGTTCCACCTCTGCACAGTTGTAATATCAGTTGATTTGAAAGGGCTGAGCAGAAAATATACGAGGGCATTATTTTCCTAATTACCCAGTCAACCGTACCCCAGTGCTCCTCTTACAATACCACACTGGATAGTTATAAGAAATGCATATGTACAATGTGTCTCTATTAGACAGATTCGTAAAACAAACATATACAAGGCCTTTGACTACAGCACCTGGAGATACACAAAGAACATCGTACAACACTGAAAAGAACACATTTTACCAAGGTATTTTGAGACAAGCTGTTGACATGCATTGTTCCCTTCCGTGCCTTTTCTTCCTCCGGTGGAATAATATCTGGTAAATAAAGAGGTGTCTAACCAATATCAACCTGCACTATTGTTACAGTGCGAGCCATTAAAGCACCTGAGAGCAGATCGCATGTAACGTCCTGGCTGTCAGTTTTGATTAACAAAATGAAATATTTATGTCCGAACCTCTACACTGGTTCAAATTAAATTGTTACAGGCCTCGAGTTTCACTGCCTCCAGATCATGTATTTGAATGCAATGGTTATTTAAGCAGTACTTAAGTGCATCTCCTCTAGCTTTCCATGGAAATGAATGTGAAAGACTAAAGAAGTACCTTCGGAATGGTGAGGCTGTGAACAGGCATAACATCCCACTGAAACCTAATATTAAATTTAAAAAAAAACAGAGCCAGCTAAATCTTTATTTAACATTTAGCAAGATTTTTATATTCTAGAGAAAAAAAATATCTTGTAAAAATCAGAGAAAGAATGATTTTCTTTTTTTTGCAAAGCTAGAACAGAAGAGTCCAAATGGCTCTTCCTCCCTTCAACTCCTGTCCTTTCACAAGCTGCTCACCTCTGTGTGTAATTTTTCACCGTCCTTAACCGAGTCCAATGTCTTGCTCATGTGTAGAGTTACCTCACAGCTACATGTCCCTAGAACTGCTTGAGCGCATCCTGATTTCCATTAGAAAAGCTACACTACGGAGGTGATTTACTAATGCTCTTATCGTGTGTTATCTGCCACAGGGTCCATCTCATGCAATGGGGCCTGTGTCAGATAACATGTGATAACAACATGAGCGCACACTAGCCAGTCTGGGGTTATCTAGTAGGGAAGTGCGTGCATTCCCATGCTGTTTCCTTTTGCTTTTAACCCTAAAGGACAAGAGCAAACCTGAAATTGTGTGTTCTTTCTTTCTGTCAATACTCCATACTATGGAGTGGAAGAGTGGCCTAGTGGTTAGTGCGGAGGTTTGTGGACCTAGGGAGCTGGGTTTGATTCCTGCTGCTGCCTGATGGTCAGCAGTGGGTTGAGACCCTGGGGAACCAGGTTCAATTCCCTCTGCAGCTCACTTAGGGCCCTGTTCACTAAGGCGCATTAACGTTTTTAATGCGCCTACAATTAGAGCATGCGCTAACTGTGTAGGCGCGTATAGGGATATTATAGGAGTGACCACGGTTAACGTGCGTACATGGTTAATGCGCATTAAAAAATACTAACGCGCCTATAACACAGCTTAGTAAACAGGGTCCTTAACCCTCTGTTGCCCCAGGTACATCAGTAGTTACAATGTACTACTTAGATTGTAAGCCCACTAGGGACGGACCTAGTACCTGTAAAATCAAACTGTAAACCACTTAGGTCTAAGAAGTATATAAATGATTAATAATGTGCACTATTAATCCACTGACACATCATTATGCAATAGGACCTTACTATTAATAACATCACCCCAAAATGACAAAAAATAATAATAATTAAAGCTGAATAAAGTGAAAAATCCTTTAAGCATGGGAAACTACACAGAATGAAATTTTTGGGCCTGCATATTCCTATTATTTAGCAGCCCATATCATATAGTCTTCACCATATCAAACAGACAAGAGACTCATATTCAAAGCACATAGCAGTGGCATAGGCACGGGAGACCTTGGGGGCCTGGGTCCCTCCAATTTGGGTTTGGGGCTCCCAAGGTGTGCTAGTTTGTCTGGCAGTGGTCCCTAAGGCCTGTCAGCAGAAGCTTTCCTGCGGCGATATTTGCCACCGCGCTGCCTGCTCTGCTGTCCCCCTCCTCCGTGTGCATGCTCGATTTCACTAAAAATGAGCATGCGCACCAGGGCGGGAAAGCAGGGCAGGCAACGTGGCAGCAAATATTGCCGCAGGAAAGCTTCTGCTGGTGGGGCTTGGGGACCCCTGCCATCCCAGATATGTGGGGTTATGGTGGGTGTCGAAAGCGGCAGGGAGGCGAGGCAAAATGTGCTCCCCCCATTTTGAGCTCATGCCTCTTCCCAAATCAAGGTCTGGCTACGCCTCTGGCACATAGACCGGCAAAGTTATATATGTTACTATGGGATTTTGTAAGTCTATGTGCTTTGAAAACGAGCACCTAGATTAACTTGGGGGGGTCGTAAAAATGGCCTAACACGGGACCCACTAAACATTAGTTTTTGCATGTGCTAACCATGTGGTAAATATTTAATTTTTAGAGGGCATGCCAAGAGTAGACAATGGGCATTAGTGAGTGCATCAACATTACCGTATACTAACTGTTTGGCACACGGATAACATAAAAGCTCTTGCCGCCTACAAAATAAATGGCAATAAGTACTCCCACAGTAATTTCTAAAAATGGCCGAACACTTACGGCTCATGTAAACTATTGGTACTTATTGTAGTCTAGGTTTTCTAAAACAGGAGGGGAAGGAAGGGAGGTTTGGAAGAGCTAGGTAAGGAAAAGGATGACTGTAAAAACATTGCTTAAGGATCTTTATCTTCTCATACCTCCGCAATATAACATGCAACCTAGACCGTTGAAGACTTGGTTTATTTGCTGTATCCTCCCTAAAATATGTTGAAATTAAAAACTGAGGACGGGGGGGGGGGGGGGGGGGGGGGGGTATAGAATGGGCAGGGGCTGAAGGGACAAATCTGGGGAAAAAAATCGATGACAGATTGTATCTTGCTGTCTTTGTTATGCATGTTCTGACGCCGGACCTTTGTATATTTTATTGTTTGGTATGTTACTTTTGCAACGTCATCAATAAAAAAAACTGTTGAAACATATAAATGGCCGCACACTAATGGCAACATGAGCGCACAGTTATTAACGAAATATATAGAAAACCTAGGATTTTATGGCCACGGTAAAAATGGTCTTAGCACATGGGAATGACCCATATAAGAGCGTAGTACCCATTTGTTGCTGCAGCTTAGTAAAAGGACCCCTTGATCTGCTAAGGAGAGTTCCAGTATCAATATTGTCATCATCTCTATTTTCTGAAAATTCAATCATCACTGAGTGAAAGCTGATGGAAGTGGAGTCAAAAATAATGACCTCCTGACCTAGAACTACGCTACCCCCGGCCTCCTCTTCCACACTCCTTGTCATCATTTATATGATTCATCTCAAGGAGACAGTAGTAGAGTAGAAGAACCAGTTCAAGCAACTTTATTAACCACAGAACACCATGACACATTCTTTCAACAGCGCTTGGCTATGGAACCAAGAGTTCCTGTGATGTTTTAAGGATTTTATAAGGACTTAGTTTAATCTACTTTATTATCCACCCCCCCCCCCCCCCCCCCCAGAAGTCTCCAGTCCAAACACTCCCAAAAGAAATGCACCTTCCGTTCTTAATAGATGAGAAGAGGTTTAACTAGGCTGGGAACAGGGAACTTTAAAAGGCCTTTAATGTTCAGCATTTTTTAAAAAGACAAAAAAAAAGAGAACGAAGCAAAATATACTTGGAAAAGACTTTGCAAAACACAGTGAGGTCTGGCGTGGCATTTTGCCACTATGTGCTGGAGAATAATAGGTGTCTTGAGTACTCATTATTTTTCCAATTTATTCATAATGGTTTCCACCTGAAATTCAAGACAGATTTATTACTCCAACAAGAATATATACCGAGAAAAAAAAAAAGAGTTGTTCACCCTAAAACTGGACCACTTGCAATTAGCGTTTTCACTGGCAGCAACACTCAGAAAACAGAAAAAAAAAATAGTAACAGAACACGTTCCCTTCTCCACCATAGCTCTCATCATTTCCACAGAATGTTCTAATTATGACTTGGCCATTTTACTGTTCCTG
This sequence comes from Microcaecilia unicolor, assembly GCF_901765095.1. NCBI lineage: Eukaryota > Metazoa > Chordata > Amphibia > Gymnophiona > Siphonopidae > Microcaecilia > Microcaecilia unicolor. Next base: position 35,040,570 of record NC_044037.1, read on the forward strand.
GAAAATATCCTTTAAAACACGTAGGGGGCCCCTTTTACTAAGTTACAGTAAAATCTGCAGTTGCTGCATCTTAGCATAGGATGTGATCATGCGTTAGCTGCAAATTAAGGGGCCCTTTTACTAAAGTGCTCTAAAATCCAGGATTAGCATGACCTAACACATAACTTTCCCATGCACTAAGACCAAATTTTAGCACTTTTTCAAGCACTTTTTTTTCCACAGTTTGGGGTCCTTTTACCAAGCTATGCTAAAAAGTGGTCAGCGCCGTTCTCAGTGTGTAAGCTTTCCATGGGCTGTGGCCACTTGTAAAATGGCTACCTTGCCATATTTTTTTATAATGGCCACAAGTTAATGTCAAGAAATGAAATAAAAGTGGGAGGACGACCAAGGATTCCAAAGACTGAAAGGATATATAATAATAAAGATGTTTATTGAGGTATAAAGACTCGACACAACGTCGTGTTTCGGCCGTTAGGCCTGCATCAGGAGTCTTAATGCCAAATGCTTTTGAGAACTATTTGATGAAGGCAAATCCTCAACAAAGGGAGGTCTTTAGAAAGACCGTTGTGAAGGTGAGCGTGCTTTGTTGTCTCCAGTGAGAGATTACCAGGTGCTAAGCAGAAATGTACCATCACAAACTCAGCATGTCCCACAGTAGTACTCTTTTAGCGCACGGCAGGCCCATGTTAGGCCTACCGCGCCTTAGTAAAAGGGCCCCTTTCAGGCTTATTTTCGAAAGAGAAGGGCGCCCATCTTTTGACACAAATTAGGAGATGGGCATCCTAGTGGTTAGTGCAGTGGACTCTGATCCTGGGGAACTGGGTTCAATTCCCACTGCAGCTCCTTGTGGCTCTGGGCAAGTCACTCAACCCTCCATTGCCCTTGGTACAAAATAAGTACCTGAATATATGTAAACTGCTTTGAACGTAGTTGCAAAAACCTCAGAAAGGCGATATATCAAGTCCCATTTCCCTTTCCCTTCTTCCAGGGTCGGCATAATTGAAAGCCAATTTGGGGCGTCCTCAACTGCTTTCCGGGGGACAACCAAAGTTCACGGGGGCGTCGGAAGTGTAACAAAGGCGGGACTGGGGCGTGCCTAACACATGGGCATCCTCGAGCGATAATGGAAAAAAGAAGGGCGTCCCTGACGAGCACTTGGCCAACTTTACTTAGTCCATTTTTTCTTACAACCAAGCCTCAAAAAGGTGCCCAAACTGACCAGATGAACACCGGAGAGAATCAGGGATCACTTCCCCTTACTCCCCCAGTGGTCACTAATCCCCTCCCACCCTCAAAAAACATCTTTAAAAATATTTTATGCCAGCCTCAAATGTCATACTAAGGTCCATGACAGCAGTATGCAGGTCCCTGGAGCAGTTTTAGTGGGTACAGTATACTACAGGCAGGCAGACCCAGACCCATCCCCCTCTACCTTTTACATTTGTGATTGTAAATGTGAACCCTTCAAAACCCACCACAAACCCACTGTACCCACATCTAGGTGCCCCCCTTCACCCCTTAGGCCTATGAAAGCGGTGTACAGTTGTGGGGAGTGGGTTTTGGGGGGGGTTGGGGGGCTCAGCACACAAGGTAAGGGAGCTATGCACCTAGGAGCAATTTATGAAATCCACTGCAGTACCCCCCCCTAGGATGCCCAGTTGGTATCCTGGCATGTGAAGGAGACCAGAGCACTACGAATGCTTGCTCTTCCTACGACCAAATGGTTTGCATTTGGTCGTTTCTGAGATGGGCGTCCTCGGTTTCCATTATCGCCGAAAATCGGGGACGACCATCTCTAAGGACGACCATCTCTAAGGTCGACCTAAATTTCGCGATTTGGGCATCCCTGACCGTATTATCAAAACGAAAGATGGACGCCCATCTTGCTTCGATCGGGTTTCCACGCCCCTTCGCCGGGATGTCCTGCAAGGATGTCCTCAGGAAAACAAGGGTGCCCCTTTTGATTACGCCTCTCTTTGTGTACCAATGATGCCATCAGCACGCGACACCTGCAATAAGTTTTTTTTCCAAACTATTTTTATGAACAAAATACAAGCAAGCAATATATAAATCAACTGCCAACAATGAAGTGAAACTGAAATAAAGTAAAACAGCTACATAATAAATTGAAATTTTGAGACATTTCCTAATACCCTTTCCCTCGCCCTCACTCCACTTTACCTGCAATGATTTAACGCAGGAACAGTTACCACCTCCATTTTAGGAAGTGCTAAGAACTAAGGGCTGCTTTTACTAAGTGGCAGTAAGCCCAATGCGGGCTTATCGCTCGCTATACAGGAAGCACCGCCAGGCTACCACAGCAGCCAGGCGGTACTTCCCACCCCTAGAGCGTCGTCATTTCTGGTGCTACAAAAATTTATTTTTGTAGTGCTGGAGTGTAATAAGCACCCTTTGATCAAAGAGCAACATGATGTCATCACACTGGCTGACAACCAAGGATTTGGAACATCATGAGTGGATAACCTCAGTGGTTGCGCCTAGCTGGGTGACACGGCGGACGCAGGGCTGTTAAGTTCTGGTCTAGAAAACCTAATGCATTATGGGGCCCTTTGAGTAAGACGTGCCGAAACATGGCTCGCGCTGATGTAGGAACATGTTTTGGACACGCGCAGGTCCATTTTTCAGCATGCCTGGAAAAAAAGGCCTTTTTTGTGGCCAAAAATGAACATGCGGCAAAATTAAAACCAGCACGTGTCCATTTTCGGCCTGAGACCTTACTGCCATCCACTGACTTAGCAGTAAGGTCTCACGCGTTAACGGGCGATAATCGTCAGCAAGCGTAAACTGCCAATTACCGCCGGGTAAGCGCCACGCAGTAGAAAATAGAAATATTGTCTACCGCATGTTTTGAACGCGCACCAAAAGTGGAATTACCACCCGGGAAACGCACTAGCCGGGTGGTAGTTCCAAGTTGATGCGTGCTGGACGCATGTAGGCACCTACGCACCTTAGTAAAAGGGCCCCTATGCGACCTAGCCGACCAACAACATGGTAGGTTGCTGCGACTTCAGAGGACGTAACTCCCTAGCTAGCATTGTAAGGCGGGGAGGTGGTGATAAGGACTGTTTGGTTCATGGCTCAGGTGCCCTCCAAAAATTGTGTTGTTTGTTGATTTAATAAAATGGCAGCCTACGATTCTCCAATACTGAGTTTGATGGTTTTATTGTAAATGTCAACTATATTGAGTCGAGCGACACAAGTGTGTGTAGGTTTTATCCTGTGAGAAAATGAACCCCCCCCCCCCCCCCAATCAGTTTTACAATAATATTTGCTCAGCCTTTGCAAAAACCAGCTAAATGTTCAGTCCGACGGTTACACAAACAATTTGTATTTTGTTTCAGTAATTTCTTATATGAGATCACAATTCCTCTTTGTCCTGACAAGAGCTTAAAGTCCAATTTACAGAAAGAGCATTTTTATGCCTCTCTCAGCTGTATGTGCCTATTTTCACAGCGTCCAGTTCTCCCACCCCAGGCACATACAGTTTTTCACAGGTTACAAAAAAAAAAGAAAAAGTGAGGTCCTACTTTTTAAAGAGTTTTGCACTGGCTACATAACCGACAAGATCCCCTAGGTACTTTTTAAGTCAAAATGCATATGATGTAGGGTGGGGGGTGGACTCTAACAGCTATAGGAAAATACTGGGACACCATTCTTCAAGTGCCGGACAGACTTTACATCTTTCACTACAGACTGAGTTTCCATGCTGTCTAGATTCTCAAAGTACTTTTTTTCAGTCATTTTTTTTTGTCTCTTTCTTTCTGTTCACACATCGATTTGAGAAACACAGCAGTTCTTCAGAGAGCTCCCGGTTCACAAACCACCACAGACGTCTGTACAGAGATCTGTGCATGAGCAGCTTTGCAAAAGCACCAGCTGGAAGTGAAACAGTTTGGCTTTGTGTGAAGTGTCAGATCACCCTCCCCACCATGTTGGGGGGGGGGGAGAAAGAGGTTGAAAGCTCATGAAGCCGTGACATGTAGTATGTTTTCACAGTCATACAGGAGAGAAGCCTGGCCTGCACATGGCCTCTTCTCAGCTTTGACAGTCGCACAAAGACCTTTGAACTTTCTATTTATATAACAGTTTTGTGAGTAAGTCTCTTTCCTGCATAACTGGCAGTCTGTGAGCTTTGCTGTAATTAGGATACTCGTGACAGCCTGACAGGACTCCATCTGAAGACTGTTTTTAACTATAATTCAGAATATGTTGTCTTTTCCTTGTAGGTTCTAGGATCTGCATCTTTCACATCTGATGTAATTATTTATGCCATGATGGACTTGGCATGTATTCTGTTGGTGACCACTGACAAAGTGACACCGACAATGTTTTCACAGCCATTGCATTGGTTGTTGCTTGCATAGTAAGCAAGATTACAGGTACTGCGCTTCATTCGTGTTTGTTTTTCTTCTTTTGGTGATTAATGGCCTCACCATTTCCAGATCTAGCCGTGCAGCCCCATGACACGTCAACATTTCATACGCTTGGTTACCGAAGACGCACAGAAGAAATAATTCAAAAGATGAAATGTGATTTTTAACAGCAAGTGGTCTCTTCGGTACTCGCAGCCATCCAGGCATTTCATTATACCACTTTCTCTCCTTTTGTCTTCCGTCCTGAATGCTAACCTAGGTGAAAATTGCTTATTCATCCAGGAATCTTGAAGGATTTCAGTCCTTGTTTTCTTGTTTTAATCTTGCTCAGAGCTACGGTCTATTATTTTGCAGTTTAAAATGTCTGTTGAAATGCTTAGGGTTCCCTAAAGTAAGGAAATTTTCTGTGGCCTCCACACACATAATCTCTCTATATAAAAGGCAACCCCAACGTTCTGAAGCCTCCACGGAAGTTGAGGCGCCCGAGATATCCGGTGCGCCCTGGAGTGTCTGCACCGCTCTCGCGTCAAAACGTCATGACGTCGAGGGCGGAGCTATGACACTCGAGGGCCGAAACGGAAACACCACAGGCATGGCCACGGAGTCGCAGCAAAAAAAAAAAACCCTCCCCACACACAGCGACGCGAACCCCGAACAAGGCAAGTAGCTCGGAGGGACGGAGGGAGGGGGCCCCTTGCTAGCGCCCGTTCATTGCGCTCAGAAACGGGCATTTTTTCCTAGTATTAATATAAATTTGCAAATAACATTAGTTTGCACTGAGCACGTCCTGTGCGGTATGTACAGCCTACTGTTCTTTGAAAAAATATACAGACGTATACAGTGTTTCAGATTAATGGAGATAATTTTATAATGGCCTGCACTACAGAAAGTACAAGCACACTTTTCGTGTCATGCACCCTTTCAGATTTTCATAGCAGAAGTACATCCAATTTTTCACTTTGAAAATTGCACCAGGAAGACTATGCACGTGTGCTTTACATCTGCCAATTGGTGTGCATGATTTTTCAGACATAAAATGCACACATACATTCTAATAGAAGTGAAACCACCACCCCAATCCAGGCATCACGATTGTCTCCTCAAACTGGGGGTAAAGCTACGTGATATGGAGGAAATCTGTAAGTGGACATCTCCACTTGGTGCCCCCCGTGTCATACAACTGGCTGCCCAGATTCTATTACAGAATACAGGGCCGCCGAGAGGAGGGGACAGGGGGGACAAAATTCCCCGGGCCTCCGGGGGGGGGCCAGCGCCGCCGCTGCCGCAGTCTGGCCCGCCCGCCCTCCGTCGCTCCCTGGCATTGAACTTAAACGCCTCACCTTCGAAAGCACAGCAAGCAGCGGCAAACCACTCCTTCCTTCCGTGTCCCGCCCTCGCCTGATGTAACTTCCGCGAGGGCGGGACACGGAAGGAAGGAGTGGTCTGCCGCTGCTTACTACTACTACCACTTAACATTTCTAAAGCGCTACTAGGGTTACGCAGCGCTGTACAATTTAACATGGAAGGACAGTCCCTGCTCAAGGAGCTTACAATCTTGCTGCGCTTTCGAAGGTGAGGCGCTTAAGGTCAGTGCAAAGGGCCCGGGGGTGGAGAGAGGGCCCGGTGGCGGGTGGAGGGGGGCCCAGCGACCTCGGGTGGGGGTGGGCCCCGGGGGTGGCCTTGTCCCGGGCCTGGCCCAGTCTCTCGGTGGCCCTGACAGAATACAGCGTAATCCTGTATCGACGCATCATACATTCAAGACTAGATTCTGTAAATGACGCCCAAATTTGGACATCAAAAAAATTAGTGCTCAATGTTATTCTATAAACAGCACTCAGAGTTGGGATGCCATTTATAGAATAGCATGTAGCGCCAGAATCCACGCCCAAAGATTTACACCAGCTGAAACCTGGGGGGGTATGTTTACTAAGGTGCGTTAGGGTTTTTAACGAGCCTGTAAATTTAAGGTGCGTTAAACACTAATGTGCCTATGCATTTCTATGGGTGCGTTAGTGTTTAATGCGCGTGAACCATTTACGTGCGTTAAAAACGCTAACGCGCCCATAGCGCCGCTTAGTAAACATAGGCGCTGGTGTAAACCTTCACATTATGATTCTAAGCCACCGTGGCTCACTTTACAGTTTACCCCGGTGGAGGGAGGATTTATATGGTTTACAACATGTAAATTAGGCGCAGATCCTCTGAAATTTATAACAGTGCGCACATGACCTACCAATGCCCCTCACATGGCCGCACCTCCTTTACAGTTGAACGCTAAAAGATTTACACGCACATAATTATAGAATGGTGCTTAGCAAGATGCGCGCATAAATAAAAATTGTTGCTAATCAACACCAAACATTGTTCACGGCCAATTATTGGCACTAATTGGCTCGTTACTCTATTTATTTTATTTATTGGGATTTCTTAACTGCCTTTATGAAGAGATTCACCCAAGGCGGTGTACAGCAGGTACAGTTCAACATAAAACGCATAATTCTGTTAACAGCATAACAATAGTAAAATGACCAAATAAAAACAATAAATGAGGTAAGCTTGAAAACAGCAAATTGAAACCTAATAATAAGACTACCATAAAACAGTATCAAAAATATACACATTTAACACACAATTTATAGAATACTAGTAAAAAAGGCCCGTTTCTGTATGAAATGAAACGGGCGCCAGCAAGATTATCCCCCCCTCCCTCGCTCACTCTCTCCCTCTGTCCCCTCCAAGTCCCACGGCCCCCTTTCCTCCCCTCCGATTTCCAGGCCGTCCTCCCTCCCCTCTCCCACTCCCCTGCAACTCATCACTTTGTCCATAAGTTTCCGTTGGTGGCGCTGCAGGTCCCCGGCCGCCAGAGGTCGCTAGTTCGCAGCTCCTCTCTGCCCCTTCCCTTGGCCTTTGCTCAGCTGCCATGCTGCTGTGTGTGCGAGAGAGTCAGTGAGCGCCTGTGAGATGCGGCTGCTGCAGCAGCGCGCCAAGAACCGGGAGCTGAGTCACCGCCAGCACTCGCACTGGACAGCCGTTGTCTGCCTTTCACAGCAGTGCAGAGATTTAAGCCAGCAGTCACCGTGGAGGCAGTGACGTCAGCAGGTGGTTACGATCCCAGTGAGACACATTCGAACGTTCAAGGAGCAAATTATTATATTAGATGCCAAGCACCTGTCCACGAGACTAAATTTAGTCATGGGCAGTTACGTCAAGTCAAACTTGGTGTAAATGCCACGCCTACATTACGCGCTGACCGAGTGTATTCTATAACAACGCATATAGATTTTAGAAATGCCCACAATCTGCCCATTCCATGCCCATGACCAAACACCCTTTTCAACTATACAACGTACCCTTTATGCGCATCACGTTACAAAATACGTTTAGACGGTTCTGAGCATAAATTCTAATTAATGACAATTATTGTCAATAATTGCTTGTTAAGTGGCAATTATCGGTGCAGACTGGCTTGTTAACTAATTAAGTTGCGGGCACAAATCCAGAATACGACTGGATTTGCACGTGCAACTTAAGTCACGCTATATAGAATCCAGGGGTTAATGTACGGCAAACACCCACTTAAGAATGCACTAACCCATTTCTTTGTACAGCTTATTAAAAGGGCCCTTCCTAGTTTCTAATCACCGAGGTTGATAACCCCCCCCCCCCGAAATGGTTATTTAAAGTGAAATTGCAATCTTACTTTTTTTTTAAAGGTTTGTTTCGGGTTGGCCTGCAAAGAAGAATGAATATTGAGGCAGAAGTTTGGGTTATTTGGCTGGGGGGGGGGGGGGGGGGTTGTTGTTACTTTGCTTTGTATCTTTTAACTGGGGTTGTTGGGCAAGTGTGTCTTTTCTGTTTTACTCTGGCGTTCTTTTCTGTTTTTATTTTATTATATTGTTATTATGTAAACCACTTTGACTTGTCTGAAAAAGATGGGTGGTATATCCAGTGTTTTTAAAACTATTTAATGACGTATATTGCAATTCAGCCAAAGCTGAGTCAAAGAAAATGTTATGGCTGAAAGATAGGGAGTTGTTAAGTATTGAAGGGAGGAAGAATGGGGTGGGGATGGCTGTTGTATATTTTGGGGTGTTGAAATACAGTAGTGATGTCTGCACCTGTACATGTTAGAGAAAATAAGCAGAGAGAAAAAAATACCCCAAGGATATGGAGCAAAGGCTTTATATGTCTGAAGAAAAACGAATCAGCTCCTTTTATGAAAGTTTTTAGGTCACTCCTGTTTTAAACGATATAACACATTGTCAACTATATTATAATATGCACGGACCTTGTTATTTCAAAATTGATGTCATCATGAACTGGGCGGGAGAAGCACAATGAATAAAGCACTACAAGCTAAAATGCCTAATCTTTAAGCATCACACTGCCTTATTTAAATATACTCTGAGCCACTTAACGCAACCCAACTCCAAAGGAATCCATGAGGAAAATGGAGAAGGAAGAAAGAAAGAAAGCTTTCAGTCCTGCTGAGCAAACACTGTTACCATTTGAAGGATGTTAAACGAATGCAAAACGTGAATTTAAAAAAAAAAAAGAAAAGAAATAGCTTTAAAAGCTTTGTGCATGTTTTCACTGGACCTCACTCCGTTCTGAGCACACGAAGGCAGACCATTCCCCTCTCAAGCAATACATCTCAGCAATCGACAACTACAATTCATCATTTCACGCTAAACCCACATTAGAATACTGTGGCATGGTACAGCTATGTATCAGAGTACTGAGCAAGCCATCAAAGGAAGGGTAGGGGGGATTGAGGAATCACAAGGACATCCAAGATCACACACATGTAAGTCAGTTAAGATCAGACAAGTCATCCCACCACTTGCAGGATGGCTCTTCTTTCAATTAATACAACCTGAAAGCAGATCAGCTCTGCAAACGGTTGTGCATTTTGAAAGATCATAATCCTGTGCTCACTTCTACTACAGCCCGAGGTCAGCAACTTGGCTACAGAAAACACAGTCATCACCTAGAGGCCAACAGCAGAGGAGCAGCCTAGTGGTTAGAGCAGAAGACTGAGGAACCAGGGAACAGGCCCACTGAGAGTGGGTGGGGGGGAGGGGGTAACATTCCCCCAGGCCCGGCCTGCGTCAGCAATAGAAAGGTTTTTTTTCAGTGATGCCAGCGCCTTTCCCTCCCTTTCAACCCCTTCCCACCCCCATCCTCTACTTACACAGGCGATCCAGAGAGAAGGGAGGCATTCTGGTGGCAGGCAAAAAGCTGGTTCAGTTTCCTGGTCCTGTACCAAGTTATCAAGTTATTTGCATGGAGGAGTGGCCTAGTGGTTAGAGCACCGGTCGTACAATTCAGAAAGTGGCTGGTTCAAATCCCACTGTTGCTTCCTTGTGATCTTGGGCAAGTCACTTAACCCTCCATTGCCTCAGGTACAAACTTAGATTGTGAGCCCTCCTGGGACAGAGAAATATCCAGTGTACCTGAATGTAACTCACCTGAGCTACTACTGAAAAAGGTGTGAGCAAAATCCAAATAAATATTTGAGATTCTGTTGCTACTATCTGAGATTTACATGGAATAGTTGCTACTATTTTAGATTCTATATGGAGTGTTGATATTATCTGAGATTTCTACATGGAATGTTGCAATAGTGGAGGAGTGACCTAGTGGTTAGAGCACCGGTCTTGCAATCCAGAGGTGGCCGGTTCAAATCCCACTGCTGCTCCTTGGATACTTGGCCAAGTCACTTAACCCTCCATTGCCTCAGGTACAGACTATGATTGTGAGCCCTCCTGGACAAAGAAATATCAGAGTACCTGAGTGTAACTCACCTTGAGCTACTACTGAAAAGGTGTGAAGCAAATCTAAATAAATAAAATTGTCTGCTGGCCACAGGTCCTTCTTCCTGCCCCGAGCCAGCCTTCTGCCCTCCTTCACACCAAGGGCCACAGCATAGAAGCAAGAGACCAAGCAGTAAGTTACTGCTTCCAACCAGGTGTTCATTTGCATTCAAACTATTGGGGGGAGGGCTTAAGATTGTTTGCCCCAGGCCCAGCTTTGTCTCTCAGCAGTCCTGTCAGGGAAGCCAGTCCTGAAATCCCACTGATGCTTCACGTGACCTCGGGCAAGCCACTTAATGTGGAATTGTATAAACGGTACCCAAAGATCCATGTTAAACTAGTATTCTATAAAGGAAATGCGCCATTTATAGAAAAACTAGCTTAGCGCGGATTTCACGCCTAAATCTGGGCACCAGCATTTACCCCTGCTGAAACCTGATGTAAATGCTGGTGCCTAACTTTTGGCAGTAGGGCGCGCAAGTCATAGCATTCTACAACATGGCACCTAACTTCTGGGAACACCCCCTGATCTACCCATTGCTCCTCCCGTTGCCACACCCCTTTTGGGTTGTGTGCACTAGAAAATTTAGGCACCCATATTATAGAATAGTGACTAGGGGCAGATGCACACGCAAATCCAAATTGGTGTCAATTAACTCCAATTATTGATTAACACCTCCTTAACTAGTTTGCGCATGTATCTGCCCTGTGCAACCAGTAACAGAATCCAGAAGTTAACCCTTCCTAAGGCTACTACGATGTTGGAGCACAATGTATCCCTAATGACGCCTTTTGTTGGTATTATTAGACTGCATCAGTACTAGGACTGTGCAAGCCACATATTTTCATTTTGTTTAGTTTTCCATGGTGTTTATGAGGGTTTTCATTTTCTTTGAGCTTTTAAAATCTTTTTCATACTGAAGAGCAATGATGCTAATAATGTGCACTATTGCACAAGTGAGTGCGCAGGCTTTTAAAATCTTTTTAATACTGCAGGACAATGTTGTTAATAATGTGCACTATTGCACGAGTGTGTGCACTAGTCTTCAACTGTGAGAATGTCTGTAAATAGTGTGCATTATTGAGCAATACTGCACACTATTAACAACAAAGGGGAAAAATCATAACTTTCAGGTGCTTTCCTATTACTATGGCTTAAGAATGACATGAAATAACACAGGGAGTATTGCTGACATCCCTAATCAGTATTATAAGTGGAAATAAAGGTGTCTTCTGTTTTGTGTCAAGTAGTGAATATGCATATGTCACTTGGATTCTTTAGAAAGGATGTGCACAAAAATATGCATTCAGGTCTTTTCAGACTTTGTTCCCAAAATTGGGACATTTTTTTATTATTTCACACATTGTTTTAGAAAAGAAAATGTTAATGCATGTTAGAATGTTTTGATGCATGTCAATGGACTATGCATACCAATGGGCATATTCAGCATGGTTTATGCAAACAGGAGAGGCTCTGCTGCCTGCATAAGGTTTTCAACATTCAGCAAAACATAACCTGAATATCAGCTGTGACTGCCATAACTTTCCAGGGGCTTAGCCAGATCTCAATGTTTGGAGGGGTCTGGATCCCAAAGTGGGGGTGCAAAGTTTGGCCCGCCTCCCTGCCACAAACCCCGTTATAACCTTGGCTGACGGTGTCGTGCATGCTCAGTTTCACTACTACTACTACTACTACTACTACTACTACTTATCATTTCTATAGCGCTACAAGGCATATGCAGCACTGTACACCATACACAAAAAGACAGTCCCTGCTCAAAGAGCTTACAATCTAAATAAGACAAACAGAACAAATAAGGGGAAGGGAATAAAGAGGTGAGGATAAAAGGACAGGGCAAGTGAGCAGTGGTTAGGAGTCAAAAGCAGTGGTAAAGAGGTGAGCTTTAGGTTTGGACTTGAAAACAGCCAAAGAGGGGGCTAGACGTACAGGCTCGGGAAGTTTATTCCAGGCATGAGGTGCAGCATGATAAAAGGAACGGAGTCTGGAATTAGCAATAGAGGAGAAGGGGACAGATAAGAGAGATTTATCAACTGAACGAAGTACCCGAGGGGGGGCGTAGGGAGAGACAAGAGTGGAGAGGTACTGGGGAGCGGCAGAGTGAATGCACTTATAGGTCAATAAGAGAAGTTTGAATTAAATGCGGAAACGGATAGGGAGCCATCCGAGCATGCACGCAATGTGAGAGGAAGCAGGGCAGGCAATGCGCAGAGAACAGCATTGGAAAAAGGCTTCAGCTGGCGGGAGTTGGGGACCCTCGCCAGCCAAACCAGAGGCCCCTGGATCCAACTGGGGGGCCAAGACCCCGGTAGCTATGCCACTGGTCCACTAACTAGTTAAGTAGGCATATAAAGTTAGGACAGCAGGTGACCATACTGACCTAGACATTCAATACCAGAGCCCAGACATAGCCTGTTATAGTACTTCCAGGCTTAACTGGATATGTGGAGTTGCTTAAAACTGCTAACCACCCCAGGCTGAATATTGGGCCCTAAATTTATAGGGCTCACTAAGAACCAAGGGCCAGATTCGATAAATGGCGCTGAAAAAAAATCAGAATAGAATTTATAGGATAGCGCCTTGTGGGGATTGACAGGCCCAAACTTACGTAAACTCTGGTGCACAAATTGGGTGCAGACCCTCGGAATTCTACAACAATGCATTGTAGAACACCCCCTGCCCCCCAAGCCCCTCCCATATCCATGCCCCCTTTGGGGTTGAATGCTATCCCCCAGATTCTATATAACATGATTAAAATTGCATAGTCTGGATTTGTGCGCACAATTTAATTACTTAACAAGCCAATCAGTGCCGATAATTGCCACTTAACAAGCAATTACTGATATTAATAAGGCATTAATTAGAATTTACATGCACAACTTGGTAGGCGTATTCTGTAAAGCGGTGCACATAAATTCTATTGTGCGTTGCCAAAAAGGGGCATGGCCATGGCTGTGAAATATGCGGACCGTGGACATTCCAAAAATCTACATGCATGGTTAGAGAATACATCTGCTCCGCAACTAACTTAGGCGCAACTTACCTGGTGTAAATGGATGCACCTAGAGTTAGGTGCAGGCATGGCCGCTAGGCGTATTCTATGAAACTATTAGGTGTATTTTGCAAACCATACCTAAATCTAGGCGTAGTTTACAGACTATGCCTAGGCAGAAATATTTTCGGGACCAATTTTTTCGGGCGCCATATATAGAATCTCATCCTATAGGATTTGGGCACCCAGGGCTTATAGAATAGCGTGCAACCAGACGCATGCACAATCTCTCATTGGTGCCAACTAAAGTCAATAATTGACTGTTAGCATCCAATTATTGATGTTAATTGGATCATTAATCATTAGGTTGCGTACGTATCTCTGGATCGTGCCTAAATTTGGATGCCCCCTATAGAATCCGGGGTCAAAGAAGTATATGTGAAAGAGTGAGAAGGAAGAAAAAAGTGAATACATGGAAATACAGTCTTAGATTATGACATGTGACGTGTTATAGTTGTGATAGGATAAGTCCATGTGGTTTCAAAAGTCAAAGGCTGTTATCACCTCCAGTGCTTCTAGCCCTGTAAAGGTCTTTTCACTGAAAAACATTAGTGTTTAGAAGCAGGGTAATGCTACAAACATTTTTGATATGTGATATATTAAAAAGGTATTTTTGGCAACTCACTTTCCTATTTTTTTCCTAATCATATCTATGGGCTTATTTCACACCTTCCCCATAATAGTTTAAAGCAAGTTATATTCAGGTACATTAAGTCAAGTTTTGAAGAGTTAAAATTGTTCTTAATGGTAGAAATGTTAAGCTGCATAATTTAGGCTCTGCTCTGGCCCAGATTATCACCAGCTTGACGCAGCAATAATTATCTTCATGTCTGAGGATTCAAGGAAACAAAAATGGCATATATGTATCTGGGCAAATTGATGTTTGGGGGCAGAATGGAAAGTATTAACGGAACATGTAAAGTGGCTCGTCTTCCTCCTGTGTAGGGAAAACATCTGTTTCAAACCATATCCTTTTTCTGTGCCTAGTATCTCATGGATATCATCTCTGATGACATTCACTGGTTGATGAAACCCAGATATTTACTACCGTTTGGCTCCCCAGGCTCAAAAGAATTTGGGGTGAACTGAGTACCAGGTAACCTAGTGGATATCCACGGAAGTACATTTCCCATAATCTATCCATCATTCTTTTATCCAAATCCCTTCCTCTTTTGTCATGCTGTTTCTAACCCAATGTTCTATGGATATATATAAATTATGAGCATCAAATAAACTGCATATTACATCTGCCTTGGAAATAAATAAATAGCATATTAAATATGACTTATATGAAGCTCTTCAAATGCATTCAGAAATACAAATATGGTCTCAGTGCTAATAGCCCTATTGCTACATAAAGGGAATCGTGAATATAACGCTAGCAAAAATAACCTCTACACTAACAAAACAAGCCGTGTTATATCAAAGAAATCACTCATGCAAGAAATATTCCTATAACCAGCATTATAACGATCTAGTGTTTTGTACAAAAAAAGTCTAAATATTGCTAGCATCAATATTTCACGCTCTATGTATGATTTTATCCCTATACGATTAACTATTACATCTAGAATGTGCTTAGTTCGGCAAGTAAACTCACTTGTACAGACGTAACAGTTTCAAAACTAATGATGTTACCCACATCATAAATTAGGCAAATTGTATTCAGATACTATGTGAGAAGTAATACACTGCTTATCAGCTGTCTGCAAAACAAATTAGCATAGCCCAGCACAGACAGTGTAGAGCAGAGTATTTTAATTGGACAGTAATTCTATTCTGATTGTTACTGTTAAATAACCACAGTATGGTTGTTAGATAATATAATGTAATCTTTTATGCAGGACTGATAAAACATACTGATTGGTTATGTGAACCACAGATGAATATTATTGCACTGTACATGATAGATTATTTTCTGCAATTTCATGGATTTTGACATGCAAATTCAACAGTTTTTTTTTTTAGCTTTATACAGTAAACCAATCTTTTGTTGTGGTTGTTGCAAATCAAGCTAAGTTAGAAGTACTATCTGTCATTTTTCACAGGCGCCAACCATCAACCAGAACAATTTGGTGACTCTTTCTAAAATATTATGCCTTTCCATCTATCGCTGTAGGTCTATTTTATTACTCTTTGATTCATTTAAAACCATATGCACATAGGGTCCTATATCCTATATTCCATTCCAATATCATTTGAAACTGAATTAAAAATAAAATCAGCTGAACTATCTAAAAAGCCAAAAGCCAAAATCTGAACTACTTCAATATAAAGTTACAACTGTTAAAAAGACAACTTTTCTGCAGTTCATCACCAACCAAAATGTAGACAATTAGTTTGCAACAAGTTTGTAATATTAGGTTTCTAAAGTGTGCACGATCCTTTTCCAAGGAAATCGATCAAGGAAACATTTTACTGTGACAACAGCCTTAATAAAAGAATTCACCTTAAAGATAACTACGAAATTAAACAGTTCCATACATTAAAATGCTTACTATGGATTACTCACTTTTGAAGCTAACTTAAAAATTATGTGACCTTAAGTGATGGGGGGAGGGGATGTGGAGAGAAATCTTGATATGAAACATTTTTTTTAAAACTATAAATACAGAAACGTATTGCTACAAACAGAAGTGCACCCAGTTTAAAACAGCAATCGTTTCTGAAACAATGCTATCTTTCTAAGTTCCTTTTATTTGCATGCACAGACATTTTTTAAACTTAGCCCATCCTTCAAAAAAAGCACTAGGTGATGTCGTCCGTTAGATGCATGCAAAACATTTACAAAAAAAATAATAATAATAAGCAGCGTGGAAAATGCTAAATACTGGCCCTGCCACGGAAGGCACATCGCAATTAAACTCTTGCAACTCCCGTTTCATGATATCACAGGCATTATGACCACCCTCGCCCGTATTAGCAGCCTAGGTGCGATCCATAAGTGACAGGCAGATAGGAGGAGGCACCGGCAGCTCGTCCCTTTTAACAAAAGGCTAAATGAAGAAAGAGAACCAACTCTGCAAGCCACCTACCACGGCTGGTCCAAGTCCCAGTCCCTGAAAAAGTCGAATAGATCCATAACGCTCCAGAGAGCAGCTTGTCACAGCGGCCGGCTATTGCGTGGCAGTGGCGCCCGGAGCTGCAGCTCTGTCTGCAGCCGGCTGGAGCAGCGCGAGCGACACTGGCAGCCAGCGAGCTCCGGCTGCTGCTGCTGCTGCTGCCTGCTGGCTGGGGGAGGCAGAAGCCACGCTAGCACTAAGCCGGGCAGGAGGGGGAGGAGCCTGGCCAGTCGCGCAAGCCCCGGCGTGGACGCCGCCTGCTGTCAGCTCCGGGATCGACTGATAATGAGCTCGTGCAGCATCAGCGGCCGTGTGGGGAGCGCGAGCGCAGCCTCTCTCTCTCTTTCTGCAGGAGGAATGGTTTATCTGTGGCCGCTCAACAGGCTCGCAGCCTCCCAGAGGACCGCACCCGTCATGTATGCAAGTGAAGATTGTAACAAGGAAAAAGCTCCTCCTGGCCTGCTTCTATGCGATCTCTGGGAGGCAGCCTCAGAGCTTCCCCTGTGGCTTTTCTGTAAACCAGAGCCCTCCCCCGCTCTGCTCTTTGGGGGTTTATTCTGCCTTTTAACCATTTCTTTTTCTCTGGCAATGAGCGCACAACTGAAGCCAGTTTCAGGTGACAGCCTGAAGCGGGATTTATTTTGAAATCAGCTTTAAACGTAGCGCAGAATGCAGTTCAAAGCATCAAAAAAAAAAAAAATGATCAGTTCTTTAAAGACTGGCTTATTGAGCCATGATCATACACAAAGACAAACAGTTATTTTCCAAATTGCTGGCAGTTTCATCCTTACTCAGACGGGGACCTTGCTCAGAGCCCGGCACTAAAGCCCACAATGCAAAAAAACCCCATAGCGCTAGTGGCATGGCCATTCAGTTTGGAGTCAGGCCCACCCGAAATTGTGGCACTCTTGTTGTGGCTGGCAGGGCCCCCCTAACCCCACCAATTGAAGACCATCTCCTCCTTAGGCAGCCAGTGCTCTTCTAAGCAGCAGCTGACAGCATTTGCCTCAAGTTGATGCTGACACCAGCCCCTCTTTGGGGCCTACCAGCCCAGGTATACTACAGCTTGGAATAGTGCTGGCTGACCAGGAGGAGCAAGTATTCAGCTGGTGGGGTTTAGGGATCCCTGCTAGCTGGGGTATTTAATATTTTGGTGGGGTGGGGGAGGGGTCTGAATTCTGTGCACACCCACTTTGGGTTCAGGCCCACCTGAAATCGGCTGTCTGGCTACGCCTCTGCAATAGTGCAACAACAGCGCAGAAAAATAGCTAAGCAATGCTGAAAGGAAATGATATGCAAATAATATGCATGGTTAATTTGTGAAAGGCAGGGAAGGAATGTGCCTGGCACATGTGCACAAGGGTTTTGCAGCAAGCACAGCTCTTTTGCACGTGTGGAGACAAAATCAGAAGAGCAATCACATATTGGCGCACTTCTGTGCTTTTAAATAAAAGTCTTTTAAAAATTATTTGCACTTAAAATATTTACGTGCATAAAAACAAGCACCAATAATGAGCTTTCACTTTCAGATTTGCTCAAACTTGCACACATGTCTTTTTCTTACTATCAGCACATAAAGACAAAACCCACAGTTTAATATGAGAAATAGACAAATCTTTTTCTGAAAACCTTCTATGCTGCCCCTGACCTGGTGGTAAATTTTTTATATTATGGGCAATCTTTTCTTCTGTACATTGCGGCGTTTTAGTTTGTGCATTGGGAAGGAATACTTACTGACCTTATTAACATCTATTTAAATATATTTAAATTCAAGTTGCAGCCATCTTTAGTGTGCACCTTAACAGTGGCAGGCGAGGAAGGCCGGCATTAGGGGGCAGCAAACAGGGCAGTTGACTTGGTCCCCCATAGCATAGGAGGCCCCAAACCTGCCTAAAGCTAAAGGAGGCATAGGCTGAAGGCCAACTTTTGGGCCCCCTCCCTGGTTTCTGCCCTGGGCCCCTAACCCCTATATTCTAAATAGCGTGATTTAAGTTGTGTGTGCAAATATGGTCGTATTCTGGATTTGCGCATGCAACTTAATTAGTTAACAAGCCAATTAGCGTCAATAATTGCCAATTAACAAGCAATTAACACTAATTGGCATTAATTAGAATTTGCACACACAACTGTCTTAGCATACCTGTAACACGATGCACGTACATTCTAAGTCACATAGTTGAAAAGGGGGTGTGGCCATTTGCATAGAATGAGCGGATTATGGGTGTTTCTAAAATATATGTTCTTTGTTGTACAATGCACCCAGTACGTGTTTTATTTGGCGTAACTGCCTGCAACTACATTTAGTCGCATGGACGGGTGTTTGTCATATTTTATAAACCATGCAGAAATTTAGGAGTATTCTATAAAGTACGCCTTTAGGCATAATTAGGCATATTTTTTGGGATACCGATTTTTTAGGTGTGATATATAGAATCTAGCCCTAAATGGCTAACACCAGCCCTGCACTTGAGCATTCTGAGCATTTGGTGCTGTATAATGTGCATGCAAACCCAGCATTAACCACACGTTAACGCCAGCGTTAGTTTTGAGCATCAGCTTGTAAAGGGCTGCCCACCAATCTAATTTTCCTGGCTTGCAAAAGCTTCGTGAAATCCTCTGATGGGATCCCTGCTTCCCCGCTGCAACTGGTCTGAGAGCTTGAGCTGTGTGGCGCCGGAAGTTGCAGCTTTTCCATGGTATCGAGCTTTGCGAGACTTGATACTGCAAGACCAACCTCAACTTCTGGTGCAGATGAGCATTTATCTGGCATATTTAGGGGTCCTTTTACTAAGGTACGCTGAAAAATGGCTTGTGGTAGTGTAGGCGTGGGTTTTGGGCATGCGCCGATCCATTTTTCAGCGCACCCGTAAAAAAGGCCTTTATTAAATTTTTGCCGAAAATGGATGGGCGGCAAAATCAAAATTGCACCTTCCAGTCTAACTTTTATTTATTTATTTAGATTTTGTTCATACCTTTTTCAGTAGTAGCTCAAGGTGAGTTACATTCAGGTACTCTGGATATTTCTCTGTCCCAGGAGGGCTCACAATCTAAGTGGCACAGCCATGGGGGGGGGGGGGGGGGGGGGGGTTTGGCTTTGTGGGCCTGGACCTCTCCAAAACTGCAGTACCCTGAATGGCCATGCAAAAAATATTATTCGCAGGGAACTTTTCACCAACTCTGGAGCAGTGTAGAAGGGTTAGTTGAGAGGAGTGGGTAATTAGCAACACATTCCTTCTCTGTCCAACCTGACCATCCTGCCCTGGATTGCTTTCTGCAACAGTCCCTGGCACCCAGTTACCCAATATGACTGACCCTCTCCCCTGCCCTGACCCCATAAAAATATCCCTGGTATCTAGCAGCACCCACCCACCCCAGACAAGACTGATTCCTGAAAAATATCCCTGGTGCCTAGCAGCACCCACCCACCCCAGACATGACTGATTCCTGAAAAATATCCCTGGTGCCTAGCAGCAGTCATCCCATTAAAAGACTGACCCTCCCCCCCCAAACCCTAGTGTATAGTGGCACTCCTACCTCCCACCCTTTATCACCCATCGTGACTAAAAAAATAGTCCCTAGTGTCTAGTTGGAACCTTCTCCCTTGGAATGCTTGCCTATGCCCCCATCCCAGACCCTGTACCTTAAAATTAAATAGGAGTGATGCCCACTCACTCCTGCTTCTGGTGCCATCATTTTTAAAATGGCGGCATCCTGCCCCATGTGAGATCCACTGGGAAGGGTACATCTGCCCTATAAGGGGTCCACAGGGGAGTGGTTTGCACTAGACACCAGGAATCATTTTCAGGGGAGGGTGGGGGTGGTTTGTCAGTGTATTAGGTCAAGGGTGACAGATGCAAAATTCCATGACTCACTTGCCTGCATCTTCTTGTGATTTTTTTTTTTCTTTTAAGCGTCACCTTTCCTGTCTGTGGCTGGGTCAATCACAGCTCAGGTACTGACAGGAAAAGCGGCATTTACCAACGAGCTGCAGAGTACTGCTGCAATTTCAATGCGGCAGTAATTGCATGATCATTGTTTATAAGATGTGGTGGTATTTTTGTAGCACTAATTTCACAGTTGAGTGCGGGTTCTAACATGAGGCTTTCTGCATGGCAGGCGTGTACCCAGACTTCAAGGTTTGGGGGGGCGGAGCCTAAAGTGGTGATGGGGCACATTTTGCCCCACCTCCCCACTGCTCCCCAAGCCTTGCCTGCATAAGCCTTCTTCTAGCGCTGTTCGCTCCCGCTGCCTGCCCTTCACTAAAACTGAGAATGTGCAATGTGAGGGGAAGCAGGGCAGGCAATGCTGATAAGAACAGCGCTGGAGAAAGGCTCCTGCTGGCGGGGGTTGGGGACCCCCACCAGCCAAACCAGGGGCCCCAAATCCAATTTGGGAGGTCCAGGCCTCCAAGGCCTTCTGTGGCTATGCCACTGCTGCATGGGCCCCTCAGTCTGCTGGCTGCTAATATACAGCTTGCTCTGTTGCAAAGGATGGCAGCCATAGCCCTTGCTTCAGCTGCCTCAAGAGTTAACGAGTTCAGCTGCTCACCTCTAGCGGAACGAGGCCAAGAACTACCTTTCCCAGAGGCCTTAGCTTATTCTTTAGGCTGTTTGCTAAGGGAACCCATTAATGTTTTCTTCCTTTTTCTCCTCCTCCAGAGCTTCTGTTTAGCTTGACAGTACAGCATTCCCTGGAGTCTGAACTGTGAAGTTCTATAGTATAACAGCTTTTCTGCACTTTTCTGGGAGACTTGGGGGTTTACTACTAGATTTCCTCAAATACTATCCCCCATCTTTCCCCTGTCCCTGAGCCTTGAGTGTGACACTGGGGTGGTGCAACTGGTTCACAGTCCCTCACACACACAAACACACACACACATACATACATAAACACTGTGTGTTTTTATTCTGTAGTTGTTATGATCCTTTTACTCTGCAAATTAAGATCGTTCTTGATGGTTAAACAAAATATTGGGAAGAAATGGACAAGTTGGTGTGCACAGATGTTTGCATGTATGTTAGATTTTCCTGTTTTGAGTTGTCTACGTTCTGTCTTAAATGTTCAACAGCCTGATTCTTAAATCATTTGTGTACCCAATGAAGCACATCTCCTGTCAAGCATTTCTGTCCAGCATACACTTATGTTTTTTGTTGGTGGGGCTTTCAATTCATGTGTTAGGTTTAGCATATTTGTAGTAAATTGTGGTGTCCCAGTTTCAGTCTCAATTCCTTACATGAAACTGAATTAAAACAACGTATGGTGGTTGAAGATTAACTGTGCATATGTTACTATCACTGAATAAAGAATGCCTTACAATATAACAATAATCTTTGTTGATATAGAGGGGAATAATCGAACGGCGCCAGGGAAATACATGGCCGGCAATGTATTTTGGCGGCGCCGCAAACAGCTGGCCAGGCCCATATTTTCGAAAAAGATGACTGGCCATCTTTTGTTTCGATAATACGGTTCTGGCCAGCCAAATGCATTGGATTTGGCCGGGGTTTGAGATAGCCGGTTTCGTTTTTTAGCGATAATGGAAAGTTATGTTGGCCATCTCAAACCCCGGCCAAATTCAAGGCATTTGGCTGTGGGAGGAGCCAGCATTTTTAGTGCACTGGCCCCCCTGACATGCCAGGACACCAACCGGGCTCCCTAGGGGTCACTGCGGTGGACTTCAGAAAAGCTCCCACATGCATAGCTCCCTTACTTTGGGAGCTGAGCCCCCCAACCCCCCCCCCCCCCCCAAAATCCACTACCCACAAATGTACTGCACCCACTAAAACTGCTCCAGGGACCTGCATACAGCCTCTAGGACTTATTGCTGCTGTATAACTTTGGCACACCAGTTCACACCTGAAGACAAATCTCTCTGAAAAAGTCCTTTCTTGAAATAAGCACGTTTACTCACAGTTAACTGCAGATCAGAGGTTGTGCCCCACTGGCAAAGAGTCCCCTGGTACTAAGATTAGCAGTAGGTCACAGCTGGCACAATGGTGTACAATGCCCTCTTTCAGCACCATTCAAGGTAAGAACTACGTTCTCTAACGTGGGTAACACAGGAAAGGGAACTAAAACTGGCTTACAAAAATGGCCACTACCGCATGGACTACAACAGGAAACAAAACAGGGCACACTCTGACCCAGTAAGCAGGGGGAAAGCACCAGGGGAGTAGAGTCTACCAATACCTACACCCACCACAATGCATTGCTGATGTGACTCTGCAGTGCAAATAACAGAAAACGTGTCACACTCACCCCAGAGCCACATCACAAGCAGGAAAAGGCTGTCGGAGGACAGAACACATGCTGCTGTCATGGAGGTGGGTACGGCATTTGAGACTGGCATACAGGCTGGAACAAAAAGTGTTTAAAGTGGTTTTTTTTTGTGGGAGGGGGTTAGTGACCACAGGGGGAGTACGGGGAGGTCATCTCCGCTTCCTTCCGGTGGTCATGTGGTCAGTTTGGGCAGCTTTTTGAGGCTTGGTCGTGAAAATAAAAGGACCAAGTAAACCCGGTGAAATACTACTTAACGCCGTTTTTTTTTTTCATTATCGGCGAAAACCGGCTATCTGGTAGCCACGCCCATACCCACCCATGTCCCGCCTTTGCTTCGCCGCCGACACGCCCCTTTGAACTTTCGCCGGCAAGGCAACAGGAAAGCGGCGATGCTGTCAAAAAAAGCAGCTTTCGATTATACCGATTTCGCCGCTTTTCCCAGATCACCGGCCATCTCCCGATTTGTGTCGGGAAATGGCCGGCGATCACTTTCGATTATGAGCTGGATAATCATCATTATAGAAAATAATAAACTGATTATCAACTTGAAAACTAATCTTAAGTTAATATTAAGGATGTGAACAGACAAAAAATGTTGTGTGTTTTTGGAGTTTTATGAATTTCCTTGTTTTCTTGTGGGTTTTGTTTCATTGTTTCAGGCACTCCTTTTACTACTTAAATGTAATGTGTTAGGACTTTTCTTAAATTTTTTGTGAAATTTGTACATTTCCAAGCAATATACTTGTACAATAAAGTGAAATTCAAAGAAGAAAAGGAAAACTAGCATCATGCCTTATGACATCATTTAAATCCATCTCCAAGAAAATAACACTGACGGATATACAAACATTCTTTCATTAAGCGCTAGCTATCATTTCAGCAACACCTTGGTTGCCCAAATTACATTTCCCCATTAAGAAGGCAGAGAGGTGAGAAGGCTCACAAAATATATATTTTATTGCTTGGTACCTAACGACACATTTACATGGAAATCTAATCTCCTTGTTTACTAAGCCATTCTAGCAGCTGCCGTGCGCTAATGCCGACACAAACTCATTCATGGGCTGTGTCGGCATTGCCGCTAGCATGGTTTAGTAAACAGGGGGGTTAGAAAGAAAGTAGCACCGAGCTGAAGTACACCTGGTTTCATCAACAAGAACACTGCCTTTGTCTTTTTTGAGTGTCCCTCGATACATCAGGAAAAATGTGAACTTTAAGATTTTGCATGCATACATTTCTTTTAAGGCCAACTAAAGAACCAAATACATGCTAATGAATGCACATCCTTTTATAACATACACACATTTATATTTAAAAATGTAAAGTTAATGCCTTATTTCTCACCCTCCTTAGACAACAGGCCTCCAGATTCATGGACCTCCATAAAAAATATTAAGTTATTCCAATCAAAATTCAGCAGGAGGCGGTAAGCTTTTTAAAGTACTGATCACCATCAGATAAGCTAGACCCAAATATTCAATGCTAGGTCATGTCTGGGCACCTGCGTTGAATATCTAGGCATGACCGGACATCTGCTGGTTGTAGGTATTTATTTATTTATTTATCAAATTTGTACCCCACATTTTCCCACCTATTTGCAGGCTCAATGTGGCTTACATCAAACCGTAGAGGCAATCGCCAATCCAGTAAATATACAAATACAATATAGTGAAATGATCAGGGAGCATCAAAAGAACAGAGTATACAGGGAAAAAGGAGGGAAGGTTAAGAATGTCCAAAATGGTCCATTAATTTGTTGTGTTGCAGGATGTAGGGACGTATGTTGAATCCTTGGGATAGGCCTTTCCGAATAAGCTGGTCTTGAGTGATTTCCTGAAATTAAGATGATTGTGAATAGTTTTTACAGCTTTTGGCATTATTATTCTAAAAATTCTTCAAAAGGTCTGTTCCACTTGACCATCCCTTCGAAAAAGGTCAGCCTGACCACATGCACCCTGTCTCTGCACCGCAGACAACACTGCATCCGAAGCAAAAAGAAGCCGAGCACCCATCCGCCGCCCGACGGCGGCCACTTCCGGGTACTTATGCGGATACCAGCTAATATTCAGTCGGGACCCACATATGACATTTATCTGGATATTGGCCAGCACCCAGTAAAGGGATCTGTCACTAATGTGACAGGTCCTCCACCCCCATGCTTATTTATCCCCAACCCCAACCCCCCCCCTACTCCAGGACCTCCCTACCACCCCCATGACTTATCTGGAGGTGATCCCTGGTGTCCAGTGGGCCAGGGCAGGAGCAGACCCCCTTTTGTTCCCACCCCATCTGGCTCTAGGTTAAAAAATGGTAGCACGACCACTAGCG
This sequence comes from Microcaecilia unicolor, assembly GCF_901765095.1. Classification (NCBI taxonomy): domain Eukaryota; kingdom Metazoa; phylum Chordata; class Amphibia; order Gymnophiona; family Siphonopidae; genus Microcaecilia; species Microcaecilia unicolor. The sequence goes on from NC_044037.1 coordinate 35,065,520, forward strand.
GTTGTCTTCCGGTACTACCTCTAGCGGTCAGCCTTCTATACAAGGGTAATTTGATCCTGCAAGTGTATGACATGTGCTGGGCCACCCAAGCTTCAATCTTTCACTCTCTAGACCATATCCTAAATGATGTGACACCTGGAGGCTGCTGGATCATATGATGAGCACAGCCAACGCTGTATCTAGTGCGAAGAAATAAATAAATAATGCAATATCTGCATGAATTATCAGAGAGAAAACATGATTCCTGTCCAAAATAATTGGATATGTCTTTAGAACGTTGACGTTCCAGAAACACCTACACGGAGCAGCCGCAAAGTCAGAAGCTGAAACAGTCTACTAACCAAGCTTGGGGAATTGTAGTTAAAACATTTCAAATCTTAGTCCTTCTCCTGCTCTGATCAGAGAGGAGTACGGTGCACCTGTCTGGCAAAGATCATCCCATGCGTACCTTGTTGATATCCAGCTGTGCACATGCACATCATAGCTACAACCCTCAATTCAGCTTCCTTGGTTTCTATTCTTGCAAATATCAGTTCCTCACACTTCTGATGGCTGACAACGGCCCAGAAGCTTGATTGATTGATTTATTTTGATTTTGCTTCCGCCTTTCTGTTTCTCGTCTTTCCTATCATTGATTGCAGTTCATTCCCTATGTTGTGATTTTGTTCATATTTTATTTTCTACCTCTTGTTAGTTAACTGCCATCATCTTAATATCATTTTTTTTTTGTTAGGCAGTATTTTTTCTAAGAGGCAGTATATGAAATAGAATTGGAACTTAAACGTAAACATTTCTTCATCACTTACCACTAAAACTGTTCCTTGATGCAGGAAGAAAGAGAAGCATGTGAAAATTAGCACAAACCCACTGCACTGAAAAGTGGATTTGTGAAGTGGGCATGGAAAATGCATGCAATCACTACATTAATATTGCTCCCCAATGTGTGGGAAAAAAAACCTGCACAAAAATTCTAGCACAGTTTTTTTACTCCTATTGTAACGCCAAATCTTTATACTGGCTCAGGCCTACGTAAAGATGTAGCACAGAGCAGTGGGTGATCTATAAAGAAGGGTGGTATTTCACTTCAGATTATCAATCACTACCAAATGCCTTCTGAACCCCCTATCCTGACCCCACAAATGGCCAGCATCTCTCTCTCCCAAGCAGTCAAAAGAAAATCCCTGGTGCAATAGTAGTGGAGTAACGGTTAGTACTGTGGGCTCTGATCCTGGCAACTTGGGTTACATTCCCACTGCCCGCTCCTTGTGACCTTGGCAAGTCACTTAACCCTCCATTACCCCAGGTACAAAAAAAACTTAGATTGTGAGCCCCCTAGGGACAGAGAAAGTACCTGTATATAATGTGTACAGCGCTGCGTATGTCTAGTAGCGCTATAGAAATGATTAGTAGTAGTAGTACCACCTCCCCTCCCATTGCTCCACAGACCCACCAAACCCCCAATGCACCTTTAAGATGGGAGGCAGAAGAAATGCCCATGCACTCCTGCCTCTGTTCTAACTTTCCCCCGGCCTACTCATAACCTAGTTTCTTAGGGGATATTTACTGGCACTCCTGCATAAGTGCCGCAAGAATATCGGCAGCTGGCTAACTCAGTGGAGTTTAACCAGGCAGGAGCATCCCTGCCCAGTTAAATGTTTTTGAACATTAACTCCAATGGGTCATTTAATAATACTTCTACTGAATTAGTACTACTGCTACTAATCATTGCTATAGCACTTCTAGATGCACGCAGCGCTGTACACATTATATACAGGTATTTCTCTGTCCCTAGGGGGCTCACTATCTAATTTGTTGTGCCTGGGGCAATGGAGGGTTAAGTGACTTGCCCAAGGTCACAAGGAGCTGCAGTAAGAACTGAACCCACGTTAACCAGGATCAAAGCCCGCTGCACTATCCATTAGGCTCCTCCTGCTTTCTCTATATTCTGGTGAGACAACCAAATGGCTGGGGGTTAGAACATTTTTGAAAAGCTATTCACCAAAATAGAGGCTACTACACAGTGCTAGTATAGAGCTGAATAAAAGTGTTTCCATACAGACCTATGCTGAAGTGTTGCTTTTAGAAATGGCGTGCACGCTAAGTGTAGGTGTGCTAAAAACACTAACGCACCTTAGTAAACAGGGCCCTAATAGTTATTCAAATACTTATAAATGGGTATTTGGGAGCTACATATAAACATGTGGAAAATTCAGAATACAAATATTTAAATGTGTTGAACTTTCCTGACTCCACTATCCACCTTATAATCGAAAGAGAAAACGCCTAGATTTCGACCCAAATCGGGAGATAGACGTTTATCTCACAAAAACGAATAAATCGGTATAATCGAAAGCCGATTTTGGACGTTTTCAACTGCACTCTGTCGCGGCTGCGGACAAAGTTGATGGGGGCGTGTCAGAGGTGTGGTGAAGGTGGAACTGGGGCGTGGTTATCGGCCGAGGAGAGATGTACGTGTTAGGGCGATAATCGAAAAAATTAAGGCGTTTTTAGCGGAAATTTAGGACACTTTTGTTGGACCCTTTTTTCACATGAACAGGTCCCAAAAAAGTGCTCTAAATGACCAGATGACCATCGGAGGGAATCGGGGATGACCTCCCCTGACTCCCCCAGTGGTCACTAACCCCCTCCCACCACACAAAAAAATGATGTTTCACAACTTTTTATTTTCATTCTCAAATGTCATACCCACCTCCCTGGCAGCAGTATGCAGGTCCCTGGAGCAGTTGTTAGGGGGTGCAGTGGACTTCAGGCAGGTGGACCCAGGCCCATCCCCCCTACCTGTTACAATTGTGCTGCTTAATGCTATTAGTCGTCCAACCCCCCCAAACCCACTGTACCCACATGTAGGTGCCCCCCTTCACCCCTTAGGGCTATAATAATGGTGTAGACTTGTGGGCAGTGGGTTTTGAGGGGGATTTGGGGGGCTCAACACACAAGGGAAGGGTGCTATACACCTGGGAGCTCTTTTACCTTTTTTTTTTTTTGTTTTTGTAAAAGTGCCCCCTAGGGTGCCCGGTTGGTGTCCTGGCATGTGAGGGGGGACCAGTGCACTACAAATCCTGGCTCCTCTCACGAACAAATGCCTTGGATTTATTCGTTTTTGAGCTGGGTGCCTTCATTTTCAATTATCGCTGAAAGACAAAAACGCCCAGCTCACAAATTGTCAAATAAAACATGGACGTCTATTTTTTGCGAAAATACGGTTCGGTCCGCCCCTTCACGGACCCATTCTCGGAGATAAATGGCCATGGAGATAGACGTTTTCGTTCGATTATGCCCCTCCACTCTGCCTTCCTTGTATAAAATGTACTATTTATCACCTGCCAAGCGAGGTGGAAGAGCAGGAGAAATTTCTAGTGATTGTTTGGATGTGACTGGACTCTGAACCTTCAGGAAAGCTACTTACAAAGAGAACAGGTTTAATTGTTACATTTGTTTTTCTTCAGGACAAGGATTCTGTCATGGGTTATTGTTTTCGTTTTCAGGATAGAGAATTGCTTGGCTTTAAATTACAGATCTTTCCAGATGTTTGAAAAAAAAAAAAACAGGAGAGAATAAAACAATTTCTTGCAATGCGTCAAGAGGTTTTCTCTCTAGGGGCACGTTTTTTTCTTACATTTTCCACATAAATGCATAATTAAATTTGGTGAGCCTTTTTTTTTTTGTTTTGTAACCAGCTCAGCTGCACACTTTTTTTTGTTGTCATCTAGAACAAATGTTAATCCAGCTAATGTGAACTAATATTATTAGATGGGTAATTATTGGGTCAAAGAATTAATCTGGAATAGTCGTTTGGACTTTCTTATTTCTGTTTTGTTATATTATCTGGGGGGGGGGGGGTTCCTTTTACTAAGGTGTGCTGAAAAATGGGTGGCGGTAGTGTAGGTGTGGGTTTTGGGCGCGCGCCGGTCCATTTTTCAGCGCTTTCGTAAAAAAGGCCTTTTTAAAAATCTTGGCTGAAAATGGACGCGCAGCAAAATCAAAATTGTTGCGCGTCCAATGTGGATCTGAGACCTTACCGCCAGCCATTAACCTAGCAGTAAAGACTCACGTGGTAACTGAGTGGTAATGACCTACACACGGCAAATGCCATTTGGCACGCGTTAGATACGTGCATCTGAAAAGAAAAATTATTTTTCGGGTGCGCGTATCGGACGTGCGCGAAAAATGAAATTACCACAAGATCCACGTGGTAGCTGGGTGGTAACCCCATTTTGGCATGCGTAGACACTTATGCGGCTTAGTATAAGGGCCCCTAAAGTATTTCTAATTTGAATCCCTCCTTATTGAAGTCTATAATTTCCCTTTTCTAGAAATTATGTTTTTCTTCTTTTTTTTTTTTTGCTGTTCAAGAATGTTTCTCTTGTTTGAATTTATTGTAAACTTCAACAAAAACAAAAAAAAAGAATACTAATTGTTATGCGCCTAACTGCCTACAGTTAAGCCCAAGCATTTGCATCAGCCGTTGAGCTAGTGTAAGTGCTCACGCCTGAAGTTAAGCAAGTAACTGTGGACTTATGCTAGAATTCTACAACGGCAATTAGCCAACTTTTCAGAATTATCGGGGGTGCTAAGCCCAATGGCAATAACCCATCCCTAGGCACATACAAGGAATTTTCTCAATGTTGGGGGTGCTCAAGCACCCACAGAGCTGGCTCTTAAGCAATTGTGAACCCAGTTGCCACTATTGAATTCACACTTGGGGCTGGATTCTATATATGGTGCAACAACAACAACAAAAAATCAGCAGCAAAAAAAGTGCTATTCTATAAGCCACGCTTAAAGTTAGGCGCGGTTTCTAGACTAGAGTTTATGCCTGGGAATTGCACCTAACTGTAGGCGTGGCCATTTGCACCAACTGAAATGTGGTGCAAATGTATAACAATGTGCGTTAGTTTTAGGAACATCACTGTTACGCCCATGATCCTCCCATTTCCGCACCCCCTTTTTCAGATCACGTGTAAATTTTAGGGGGTATGTTTACTAAGGCGCGTTAGTATTTTTAAAGCACCTTTAAAGTTAAGGTATGTTAAACGCTAATTCACCAATACATTCCTATAGGCACGTTAGCGTTTGACATGCGCTAGCATTTAACACGTGTTTAAAATGCTAACATGCACTATAGTGCACCTTTGTAAACACAGGTCTAGGTGCAGATTTCGCACCTAAATTTATGTGAGTAAATGCCAATTAAATCTAATTAGTACCAATAATTGCTTGATAAAAAGCCAATTATTGACACAAATTAGCTCGTTATTCAATTAAATTGTGCATGCAAATTGAGCAAGTGCCCAAATTTGTGCGTGCAATTTTTGGTAATTTTTATAGAACTAGGGGGTTATCGTGCAACATCCCGGCACCTAAATTTAGGCGATCTATAGAGAACTACCTTCTTTCTGTCTGTGTGAAATCATGCTTAGTCATCTCACCCAAGAAACATTAGTGAGCATGATCTCCCCTGTAAATGATGAAACTGAAGGTCCTATTCTTCTCTCAGTTTTACTGTCTGTATTTGTTTCAAGTGTTTTATAAAATTACAGAGATACAGTAAATTGGATTTTAAAAAATGTTCCTTTCTACTTTCAAAAGAAAAGGAAATTAGGTGGATACTTGGAACTTCCAGGTACCCCAGAATTCTCTCAGGGCAAATTGTGTCTTGTCTACCTCCTGCTCTGGCAGCCAGTTTATAAGAAACTGACCACAGGAAGAAAAGAAAAAAAAAAAAAAGACCAGAGACTAAAAAATGAGCAAGAAAATAGAGCCCTGTCTGAGCACAGGGTGAGCCTGTCTGCCTTTATCTTTTTGTTCAAAGTGCTACCTGATGCTTTGAAATATCGGCTTGCCTGCTTCTTCACTCAACTGCTTCCTCCTTGGGCTTTATCTTTAGATCTTTTTTCTTCTTCTTCTTTCCTTTCCTGGTGTATTGTATTTCTACCACTTGATTCTTTTGTGGGATAAAATAACCACACCCCCTATCTCTTGCTGACCAAAGAAACTGAAGTTGCAGACACCTTGTCTCCTGCACTGAGGCTAAAACAGTGTGGCTTTGTAGCTGTTAAGTGTTGGGTATATGGCTTGAGGAAAATGGGTAGGAAATATGTGTTCAGTGGGGTATATGCTTTATAATGTGGTAGTGTTGTGTAGAGTTAAGAATAATCAATGTGAGTGAGTTCTGGGTATTAACGGAGTTGAGCATATACTAGTACTCTATAGCAGCGATTCTATAAACCGGTGCCTCATTGTAGGTGCCATAAAGGGGTGTACTTAGCACCAATTTTAAAATGGCTGAAGACCATGCCTAAGCTGTTAAAGAAGACTAGTGCCAAGCCATATCGTTTCACCAAAAGATAGGTGAGCACAGTTACAACAGATCAATGTCTACAACACGTGCAACTGGTCGTATTCTATATATTGTGTATGTCATTTGGTGACACGTCCATGCTCTGTCCATGTGTACACCTTCCTGATAAATGGGGTTCTTTTACTAAAGCTTCATTTGTGCTAATGGAATTAGCACCTGCTATAATGCTAATAAGACCATAGATATACAATGGGCTTTTTAGTATTTAGCATATGCTAATTTCATTGGTGTGCACTAAGCTTTAATAAAAGGGCCCTGTGATAGAACAGTGTAAGCCTATAAACTGCCTAAATTAATTCAGAAGTGTATTTCTCTAGTTTGGCCAGCAGGTGGTGCATGTTATTCTTAAAGCTGTTACAGAGGACTGACCTCTTCTTTTAGTTAGCACACAGATAAAGGAAATGCCTGTAGTGATGTAACCAGTTTTTTGTTATTTTTACTTAACTATTCTGGCTCTGATTGGCCCCGGAGCTTCTTTTTTTTTTTTTGGACTTTACTGGCTGTTTCCCCAGTTTCAGCCTGGAGAAGATAGAGAGAAAACTCTTTGCTGAAGCCTTATGTTGATAACCGGTGAGAGCAGTTATATGTCCCGATCTCCCCAGGTACTTTTTAGAAAGTAAACAAATGTTTTGTTACTTTTATAGTTGATCCATATTTCAGTTACCTGTTATTGTTTGCTGATTGCACGTTTTGTTCATTGTTCAATATATTTCTTAAGACAATAAACAATTGTTTATTGCCTGTCTGGACTGATAAAGAATCCTGGTGGTCTGTGTGTTGGGTCTGTGAGTGCTTTCTGGGAACTGTGGAAACACTGGGAGTGTGGCCTCAGTAACCTAGAAATCACTGGGGATAATTTGAGAGCGTGAGACTTGCCCAGAAGCGGTTGTGACCCAGTCGGTGGGAGGAGGGTGCTATTGTAGAGCATGAGCAGCAGGTGCAAATGGACCTGAGCTGTGCTGGGGATAGACCCTCTAAGTGGCCGCAGAGTAACCCCAGGCAAGTGGCTAGGTAGGTAGCTAGACATTTCATGACAGGCCTTGTGCCCGGGTATATGTCCTGTAACGAGGGGGGGAAGGAGCCCCAGTGATGTGCAAAAACTGGACCTTATAGAACTGGGCAATTCCAGCCCAAAAGCTGTATAGGTCAACCACCTGGGTTTGGTGTTAGTCCTGAGGCCCACCCCTATTTTTAGGGAGAAGACTTGTGATCCCTATTTGGAAGGTAGTAGCTAGTCAGGGTGAGCTACGTGGGAGGTGAAGTGGGGGGGGGGGGGGGGACACTAACCCTTCTGGGATTGGTTTGGAATTCCCTGAGTACTGGAAGCGAGTGGCAAGCATCCAGTAAATAATGTAGGATTTTTATCTGTATAAGATTTAATAGCCAAGTTAGATTATCGACAATCCTTTCTAATAACATTTTGGAAGGGAGGAAAGAGCCCTGTTGGTGCAAGGAGGGGATATTCTTTTCTGCAGGTCCTTATGGAATCTGTAGGGGGTGGGTTTGCTAGTTAGCCCCAACTTACCCTGACCAGAAAGGAGGATTCAGTGCAAGTCCCCAAGGCTGGTGAACCTTAGGAGTTAGAGATGGTTCTCTCCCCTTCCTGAGGGTGAGAGACCTTTCTGGTGGAGGATCATGGACTGTCTGTTGGTGGATTATAGAGAAGGATCATGGGCTGCCTGTTGGTGGATTCGGGTGGAGAACCGTGAACTAACCTTTGTTTTAGATTTTTGCCAAGGGATCATTGACTCACCTTTGCTTTGGATTATTGCCTTTGCTTTGGATTGTTACCTTTGGACTAATCTCAAAAGGATTGTAGATTACTAATTTTATTGGATGATCCTTGTGGGATGGAGTTAAACCTGGGAGAGAAAGATCTTCAAGGATACTGAGCTCACACCTTCAGGTGGGCTGTGGTGTGACAGGCCCCTAAGTTGATTTAGACACTCTCCGGCTGATATTCAAATCAAGTTAACTGGCTGGGAACGGTCGCCAACTGGTTAACTCGCTTAGTGGCACTTAACAGCTATCTTCTTTGAAAATGACTGAGTAACTCTGAAATGCAAGCCAGCTATGTCGGGGTTGCCAGCATTGAATGTTCGTGTTTTTTTAAGCTGGCTCCTAGCATTAGGTGCCAGCTTATAGAATTGCCTTTTATGTATATTTGATCTTTCTACAGTCTTGTATATAGATTTGTGCCGTTTGTTTGAGTAGTTGTGCAGATATTATACTTTTTCATTAAAACCCACAGATTATTCACAGCGTGTGTTAATATACATGCATGGAGAGTAATTTGATAGGAGATCCTACTTAAGCTTGAATGTAAATGCTTATTTTAAATTATTTTATAAAGAAAAGTGGGCACCTACTTTTCTTTTGACTTTAGCAATTTTTATTGACAACAAAGCATAGTAATCATTGCCAACATAAGATCAAATGTTAAAAAATAATGTACAGTTGCATGACCAAATTTATAATTTTATAAAATAACCCCCCTTTCCTCCTTTATTCCCCCACCCATCAGTACACTCCCCCTTCTAAACCCAGCAAGTGCAAGGTGGTCAGAGCAGAAATGAAGGAAAAAGTATAAAAATATCCTCAAAGCTCAAAAGCTAGAGAGAACTTGTGTTCTTATAGCTCCCTCTAGTACCCAGAATAAAGAAAAACCCCCTCCATCACTAACCCCCTCCAGCTTCTGAAATCGAACTCCGCCCCTCAACCCAACCCCACCCAAACAGTAATAACTCATTTGAAACCAATTCAAACCCAGGCTAAAATTACAAACTCTAGGAAATCCACCAAGAATATTAAGAATTGAACACGTACTCTTGAGGAAAGTGAAGAAAGATAGAGATCCCAAAACTGGCACCTGACATTTACACCGGCCCTAGAACTGGTATAAATTCCTGCATCTAGATTTCTAAAGCATATGTGTAACAGCAAAGTATGAGCCATTGATTCTACACACATACTCGTTCCAAGGGGAGAAAGATCCTATTTATGCACACATGGAGGAGTGGCCTAGTGGTTAGTACACCCTAGGTTTGATTCCCACTGCACCTCCTTGTGAACCTGGGCAAGTCACTTAATCCTCCCCTGTCTCAGGTACAAAAACCAAGATTGTGAGCCCTCTAGGGACAGAGATAGTACCTGCTTATAATTGGATTTTAAGCCACATTTAACCTGAACTCTTTTTGGGATAATGCGGTATATAAATGCACAATATCATTCTATTTATGTGCAATGGGGGAGGGGGCACATGTAGCCATTGCTAACTGAGATGCTCAGCCCACCTGTAGATCATTGAAGGCTAAAGTGAAGAGGTGGGCCCTCAGAGAGGCTCTACATTTAGGATAGGATTGTTCAGTGGACACAGAGAGGGGAAAAGAATTACACAGAAAAGGTGCGATATAAAAGAATGCTGAACGACATGTAGATTCAAGACAAGGACAGTGAACAGGGGAAATGGAGAGACAGCAGAGCCCAGGGAATGAGAAGGCATGTATGGGACAAGCAAACAGGAGAGATAAGAAGGGGGTCCCTACATGCAACACCCTATGGGATGGTGTAAGAATCTTGTGTTGGATCCTGAATGCAATGTGGAAGTCAGTGATGCTGAGTAGCATGGTTCTTAAAGCAAAAACTTGTTGAGTAGTAATGCCATTTGTTATGGCTTCAGCCTTAGTTACTGTTCACTTGCAGCTCCCTTATAAGCAGTCATAATTCTATTATCTTAAAAGAATAGCCCTTCTTGCTTATACCCTGTCTTGTGATCTTCCGTTGCTAATCTTCTTGTACCCTCCCTCCCAGCTTTTCGCTTAACTATCTCCTGTGAGTCCTCTTTCAGTTTCTTAGGTCTTTCGTTTTGGAATTCACTTCCCTTTACCCCTCCGCTCAGAGACCCTCTCATTCCACATTCAAAAACCTGCTCAAGAACCTTTCAGTTCACTGAAGCCTTTGGGTAATCTGCACTCTATTGTCCATCCCTTCTTCCTGTTTCCTCCCCAAGAAAATTGATTTGAGTATTGTAAACCATGCAGTAGCCATGTTTGGACCCCGTGTGGTATATCAAGCATCTGGAAATAAATACATAAATAAATAAATAAAAAATTCTAACTTTTTTGGATTACATAATATTCAGACTAACCAGAGAATGCTACATATAGTGAAGACTCGGTGCTATAGATATCTGTATGTCCTATTGGATAGTCATAAGGAGTTCTATGACTTTTCCTGGAGCCTACTACAGACTGTTTTGCTCTATACATGTTGCAAGGTTGATCACTATCTATGGTGCCTTGTATACAATAAGAGTTAACACCAACTTAAAAAGGTGAGATACTGGAGGATCTGATGATGGTTTGGTTATGTCCGGCTTGAGATGCTGGAATGTAGCAAGGAGAATGGGAGCTTTTAACAGTCAGCCTGCCAAGTGGCAGTGCCAATTTCTGTTTAAAGGCCTAGTCCTTGATTACCTGTGCTAGCTATCATTAAACTTCTCTCTCTCTCTTTCTTTCTTTCTCTCTTCACTTAGGGTATCCAGAGTCTTGCATCTCATGGATAAAATAAATGGTTTCAATTCCATAATTCTTTTGGAAACCATCAGTCTTGTTAAGTTCTAAGCTAAAACTAAAGGCAGTTCATCAGAGCTCATCTGCCATAGACCATCTGCGCTATGAAATGCGGTTCAAAGAATGAAAGAAGCAACACAATTTTCAGCGTACCCAAATAATCTTTATAGTGATTAGCAATCCTACCCGAAAGAACCAATGAGAATTTCCCTTACATGTTTCTATTTCCTTACTATTATAGCTACATTCTTTTCTTAGTACCTTCTTACAATAACTCATATAACACAGAAATGAGTCCATGCTCATAACTAACTGAACATTTTGTCACAAGGTCATAAATCCACAAACCAAGGTATTACAATACATCACAATGTAATAGAATGTATCACAAATCCACTGCTGCTCCTTGCAATCTTGGGCAACTCACTTAACCTCCATTGCCTCAGGGCCTTTAGATCTACCCAGTTATTCCTTCACCAGAGAGAGCAATAATCTTATACTTACTCTGCTAGAAATGTAAGATCAATTTGCCATGTTTTAATTTCATGAAATTATTTGATTACTTTTATTGTTTAATTTTCAACTCGGTGACTTCTGTAGCACTGCTTACATGATAGAAATACATTTCTTTGGATCGTAGCTCATCAAAGCGTCAGCATGTATTCTCAAACAATAGTATCACAGGAGCAGTACTAAGAAACAAGCTATATTTGCCTTTTATTGTTAAAAAAAAACCACATTGTGTGGAACACTGTTCCAAGTACTGCTTTCTGAGTGGACTGAGTGGAAAAGAACAGCACAGCACACAATGTGCATAAACTCAGATGGCATGTGTGGGAGAAGTAAACAAATCACATAACCAGCAAATAAAATACATGGAAAAAAAGCTGGAGGTAGTCCAAAACAATTAAGCTGAACAGACTAAGCTTTGAACGATCAAATAACAGAATTTGAGTGTTAAAAGAAATCCAGCAATATGTCTGTCACATATTAGTTACAATAAAAAGCAGAGGCATGTCACAGGCATGCAAGACATTCAGCTGGTAATGGACAGGGAGCAAAGAGGTTGTGACCCCTGGATGACCGATGAGCTGATTTATAAAGTCCTTTTTCTTATTATGTTGAATACCTGTGTCCGGCAGCTTTGGTGATTATTTTAGAAGCTCTGTTCGTGTTTTGGAAGTCTGAAAACCAGCATTTTACACATCCATATTGCATGGATGTCTAAGACCTGATTTTTATAAATCCAGGATATGGACATCTATAGCAAGGGGGTATGGTCTGGGCGTGTTTTGGCCAGGATTCGGGAGAGGCCAAAATATGATGTCCAACTCTGATTGCAGAAGGGGAAGGGATGTTAGTGTCCAAAAAGATGGATGGCTGTATTCAGACTTGGAATTTGGCATGTCCACGTTACAGAAAAGTGCTCTGATTGAGCAGTTCTCTACTTAGAAACATGATGACACATAAGGCCAAAAGGCCCATCCAGTCTGCTCTTCATGAGCAACCACAAACTCCTCCTTTTCCTAAGGGATACCACATGCCTGTCCCACGCTTTCTTAAATTCTGACACAGTCCTCATCTCCATGACCTGCACCGGGAGGCCATTCCATGCTTCCAACCCCCTTTCCATGAAAGAGTATTTCCTTAGATTCCTCCTAAGCCTGTTTCCTCTTAACTTTATCCTATGCCCTCTCATTGTAGAGTTTTCCTTCATTTGAAAAAGGCTCACCTCCTGTACATTAATGCCACTGAGGTATTTAAACATCTCTATCATATCCTCTCTCTCCTGCCTCTCTTCCAGCATATCCATGTTGGGATTTACAAGCCTGTCCCTATATGTTTTATGGCAGAGCAGAGACCTCTTACCAATTCTGTAATGGCCCTCTGGACAGACTCCTGTTTATACGTTTCTGTAGGTTCAGTCTCCAGAATTGCATGTAGTTCTCCAAATGGGGTCTCACCAGAGACTTATACAAGGGAACTATCACCTCTTTTTTTCCCTGCTGGTCATCCCTTTCCTTAAGCACTCAAGCATCCTTCTGGCTTTCACCATTGCCTTTTCTACCTGTTTGGCTATCTTAAGGTCATCAGACGCAATCACCCCAAGTTCCCCTCTTCTTTCGAACACAGAAGCACTTCACCCCCTATACTGTACCATTCCCTTGGATTCTTGTAACCCAAGTGCATGATAAGTTTTGGTTGTGGGTTTTGTCCAAAAATGTTTAGACTGTTTCGGTAACAAGTTTCTAATTCAGCCGAAACTGAAAAACCCAGTTTCGGTGGGTCTTTAATGGAGTAAGGGAAATCCAGTGGTGTAGCGAGGGGGGCTGCCACCCGGGGCGGGGTGGTTCGCCGTTGCACCCCCCCCAGGTGCAGCGCGATGACATACCCCCCCTCGGCGCATCGACACCCCCCTGACCCAGTGCCCACCCTCTTCTGTCCAACCAGCTTCCTACCTTTAAAAAAATATCGGAATCTCGCGCCTGCACATAAAAGAAATGTGCAGCGTCTCATCGGGGCCTTCCTCGCTCTGTCTGTCACGCCCTCCGCTGACGCAACTTCCTATTTCCACAAGGGCGGGACAGACAGAGCGAGAGAAGGCCCGATGAGACGCTGCACATTCGTTTACTGCAGGCGGAAGGCGCTGTGCCTCGCTTGGATTCCCAATATTTTTTTAAAGGTAGGGGGAGCTGGTTGGACAGAGGAGGGTGGGCACTGGGGGGCGGGGGTGTCGATGCGCCGAGGGGGGGGAGCTGGCAGGGAGCAACCCCCCCCCAAGCTGACACCCAGGGCCGACCGCCCCTCCCGCCCCCCCTTGCTACGCCACTGGGGAAATCACAGTGGAACTGGAGGAGTGGCCTACTGGTTAGTACAGCCAGGTTGCAGTTCAATTCTCACTACTACCTGATGGTCAGCAGGGGTTGAGACCCTGGGGATCCAGGTTCAGTTCCCTCTGGAGCTCCATGTGACCTTGGGCAAGTACCACAGGGCTCACTTTCAAAACACTTAGACTTACAAAGTTCCATAGGATACTCATGTAACTTTATAGTCTAAGTGCTTTGAAAATAAGCGTCTTGGTCCTCCATTGCCCCAGGTACACATGTACCTTAGATTGTGAGCCCATTAGGGCACTTCCCTTTAGCGAGCGGTAAAGGCCCGTGTAGGGCTTACTGCCGCTTTGTAACAGGGCTCCTTATTGCATTCATGTTATAGTTGCCATTTTTACTATTGTTATGCCATTAACAGAATTGTAAGTTGCATGTCAAACTGTACCTGCTGTACACCGCCGGGGGTGAATCTTTTCCTAAAGGCGATTAATAATCCCAATACATAACTAAATTAAATAAATAATAACACTTAGTGATTATCATAGAATCTGCATTTACTCATGTTTGTTACAGAATTGTTGTAGGATGTTGAGTTTAATTATCCAAATCATGTAAGGGAGATCCAATTGGCAAGGGACCTGAAAATTAATTGAGCGGGGCATAAGGCTGAAAGTTAATCTACGTGTCCAATACTCTTGCACAGTCCTGTTTAGGGGTGCATATATATGGTACATTTGCTTAATTAATGCATTGTAAAAATCAGGGCTCTTTTACTAAAGGGGCCCTTTTACTAAAGGGTTGCCATAACCTGGATCTATCACTGGCCCAACACAGCCTCTGGCGGTAGTTCTGCCTTGAGCTCAAAAAATTTTTTTGTAATTTTTAATTTGGCGCTAACCCGGAGGTAATTGGACAGCACAACACACTGTCCCGGTTACCACTGGGTTACTGCGGGAGCCTTTACCGCCACCTCAATGGGTGGCAGTAAGTGCTCCCTGTCGCATGGTCATACAGTAAAAGTAATCTTACCGCATGGCCATTTTTAAGGGCCTTTTACCCGCTGCAGGAAAAAGGGCCCTGGAACATGGGAAAAATGGCCTCTGCGCTACTGCAGGGCCCTTTTTACCACAGCTTGGTAAAAGGTATAATCTGGGCTTAGTGCATTTTAATATGGGACTTTCCCATGCACTAAGCCTAGATTAAACGGAGGCCCTTAATAGGCTTTTTTTTTAATTTGAAGGTCTTGCACTAATGTTCTCCTATTTAGGAGGCGCTAAGGGCTGGATTCGTAAATGGCAGCAAAGCTAGGCACTGTTAAGATCTGCGCTGAGCGCCAATTCTATAAGGTCACGTAGCGCTAAGCAACCTGATAGAATAGTGCATAGCCTGGATTCCCACGCCCAAACTATGGGAGGAGGAGTTATACCTGCTGCAACCTGGTGTAAATGCTGGCGTTTGAACTAGAACTTCAAAGTCTAGCATAACTCTTATCTTTAGCAGAGAATAATCTTCGTTACTTTATGCTGTCAAACTTTGAATGGATGATGCAATAAGCACTCCATGACATGCCCTCTCAAAAAATATTTAAAAAAATATTTAACACGCAACTAGTACATGAAAACGGGAAAAAAACACGCATTAGGGCATCATACCCTTTAGTAAAATGGCCCTTTTGTGTGTATTAAATTATTTTAACGTGCACTATCCACTTAGCACACCTTCATTCATTGGTTAGTACATGTGAAATAAATTTAGCATGAGCTAAACATTCCTTGTTAAAATAAATGTGTGTAATTAACCCCCAAATATATAAAAACTAACTTAATTTTTCTTGCCTGTCCACGTCTCTAAAGGGGTTCTTTGCGCCTCTAATTGCTATGAATCCATTTTTTTCCTGATAATTTTGCCTTACACAGAAATGTTTTGCATGCTTAATTTTACAACTGATTACCATATTTTGTATACATTTCATATTGCATAGTTCTCATTCACAAAATTACACATGCAAAACATTATTGACTCATGCAGTTTCTCACAGATACAATTTGCACATATGATTTTCTGGTTGTTGTTTTTTTTGTATATTATCACATTGCAATGTGTATTTTTACATTGATTTCTAATGCTGCATCACCACTGTACAACTTAATTAGAGCCTAACAGGTCAGTTTTTCAAAAACGAATGCCCAGTGATATCCGCTGAGATAGAGTATACGAGTAGATTAGGTGTATTTTCAGCAGGTTGCATATATACAGCCCCCACTAATTGGAATTGATGCATCCAAATGGGGATTTGTAACAATTCCGGTAGTATTTTAGAAAAGTTCTGACGATGTAGAGCTTTTCTAAAATACATGAAGGAGTGCATATGTAGTTTTCTCCAAGTGTGTTGGGAGCAGCCATTTTACAAAGATACATGCTGAAAAACTGAATAGAGGAAATTGACAACTTACATGTGTAACTTGCATATGCAAGAAGGTATTTCACAACGTGGTACAACCACACCTCGAATACTGTATGAAATTCTGGTCACTGCATCTCAAAAAAGATACAGCGAAATTAGAAAATGT
Organism: Microcaecilia unicolor; assembly: GCF_901765095.1. Lineage (NCBI taxonomy): Eukaryota > Metazoa > Chordata > Amphibia > Gymnophiona > Siphonopidae > Microcaecilia > Microcaecilia unicolor. The sequence goes on from NC_044037.1 coordinate 35,081,874, forward strand.
ACAGAGAAGGTAAACCAAAATGATAAGGGAAATGGGCAATTTCCCTATGAGGAAAGGCCTAAAGTAGCTAGGGCTCTTCAGCTTGGAGAAGAGAGAGCTGAGGGGAGATATGCTAGAGGTCTATAAAATACTGAGTGCAGCAGAACGAGTAGATGTGAATTGCTTGTTTACTATTTCCAAACATACTAGGACTAGGGGCATGCAATGAAGCTATTAAGTAGTAAATATAAGACAAAACAAAGACAATATTTCTTCACTCAACGTGTAATTAAACTCTGGAATTTGTTACAAAAGTACATAAGTATTGCTATACTGGGAAAGACCAAATGTCCATCAAGCCCAGCATCCTGTTTCCAACAACGGGCAATCCAGGTCACAAATACCTGGCAAGATCTCAAAAAAGTACAAAACACTTTATACTGCTTATCCCAGAAACAGTGGATTTTGCCCAAGCCCATTTAATAATGGTCTATGGACTTTTCCTTTAGGTAGCTGGCCAAACCTTTTTTATATTTTTTTTTTGACTTTTTCTCTTTATTTATAATTTTAAATTATATACATTCAAGGATAAACCTTGTACAGAAATTCAGGTAGAAGTCAAAAACTTATTATTCCAAAACGTTCACATAGACTAGCTTTCGCTGAAAATTATTTAAAGAATGGAATAATTAAAGAAAATATACACAATAAGATAATTACAACCTTTCTTAGACCCCAATTATAAACGGAGGGGGAGAAAAGAGTTAGAGAAGATTGAATACATGCAATTTTCAAAGTAGAAATTCTGGCTACATTTTCCTCCAGGTACTTTCACTTCACTTGTTTCATCTCTACAAACGATTTTAGTTGTTCCGGTGTAAAAAAGATGTATTTAGTTTGTCCCAGCCTCACCACACACTTACATGGGTAGGCAAGAAAAAAAGAGGCCCCTATATCTATAGTCTTTTGTTTTAATGTCAGAAATAATTTCCTTTTTTGTTGCGTAGCCTTGGTGATATCAGGATAAATCCATATTTTAGAGCCATAGAATTGAGCATTCATATTTCTGAAATAAAGCTTTAAAATAGCGTTATAGTCTTGCTCAAATACCAAAGATACAATCGTTGTGACTCTGTTAGTTATAATGTCTGAGGATTGTTCCAATATATCAGAAATATTTTGTAAGTTTAGGTTATCTTCTTCAGAGCCTTGCACTCCTTCTCTGTTTTTAGGAATATAATATATTTTATTTAGCGGGGGTACACCCTCTGAAGGAAAATGGAGAGTTTCTATCAGGTATTTCTTAAAGGTATCAACCAGAGATAACCCTGCTATCAATGGAAAATTTAAGAGTCGGAGATTGAGGCGCCGATTAAAATTTTCAATTTGCTCAATTTTTTGCCTCATGTTTGTAGAGTCCTTCATAGTCGTGATCTTAAAGGCATTCAAGGCATCAACCTCCTTCTGTACCGATTTAACTTGTATAGTTATATCATCTTTAACAGAGTCTACTGTCTTTTTTAAGTCCTCAAACTTAGCATTCAATATAAGTACGTCACCTGAAGTCTTCTGAAGTGTAGTGGTGATCTGGTCTAACATCACCTTCAACGTTTGCAGCGTCACCTCCGAGGTCTGTGCCATAGGGGAAATATTCCCCCTGGCTCCCCGAGTCGTTGCCTGCGCCTCTGGGTCCTCACTGGAAACGCCTTTCGGCACACCTTCCGGGTCGTCGGGGTTTCCCACCAGGGCCGCTCTCGACATCGGGCTGGGAGGGATCAGTGAGAACGATGGTGGCGATAGGGAGACTTCCTCTCCCAGTGGGGCTTCCGCTTCTCCGGACCTCCCCACAGTGGGATCCTCTCCCCGAATCCTGGGAGCACCAGGGAAAAAAACGCTCCAGCGATGTTTGAACCGAAGAGGGAGTGAGGTAGGTGGAGGCACTATCCTCAGAGCTCCCTTACGTTTGTGGGGCATTTCAACAGGAAAAAAGAGCAGTTCAGCTCAATTCTCACAGAGCGTTTTCATGTCCACCCGGTGGGGCAGCCATCTTGGTTTCCCCCCCCCCCCTTCTCCGCCAAAACCATTTTAAACTTCACTAAGCTAACCGCCTTTACCACATTCTCTGGCAATGAATTCCAGAGTTTAATTACATGTTGAGTGAAGAAACATTTTCTCCGATTCAATTTAAATTTACTACATTGTAGTTTAATCGCATGCCCCCTAGTCCTAGTATTTTTGAAAAGCGTAAACAGACGCTTCACATCTACTTGTTCAACTGCACTCATTATTTTATAGACCTCTATCATATCTCCCCTCAGCCGCCTTTTCTCCAAGCTGAAGAGCCCTAGCCGCTTTAGCTTTTCCTCATAAGGAAGTCGTCCCATCCCCTTTATCATTTTCGTCGCCCTTCTCTGCACCTTTTCTAATTCCACTATAACGTTTTTGAGATCCGGTGACCAGAATTGAACACAATAATCGAGGTGCGGTCGCACCATGGAGCAATACAAAGGCATTATAACATCTTCATTTTTGTTTTCCATTCCTTTCCTAATAATACCTAACATTCTATTTGCTTTCTTAGTCGCAGCAGCACACTGAGCAGAAGGTTTCAACGTATCATCAACGATGACACCTAGATCCCTTTCTTGGTCCATGACTCCCACCCACCTTCTTAATGCCATCTCTCCTGCTCTTATTCCTTTTGTCTGTCACATTCTCAACCTCTCACTTTCCACTGCAACTGTCCCTGCTGCCTTTAAACATGCTGTGGTCACACCTCTCCTTAAGAAGCCTTCACTCGACCCTACTTGTCCCTCTAATTACCGACCCATCTCCCTCCTTCCTTTCTCTCCAAATTACTTGAGCGTGCTGTTCACTGCTGCTGCCTTGATTTTCTCTCCTCACATGCTATTCTTGACCCACTACAATCTGGTTTTTCGCCCTCTCCACTCAACCGAAACTGCGCTTACTAAAGTCTCCAATGACCTATTACTGGCTAAATCCAGAGGTCAATATTCCATCCTCATTCTTCTTGATCTTTCCGCTGCTTTTGACACTGTCGATCACAGCATACTTCTCGATACCCTGTCCTCACTTTAATTCCAGGGCTCTGTCCTTTCCTGGTTCTCTTCCTACCTCTCCCTCCGCACCTTTAGTGTTCACTCTGGTGGATCCTCTTCTACTTCTATCCCTCTGCCTGTCGGCGTACCTCAGGGTTCTGTTCTTGGTCCCCTCCTCTTTTCTATCTACACTTCTTCCCTTGGTTCATTAATCTCATCCATGGCTTTTCCTACCATCTCTATGCTGATGACTCCCAAATCTACCTTTCTACCCCTGACATCTCACCTTGCATCCAAACCAAAGTTTTAGCGTGCTTGTCTGACATTGCTGTCTGGATGTCTCAACGCCACCTGAAATTAAATATGACCAAAACCGAGCTTCTCATTTCCCCCCCCAAACCCACCTCCCCGCTCCCCCTGTTTTCTATTTCTGTTGATGGCTCTCTCATTCTCCCTGTGTCCTCAGCTCGAAACCTTGGGGTCATCTTTGACTCTTCTCTCTCCTTCTCTGCTCATATCCAGCAGATTGCCAAGACCTGTCGTTTCTTTCTTTACAACATCCGTAAAATCCGCCCCTTTCTTTCCGAGCACTCTACCAAAACCCTCATCCACACCCTTGTCACCTCTCGTTTAGACTACTGCAATCTGCTTCTTGCTGGCCTCCCACTTAGTCACCTCTCCCCCCTCCAGTCGGTTCAAAACTCTGCTGCCCGTCTCGTCTTCCGCCAGGGTCGCTTTACTCATACTACTCCTCTCCTCAAGACCCTTCACTGGCTCCCTATCCGTTTTCGCATCCTGTTCAAACTTCTTCTACTAACCTATAAATGTACTCACTCTGCTGCTCCCCAGTATCTCTCCACACTCGTCCTTCCCTACACCCCTTCCCGTGCACTCCGCTCCATGGATAAATCCTTCTTATCTGTTCCCTTCTCCACTACTGCCAACTCCAGACTTCGCGCCTTCTGTCTCGCTGCACCCTACGCCTGGAATAAACTTCCTGAGCCCCTACGTCTTGCCCCAACCTTGGCCACCTTTAAATCTAGACTGAAAGCCCACCTCTTTAACATTGCTTTTGACTCGTAACCACTTGTAACCACTCGCCTCCACCTACCCTCCTCTCTTCCTTCCTGTTCACATTAATTGATTTGATTTTCTTACTTTATTTATTTTTTGTCTATTAGATTGTAAGCTCTTTGAGCAGGGACTGTCTTTCTTCTATGTTTGTGCAGCGCTGCGTACGCCTTGTAGCGCTATAGAAATGCTAAATAGTAGTAGTAGTAGTAGTAACCTTGCATGACGTAGCTATAATTTGGGTTCTTCTTTCCCACATGCATCACTTTGCACTTGCTCACATTAATCGTCATCTGCCATTTAGATGCCCAGCCTCCCAGTCTCGTAAGGTCCTCTTGTAATTTTTCAGAATCCTCCCGCGATTTAACGACTTTGAATAACTTTGTGTCATCAGCAAATTTAATTACCTCACTAGTTACTCCCATCTCTAGGTCATTTATATATATGTTAAAAAGCATCAGTCCCAGCACAGACCCCTGGGGAACCCCACTAACTACCCTTCTCCATTGAGAATACTGACCATTTAACCCTACTCTCTGTTTTCTATCTTTTAACCAGTTTTTAATCCACAATAGAACACTACCTCCTATCCCATGACTCTCCAATTTCCTCTGGAGTCTTTCATGAGGTACTTTGTCAAACGCCTTCTGAAAATCCTGATACACAATATCAACCAGCTCACCTTTATCCACATGTTTGTTCACCCCTTCAAAGAAATGTAGTAGATTGGTGAGGCAAGATTTCCCTTCACTAAATCCATGTTGACTTTGTCTCATTAATCCATGCTTTTGAATATGCTCTGTAATTTTGTTCTTAATAATAGTCTCTACCATTGCCCAGCACCAACGTCAGACTCACCAGTCTATAATTTCCCGGATCTCCTCTGCAACCTTTTTTAAAAATCAGCATTACACTGGCCACCCTCCAATCTTCCGGTACCACGCTCGATTTTAAGGATAAATTACATGTTACTAACAATAGCACCGCAAGCTCATTTTACATGTTACTAACAATAGCTCCGCAAGCTCATTTTTCAGTTCTATCAGTACTCTGGGATGAATACCATGTGGTCCAGGAGATTTTCTACTCTTCAGTTTGTAGAACTGCCCCATTACATCTTCCAGGTTTACAGAGAATTCATTAAGTTTTTCTGACTCGTCAGCTTCGAATACCATTTCTGGCACCAGTATCCCACCGAGGCTCCTTTTACCGCAGCAGGCAGTTTTTTTTTTCAAGAAATGGCTGCATGGCAAGTGAAGCGCTTGCCACACAGCCATTTCAGGGGGGAACACTTACCACCACCCATTGAGGTGGCGGTAAGGGCTCTCGCACTAACCCGGCAGTAACTGGGCAGTAATTACCGCCAGGTACACACCGGTGCTAAAAAAATTGAAATATTTTCGCAGCGCCAGAAATAGTGCACACTGTGGGTGGGAACTACCGCCGGGCTGCTGCGGTAGCTGGCAGTACTTCCCTTTTAGCAAGCGGTAAGCCCTTTCGTAAAAGGGCCCCTAACTATTTAGGGCAGGAACACCTACTCTCTGCCCTCTGACATGCCCCTTCCAGTAGAAAACATAGTTTTAAGCACCCAGATTAGCGTGAACTCATTTGGCAGTTATTTCAGGACACCTGAGCGTTGCCTACCATATGCATTTTAAACTGCATTAGGCAAAAAGTAAATCCAACCAAACATTTATTTATTTATTGCATTTGTACCCCACATTTTCCCACCCGTCAAAGGTGTTTGCCCAGTCAGTGGATAACAAATACAAAGTTGCATAGTGATCGTATGAGGTATAAGTGGAGGATCGGAATGGATGAAGACTGCATGATGTCCTGTTCGATCATAGTCATGCTGTGTTGGTAGGTGAAGAGGGTTACGTGGGGTCGTTGGGGTAGGCCTTTTGAAGAGGTTGGTTTTTAGTGATTTCCTGAAGTTCAAGTGGTCGTGGATTGTTTTCATAGCTTTTATATGTGTGTTATCCAGGCGGTAACAAATAAAATTTATTTTCTGGCACAGGGGGCATGACTGGGGCTGTAGAGTGGGTGCATCTAGGCAAATCAGTTAGCATATTGGCATTACAATGTGCTAATCGATTAGTGCAGGTTTAGCATGCAAACCTACAAAATAGTTGGCGGTAGGGGCTCATATGCTAATGGCCATGCACTAATGCATTGGTTCCCAAACCTGGCACCCCAGCCAATCAGGTTTTCAGGATATCCACGATGAATATTCATGAAATAGATTTGCATGGAGTGGAGGCAGTGCATGCAAATCTCTCATGAATGTTATTTATTTATTTATGGTTCATTTGTATCCCACATTTTCCCACTCATGCAGGCACAATGTGGCTCACAGAAAATTATGAACATTTACAATGTAAGAAAATATTGCAAAGAGGACAAAGAATAGACAGAGGTAGCAGTAGCTAATAATGGGAAACTAAGCAGGGTGAAGATCATGAAGGGTACATCATTCAGCAGAGTAAATCGGGGAGTAAGTTTTAGCAAAGAAGTAAGTCTTCAGCAACTTCTTGAAGAGGATGTGGTCCTCTTGCGTTTTGAGGTGCTGCAGGAGAGCATTCCAGTATTTGGGGCACTAGTAGCGGAAAGAAGAGGTGAAAATCTTCTTATACTTGACACCCTTACAGTTTGGGAAGTGTAGATGGAGGTAAGACCGTGCTGCTGGGAGTGGCATTCCTGGGTGGAAGGTCAATCAAGGGGAGCCAAGAAGCAGAGCTTAAAAATAATACGCTGCTGTACAGGTAGCTAATGGAGTCTGAAGCGCAGGGGCTCGGCAGGCGTAAAACGGTACTCTCTCAGAATCAGTCTCGCAGCAGTGTTCTGGACTGTTTGGAACTTTTTCAGTAAAGAGACCTTGCAGCCCGCATAAATTCTGCTACAATAATCCAGGTGGGAGTGGACTAGCCAATGCACAAGTGTACGGAACAGATCTCTGGTAAGGAAATATCTTATGCGCCGGAGCCTCCACATAGCATTAAACATTCTTTTGGAGACCAAGTGCACATGATTATCCAACTGGAGGTGCATGTCCAGGTGCACTCCTAAAAGCCGCAGACTGTTGGCAATTGGAAGAACGTAGCCCTTCACTGGAAGCACTATGTCGATTATGTGGGTATAGGTGGACGAGAGTATGAGACATTGAGTTTTATCCTTGTTTAATTTAAAGTGAAACACCTGAGCCAATGCTCAATAGTGGAGAAGCAAGCTTCAATGAGATTAGCGATTTCTGATACGGTGGTATGAAAGGGGATGTAGATGGTAATATTGTCAGCATGGATGAAAGGATTTAGGTCCAATTTAGCGAGAGCTGAGGCTAAAGGCATCAACATAATATTGAATAAGGTTGGAGAAAGGGGTGAGCCCTGTGGTACCCCGCAAGAGGCATTCCACGGAGCAGAAGTGGTGGAATTCGCTGTGACCTGGTAAGTTCTAGTGGTCAAGAAGCTCTCAAACCAGTGTAAAACAGACCCTCCTATGCCGAAAGAATCTAATAGATGTAGTAAAAGATCGTGGTCCACCATATCGAAGGCGCTTGACATGTCAAATTGAAGCAAAAGTACCTTCCGTCTGATGGATAGCTCTCATTTAAAGTTTGATGAGGGTGACTAGAACAGTCTCTGTGCTATAGTGAGCACGGAAACCTGACTGCGAGTACTGGAGGATATCATAGCCAGCCAGGAATTCATTGAGCTGAACGTTGACCATACTCTCCATTAACTTGGTAACCAGGGGTATTGAAGCCACAGGGCGATAGTTAGAGATGACATCTGGTTTTATCTTAAGGTTCTTCGGAATGGGGGCGAGAAGAATGTTACCGTGGTCTGGCGGGAAAGAGCCAGTGCTTAACATGAAGTTCAGGGAGCAAGTCAGATCTTCAACAAAACACTTCGGGGCAACTTTTAGAAGATGGGTCGGACAGACATCCAATCTACAAGACTTGTTGGAGAACTTTAGTAAAGCAGTGGATACGTTTTCAAGTAATAAGCAATTGAAGTTGGTCCAAATGTGATCGGCTGGGCAGAAATCCGTAGGTATGGCCAAGGATTCCAAGAAGTCACCCACATCAGAAAAACAACTAACAGTTGAAGACCGCAAGGTTAAGATTTTCTCTTTAAAGTAAGTGGCAAGTTGGGTGGCAGAAGGAAGGTCAACACTGGAGACTTCTAGCTTTCGGGTATCAAGGAAAGAGTTTAGGAGCTGATACACCTTTTTTATGTCCCGGCCAGCTGACTGTAACTTAGATGAGAAGTACGCTTTGCTTGCCGGATGGCGTACTTATATTTGCGGTGACAGCTTTTCCAAGCCCCCAGAGCAAGATCTGTTTTCCGTTTACGCCAAGCTCTTTCAAGTCGTCTTGTCTCTGTTTTTAAGGCTCTAAGATCAGCGGAGAACCAGGGCGTTGAGTTACGGATATAGGAAGTTTTAAGATGTAGAGGGGCAATAGAATCCAGCAATCCAGCACAGACTTGCATTTATTATCCCAATCAGAGAGGTAGTTGGGCGAGTTTGGTTGCAACTCCCTGCCATTACTATAGAAGGACTTCCAGAATATACAGGGGTCGATGACACCTCTAGTGTAGTACTGGTGAATCTTGTGAGGCTGAGGGAGACCTGAGGTTTGCCAACGCAAGGTGAACTGTAATTTATATTGGTCAGACCAGGACGTTTCAAGCCATTCAATATCTTGCACGAAAAAAAGTTTTATCGTCTGAAAATTTAAAGGAGAGGCAATCCAAAGAATGCCCTTTACAGTGAGATGGGCCAGTAATAGGGCAATCGAGGTCCCAAAGACGAAGAAAGTCTAAGAACTGAATAGTATCCGGTGAAGCGAAGTTGTCTAAGTGGAGATTGAGATCACCCAAAAGGAGTATGTTCGAATTAGCCAAGCAGATGTTCATTGTGAAGATCCTGAAAACCTGACTGGCTGGGGTGCCTCCAAGAGCCAACTTTTCAAAATGATTTGGGGTGCTAGGCCCAGTGGAACTAACCCTTCCCTGGACACATACAAGGAATTCTTTCAATATTGGGGGTGCTCAAGCACCCACAGAGTCAGCTCCTATGCCTCCAGGACCAGGTTTCGGAACCACTTCGCTAACGGGAAAATTAGCACATGGCCATTAATGGAAAATTATGAAAATTGCCTGTTTTACATCTGTGATAAAAATGGCCATGGCATGCGGAAAACACTGTAGTAATAAATTCTAGATATATTTTAACTATATTCAAGGTTCAATTTACTTTTTCTCTGTTGTTGCCAGATCTAGTAGAACCTTCTCTCAGAAGGGCTTGTCACCTCCTTGTTTGAGGAATGCCTCTTGTCAGGCATCTAGGATTCTGTCCGCCTAACTGACGTAGACTGATTATTTAGCTAAGCCATGACAGGAAGTGGGATCCAGTACATCAGAAAAGTAACTAAAACTACAAGGTGCTATCCAGTTTTCTTTTCCTGGCAAGCAACTGAAATGAGCCAGTCATCCTTTTCTGGGAAAAATGCCAAGTAAATTTTGAGAGGATTACTAAGCAGTGCTTATAGCATTGACTGAAAAGTTCATCCTGGTCAAGGCCTATTAAATGAATCAAGGAAAGAACTATAAATATGACTTGCCCGGACAGGCTGGAAAAATAGACCACCTACCGTGACTAGTTCATCAAGGGGTTCTCACTAACCTGGACTGAGCCCAGTTTACTGGCTATACCTCGGAAGATGTTTTATTAACTCACTGACTTTTTGATTTTATCTACTACAAATTCTTCAAAAAGAAATGAAGGTCTCTGAGCTGCCAGATTTGGCAATGCGAAAAAAAAGTGGAGAATAAATCGCTGCAGGACTGAGCCAAATATTTAATGAGCCTACCTGTCTCTGGCATACAGATGGGATCTCTGAGGAAGAAGGGATTGTAGAGTACAGCTGAGCAGTTGGTGCAGTGGGCAGTCTGAATGGGCTGCGTGGTCTTTATCTGCCATCAATTTTTTTTGTGTCTGTGGAATTTGCCACAGGAAAAATATAGGTCAGTTGAAATCTCAGAATTTATTAAGGGAACGATTTCCAAATTAAGGGGTCCTTTTACTAAGCCGCGTAAGTGTCTATGCACGCTAAAATGGAGTTACCGCCCGACTACCACATGGCTCTTGCAGTAATTTCATTTTTGGTGCACGTCCAATATGCGCGTCTGGAAAATATTTTTTTATCTTCAAGCACGCATAACGGACGCGGGCTAAGTGGCATTTTGCGCACGTAGGACATTACCGCCCGGTTACCATGTAAGTCTTTACCGCTAAGTCAATGGCTGGCAGTAAGGTCTCAGACCGAAAATGGATGCATGGCAATTTTCATTTTGCTGCACGTCCATTTTCGGCAACATTTTTTAAAAAAGGCCTTTTTCACAGGCGCACTGAAAGATGGATTGGCACACACCCAAAACCCGCACCTACACTATCGCAAGACATTGTTCAGCGGCCTTTGTAAGATCTCAAAGAGATGATAAAGAAACATATGCAAAAGATTTCTCCCTTAATATTTAGTCTCCACAGTTAGCATTGCATTAAATCACCAGCTGTGGTGTTTAAAATTGTATCCAAAATAAATATCAAGACGTTCCTCCAAAAATCTGTCAGACTGAATGTGATTGCTCAGTTCAAAATATATAGGGGCCCTTTTACCAAGCTGCATTAGGCGCTCATGCATGTCTAAAGCAGCAAAAATGGCTTTTAATGGGACATACTAAAGCATTCCACATTAGCTTTGTCATTTTTGTGTGGTAAATAATTTTTTTTGCATTTTTTGAAGGGCTTGACAGGGAAAGAGAGTGGGCATTCCTGTACTGACCAGTTAGCACATCTACATTACCACGCTAACTGGTTCGCATGTGGATAACATGGGAGCCCTTGCCACCTTCTAAATAGGTGGCAGTAAGTGATCTTGTGGTAATTTATAAAAATGGCCATACGCTAATAGCTCCTTTCAAAATCATTGAACTTTACCACTTATAAGATACAATATTAATTCAAATCTGAGGTGGTAATTTATTTATTTATTTGTTTGTTGCATTTATACCCTGCTCTTTCCCGCTCAGTAGCAGGCTCAGTGCAGCTTACATAGTATGGAATTACATAGTATCACAGAAAGAACACAGCTGTAGCAATAGTAGAGATATGATGTGGTTGTTAGGAAATAGGTTAAGATAGGTGAAATGGGCAGGGGATGTAGGGGTAGGAGAGGTAGGAGTGGTGTAGAGTGGGTTCATAGTTAAGTGTGGTCATTTGCGTAGGCTTGTTTGAAGAGGTAAGTTTTTAGCAACTTCCGGAAGGGTAGATGGTCGCTAACTGTTCGAATGGGTCTTGGTAAGGCATTCCAGAGTTGGCTGCCTATAACGGAGAAGTTGGACGCGTAGTACGTTTTGTACTTGAGACCTCTGCAGTCGGGAAGGTGTAGATTGAGGTATGTTCGAGAGGATTTTGATCCGTTTCTAGCTGGTAGGTCAATTAGGTTGGTCATGTAGCTTCGAGATTCTCCATAGATAATCTTGTGAATCAGTGATTAGACTTTGAAGTTTATTCGTTCGTTGACAGGGAGTCAATGGAATAATCTTGCAAAAATCTTGCAATTAATCTTGCAAATACTGTGCAACATACCCTGAGGGGGGAGAGAGAGAAAAAAAGAGTGATTTCCGAGAGACGAGATCACTTGCCGTTAGAAAATGCCTGTTTGTCAGTGGTCTGAGTGTCTTTGCTTTACAGACTCACTGAACTGACTCTTCATTGGCACAAAAACTCACGTTTTTATGGTAACTCAATTCTCATTACCCTTACTCTGCTCAATTTTTCTATTTTGAATTTTAAATTTTATTATAAACCTTTTTGAAGTATTTTTGTACTACTGAAAGCAACAATTAAAGGCAAATCAACCGCAACGTGCATTTGCTATCAGTTGTCTGCCGATCAAGCAATTGGAAGCAAAGTGACTGAAAGCAAAAAGAACCTGAGTAGATACAAAGGCGAAACAGGGCCCGTAGGCGAAGACCTGGCAAAGAATGAGAAGATAAGTGTGGGCGGAGAAAGGGTTGCTGCGTGGTTACCACAGGTTACTGCAAGAGCCCTTACCGCCACCTCAATGGGTGGCGGTAAGTGCTCCCTACCGCATGGCCATGTGGTAAGAGTTATCTTATGGCATGGCTTTTTTTGGGAGGCTTTTTACCCACTATGGTAAAAAGGGTCCTGGCGTACGGGGAAAATGGCACCACCATTACCGTAGGTCCCTTTTTCCCGCAGCTTAGTAAAAGGACCCCTAAGATACAAAACATTACTGTAATCACCTTAATAGTTAAACAAATAAGCCTCAACTATCCAGGGAAAGTAATGGACTTTTATAATATTAAACCCATAAAGGCTACCTCTTATCAGCTTTTGTGGTGGACTGTAAAAACAACAGTGGAAAACAACTCCTTAACAAGGAGAGAAAAAAAAACACTGCTGAAAAAACCCAATTAACAGCAACATTCCATGCTACCATTCCTGTGGATAGCAGTTGCTTCCCCATGTCTGTCTCAATAGCAGACTAGGGACTTTTCCTCCAGGAATTTGTCCAAACCTTTTTTAAACTCTGATATGTTAAACGCTGGCATAGAGTTCCAGAGCTTAACTAGTTGTTGCGTGAAAAAATATTTCCTCCTACTTGGTTTAAAAGTATTTTCACGTAACTTCATCAATTGTCCCCTAGTTTTTGTACTTTTGGAACAAGTAAAAAATTGATTTACTTCAATTTTTTACTCGTTCCAAAAGTCTACAAAACCCCGAGTGGTGTAGAACGAGTAGATTTACTTCTACTCGTTCTACACCACTCAGGGTTTTGTAGACCTCAATCATATCTCCCCTCATCCGTCTCTTTTCCAAGCTGAAGAGCCCTAACCTCTTTAGCCTTTTCTCATATGAGAGGAGTTCCATCCCTTTTATCATTTTGGTCACTCTTCTTTGAACCTTTTCTAATTCCACTATATCTTTTTTGAGATAGGGCAACCAGAACTGAACGCAATACTCAAGGTGTGGTCGCACCATGGAGTGATACAAAGTCATTATAATATTTTTGGCCTTATTCACCATCCCTTTTCTAATAATTCGTGGCATCCTGTTTGCTTTTTTGGTCATCACCACACATTGAGCAGAAGACATCTAGATCTTTTTCTTAAATTCTGACCCCCCCCCCCCCAAGGTGGACCCTATGATTCGGATTATTCTTTCCAATGTATATCATCTTGCATTTGTCCATATTAAATTTCATCTCTCATTTGGATACCCAGTCTTCCAATTTCCTAAGGTCTTCCAGCAATATTTCACAGTCTGCTCGTGTTTTAACAACCTTGAATAGTTTTATATCATCTGCAAAATTAATCACCTCACTCGTCATTCTGATTGCCATATCATTTATAAAATATGTTAAATAGCTCCGGTCCCAATACAGATCCCTATGGCACTCCACTGTTCACCCTCCTCCAGTAAGAGAAATGACCATTTAACCCTACCCTCTGTTTTCTGTCCAATAACCAATTCCTAATCCACACCAGAACCTTGCCTCCTATCCCATGACTCTAATTTTCTCAGGAATCTCGCATAAGGAACTTTATCAAAAGCTTTTTGAAAATCTAGAAACACTACATCAACCCGCTCACCTTTATCCACATGTTTTGAAGCAAATTGGTGAGGCAAGACTTCCCTTGCATGAACTCATGCTGACTCTGTCCCATTAAACCATGTTTGTTTCTATGTTCACTCTTTACTGGAGGGAAGTTAGTAGATCTTTTCAGTTTACTGTCACCTCTCCTTTTAAATGGAGAGGCAGACAGCAAGGATTTCTTGTGTAAGTGGGATGAGTTATGTAGATCTACCATAGATAATATAGCTCCCATCAAAGTTTTTCCCTAACTCACCCACAGGGTATCTCCCTGGTACAATCAGGATATTGTCCTCCTGAAGAGGCAGTGTAGAAAATTAGACAGGAAGTAGTCCAGACATAAATCTGATGAAAATAAAATGCTTTGGGATTATCAAAAGGATTGCAGAAACTAAAAACCTCTACTATAAACAGCAAATTGGTCACAACCATTTAAACACCCATAAGCTCTTTAACCTTATTAATAAGCTTGTATCAATTGAAAACTTAACATTATTATTATTATTTATTGCATTTGTATCCCACATTATCCCACCTTTTTGCAGGCTCAATGTGGCTTACAGAGTGTTGTTATGATGCAGTCATTACGTTATCTTAAATATATTCAATAATCGGTTGAAGGTGTATGGTTTAGATGTAAGGTGCTAGGTAAGGTATTGTGAAAGGTGTTTTGATTCACCTGAGTAATTTGAGAATGGTTTATTAGGATGTATTTAGTAGGCTTTGTTGAAGAGATGTGTCTTCAAAGCTTTGCGAAAGCTGGTTAGATTGTCCATAGTTTTCAGGGCCATGGGTAGTGCGTTCCAGATCTGTGTGCTTTTATACACAAAAGTAGTAGCGTATGCCTGTTTGTATTTAATTCCTTTGCAGCTGGGGAAGTTCAGATTGAGGAATTTGCGGGCCGATGTTTTGGTGTTTCTAGGCGGTAGGTCCACTAGGTTTAACATCAGTAACCGTAGCCATTTCCTCTGCTAATCAATTAGCTAGTTATTTTGAACAAAAAATAACTAACATTAGGGGGGCTGTGTTGCAACTTAAGGCCACTGACGTTCAATTTTGTTTCAAGCAGCCTAGTCCAAATGCTGGTATTGCGGCTGACCAACTGTGGTCCTCCTTTCTGTTACCCACTCATGAGACTGTCAAATCCTTCCTTACATCCTTCTGGATGCTTGTCCAAGTTATTTATTAAAAACTGCAGCAGCAGGATTCATTGACCTTCTTCAAACTCGTATCTCGTTTATGCTGACTCCATAATACTTACCCCAATCCCTAAGAGCACCTCAGCTTAATTGGGAGATGTTAATTACAGGCCTGTCGCTTCTATCCCATTGTTGACTAAGGTAATGGAGGGAATAGTTGGTACTCAGCTTATGAATCACCTTTTCTCTTTCTCCCTCTTGCATAAATCCCAGTCAGACTTTAGGTCTTGTTATAGTACCGAGACAGTCTTGACCACTTTAATATCTAATTTTAGGAAAGCAGTCAGTCTAGATTTTAAGTTTTTAGTGATGCAATTCGATATGTCAAATGCCTTTGACGTTGTTGATCATGAGTTGCTTTTAGTGCTGTTGGACTAGTTTGGATTGTGTGGGAAGGTCCACCAATGGTTCCATGGCTTCCTAAAACCTAGATCATATCAGGTGAAGTTGACAAGTTCTCTCTCACCTTCCTGGTCTCCTGACTGTGGGGTGCCACAAGGCTTACCGCTTTCGCCAATCCTATTGAATGTTATGATGACTCCATTAGGTGAAAGGCTAGATGCAGCGGGTTTCTGCACTTTTATTTACATGGACGATCTCACAATCTATATCCCTTTCAAAACTGGTCTTCCAGAAATTGTCCCTAAGATTAGGCTTGGTCTGGATTTGTTGGAATCCTGGGCTTCCAAATTTAAGTTTAAGTTAAATAGAGATAACACTGAATTTCTTGTAGTAACCAACCCCTTTGATCGTACCGCATATAATAATTTTTACTATTGTTAATGTGTCATACCCCCTAGATGCTACACTTAGGGTACTGGGTTTATTAATTGACAGTCACCTCACTTTCAAGCCTTAGGTTTCCTCAGTAGTGAAAAAATCCTCAGGTCTCTTTGGAAGCCGAGGTGAATCAGATCATATTTCTTGCCAGACATCTTTAGACTGCTAGTTCAATCCTCGGTTTTAACTCAGTTCGATTACTGCAATTTCATCTATGCTGGATGTAAGGAGGGTGTCCTAAAAAGGATACAAACAGCCCAAAATACTGCAGCTAGGCCTGTCGTCAAGGTATTGTGTTTTGATCGAGCCACTCCATTATTATGCAAGCTGCACTGGTTGCCCATTTAAGCCAGAATTATTTTTAAATTATGTGTTTTTGTCTTTCAAATATTATATGGCATGACACTGGATTATATGCAGCCCTTAATAACTACTCCCTTATGTAATATATCCTCTGGTTCTAGGGACTACCTTAGACTTCATCTTTCAGATTGCAAGAGAGTGCGTTATAAGTCAGTTCACTCTGCTGTCTTTAGATACCAGGGTGCTAATTGGTGGAATTCACTGCTAATGGCAATCAAGGGTCAGCCTGATTACTTGGTATTTTGTAGAAGACTGAAAACTCTCCTCTTTGAGAGGTTTCTATCCATTAATGGAGTATCATAGATTGCAACTGGCTATCAATGGTCTATACCTGATATTTTGTTTATGGCTTTGTAAACCTTGTCTGTTATTTATTTACTGTTAGCCACATTGAATTCGAAAACGTTTGGGATAATGTGGGGTATAAATGTCAAGAATAAATAAATAATACCCAGTTCTTTATGGAATTCCTGAATAAACTCAAGCATAGCCGAACTTCCATAAGGTACTTTTTTTTTGGTTAACGTATCCAAACTCAGCAGTTTAATCATATTGGTCCTTATTGCTTTACTCCATAGGTATAGAACGGGAAAAAGTTCCCTAATTGCAGAGTTCATTGAGTTATAACAGGGCTTCTATTTTTTTTTAAAATTAGTTAAGAGATTCAGAACACTTTAGTCACATGCTTTGCTTAGGGTTATATATCATTGCCTTAAATCTGTATTTCTACTTAGAATTATTGAACGAAATTATGAACATATAAGTTACATAGAAACATAAAAAATGTAGTCAGATAAAGACTATATGGCCTACCCATTCTGCCTCTCCATGCCATCTACTTTTCCTATCACTCCCTTAGAAATCAACACCTAACCACCATACCTCTATTCAGGAAATCTAGACTGCCCCAACTTGACATTTCGTCCTTTAGATTGTAAGCTCCTTTGAGCAGGGACTGTCCTTCTTTGTTAAACTGTACAGCGCTGCGTAACCCTAGCAGCACTCTAGAAATGTTAAGTAGTAGTAGTAGAAATCCTATGTACTTGTCCCAAGCTCTCCTGAATTCAGATACTGTTTTTGTCTCCACCACTTCCACCGGGAGGCCGTTTTATTAAAAGCAATGTTGCTTTCCTGCATGCTATCAATGGATCCCAGAATGGTAGTAGTAGTTCATATTAGACAATTAACATGTGTAGAGTAAATATACCCTCAAAACGTTGCACGTTGTTGTAGACAGCCACTGATGCATGCAACCAGAAATTTTTCAATACATGTGAGCAACTTCCACATGCCATCTAATTATTTTGATGCCTTGGGAGTTTTGTTTGTTTGTTTATTTCTAATAAAATGTATATTATCTTTTTAACAAATACTATAACAATTCTAGATAAATGTTTTATTATACACACATTCTAGATCTTTCCACAAAGCAATTCAGTATATATCATGTTCGTTGAAGGATCTTTGCAGCTGAGTGTTCCAATAAAACCTGCAGTAATTTCAAAATCTAAACCTAAGTCTATTACATCGGTTGCCTGGGGCTATTCAATATTATTCAACAAGTTCTCTTTGCTAAATCTGTATTCTAAAACAAATAATTCATACTGGCATAATGAGACCAGAGCTTTGATGGAAGTAAGATGACTGATTGGATTTCCTAGCATGGAGACCCCGTTAAAGCAGGAGAAAAGCATACTTTGAGCTTCAGTTCTGTAATCTAAATTTAATGTTTGCAGTGCTGGATTTTTGCTTTTGTAGCTAGCTCCTTATGTGGGTGACCTTAAAGAGTACTTCATAGCATGGTCTTCTTGTAGTTTCTTCTTTATATAACACTACAGATTCTTTCCTGATTTTCTGATAGTTATGTTTCACTCAGTCAAATAAAGTCACACTTTAGAAAATAAGGCTAGGAGACCATGCAAATATATTTAGTTTCCTTTGTATCATCCTTACTGTACATCTCAAATTATAGGACGTACATTCATTACTGCACCTTAAAAAAATGTAGGGGGTCTTTTACTAAGCACCATTGTGGAGGAGTGGCCCAGTGGTTAGAGCACCGGTGTTGCAACCCAGAGGTGGTCAGTTCAAATCCCCCTGCTGCTCCTTGTGATCTTGGGCAAGTCACTTAACCCTCCATTGCCTCAGGTACAAACTTAGATTGTGAGGTCTCCTGGGACAGAGAAATATCCAGTGTACCTGAATGTAACTCACCTTGAGCTACTACTGAAAAAGGTGTGAGCAAAATCTAAATAAATAAGTAAGCCTGATGTGGGCTTGCCACTCACCAAACCAGAAGTACCACCGGGCTACCGCAGCAGCCCGGCAGCAGTTCCTACCTCCAGGGTGTGCCATTTCTGGCGCTACAAAAATATATTTTTATTTTGTAGCACCTGGGTTTACCCAGCGGTAATTGGGCAGTGCTTCATGCTGCCCGTTTACTGCTGGGTTAGTGTGGGAGCCCTTACTGCCACCTCAATGGGTGATAGTAAGTGTTCCGCCCCAAAATGGCTGTGCGGCAAGTGCCTCACTTGCCGCACAGAGTCACCTATTCACAATAAAAATCATTGTTTTAACTAATTTATACGTCTGCCCCATTGTTTGAATAGAGCCTATTTTCCCCATCCCCTTTTTTTGTTTTCACTTGCCGCACAGACATTTCTTTAAAAAAACTCTAGCCTTTTACCCACTGTGGTAAAAGGGGGCCTCAGATTGTGTCAAAAACATGCGCTGAAACCAGCGCAGACCCCCTTTGCTGCAGCTTAGTAAAAGGACCCCGTAGCAGTGGGGTTCCTAGGGGGGTTGACACCCGGGGCGGATCGCCGATGCGCCCCGCCCCCCGGGTGCAGCGCCCCCCCCCCCCCCGGAACACACCGAATGTGTCCCCCTGCCGTGTCCTTCCCTTCCGTACACAGGAAATTGTGTCAGAGGGGCGGGGCAGAAGGAAGCATCCGATGCTGGCTCAGGCACCCTGTGATTGCTGCAGGGCTTGAGGGACCGAGGGGGAGGAGAAAGAGAAAGCAGTACTTATCTGTTAGACTTGGGCAGGGGGAGGGTTTGAGGAAAGAAGAGGGATGGTTTTGGTTCTATATGGAAAGGAGAGAGAGAAGAAGGGGGAAGAGAGTTAGTTATGTCATGTTGCTATGTAGCGGCCCAGCAGCAGGAGAGGTAGGCAGTGTAGAAGAAAGGACAGATTAAAAATAGATAAGTGGGCCAGTTTGTCAAACAATACTATGTTGAGGGCTTTTTTGTTATTTTTTTTATTTGTTGGGACTATTTTGCCTCAGAGCTTTTTTGATGGGGCTCCTTCGACAGGGCTATCTTGACCCAGTACCCCAGAATGAATATGCATAAGATAAATTTGCACTAACTGTCTCTATGTTGTAAGCCACATTGAGCCTGCCAGTGGTGGGAAATTGTGGGGTATAAATAATATAAATAATAATAATAACAATAACAACAACAACAACAACAACAACAATAATAATAATAATATTGTATACAAATTTATGTCATGCATATTCATTGCAGATATCATGAAAACCTGACTGGCCTGGTGTGTCCCAAGGACTGGGTTGAGAACCCCATTAGAACATTCATATAATATAGATACAATACTTACAAAATCAGCAACATACAATTGAAACCTCTTAATAGGCAACAAATTAGAACATTAATAAAACTTAGGTATGATAAATTTGATGGCAGTACAAATGGCACACCTTAATAAGCAAACCTATAAGTGCTGATAGCCTTAACTAAATCAAATAATGTAATAAATCAGACCGTTTCACTGAAAATGAGGAGTGCCTCTGCCTTTAAATGTTTTTAGGCAACTGGCACATTACCATCACTTTCCCTTCAGTATTGAATTTTTCTTATTTTCTTGTTATAATATTTACTCTGTTATTATAGTGTTATTTACGCAACTTAATTTCTCCATATTCCCAACTGTATTGGAGTTATCGTAAAGGAGGTAGAATTTAGCTTTAAAATAACTGTATAGGCTGTGCTGTATGGATGTGCTTCGTTTCGCATTTGTGCTTTTTCAGGAGTCACCAAAAATATCCACAGCGCTAAGACACTTTTCTCCACTACAAAATAAATTGCCATCTTATCACTGAAACTACCTTAAAACTGTCCTTTAGCAAAAAAAAAAAAAAAGACATATTTTGTTCACGAAAACCATAGATGATATGATACACACACAAAGCTTATCTCCATGCAGCTTGCCACCTGCAAACTCCTTAACAGGCAAATATTAGAACATTGATATAGCAAAGATATGATGCTAATGACCCTTGATGCAATTTTGCACTAGCAATTAACGTGGCATTAAATGTGCATTAACCCCCACCCCCCCCAGCTTTTACAAATGGACTCCATTTTGAAGTGGGGTATTTTTCTCCTTCTCTTTTTGATTTCCCCTGAAGAAGCCTATTAAGGCGAAACCTGGATCCAAGTTGGGATTATGGGATTTTGGGACTCTGTTTCTATTGCATGGCGTGGTTGTTGAAGCTTTTTATAAAGATTAGAAGGACGAATGCACCAAGATCTTCAGGTGTTAAGTGACTGAATAATATTTTTACTGGTTGTGCTATTTTGTCACATATTATAATATATTTATTTATTAGGATTTTTTTTACCGAATTGTTGAAGGAAGCAAGAAGAACTCAAACATAATCTAAAGACAATTAAAGCAGTAAAAATATTCAAACAACAATACAAAGTATGGCATAATATGCTACATTACAATGTCAACACAATACACAATAAAATATTTTATTATTACTATGATGACATTTGTATCTCACATTATCCCGAACAAGCTCAGGTTCAATGTGGCTTCCATTCAAGAAAAACATCAAAAATATGATAGTCAGATAATTCACTATAACATTTTACAATATTAGGAATAATTGTGTGTTTGTCATGAAGCTAGGCTAGAGTATTGGTTATGTTGAAATAAAAGAGATGGTAACATTAGTTTATTGTCTTTTGATAAGATATGTACTTAAATGAAAAGCCTTTAGTAATTTACAGAATCTCAGATAATCTTCTAAGTACCTTAATTGCTTGGGTAGATAATTCCAAAGTTTGGTAGACTGATATGTGAAGCCTACAACAAGAATTGATTTGTAATAGACAGCATAGGGTATAATTATTTATTTCTTTATTTAAATTTCTAATCAAGTAAAAACTTGTACAGAGAGGTAGACTATTCAGTATTTATTTATTTATTTATGACATTTATATCCCACATTATTCCCGCCCAAGGGCAGGCTCAATGTGGCGTACAATAGTTAATACATTATGCAATTATAAAATAAAGAAAGAAATTTATGATACTGTAGGTACACTCAAGTCCTCAGTTTTGGATCCAAGATTTACATAATGGGAATTATTATATAGGAGATATTGCAACATACGTGAAAAATAGGAAAAAAAAGAAACCTGTGCGACAACAAAATGTCTTTCCATTAACAGAGCTTATTAATATATATATAAATGTCAATAAATCATTAACATTCTCTTAACCCCAAAGATCTCTTGGCTACAAGAAATTCTGTAAGATGTAAGGACTCAAAGAAAACATATTTTACCGACTGGTACTGGACTACACATTTACATGGGTAACGCAAATAAAAGGCAGCACCAATCTGAAGAACTCCTGGCTTAAGTAATAAGAACTGATGACCTCTTTTCAGAGTCTATTTTGATACATCTGGGAATATACATATTTTAAGTCCCATAAATTCCTTGTCTTTATTCTTAAAGAACATCTTCATCATCTATATTTTATCTGGAGTTAAAGCCACAGTTGCCAATAAAGTAGATGCAGAAATCAAATCTATGTCCAAAGACTCCAAAATTGCTGACACATCCAAATGAGGGTCAGCCTGTCAGTTGGGCTTCTGTTGTTGGCTTACTCGGTAAGTAGTATATTTGAGAGAAAGGAGGAATAGCATCGTCCAAAACCCCAAATATTTCTTTTATATACCTTCTCAACATTCCCCTAGGCATAACCGACAACACCTTGGGAAAGTTCAAAAATCGTAAGTTATTAGTTCTCAAGGAATTTTCAAGAGATTCAATTTTTGCATATTTGTTGTATCTTTTATTATAGTTGTTTGAATTTCTTGAATCTTAACAAGATCCTTTTCCTGAATCTCAACTTTCTCTGATATTTTCTTCATACCAGTATCTACTATTTCCAATTTCTCTTCTAACTTTTTTGTTTGTATCTCCAAGGCCTGAGTATGGGGACATAAAGCCTTACCCAGATTTACAATTAAAGCCCACAAACTATCAAGGGTAACCTCAGATGATTTTTCCTCCAAGAAATTATGAAAAAATGGCGTCTGTACATTGTCAGTTGAAAGGTTAGAAATAGATATCTCTTCATCTGTAGCCAGGAATAGCTCGTCGGGAATTTAAAAAAACTTGAAATTCCCTTGTTCTCTGATGGTTGTTCTTGAGCCCCCAGATGTTCCACCTTGGCTTCACTTCCTGACTGCAGAGAGGACGCCGCCGACACAGGAGAACTAGCACTTTGGGGCTGCGGGGGAGGAGCTCTATGATCAGGGCTCAAGGTTACATCCAGCACAAACATTGCTCCAGGGTCTCCACTCACCCTGGGCATCGCAGGCGTGCCACCAGCCCACCTAATAGACATTTTGGAACTCCGCAAGAATCCATAGGACCCGCCATTGGAGCAGGAGGGGGTATAATTTTAATAGACTACATAGGGTATAACCAAAGATGTAATGTATAGACAGAGTAACAGAAGAAAATAAGGGACTAATTTTTAAAAAGTTGCACATGAGGTCAGCAAGGTGCTTGAACATTATCTTAGCTACACGAGAGAGTCTTTTACTAAGGTACGCTTACGTTTTTAGCGCGTGCTAAAAATAGGCATGCGCTAAATGCTAGACATCCCTATAGGAATAAATTGGCATCTCTAACCTTTAGCGCACGCTTATTTTTAGCGCGTGCTAAAAACATAAGCGCGTCTTAGTAAAAGACCCCTAGGACTGCATAAGCATGTGCAGCCGATATCATTCATTGTGTGTGTGTGTGTGAGAGAGAGAGAGAGAGAGAGAGAGAGAGAGAGAGAGAGAGAGAGAGAGAGAATCAAGTTAGTTACTTCTTCCATTAAAGGCCTGGTTGAAAACCCAAGTTTTCAACTGCATCATGAAGTAGAAATAATCTTCTGCTAAGCGAAGTCTTTCAGGGAGTGCATTCCACAGTGTGGGGGCTACTCTGGAGAAGGCTCGCTTCCAAGTATCACATCGTGTAATGTCCTTTGGAGAGGGTGTGGTTAGGGAAACTCCTTGGGAGGACCTTAGAGCTGTATAGAGGGAGATCATGTTCCTTTAAGGGCCTAGAAGGTCAAACAGAGAGTTTTAAATTTGGCTCTGTATTGTACTGGTAGCCAGTGAAGTTTTTGCAAAAATGGTGTGATGTAGTCACGTTGCTTACAACCTTCTATTAGTCTTGCTGCAGCATTCTGAATCAATTGGAGCTGGTGCAAACTCTTTGTAGAGTGCATTACAATAATCCAGCCTTGATGTTATCATGGCCTGTACAACTGAGACAAGGCTTGCCTTCTCAATGTAAGGAGACAGGCAGCGTGGTTGTCACAAGTGATAGAAGCTGCTCTTGAAGGTTGCTTGGATTTGGGGGATCAGAGTAAGTGTTGAATCGAGCTGTATTCCAAAGTTACTGACTTGTGATTTGAGGGGGAGTTCATAATTCCCAAAAGAGATAATGGTAAATGAAGCGATACCAAGGTGTGTCATGATAGATAACAGTGGCCGTGTTTTTATGTCATTTTCATTGATATAGTCATGTTTGTTATCTGAGCACATCACACAAAAATGTTTTAAAATTATTTTTTATATATTGATTTTCATGGTTTAATAATTACACTAATGATATCAGCAATATACAATTGAAACTTCTTAATAGGCAACAAATTAGAACGTCATATAACCTAGGTATGACAAACACAATGTCAGCAGAAAGAAATGGCACACCTTAATAGGCACTCACTAAAACATTCAAATATACAAAGAACAATAAATTACAGCTTGCGTTCAAGTTTTCCATAGCTAAGATGGTTCTCTGGTGTCTGAGACTAACAGAATTGCACCACCTTGGCTAGCAAAGTCTGCAAACAGCATGGAATATACAGCACCCTGGGGGAAATAACTCTATGCCTATATGTAAATATACAGAATCAGCTTATGTTTACAAAGTGAATTTTGATAGTGGATGAGCATTTTAAGGTGTGATAGTCTGCTGACTTTAATGAATGGCAATGAAGAACAATTTTTATTGGTAGAAGAATTTTATTGAGAAATAAGACACATACTGTATATCCAATAGCATAAACCAGTAGAATAACAAAAAAACTGACTTCAGTGTCCAATCACTCCAGCAAACTAAAATAAGAATGACAATTCTTCTGTTTTTTTCCCAAAATGAGGTCAATGTAGAATAAGAACAATACACACTATACAACAGACCTTAAAGACAATGAAGAGCAATTTTGACAAATACAGGAATTTGATATTGATTTTTTTGACGAAGGTTTTAAATAAGTTAATCTTTTTTTTTTTGTATCGTTATGTTTATTGATAAAAGTTTTGGGGCCCTTTTACTAAGGTGCGCCAAAAAATGGCCTGTGCTGGTGTAGTCACGTGTTTTGGACGTGCGCAGGTCCATTTTTCAGCGCGCCAGCAAAAAAGGCCTTTTTTGGGGGGCCGAAAATGGACATGCAGCAAAATTAAAACTAGCGTGCATCCATTTTCAGCATGAGACCGTACCGCCACCCACTGACTTAGCGGTAAGGTCTCACACACATCAGCGCATGTACACTGCCGATTACCGCTGGGTAAGCGCCACATGATAAAAAATTTCTACTGCGTGTTTTGGATGTGTGTCAAAAATGGAATTACCGCCTGGGGCATGAGGTAGCTGGGCAGTAATTCCAATTTGACGTGCATTGTAGACGCTAAGGCGCCTACACGCCCTAGTAAAAGGGCCCCTTTGAGAAATTGCACAACAGAAGTAAAAGTATATTAACACACTGGAGTTCTCATTACTTCAAAAGTAACTAAAACAGAAACCAATCTAACTCAACACAAACAACTACGAACTTGCAAGTGTGGAGAAATCAACTGTCTCATCAGTGGACTCTGACTAAATAAGTTAATCTTCAGCAAATAAATGAGTATAGTTTGGATAACACTTTGGGGAGCACAACATTTGAAAATGTGATACTTCTTAAGAAAATCAGCCAACAGAACTTTCTAAACTGTTTTATTTTTCTGTGAGTTGGAGGTAATATCTGCCTATGCTCTTCAGCTGGCAGATTTAGGGGCAGTTTGAACCATGTTAAATATTTAGTCCCTAATTCTATATATGGTGTTCAAAATTGTGTACACAAATAAGGGCGCACATCCAATTTGTGTGCAATTGAATTGATAAATGAGCCAATTAGTGCTGATAATTGGTCACTAATAATCAATTACCAGTGCTAATTGGCAGTCATTAAAATTTGCATCCACATCTTTAGGCGCTGGGATCTACACAAAAATTTTACACTTGGAACCACAAAAGGGGCACGGCTATGGGAGGGGTATGGGTGGATCAGGGGCGTTCCTGGAATTTGCATGCAGTTTTACTGAATAGGGGAGATCCACACCTAATATAGGCATGGGAATGTACATCAAGTTTTAGTTGGTATAAATCCTCATGCCCACAATTGGCCACAGATCCCAAGCACCAAATGCTATTCTGTAAATGGCACCGAACTCTGAGCAACATTTATAGAATACGCACTTAGTGGTAATTTTTATTGGTGCCCAAATTTGGGCGCCATATATAGAATTGAGTCCTTAATGTTTGGTTTACCATACGGTAACAGCTAGTATAGAACCACATCAAGGTGCTTTGCACTGTGCGGTAAGTGCTTTTTATTTAGATTGTGAGCTCTTTGAGCTGGGACTGTCTTTTACGTGTATGGTGTACAGCGCTGCATATGCCTTGTAGCGCTATAGAAGTGATAAGTAGTAGTAGTAGCTGTAGTAATGTAGAAGCCTGCCCTTGCAGATCAGCAACACGGCCGCACAGGCTTCTGTTTCTGTGAGTCTGACGTCCTCACGTACGTGCAGGACGTCAGACTCACAGAAACAGAAGCCTGCGCGGCCGCGTTGCTGATCTGCAAGGGCAGGCTTCTACATGGAATGTTGCTAGTGGAGGAGTAGCCTAGTGGTTAGTGCAGTGGAACATGGAATGTTGTTACTATTTGAGATTCTGGAATGTTGCTATTACTTGAGATTCTACATGGAATGTTGCTGCTATTTGAGATTCTATATGGAATGTTGCTATTCCACTAGCAACATTCCATATTTAGATTGTGAGCTCTTTGAGCAGGGACTGTCTTTTCATGTATGGTGTACAGCGCTGCGTATGCCTTGTAGCACTATAGAAGTGATAAGTAGTAGTAGTAGTAGTAGTAGTATGCTGCAAATACTGAACACTAACCAACTAATGCAAAGTTAAGGTGGGTCCACTTACTTCCTCCTAAATAGGAGGCACTAAGGGGGGGAGGAGTTTAGTAAATAGTGCCAAAGTTAGGCTCTGGGAAGATCCATGCTAAGCTAGTATTCTGCTAAGGGTGTTCTGCTCACAGCACCCTTTGCAGAATACTAGCTTAGTGCAGATCTGATGGCTAACTTTAGGCATGAGTGCTTTTGACTGCTGAAATCTAGTGTAAATGCTGGTACACAAACAATGACAGTTGGATGTGTAAATTACACTATTCTATAATCTTGCGCCTAAATTCCTGGAATACCCGGACCCACTCATGTTCCTCCCATGGCCAAGCTTCCTTTTAAGTTTAAAGTCATAAAATTTAGGTACACGTTACTAGTTATCATTTCTATAGCGTTACTAGAATAAGGCCAGGGCCACCAAGAGATGAGCCAGGCCCGGGGCAGAACCAGACTGCCAGGCCCGCGGCAGAACTGGGCCGCTGTGTGCTGCCCCCCCCCCCCCACTTATGCCACCGCGCCCCCTCCTACCCCCCCTTACCTTTCTGTCTCTGCTTCCAAGGGGGAACATGGGCCCAGTGCCGGCAAGCCTCTTCCTGCCTGCCTGCTCCCATGGTCTGTCCTCGCCTGCTCCTGTCCATGCCGGGAGTCGCTCGGGACCCGGATGATTGCGTTAACACGATATCACGCTAATGCAACCATCTGGGTTCTAGGTGGCATGCAGGAGAGGACAGACCTGTAAGCAGGCAGACAGGAAGAAGCTTGCTGGTGCCGAGGCTGGGCACGGGGAATTCCTCCTCCCCACCCCCCCCATGGTGGCCTTGAATAAGGCAAAGGGCAGATCTGTGCGTAATTCCAAAAGAGTGCCAATGAACACCAATTATCGATTGTTAATGGCTCATCAACTACTTAGTTTGCGCACTGATCTGGACAACCTCTATAGAATCCGGAGGTGCTTCTGTGTTAACTTTGAAAAGAATACCACGTGCTAATGGAACTTTTAACATGGGTTCTATGAAGACAAATGCTGAGAATGGCCCTAATATATTTACAGCTGCCATGCAGTAATGTCCTGTGTTAAGTGGTGAGAATTAAATTTTACCATGGTTTAGTAAAAGGGCACCTTAATCAGAAAAACTAATGAGTTGGACGAGAAACGTCACCTTAATAATGGGTTGCTTTCTTATTAGGAGCTGGGCGCTTTTATGCTTGATTGTTGCACCACCAAAATCTTGTTGCTTCCAGGAACTAAGTCATCCATAAAAGCGATAATCGCAATTCTACTGCTGAAACAATTTTTATCATAAACAACAGTATAAACAAAAGATCAAACATGCAACTCCACAGAAAGAAGTCTAAATTCCAAACATTGTATTGTGAACTCCTAACCACCATTTAGGTAGCTTTAAGGCTGTGTTTATATCTGACTCCGTATGAACTGAAAAGAAGATAAGAAATTGATCTGGTCTTCAAAATACAATCCTGTAATCTAGTGAAGAAAATCGATATTGTTAGCTACACTCTTAGAATGCCTAACATCTAGAGGACTTTTGAAAAATGCCTAAATTGATGGAAACAGCATTTCTTCAGCTAAAAGTGGAAAACCGTGTCATTGCTTATTACAGAGAAAATCATTGAGAAAATGAGCGAAGGGACTGCTAAGTTAATAGATCTATTTTGGCTATGGTAGATTTTGATCATTTCTAGCTATTTTCTTTTTCAAAGCAAATAATTCATCATTTGAGTTGTTATGCTGATTTTCAATTCAGAATTCATGACTCATCGAGTTCCTGGGGCAGAGCTTCCAGGAATTCCATTTCTCTCTGCAACATATAAACTGCCATAGTTGCCAGGATTTAAGATACACTGACTGAAGACGTGCAATAAACTCACCAGTTACAGTATTTCCAGGAGAATATTTCTTTACAGAGAGTGTGGTGGATGCATGGAACAGCCTTCCAATGGAGATGGTAGAGACAAAGACAGTAACTAAATTCAAGGGTGTGTAACTATATTCAAGGAAGTGCAATCCCAGTGGTCCCTTTTTAGTAGTAAGAAGATAAGAATAGCCATAGTGGCTCAGACCTATTGTCCATCTAGCCCATTATATTTCTTCTAACAGTGGCCAATGCAGGTCACAAGTATCTGGCAAGTTTCCAGGCTACTGTACTGACCCAGGGATATGTAGCGGCTTTTCCCAATCAAAGCAGTTTATGGACTTTTCCTTCAGGAACTTCTCTAAACCTTTTTTTAAAGCCTGATGTGCTAACTGCTTTTACCACATCCTCTGACAAGTTCCAAACCTTAATTATTAGTTGAGTGAAAAAAGTGGAGTGGAGGAGTGGCCTAGTGGTTAGGGTGGTGGACTTTGGTCCTGGGGAACTGAGTTTGATTCCCACTTCAAGCACAGGCAGCTCCTTGTGACTCTGGCCAAGTCACTTAACCCTCCATTGCTGCAGGTACAAATAAGTACCTGTATATGATATGTAAGCTGCATTGAGCCTGCCATGAGTGGGAAAGCGTGGGGTACAAATGTAACAACAACAATAAAAAAACAGAACAAAACAAAACAAGCAGTTACAATACGTGCAAAATTGAAGTGAAATCCTTGGCGTCCTCATCTCAATAATCATTTCTCATGGACTGGTGGTAACTTCTGTCCTAGTGCCAGCATTCCAGTCACAGTCCTTCTGGTAGTTCACTGAGGGGGTCTTTTATTAAAGCTTAGCTCGAGTTATCTGTAGCAGGGCCCATTTTATTCCTATGGGCCCTGCTGCAGATAACTTGATCTAAGCTTTAGTAAAGACCCCCTGAACCTCTTTTCTCTCTTGAGGCCTCGAGTGTTCCTTAGGGAAATCTTTTGAGAGAATTGACTTCAACTTTGGTACTCCTTTTTTTATACCTCAGGCCTTACAAGGTTGTTTTATACTAAAAATTACATCATCCCATTAGACTGTCTTGGTCTCCTTGCAATACATTACTAATAGGGAAAATATTTTACAAATACACATCCACTTCTTCTCTCTTGCTAGCAGGGCTAGTTGTACCCTGGAAGCAAACTCTCTTTCATGCCCACAAAGGCTGAACTAATATCTGAGGCCAGAAATATTGGTAAAGGGTAGTCTTCTCTCACCTTACAAAAGCATAGGACTAGCACTGAAAATCACTGAAGGAGCAGGGCCGCTGAGGGGGGGGGGGGGGGGGGGTGCAAAATTCCCCGGGCCCGGCCTCCAAGGGGGAGCCCAGGCTCGGGCCCAGCGCCAGCTTCCAGATCTGTCCTCTCCTGCGTTCCGCCCTGGACCTGGATATTTACATTAACGCAATATCGTGTTAATGCAATCATCCAGGTCCCAACTCAAGGCACACTGGAGCACTGCAGACAGAGCGAGGGAGCAGTGCAGCAGTGACTCACAGACAGAAACGTGTGGGGCTGGGGGTGGGCAGCGGCCTAGGGGTGTGTGTGAGTGCGATGGTCCAGTCCTGGGCCCGGCTGTGTCTCTTGGTGGCCCTATGAAGGAGAAGAAAGGATCATAGTCCAATCTATTCTTTCACCTCAATTTGATTATTATATACAACACAATACAAACTATTACAATACAGAGTGTAATAAGCAAGGTGGTATGCCTGAGCAAACTAAGCCAAACAGCAAGGAATCAGGACCCTTCCCAAGGCAAGCACAGAACCCCTAGCAAGGAGGAAAACCAGGCATGGCCCCAGGAGGGGAGGGAACTCAGCCCTACTGTAGTATAGGAGTCAGTCCTTGAGAGCAGGTCAGCATGTAGATATAGCTCAATATCCCACCCTGGCTCAATAAACAATAGGTCATAGAACCACAGTGAGGCTTGGGAGGAGGGGATGGAGCTGCCTCTGCCTTACAAGGAAGATCCTGACATGGAGGGAGAGCAGGCACATGGAGCTTATGGAGAAAGGGGAACAGC
This sequence comes from Microcaecilia unicolor, assembly GCF_901765095.1. NCBI lineage: Eukaryota > Metazoa > Chordata > Amphibia > Gymnophiona > Siphonopidae > Microcaecilia > Microcaecilia unicolor. The sequence goes on from NC_044037.1 coordinate 35,112,513, forward strand.
ACCCTCTGGGGGAGAGACCATTCCTTCCAGGAGAGAAGGAGATAGAAATTTCAGCTCAGTGAACTGAGAAAGCAGGTTAGCAACTGAAGTCCCTGTGAATTGCTATGAACATACTCACAGAGCCCAGGAGAGGTACCGGGTTTGCTGTATTCCACTAGATTGTAAGCTCTTTGAGCAGGGACTGTCTTTCTTCTATGTTTGTGCAGCGCTGCGTACGCTCTGTAGCACTATAGAAATGCTAAATAGTAGTAGTAATAGTAGTAGTAGAAGAGGGAGAAGAGGCGGAGGTCCCAGTTTCAAAGAGCTGGGACCGGTAAACAGTATGTGAGAATTATCAAGAACTTCTGAGAAATATAAACTTCAATCTGGCAGTTTGTGGAATGTAATTTAACTCTTCCTGATCTTTGTGCTGGAGAGCTGTGTGGAGGGAGGGCAGTTTAAAACCCTTCCTGCATTTTTTTTTCCTTATGATGAACATTAAAAACTGAACTGTTGTGCTAGAAACTGGACTGGAGGGGTGGGGCAGTATAACCCTCCTGGTTTCCTTTTGAGAGCTTGTAAGGTTGGACTGTGAAATTGACAAACTCTGTAGAATTAGAAGGGAGCAATTAAGAGGTTTTTTTTTTCCTGATGCTTGGGGATTTTTGCTCTGAGATTGTTGACCACAAATCAAATGCAGTTTTTGTTTAAAGACTGCTTACTGCCCTGACCCCAGTAGGGGGAAAGGAGGAAAGCTACACAGTGTGTGACCTAGAATACAATTATAGGACTTCAGCTACTTTAATGAACTAAAAGTCAGGTATTTTGAAATCTACAAAGAGCTGGCTGTGGTTGGAACTTGTACCTTGCAATTGGAAGCTCTCTGCTTGGAGACCATATGGGAACAGTGGGCACTAAAGGGTTAAGAAGAGGCTTAAATGGGGAGTATATTGAATGGGACCAAGTACCATTTGTCCTATATGCCTGTAGGGAAAATATCCAGGCCTCCATGGAGGTCTTGCCTTTTGAGTTAATGTATGGGCGACAACCTCGGGGCTACTAGATATTTCAAAAGAACAGTGGGTGGAACCCGAAGGGGATCTTCAGATAGTTGTATCTTCCTTGAAAGATCTAAGAGACCATCTAAACAAGGTGTCTAAGGTAGCACAGGATCATTTGGAGAGGAGTCAGGAACGCCAGAAAGGTTATTATGACTGTAAGGCTAAGGTTAGAGCTTTCAAAGAGGGTGATAAGGTGCTGGTGTTAATCCCTAGTTCACCATATACGTTTACTGCCAGATGGAAGCGACCCATGATTGTAAAAAAGAAAAAAAAAACAACAAGTGGGCCCCTGTACTAGTGAACTATTAAATAATAGTGGGGAAAAGCAGATTTATCATATTACTGTCATAAAGCTGTGGCAGGAGAGACAGGCCCTAACAGCCTGCCTAAAAGAAGAGGAGACCGAGGACTGGGCGTGAATCCCAGTATTAAGCACAATTATATAAATTCCAACAATTTATTTATTAATTTATGACATTTTTACCCCACATTAGCCCGAGAGTGACTCAGGTTCAATGTGGCTTACATAACAATTAAATGAATGATACATATTAAAAGTTACATAAAGAGATTATTAAGTAAAATAAATAATGCTGTACCATTGGCTTTGTAAAACAAATATAACATATGTGGGTGAATTAACCTGGATGCAACTGTTCTTAAGGGTAGATGGATAGAGAAGAAGATTAAATCATAATTAAGTTTGTAAACAAAGAAGTGATGATGAATAAATATGGGTACAATTAGGGCTAGATAGGATTAGGGAGGAAAGAAGAAGTGAAATTAATTGCATGACTGGATAATGTCAAATAGAATTCTTTGTTTTCTGAAAGGCTAAATTGAAAAAAATGAGTTTTCAGTAGGTTTCTGAAGGACAGGTAATCATCATCTGTGCATTTAATTGTTTTTGGTAGAGAATTCCAAATTTTAGTACCTTGATATGAGAAACTGGCATTGTAAATTGTTTTATAGGTTACATTCCAACAAATGGGGGAATGAAGAATCAGATATTCTCTGGATGATGATACAGCATTACGTGGGGGTATTTCAGTGAGATTGTTCACATATGATGGAGCAGAACCACATAGAATTTGTTGAATAAAAACACAGAACTTGGTTGGTAACCAGTGAAGAGGAGTTGCTTTGGTGAAGTGAGATGATCTACATATGAGGCATGCAGCGGCATTTTGAGCAGTTTGTAATTTTTTGATAAGGCCACCTTTAATTCCTGCATCAATGGAGTTGCAGTAGTTGAATTTTGTTAGTACTAGGGATCAGTGGCGTTCCTAGAGGGGCTGACACCCGGGGCTGATCACCGATGCGCCCCGCCCCCCGGGTGCAGCGTCCCCCCCCCGGTGCAGCGCGACCCCCCCAGCGAAAGGACACCCCCCACCCCAGCGAAAGAACCCCCACCGGGTGCATGCCGCTGGGGGGGGGGGGCGCGCGCTGATCAGCGTTGTTCGTTTCCATGCTCCCTCTGCCCCGGAACAGGTTACTTCCTGTTCCGGGGCAGAGGGAGCATGGAAACGCCCCCCCCCCCCCCTTGGTACGCCACTGCTAGGGATTGAGCCAAAGTATGAAAGACTGGTTTAGTGAAAAAAGGTCTTAATCTCAATAGTTTCCAAAGTGAAATAAATACACTTGAGACCACCTTAGAAACTTGACTTTCAAGGGTAAGGAATTGATCGATCATGATTCCTAATATTTTCATTGATGAGTCAAGGGGATAAGCAATGTTCTCTAATGTAAAATTTTTAAGATTTATAGGGTGGGGGTGGGGGTTAGTTACTATTAGAAACTTATTTTTTTTCAGTATTGAGTTTTAATTTAAAATTAGATGCCCAAGATTCTATTAATTTGATGTCTAATTTGATCGAGTTCGTTGTTTCATATAATTGTTTAGAGAATGGGATACAAATGTTGGCATCATCAGTGTAAATGAAAGACGAACGACCATTTATTTCTAGTACATTACCTAGGGAGATCATCATGACATCGAACAGGATGGGGGACAGAAGAGAACCTTGAGGTACTCCACAATCAGGAGACCATGTTGAAGAAATTGCAGTTGATTGTTTGACTTGATATGACCTGGACTTTAGAAAGCCAGAGAACCATTTCAGGACAGCTCCACAGATTCCATAATGGTCGAGGATATTTGGAAGACTATTATGGTCAACAGTGTCAAAGGCACTAGACATATCAAACTGAAGTATTAATATTTTATTACCAATGCTCAGTTCTCTTCTGAAGATGGCTAAGAGGGTAGTAAGAACAGTTTAAGTACTATAAGAGGGTGCATAGGCGCCCGGTATTAGAGGCTTGGACAGGCTAAGCCTCCCCTGCTGTGCTCTGAGGGGTTTAAATTGTTGATTTACCTCCATCCTCACAGCAGGAGCTGCAGTGAAAGCCCTCTAGCCTTGTCCAGTTGTAGAAATTGGTTTATGGTTTGTTTACCTTACTGCTGGGAGAGCGGGGGGGGGGGGGGGGGGGGGGGGTGGCTGGAGGTGTCCTGGGTTGCCAGGGAGATATTTAACCAGGATGACTTCCTGACCTGCACTGAGGATAGATAGCAGCAGAATCACTGGGCCAGCATGATCAGACAAAGGTAGAAAAGATCATTTTATTTTCATTATAGTGTTTGGAATATGTCCACTTTGAGAATCAGGTGCTCAACATTAAAAGTTTATATTTATTTACTTATTTATGGCTTTTTATCCCACATTAAACATGAATTAGGGTGTTTTGTGGCTCTACATGAGAATTGTGATTATATGATCCCCTGTTTCATATTGTTGATGGTCTGCATTTTCCGTATGGGTGGTATATTGGTGTATTAGGTTCTGCCCAGTGTAATATTTATGGTACAGTAAGGTTCTGAGTGTGTTTTTGCACAAAGTTGTGCATAGTGTTTTGCAGTTGAGCAATTGTGCTTAGAATATGCTTTGAGCAACCACTTTATTCTTTGACATATGATACATATCTAATATCTAAATTTAATAAAAGGTATTAATTGTGACTTTTATTTTTATTTATTTATTTTTTCTGTGTGTTATCAGACAATTATGGATTTAAGCTCCACCCCTGGCCCCACCCCTAACCCCACCCCCTTTAGCCTCCCCAAACAGTTGGGCCACCGACCACCTATGAGAGGGTGTAAAATTGGATTGTGAGCTGTGCAAGATGGAATGGAGTTGAACATATTCCATTAGTTGTTGCAAGACAAGTCCTTCCATAACTTTAACCAATAGAGGAATTGAGGCCACTGGTCTATAATTGAAGGCTATACTTAAGCTTGCTTGGGCATTCTTTGGTATGAGAGTAAAAATAATATTACCATTTTGAGAGGGAAACAGACCCTGAGATAATATCAGAGTAAGATCTGAATGTAAATAATGGATGAATAGATTACGAGCTGACCTGAGTAGGCAACTAAGGCATGTGTCAAGTAGGCATTCTGATTTTACATAGTTGAGTAGGATGTGACTTGGAGCACCATTTACAGAATAGCGCTTAATGCATTTTTTTCGGTTTCCAAATTTAGGTGCCATATATAGAATCTAGGCCTATTATAAACCAGTCTGAATGAAACCTTGATTACTGTTGGTGGTATATATGATTTTATAGACAAATAAATAAAATGTGTGTTACTTCTCAAAAGCTGTTTACACGTATTAAGTATTAATGCTCTTAAATTAGCTCTCATTAGGATTAACCTACACCTACAGTATATAAAAGAGATAACAAGATGAAAAATATTAAAAAATAGTTCATTACATATTACAGCAGCAAAATATTATACACCTTAAAATGTGCAAAATGTTAACGCAGATCTGTTAAAGAAAAAAAATACCTGAATACAGCTGGGGAGATTCAGTTGCATCTTTGCATTACTGTAATTATGGATACATTTACTTAACCCTCTGCAGTAATATGTGTCTTGTTTTCATATCATTATTTGTTTACACCGGAGTATGCAAACGACTCCGGTAATATGTAAGCCACATTGAGCCTGCAAATAGGTGGGAAAATGTGGGATACAATTGTAACAAATAAATAAATATCATTAACATCTGTAGCTATCAGGTGCATTAATCACCACCTTTATGTTTCTGTTTATTGGTGAGGTTGATATCGCTTTTCGTAACAAATCACCAAAGCGATTCCTAGTCAAAAACAGGAACCATAAATAGGACAGCACAGAAGAAGAGAGAAGAGTCTGAGTCCGGGGGAAGGCAAGAGAAAATAAATGAATATTGAGAACTGCATTGAATTTCATGTAAGAAGACTGAGCATGGAGCAAAATGGGCAGAGTGTTCCAGAGGATAGGGGCTGTACAAAAGAATGTTTTCTTGACTCTAGTCTGGCACATGCCAGTTGGAGAACTTACAGACAATGATTATAACAGAAACGAAGCGACCACATAGGAATGTGTGGAGTAACCTGGGAGTGGAATGCTGGTATAGAGGGCTCTGTGGATGAACACCAGAATCTTGAAATGAATTCTGTAAAATACCGAAAGCCGGTGGTGCTGGAACAGCAGAAGTGTAATGCAATCAAACTTGCATGCATGACATAACATAATGGCCATATTTTGGACAGATTGTAGCCATTGTACTGCAAATTCTATATAGTGTGACTAGAGTTCTGTGCGTAAATCTGGGTGTGTTTTGATTTGCGCGTGCAACTCAATTGGTTAACAAGCCAATCATCAACAATAACTGGATGTTAACAAGCAATTATCGGAACTAATTAGAATTTACACACACTACATGCCAAACGTATTGTATGAAGCAGTCCGTGTAAATTCTACTGTGTGGCCATGGGAGGACCATGAGTAGGTCATGGGCATTCCTAAAATTTACACGCAGTGTTATACAATAACCTGCTCCACACCTAAAATTACAAGTGGGCATTTACACCAGCTTTTCATTGGTGTAAATAGCTGTGCCTAAATTTTAGTCGTGTGGACGGCGCTACGCATATTCTACTAACAGTGGTGTCTCCAGACAGAAATATTTAGGGTGGCAGCAGAAGGGCAAGCCAAAGCGACATTTCCACACATGATGTCCACCACCACATCACACACCAGCGGCGTACCAAGGGCGGGGCGGTCCGCCCTGGGTGCACGCTGCTGGAGGGGTGCAGAGAGCAGCCGCGTGCCTGTCGGCTCCGCTGGTTCCCTGCTCCCTCTGCTCTGGAACAAGTTACTTCCTGTTCCAGGGCAGAGGGAGCAGGGAGCCAGCGGAGCCGAGAGCCGCGCAGCTGCTCCCAGCAGCTAAGAATGCTCCCGGGGGGGGGGGGGGGAGTGGATGCGCCAGGGGGGGTCGTGCTGCACCCGGGGGGGGGGGGGTGCATCAGTGATCTGCCCCGGGTGGCAGCCGACCTAGGATCGTCACTGTCACACACCCTTTCTACAACCCCCATTTAAATTAGCAATATAAGACAGCAAGCCCTCCCCCTCCAGCTAGTTTCAGCTACCAGGTAAAACTAAAATGATAATTGATAGCACCATTCAATAAATTCTGCTGTGTGGTGTGGTCTGGATTCTCTAAAGGATTGAACAGAATCTCAATATAAACCCTGAAGCTCTAGTTCGGTATCACAAACTCCATATTCCCCAACAACACATCATAAAAAAAAATATTGAATTGTGATTATCTACTACTACTTATAATTTCTATAGCGCTACTAGATGTACGCAGCGCTGTACACTTGGGAGCAGCACATGCTTCTTCCATTGCCAGACATTTTGATTAAATCAGATGGGTTTTTGTTTATGCAACAACTCTACAGATTGTGGATACCACTAGTCTTGAACATTTTTATTTTGGGTGCCAACGGCCTACTTTTTAAATACGACACTTAGGGCTCTGTTTGCTAAACCACGCTGTAGGTGCGCAAACTTTTAAGCGTGAGCTAAAAATTAGTGCGTGCTAACAACAGAGACACCCATGAGCACACGCTAAAAGGTTTGCACACCTACAGCACAGCTTAGTAAACTAGTCCTTAGCAAAATAGCACAAAACCCTGCAAAGACTCATTCAAAACCTATATAACAAACTTAGGGCCCCTTTAACCAAGCTGCAGCAAAAGAGGGCCTGTGCTAGCATCGGCGCATGTTTTTCACGCACGCTGAGGCCCCCTTTTACTGCAGCGGGTAAAAGAGAAGTCTCTCTTTCCTGCAGGAAATGGCTGTGCGGCAAGTAAAGCACTTGCCATGTGGCTATTTCCAGGGGGAGCCATTACCGCCACCCATAGCAGCCCTAGCCCACCTATGAAAAGGCAGTGCTATAAATATTGTACTAGACCCTAGAGCTTCAAAGTATCAACTACTGGGAAACTAGAATAAACTGTACTGTTACAGATTGCTACACAGACACTAAATGCTGGCCCTGAAAGGAAATGGCCCCGAGTATCTGAAGAATAGGATGATCCTCCACACACCACCAAGGACACTAAGGTTCTCCCAAGGACTTTCACTAACTACAAAAGACATTACACGATGTGATACCCGCAAGCGAGCCTTCTCCGGAGTAGCCCCCACACTCTGGAATGCATTGCCTGAAAGGCTCCGCTTAACACAAGACTACCTCTACTTCAGGAAGCAGGTGAAAGCTTGGCTCTTCAACCAAGCCTTTAACGGAAGAAGTAACTAACTTGTTAGTCTCACTCACACACACAAGGATTGACTCGGGCTGCACATACTGCAGCGGGACATGTTTATCCACTCCTACCCTAGCTGAGATAATATTTAACCATCTGTCTGACCTCATGTGCAACTTTCTTCAAATCAATCACCTTACTTTCTAATTCTTCCTACTTTCTTACTCATCTATATGTTACAACTTTGCCTTACCCTTCACTACCAATTATAATGCTCTAGTACATATTGTGTTGTCATTGCAAATAGTATACCATGCCATACTTTGCATTGTTGTTCGAATATTTTTACTGCTCCAATTGCCTATTGCTCATGTTTGATCTCTTCTTACTGTGCACACCGCCTTGAGTGAATTCCTTCAAAAAGGCGGTAAATAAATCCTAATAAATAAATAAAATAAATAAATAAGTGCTAGCAGAATCCATCACCTCAGTCACACATGCAGAACATGGATAGACCCTCATATGATAAAGAATAGAGAACCACAAAAAAATGAAATAGGATGGGATTTGAAGTATGCCTTTCTGTGGTTATAACCAAAATGTTTTACAAATTATATACAGGTATTTATTTTGTACCTGGGGCAATGAAGGGTAAAGTGACTTGCCCAGAGTCACAAGGAGCTTCTAGGGTTGGCCAGTGATCACTAACCAGTGGTGTGCGGTAACATTTATAGCAGGGGATTCAGTAGATGTGCTAAATGTTTGTACAATACATATCCTTAACTAAGGTTAATGTACTCATCACTGTTTGTGCTGAACAATGTCACGTTTTGGTCTCTTTCTGAGAGTCACCTATAAAATTTGACACTTCCCCTTTTGACTTCTGTGTTGATTTGAAGAAACTTAAGTTCTGTATCACCATCACCTTTCTGAAATCTATGCTTAAAGAGTTACACACAGATTGATGACTAGCACTGTTCCCATTCATCACAAAAATTTTAAATATTATTACCCCATTATGGGCTTCTTTTACAAAGCCACGCTAGTGATTCCCGTGTGGTAAATGAGAGGAAAGCCATAGGAATTGAATGGGCTTCCTCTCATTTGCCAAACCGAGAATCGGTATCACGGTTTTGTAAAAGAGGCCCTATATCCCATAGGAAGTAGAAATGGTGGGGGTACTGGGCTATATGAGCAGAAAGAAGTAGCACAGTAGCGGCAGGAAGAGGTGGCAGGAGACCACTGATAAACTTAGAAGGAGGGGGGAGATGTATTTTCAAAGCACTTAGGCTTACAAAGTTTTATAATAACCTAAGGAACTTTGTAAGTCTAAATGCTTTGAAAACAAACTCTGTGTGTTTCTTGATTTGGCTCCCTAGGCAACATATATTTGTGGCCCCATCCCCCACCATCATTTCATCTCTCCAGAAGTAGCAGCAAAAAGTAAGGTATGATAACATTATAGCTTGTGAGTGAGCATGGGGACTATGCAAGCACGTGCTTCATGGTTAGAGCTGAGGAGCTGCCAAGTTACCCAGTTCCAGGAGGGAAATTTTGAGCCAGTCTTGGTTTTCTGCAACCCTGTGCTGGTGCATTATGGGACCTGAAGTGCTGAGTTCAGTGGTGGTATCAGGGACTACAAATCGAGCACTGAATTGGGATATAAGTTCAAAAATAGGACTGACCAAAAAGTCTCCCACCTGAGCTGGTTGACTTGGCAGCTCTGCAGCAGCGGGCTGAAAACCAAAGAAGATGGGCAATTCACATTCACTCTCTATTGCATCTGATACAAACTAAAGATTCCAAGGATGGACTGCCTGAAAGAGTAAGATTTAACGGCAGTGTGTCCAAGATATAAATTTACAAACCTTTACATGTTAAAAAAAAAAAAGGTTCACAAATGGAAAACGCAAAATAAAATAATTTAGGGGTTTTTTTTTTAAATGCTTCAGAAGGAATACAGGCAGAGTGGAGGCAGCATTAAGAATGTGTTCAAAGGAATTTGCCCAAGTAATTAATAGTTAATAGGGAAAATTCCATGGGCTGAAAATTTCTCTTCACTGAACTCCTTCACTCCAGCCCAGATTTTCAAAGGGAAACTTTATATCAGAGCGTCCTCACCAGAGACACAGAAATATACACAATTGCATGCACTTTCTATCTCTCTTTTCTAGTGTTGTCCTGCTGCTCATGTGTTAATTCAGTTAGTGCCCCCTCCCCCCGCTCCACCATCATATAAAATTCTGGCATTTGCTGCCAGTCCTTTTCCTCAACTGAAGCTTGTTTTCAACAATCTCGCCCCCCCCTCCTTCCCTCCCAACCGCAGAAAACTCACCCTCTCTCTCCTAAGACTCCTCGCAGGACTCAACTTCACCCACACCATCACAGCCCATGCAAGGTTGCCAGATGGGCGGTTTTCCCGCCCAATTGGGCGGTTTTCCGCAACCCGCTGCGGGAAATTTCTGACCGCTGTGGGTTGCGGTTTTTTGGGCTGCTTTTTTTTTCCTGGGCGCTTTTTTTTTCTCTTCCGGTGCTGCAGTTTTTCACTCCACAGGGGTGTGGTTTGTGACATTGGGGGCGTGGTTAGTGACGTGGGGGGAGTGGTTAATGATGTCAGGGCGGGGCTAGTGACATCAGGGGTGGGGCTGGTGATGGCAGGGGTGGTGCTGATGTCGGCGGAGGTGGAGCTGATGACGGCGGGGGCAGGGTTGATGATGGCGGGGGCGCGGTGTGAAATTTTGGGCGGGTTTTGACACTGGTTAATTGGCAACACTGAGCCCATGCAGCTCAGCCCATCCTTCTTGTGAATAGAGCCTTCCCAGTGGCTGGATTCTACCATAGGCTCTGCACTGGAACAGGTGGGAAATGGAGAGCTGTAGTGGGCTAAACTCTGAAAAATATCCACACACTTTAGCCATCCTTCTGACCTGGAGACAGATAATTTACAATTTTTTAGAATCCTTAAAAAAAATCTAGACAGTTAGCAATCTTAGTCTCTTGAATCCTGGGCACATCTGACAAAATCCCCCCTAAACTTTTGGAGATTCAATGTACCCACTGAAGGCCCTGAGAGGCGGGATTACTCTTGCCCCAATTGTGCTGTTTGCTCTGTTGCTGACAAGGGAAGAGACCAACTGAATCAAAGGTTAAAAAAAAGCATGTTGGAAAGCAGAGCTGGGCTGGGGAGGGGAAGGGGATTCAGAGACTCGTTTGAATGCCATGGTTGCAGTTGGAGGGGGCCACTGTCACTAGCACTGCACACCACAAACTGGAAGGTTGAAGGACTGCTAGGGGACGGTGAGGAAAGTAAATGAGAAGAGGTGCCTGTGGGAACGTGAAGGAAGAGGGTGAGATCCCTGACATTGAGTGAGGGAAGGAGGGAGGGTGGGTGGTGAAGATGCCAGGAAAATCTGGGGTGCAAAGGGGTGGCAAGCCATTTTTTTTCACAGAGCATGGAAACCAGCCTTAACAGCAGGGAGTTGAATGACAGCTGGTAGTCTGTGATGATCCCAGGTACTTAAAAGATTACTTTGTTGATATACTGCCTTTCACACACATCCCGATTCTCTCTGGCGGTGGTCATTTCGGGCACGTAAGAAAAGCACATCCAAAAAGGACGCCCATCACAAAATCTGAAGAAAAAAAACGTCCAAGTGTTCGTCAGGGACGTCCTTTTTATTTTTTTAGAGTGACATGTATGAAGCCATCTTTGGCATGCACAGAGCAGCCAGCATAACGATTGGCTGCTCTGTGCACGCTCAACTGGCCAACTGGCTTCCCCTCCTTAGGAAGGAAATCGCATGCAAATGAACTAACAGCGAGCAGCTAATTTGCATGTGATTTCCTTCATGCATGCCCGCTTTTTACCGATTCGCTAAGGGATCGGTAAGGGAAGGGCACTTTCCATTCAGTTAGTGCATCTGGCTGTCAGATTGTTGTTTCTAAACTATTCATATGAGGCACTTCAGTCTCACACCTCAGAACTCTGCATCCTGTTCAGAGCTCTGGCATTTACCTGATCTTCCTGAAGGCAATTTTCCAACAAGTCCCATAGGTTGTAAGTGTAAGCTGGTGCCTATTTTAAAGCTGGTTTATAAAACACATAGCTGCCTCGGTCTTTAGAAAATCGCTTCACACAGCTTTCACTATCAGGTATAAAAGGCACACAGGAGTAGCTATAAATGATCATGAGTAGCCATCCTGGGTCAGACCAGTGATCCATCTAGCCCAGTATCCTGTTTTCCAAACAGTGGCCAAGCCAGGTCACAAGTACCTGGCAGAAACCCAATTAGCAGCAACATTCCATGCTACCAATCCTGGGGCAAACAGTTGCTTCCCTGTGTCTGTCTCAATAGCAGACTATGGACTTTTCCTCCAGGAATTCGTACAAAACTTTTTAAAACCCAGATACGCTAACTGCTGTTACTCCATCCATCAAAGAGTTCCAGAGCTTAACTATTCGTTGAGTGAAAAAATATTTCCTTCTATTTGTTTTAAAAGTATTGTCGCGCAACTTCCTTGAGTGTCCTTTAGTCTTTCTCCCCTCATCTGTCTCTTTTCCAAGCTGAAGAGCCCTAACCTCTTTAGCCTTTCATCATACGAGAGGAGTTCTATCCCCTTTATCATTTTGGTCGCTCATAGCTGAAGTATTTGCAAAGATGTGTATTGTATAAACCACATGAGTTCTTTTGTGACTCCACCTGCGCTTCACTTCTGTGTGCACTTTTACATGTGCAACCCATGAGGTAGTTTTCTAAGAGATCTTTATATGCATAAAACAGGACTTCTCTCTGAAAATCCTTTACAAAAGTATCCCTAAATGCATATGGATTGATGCTGTACAGTCTCTTTTTTTTTTCCACCAGTTCCCTATTTCTACCCTTACATCACTTAAAACTGGTACATTCTTCATCTGTGTTATGTATAATCTACCTGCTACTTACTTACATCCTCTTTTCTCTCTCTGTTTTTGTTCCTTCCTACTCTCCAGGCTCAGCCCACGCTGTTAGTTATATCTAATCTAGAAAATATCCCTATATGCCTTTTCATCTTACTCCCCTCTGGTGTGGAGGAGTAGGTTAGTAATTAGAGCAGCAGGCTATAATCCAGGGAAGCCAGAGTTTCAATTCTACTTTTCCTCAGGCATGTCAAGCCTTTCTCTATTGCTTTAGCTGGGCCCTTCTCTGAAAGCTGGGGAAAGGCAGGGACAGATCAAACTCCTCGGGTATACATATAAAGTATCACATACCATGTAAAATGAGTTTATCTTGTTGGGCAGACTGGATGGACCATTCAGGTCTTTATCTGCTGTCATTTACTATGTTACTATGTTACAAATCAAGTTGGGACGCCTCAAGTTCTGCCTAATATTTAAGAATAGCATCTGCCAACATAGAGCCTGTTTTAAAATAGACAGAGGAATGGACATTTATGAGCCAGTTATGTGCAGTGGGAGCAGCCATTTTGGAACTATTAATATCTAAAATATCAATGAGATCAAAGTGGGCACATAAAAATCTACTTTCCGGCACATACAAGTGTATGTTCCCAGCACATATATGTTTGTCAGCCATTTCAGAAACATACACATTGTTTTTCCCCAATGCTGTCACAGATTCTGTTATTCCTTACCAGTTTCACTTTTGGGGGGGGGGGGTGAGGGGGGATATAAACCACTGGGGGATTAAGGGAGAAACATCTCTTAAACCAGTGTTCTTCGACATAAGGCACAGGGGCCAAATGGCAGCCCCCCCCCCCCCCCCGGAGACCTCTGGAGCAGCCCTCATCATCGTTACTCTGGCTTTTTTTTTCGGCCAGTCATTGCTTCTCTGTTCAAGCTCATGGCAGAAAGGGGGGATTGGATGGAAGGAAGAGCCACATGCTTGACGGACAATACTGTATATTTCTCAATAGACAAAGGGAATGTATTTGAAAATGCCCACCTCCTTGAGGTTATACACAATAAAAAGTTTGAAGGCAGGCTAATAGGGTGGATGTCATTGGCCTCATATGGGAAGATATTTGGCAGCTCTCCTTCAGCTCGTTTGGATCCAAAGTGGTCCTGACTTAAAAATTTGTGAAGACCACTGCCTTGAACCCTTCAGTGGAGAAACTGCAAAATATGAGCACTTTTCTGAAACCTAAATGTCCCTGGTAGCAGGTGTAAATCATAACATCAATCTGGTTGGACATAGAAATGTATTCTCCTTCCGAAATGGGGAAGACACATTTATTTTCTAGGCCCACCTTAGTCCTGTCCAAGACACACCCAGACCAAGCCCTCTTGTTTTCGTGTTTTAGATGTATATATCCCAGCGTTGTGATATCAAGATTTAGACATGTATGCAATATACACATCTACATGCTAGTTTATGCATGTCAGAAACATGAATAGTGTTTCCAAACAAGCACCATAATATGCAAGTGGGCTGATTAGTTAGTTTTACATTATTGGTTTCCGGTTGAGTTTTGAATTAAATTTAAGATTTTACTCTTAATACATGTGGAAGCGAATTTTCAAAGCACTTAGACTTACTAAGTTACTAGTAACCTATGGAGCTTTGTAAGTCTAAGTGCTTTGAAAATTAGCCCCAAGATATATTATGAATGACTTTCTGCCACACTTGTGTCATTAGTTAGATCTTATATTTCTAATCGAAATTTGCGTTCTCAGGATGTGCTCCTTCTGGAGGTTCCAAGTGTAAAATAGGCCCGCCTGAATAGAACTAGGTGGATGAGCATTTTTTTGTAATTGGCCCACAACTTTGAAGGGGAAAAGGGTCTTTATCTCGCTTTCAACGTTTATTGAAAGCCTATTTTTTACTTTGGGATTCTATGAGAGTCCTCTAGGGGCTTTGGTAGACTTTGTTTTACTTTATTTGAAGATTTTGAATGTGTGTCTCTTTTAGGGGCGGACTGGCAACTGGTCAGTGCCCGACAGCCCAGAGGATCTAAGGGGTCCAGAGATTCTCTCCACCCCAGAGCCTCAGTTGGCCCTCTCTGGACCCACCTTGAAAGGCCCTGGTGGTCTAGTAGCCTCTATGGGGGCAGGAAATAACCCCACTCTTTCCTGCCTGCTGCCGCTACTCTGTCCAACACCGCTGTGTCTTACAAATGGCTGCCAAGACTTCCTTTGGCAGTCTTGCAAGACTATCAAGACCTGCAAGACTACCATGGGAAGGCTCAGCAGCCATTTTGGAAACACGGCAGCGCTGGGCAGGAAAGGATGGGGTTCTTTGTGCCTTATTTATTTATTTATTTTATTACATTTATACCCCGTGCTTTCCCACACATAGCAGGTTCAATGTGGCTTACATAGTAAGTAGAGTTACAAAGTCTAGTAAGGAGAATATTACAAACTGTAGTAAACAAAGTAATAGTAAGGTTTAGAGAATATGCAAATTGAACATTAAGAGGTAAGCAAAGAAAGATAAGCAAGGGGAAAAGAGATAAGGAGGGTTATGGTGTAGGGAAAATGAAGAAAAGATTGGGGATGAGCAAAGGAGATTGAGAGACATGGTCTAAGGTGTAATCATCATTTATTTTTGTTGCATTTGTGTCCTGTGCTTTCCCACTCATGGCAGGCTTAATGTGGCTTACATGGGGCAATTGAGAGTTAAGTGACTTGCCCAAAGTCACAAGGAGCTGCCTGTGCCTGAAGTGGGAATTGAACGCAGTTTCTCAGGACCAAACTCCACCACCCTAACCACTAGGCCACTCCTCCACTCATCAAAACAGGTGTCATGTGAGTGGGCTTATAAGGTTATGTAGGGTCGTATCCATCTAGTGTATCCTATTACTAGTAATAGTTCACAGAATGTTCATACAGTTTCTTCTAAATTAGATTCATTGACAACCTTGTTGAAGGCACACAATCTGGTTTTAATTCCAGGGAAGACATGTACAGTACTGTTTACTAGAACAGGATCTCCTGCTCTGCAGCACTCTCTTTTTATGGCAGGCAGTCAAATTACTTCTGCTCTGATTATGATCTTAGGAGCTGTATTTGATCAAAATGTGACCTTTTGTGCCCAGGTTTCTCAGGTAGTGCAGCGGACATTTTATAGACTGTGTATGCTATATTCTGTTTGTAATCTTTTTACTAACTCTGCTTTCTGTGTTCTAATACATTCATTTGTTACGGCCCAAACTGATTATTTCAACACCCTTTACATCAGTATGCGTCAATCTGACATTAAGCCTTTACAAATAGTGCAAAATATGCCAGTGAAAATGTTGACAAATTCATACAATTATGATCACTTTTTTCCTTTATCGAGACAGGAATATTAGTTGCCTATTTCTTTTAGGATACGGTTTAAACTCCTTTGTTTGGTCTTTAAGGCCTATAGTACGGGTATCCTATCATACCTTGCTAGTTTATTACTTCCCTATGTTCTAGTGCGATCTTTGAGATAGCTTGATAGTTCCATCTTTTCAGACTTTTTGTTTGGAAACTGTGCGTTCAGTATAGTTGGTCTACTATAAATGACTGTACATTTGTCCTTTAGATTGTAAGCTCCTTTGAGCAGGGACTGTCCTTCTATGTTAAATTGTACAGCGCTGTGTAACCCTAGTAGCGCTTTAGAAATGTCAAGTAGTAGTAGTAGTACTATCCTGGAATGTCATGCCAATTTATTATGGTTAGAAGAGTCTTTTCATATGTTTAAATCATATTTGTTTCAAGAAGCTTTTGAGACTTAGTTATGATGAGTTTTCCTTTTCTCTCCTTTGTTCGCCGGTCTTTGCTTGGGGCCAGGTTTGTAAGCACCAGATAGGATGTGATATGATAAATTATGATGCTGTGTTGTGGTTAGTGCTATATTGTATGCTCAGCTTTGTTTTATCTTTGTTTTTAATCTTTCCTATTTTTATCTGGCGTGCTTTTTCTTTTCTTTTATGTTTTATAATTTTGATTGTAAACCACTCAGAAGGTTATTCCCATGGGTGGTCGATCAAATTTTAAATAAAACTTGAAACTTGAAAACGTGAAACTAAGGTTACAGTATGATACAAAAAATGAAATTCCAATAATCTTTTTGAAGATGTTAACTATGTAATTTTGCCAAATAAAGATGGGAATTCACTTCCACCTGAAGACTGGGATTTAATTACTCCACTTTCATGACATGCTGAAAGTAAGTTATAATTAAGGAACAAGTAGATCTCTGTGCAAGAGAGCAAACAACCTGTCAGAATAGTATTATTTTATTCTTTTTAAGAATTATTTACTGCCTTTTGGGGGAAATTCATCCAAAGTGTTGTATAGATCAAGTACAACTAGGCATAGTTCATTTTTTAATGGATTTGCTCACACCTTTCAGTTACTTTACTTTCAGTTATCTTACAATTATAATGACAATATGACCACAATAAAATACTCAAATATCGGCATATTATCCAATTAGAGTAATAAGGTAAACTTGAAACTAGGCAAATTAAATCATAGTAATAGAATAATATGATACAGTGTCAACACAGCATGCATTAAAACAACACAGTAAAGTAGTTTTTACTTCACAATGAATCTATTTTATACTTTTTCTCTCTTCTGTTATAATTAGGAGTTCCTTTCCTGAAAAATATTTTTAATATTGTGAACTGCTTTGCTCGTTTTTTTGGAACAGGCAGCATAACAAGCCTACTGACTGGGCCAAAAAAAGTAATGGCGCTATAAAATATTAAATACGATGGGAGCCAACAAAGAGCCTTGAGGAACCCCACAGGGTAATGTATTGCTTCGTCCACTTCTTCCTCAGATGTACCTTGGGATTCCAAAGTGGTGGCAAATGCCGTGACGAGCAAGTACTGACCACCCTGGAATGTGTCCCCCAAATAGCCTGTTTTGCATTAAGGGCTAACTGGTTATTTTCAGTGGCACTAACTGGTTAAATGCCACTGAAAATGACTGGTTAGCTCTGAAGAAGTGATTTAACCGGCCAAGAGCCATTTCTGACTGGTTAAATTACTTTGAATATCAACTCCAAAGGGCTTAAGGGTTTGTCTAAGCCGCTATAGAATGCTAGCTTGTCAAAAGGTAGGCATGCCCACTTACAACAGGTCATTGGCTGGTGTTAAGTAAGCACACCTAAACGTAACATGTAATGTGCTAAACTGATAGGGGTCGATATTCAGACTGCAGGATGTGAGCCTGGCTAGCTCCGGCAATTGGCGCTAATGCCAGATATTCAATGCCGGGGCCATTTCAGGTGACCGGCATTGAATATCCGGTTTATTTGTGGCTGGTTTGAACTTAACCGGCCATGCCGATATTTGGTGGTGGCTGGTTAAGTTCAAACCAGCCAAAGATATTCCAGCTGTACACACAGCCAATGGCCCTCAAACTCACACTAACAATTGGAGGATAGTTGGTTATATTGCACAATATTTAACTTACTAGCCGCTAGCTGGCGATATTCAGCGAGAGATAGCCACATATTTCCTGCTGAATATTGTCCAATAAATACCATTTAACCGGCCAAGTGCTATTCCTGGCTGGTTAAATGATTTTGAATACCAATGGTTTAGTACTGTATAAGTTGTGCTTGTCATTTGGCAACACGCTTATGCTCTGCCCACATGTACAACCCATAACAACTGGATGCTAAGCGATTTAGGCACACACCTCCTGATATTCAAAGAGATTTAAGGAGGCAGGAGATTCTAGACCACTCTCATACACCCCTTGCTATGCTAGACCCCCTTCCTTACCTCCTGCCACTCAGGATAAGCCCCCCCAGGCCTAATTGAAGCTTGTGGTGATCTACAGGGGCAATGAGGCAGGAGCGAAGCCCACTTGCCCCTGCCTCCTGCAGCTGGCTGTCTAAAATGACTGTCACAACCTCTCACAGTAGCCTTGCAGTACAACTGAAGATGGGGTCTATGTTGAGTGGTGAGGGGTTGGAAGAGGAGTCTATTGTTGCACAGGAGAGACTACCTTTGAGAGGGGGCATTCCTTGTGAGGGGAGGTGGTCAGCGAGGTGGGGTTTAACCTTGCAGGGGGGGGGGGGAGCATTGAAAGGAGCACAAGGCACATAATGTGGGTCCCAGTCAATATTCAGCTGGGGCCTGCATAACTCTGACGGCCAGCACCAATGCAGTTAGCTCTGGATATTCAGTTTTGGTGCCTGGACTTGGCCCGGCACTGAATATCTGGGGCTAATTTAGTTGGCAATGATTAGCATTTAAAAACCACTGATGCTGCTGGCTGAATATTGGATGGACTGTTTATAGAATAGCCCCTAGTTCTTATGCATGTGACTGCCAATTATTGTCACCAATCATGCTACTGCCTTTTAGAATTGCCTTTTTTATTTTTATCAGTTTTCAGATATGAGATACACAAGCGAATACATTTGTTATAGAAAAATAGCAGATTCTAAATGAAAAAAATCACAGTTACACTTAAAAAAAAAAAAAAGAAAAACGAAGTTAAACACAATAAGAATCTAAATCAGTCCACAATATAATGAGTCCTTTTACTAAGCTGCAGTAGTGTGTGGGTAGCATGTACCAATGCCAAAATTACCATGGGACACCTGAACACGCTCTGCGGTAAGGCATTTTAAGCTGTGGTAAGCACGTGTTAGTGTGTACTGCAGATTAGTGCTGGAGGCAGATCTGGGGGCAGGAAGCAGGCGTGCTCTGCACTAATTGGTTAGTGCAGCTACGTTGCCGTGCAGTAATCGATTAGCATGTGGTTAGTGCAGTGGCGGTAGGGACTCATGTGCTAATGGCCACATGCTAATGGGAAAATTAGCACATGGGCATTAATGGAAAAAAAATCGGAAATTCATCCAGTTCACCCATGCGGTAAAAATGGCCTTAGCGTGTGGGAATGACCCGCTTATGCACTCGCTATGGCCACTTTTTACTGCAGTTTGGTAAAAGGGCCCCTAAGAAAGATCACACAGTCCTCAGGTAATTGTAAAACAAAAGAGAAATGGGCTAAAGCCATTTACCTAGCCCCTTCTACGTAGGAGCGCTAGTCACAGCATTTGCACCCACATAGGATACTGGGGATGGAATAGAAGGTATCTGTACTTCCGAATCTTTGATTCTCATAAAGGTTAAAAGTTGCTGTGATGCAAAGAAAATATAATAAACCCCCCCCCCCCCCCTGATATTTAACTAAAACATTTGCAAGGAAATTAAAAAAAGAACCCTAAACCCCCTCAAGTCTCAACACAGCTGGTCTGCATAATAAAAACCTGCTTCCTCTTTGTCTATCCTTAGTTACATCAGGATAGATTTGAAACTTAAGAGTTCAGAACAACTGTGTCCTTAGCTCTAAAGTATATTTTAAGGAACCAATCTCTGTCTGGATAGACGAATACATTTTGACCACATAAGACGTTTATGACTAAAAATGTATCCGAACAAGTATCTGGAATATTTAGCGAAAATTACTTATGTGGCCATCGCTGGGTAAGTGGTTTGAACATCAGCCCATGTGTTAAATGCTGTTTGGCCTAATGTGTTTAATTACGAGGCAAGCAATTCTAAACCTCATATTAGATCTTGTCCCTTTGCACTGCTTTCAAGCAATTCCTTACTGGTCATGCTGATTCTAAAATATAGACCCTTTCCCTCACAAAAGACAAATATATTTTAAAATCAGTAACTTAACTAAATAGGCTCTACATAAATGTGTCACAATGACAGAAACTAGGCATACTGCAAATGTAGTTGTTTGAAAAGAGTCATGTCGGTTGCCGTGTCTATCTTCCTTATTCTTCACCGTGCCCAAACACAAAGACACTAATTGTAATGCCTCATCAGCAGGCTTGCTTACAAGCAGGCATTTTCATAGCATCCTTATTCCCCAGCTCATCCCTATAGCCTTGAGACCAGGTTTCCATAGCACCAACCAATCAATTTTAAAGTCTAAAACTGAGCAATCTGCTTCAGTGCCTGCTAATAACTTGGGTTATTCTTAGTTTATGAAACAATACTTGCACTGCTTACAAAAGGCAGCAATGTTTACAGATAGTGTCTGCTACTTCCAGTATCTTAAGGTTGAATAACTCTCATAACAAAAGAACTTTTGGAGCACTTTGTTGTCTACCTTGCCGCAATTACGATACGTGCTTGATCTTGTCCTTCCTCTTGTCAAAACAGATACAACTTTCAGATCCGTAGAAGTATGTAACCCTGGTTTACCCCTCAATCAGGGCTGCAGGCTAAGCTCCTCAGGTCAGGGACCTTGGTCCAGGGCTCACTGAATGTATTTCAGATGTGCTGGGTGCAGGCCGGGGCCAGGCTAATTCCCGGTAGGCCAAAGGGCTCCTTCCCCTTGGAATACTCCAGAGTTTGCTTGTAGAAAGAAAATGACCAGCAGTCTCAGTAAGTAACTTCAAACTTTCTTTGCTGGAACAACTTTAAACTGTCAACAGTTCATAAACAATCCTCATTTTTATTGTGTTTAGGTACACGAGACAGAATCACATCCAGTTATTGTTCAACCGCAGTCTGTCCCCATCCTGGTAAAGGTATGCTCCTGAAACCTGCATTTTTCCCTCTCTCAGGAGTGAGGCTCTATCACACCTACTACCATCCCGCCTGGGATGTCCTTTTCTGCCAGGCATTCCTCTCCCCTTAACTCCTGGATGGAAAGATAATAGCAACAGTTTTTTTCTGGCTATTTGGCAGAAATTAACAATGTCCAGCCTCCCCAGGATTTACTGGCTTCCCTCTGGGATTCCGCCCTCGATTCCTCAGGTTTCAGCAAGAGTTGGGCAACCAAAGAACCCAATCTCCTACTTACAATCCTTTTATTTACTTCTTGCCTTGCCTTAAGGGGCTCCCTCCATCACCGCCCACCAGGCTGGTTCTACCAGCCACACTCTCTCGTGACCCTCTGGAAATTCCTCCCGCCCTCCACGCGTAGCAAAGGGCATTTTCCAGGGGGGGGGGGGGTCACAAGTAGACACTGTAGTACTGAAGAAGCTATTAAAGAGCTGTGAAGTAGGTATGTGAACAACTCTTTAATTTAGATGTGTGATGATTGTTAGAATATTGAGAAGATGTATTGTTAGGCATAGGAGATGGTTATTTGTATGGCTAGTGACAAAATAGTAGTACATTTGTTGTACGTTTGCTCTATTGTATTTTAATTGTTTCTGTGCTCTTGTATTTTAATTTTATTTGTTATGATTATGTATGTATAATGTGTAATCTGTCTACGTTTAGGCAGAATATGAGTTAATAAATCATAAGCCATAAAGTACCTACAATATCTGAATGTAATTTACTTTTGAGCTACTACTCAAAAAGCATAAGCTAAATCTGAAATCCCTTCCTTTTTCTACTTAATTCATTTTTAACACCCTTGCATACTTTTGAGATTCTGAACTATAACCACAACACCATAAGTGCCAGCTCTGTGGGTGCTTGAGCACCCCCCAGGATTGTCTCCTACACTCTTCTGGGTCAAGAAATGAAAGCTACTTGCTATAGAACAGGAAGAAGGCCTTGTATCTCTTTTACTACTGCTTGCTACTCCTTCTGCAGCCTATTGGCTGCTATGGAATGCTGTCCAATAGGATACAGGAGGAGGAGCACAGAGCAGCAGCAGTGTAGGTAGGACAGACAGGCATTCTTCCTTTCATCTGCCATGGAGAGGGGGAGATATGCTTATATGGGGTTGCCAAAGGGAATAAGGAGCTAAGGGAGGACTAGGAGAAGGGAAGTTAGGGCTGAGAGAGGGTCAGAGAACCCATGAGGGGAGTGAGAGAAGGGCTGAGAGAGCTGTTGGCAGAGGATCTGATAGGGTGGCAGGTAGAGATGGGATCATGGTGAAGAGAAGAGGTATGAAGAGCTGAAGAGAGGGTTGAAAGTGGCAGAAGGGAGTGGGATTAGAAAAGTGGATGAAATTGCCAGAAGCACTACAGGAGATGTGGGGGAGCAGAAGATACTGATGGATGATTATCAATATGGTTTCAGGGAAGGACATAGTGTTGAGGCTTTGTTGTCCTCTTTAGATGTATTAAAGCAGGTGAAGGTTGTACATTTTCCTTGGATGTGTCATCTGCATTTGACTGTTGATATTGATTTTTTGTTATTAAAGCTTAAAGGACTAGGGATTGGTGGAGCAGTGTGGAACTGGTTTGCTTCTTTTTTGAAGGGTCATCAGATACAAGTCATTAGTGAGGGAGTGGTTTCTACAATGAAGCCATTTACTAAGGGAGTGCCTCAAGACTCTGCACTTTCAGCTTTATTGTTCAACATCTATATGGCTTCGTTGGGTGGAATTTTTAGGAATTTGCAGGTAGAGAAGGTTTGGCAGGTTGAATAAATGATTAAGTGATTGTTAAGTCTGCTGTACAAAAATGGATGAGTTTGAATAGATTAGTTTTTAAATTTTAATAAAACTGAATTGATGTTTGTAGGAAAGGATGCAGATCTTTTACAGTGTCGTCTTGGGTGAGCTTGGGTGATTCTGTGTTACCAGTATAGGAATGTATGCGTGTGCTGGGTGTAATTTTGGACCCTTTACTATGAATGGTCGAGTATTTCAGGTGGCTATGTCAGCATTTTTTCAGCTTCATCTGTTAGCAAAGTTGAAACTTATGTTGCCACAATGTGATTTTCAGTCTGTGTTATCACACATTGATTTCTGCAATGCGCTGTAGTTCCGTTTGCCAATATCAAAAATACAGGTGTTGTAGGTGATACAAAATGCGCTCAATTGTTGTTGAGGGTGTCCCTGTTTGATCCTGTATCTCCAATCTTATGCTGTTTGTACTGGTTACCAGTCCATTCTTGACTGCAGTACAAGGTGGTACAGTTGGTACACCGAGCACTGTACTCTGATTGTATTCCCCCAAATTTTAAAGATGTCATTCAGGAATAGCAACCTGCTAGATCTTTGCAGTCTGAAAATTTGAAGTTTTTGGTGAATGCTAAATTGCAAACTGTGATATATGTCAATACACGGAACACTACATTCTCGATAGTGGCTCCACAAATCTGGAACAAATTACCAGATTATTTGAGACTGTGTAGTAGTAGGGTTCAATTTAGTAAGTTATTGAAGACATATTTGTTTGAACGTGCGTGGGGCTGATTTTGTCTGTTTTATTTTGAATATTTTATAATTCAGTACTTGTTACTGTTTTATTGTTGCTTTTTATTATGTATGTTGATCTGTGATCTGCCTAAGAAATGTTTAAATAAATAAAAAAAATAAATAAAAACAACAGATGAATTGACGGCATGGGGGAGCTTGACTGTGGATATGCTGCAGGGTGATGAAACATGGAAAGGTGAAGTTAAAAAGTCATTTAGGGAGAAGATAGAATTAAGGAATAAAGAAATGAATGGAACATGGAGAAAGAAATCAAAGAGATACATGGAAAGAGAGATGGAAGGAGATACAGAAAGAAGAGAGATGGTGTGAAAGGAGGAAGTTAATGGCGGTAGGTGAGATAGAAAAAGGAAGGCTGAAGAAAAATGAGAGAAGCTGGACTGACAGGGTGGATATATAACTAAGGAGAGATAGAGGAAAAAGGATAAATGAGGAAAAATGAATGAAAAGTAAAAGAAATAAAAAAAGAGGTAGAAAGCTGAAATGAAAGGGAAAAAACAACGTATTAACATACAAAAAAGGATAGATAACTTTAGTTTATTATTGGAAAATGGAAATATTTAAAAAGTGACACGTTAATTAAATTTGACTTTTCATACATATTATACTATATAGTACTGTACTAATTCATATAAATGCCCCAAAATGTTTCATAAGATTTTCAAACCCTTGCCACAGAAATTGCATAGGTTTGCATAGGGTATACGTTTATTTACATAGGTGCTCCATCATCTTTCAAATAATCGTAGCAAAACAATGTATTTGATTTTGCAAGTTTTTTGAGAGACATCAATCTCTAGTATAAGCAGCAGAACCACAGTTATCACGCATACTCTTTGTACTGAATCTGAGCGTGTTTCTGGGGAACATCTACTGTGGTACAGTGGGAGTATCAATTAACTTTGTTAAGCTGTTAACTGAAAATAGTAGAATTTGCAATGTTTCCGAATCCAAGTTGCAACATGTTGTACACATATTATCTCAAGAACACATTGAAGGATGGTAAGTTACATACTCCAGGGAGCAGAAATTACTGTGAGATCAAAGATTTGGAAACAAACATAGTTTTAGAAGCTAAATGTTCCTATTAATGGACCTCCCATGTCTTTTTTTTTCAGTAGCTAGTTATTATTCTTAAATGCTGCTACTGGGGTTTCTAGTGAAGCTCACTGTCTTTAATTGGTAACAGTCTGCGCAAGAATTAAGTTGAAAAATGCACACTTGGGAGACAGTTGCGTAACTCAGGGCTGCCTAAGAAGGGGGCAGGGGCGGCAAACTTCTCCGTGCCCGGTCTCCAAGGGGGGGGGGGGGGGGGCTCTGCAAGCTTCTTCTTGCTGCCTGCTTCCGGGTCTGTTCTCCCCTGCTCCTGCGTGCTGCCCAGGACCCGGATGATTGCATTGGCATGATTTCGCATTAATGCAATCATTCGGGTCCAGTCTTCCCGCACGGACAAGAACAGGAGAGGACATACTGTAGGAGCAGGCACACAGGAAGTGACTTGCTGGCCCAGGGCCCGGGCACGGCTCCCCACTTGAATGCAAAGTCAGAAGGTTAAGGGGGTGGCGGTGCGAGTGTGTGTGTGTGGGGGGGGGGGGGGAGCTTGCAGCCGTCCGGTTCTGCTCCAGGCCCGGCTATGTCTCACAGCGGTCCTGCTGTAACTGGGCATCTCCATATAGGTGTCCTGAGGCTACGCATTAGAAACCTATTCTATAGCGGAACCTTGGCGTCCAGGTGTAATCCGGTATCAGTGAGTCTAACGTCTAGGTGCCTGCAATTGTACTTGCTATAGAAGTGGTGTAGATGGGAGCAACTAAATGCGTCAGGGACCTTATTTCTTGCATTATTTTCTAAGTTACATGCATAATTGGTAGCTCTGCCTGTGCTCTGCCCATGTTTCTCCCCTATGCAAATATGCACTATGCAAGTTATGCACCTATGCGCCTTGCTACCAGTTACACATGCATGTGTGCACATATGTGAATAAGTGCTAGCATTCTAGACATTTATATGCATAGGCCTGAATTCTGTAAATGTCGTCGAAAAATTGTTTTTTTTTCCAGCATCACAGGGATAGCGGTACATGCGAGCCGGTGGACATCAGGTCAGTCCTTTTTTGCTGGTTTTTTTCAAGATTTATATGTTTTTTCAAGATTCATGTGATCAACATCAATTGCTGGAATATAGAACTGTTTTACAAGCGTTCTATAATATAGCCCCTGACGCAGCCCAGCTGGGTGAAACACGGCCTGTGTCGGGCAATATTCCGGTACACAGTACCGCTAATAAAGTTTTTAAATATCTATTACTGATCTGCTTTTCTGTTTTCCATGTTGGAGTTTGCGGATCACTTGTCTTCTGGTTTCTTGGGACCCAGTGCTCTAACTGGCCATGCTGAAAGTGGCAGGTCTGGGGCAATACGGGGAGGTGGAGTTGGGGAGAAGCCGGTAGTTATATAGATGTTTACAATATTCAGTGCTGGCAACTACATACTAAGGTGCGCCGAAAAATGGCCAGCACTGTTGTAGGCGTGTGTACTGGACACGCGCAGATCCATTTCTCAGTGCACCTGCAAAAAGACCTCTTTTTTTGGATGAAAATGGATGTGCGGCAAAATACAAATTGTCACGCATCCATTTTGCGCCTGAGACCTTCCGGCCACCCATTGACTTAGCGGTAAGGTCTCATGCGTTAATGGGGCGGCGATTGTCAGTGCGTACGCTGCTGGTTACTGCCTGGTTAGCGCCACGTGGTGGAACATAAAAAATATTTTCTGCCGCGCGTATCAGACGCATATAAAAATGGAATTACCACCCAGGGCTCGCAGTAGCCGGGAGGTAGTTCCAAATTGGCGCATGTTGGATGTGCGTAGGTACCTGCGCATCTTAGTAAAAGGGCCCCTGGATGAATTTCACCCATTCCAACATTCCAGTGTTTCAGCAATCCAATTCTGCATGACCATGACCATCTACAACATTAGCAAAATTCGCCCCTTCCTCTCTGAATACGCTACCAGAACCCTTATCCAAACCCTTGTCACCTCTCGCTTGGATTATTGCAATTTGCTTCTCACTGGTCTTCCGCTCAGCCATCTCTCTCCTCTCCAGTCTGTCCAAAATTCTGCGGCACGACGTATTTTCCGCCAAAATCGTTTTACCCACACTAGCCCACTCTTCAAGTCACTTCACTGGCTCCCTGTCCACTTCCGTGTACAGTTTAAACTTCTCTTACTGACCTTTAAATGCATCCATTCTGCAGCCCCCCATTACCTCTCCTCTCTCATCTCTCCCTACATTCCTCCCCGTGACCTCCGCTCGCTGGACAAATCTCTCTTGTCTTCCCCCTTCTCCTCCACTGCTAATTCCAGGCTTCGTTCCTTTTCCCTCGCGGCACCTTATGCCTGGAATAGACTTCCTGAGCCTGTACGCCTAGCTCCATCTCTACTTGTTTTCAAATCTATGCTGAAAACCCACCTTTTCACCACTGCTTTTGGCTCCTAACCACTACTCAATTCCCCTATCCTTGTTCCTTCTCACCCAGTACTTTCCTCGCCCTTAATTGTCTTGTCTGTCTGTATTTTTAGATTGTAAGTGCTATCGAGCAGGGACTGTCTCTCTGTGTCAAGTGTTCAGCGCTGCATGCGTCTGGTAGCGCTATACAAATAATAATAATAATAATAATTTAGATCTGCCAGGTTAGCTATGCAGGTAACCAGCAACTTATGGTTATGGAAAAGTGCAAGAGTGTGTGAATCATTATCTATCTGGTTAAGTGCTCATAGGTTGGTTTTGAAAGTGGACAAACTACTGTGGTGTTGGGTGACAGGAAATGGTGTTTGGTCTATGATTTCAAAAACCCTTCTAGGAAAGTTGCTTCCGGTAGTATTGGACATATTCAAATTCCTAGGAGTCATAATTGATTTTCAACTCAGTTTTGATAAACAGGTATCTATGGTGGTGAGCAGGAGATATGTAACCCTTCGTAGACTATTGGGCTCATTTTCAAAAGAGAGAAACGTCCAAAAAGTGACATAAGTCTGCATTTGGACGTTTATCTCACAGAAACGTCCAAATCAGTATTTTTGAAATCTCTTTTTAGATGTTTTTATCTGAAGTCCTTCAGAATGACGTCTAAATCTCAAGGGGGCATGCCAGGGGCATGTTCAAGGCGGGACTTGGGCGTTCCTAAGACTTAGACAACTTTCAGCCATAATGGAACAAAACAAAAACGTCCAGGACTAAAACTTATATGTTTTGAGCTAGACCTGTTTTTATTACGAATAAGGCACAAAAAGGTGCTCCAAATGACCAGATGACCACTGGATGGAATCATGGATGACCTCCCCTTAATCCCCCAGTGGCCACTAACTCCCTCCCACCCCCCCCCCCCAAAACTTGTGATGAAGAACATTACTTGCCAGCCTCTATGCCAGCGTCAGATGTACTACTCAGGTTCATTGCAGCAGCATGCAGGTCCCTGGAGTAATTTAGTAGTAGGTGCAGTGCACTTCAGACAGTGGACCCCCTACCTGTTACACTTGTGGAGGAAACGGTGAGCCCTCCAAAACTCACCAGAAACCCACTGTACCCACATATAGGTGCCCCCTTCACTCGTAAGGGCTATGATAGTGGTGTGCAGGAGGACCAGTCTACTAAAAATGCTGGCTCCTCCTTCGTCCCAATGGCTTGATTTTGGCCGTTTTGCACTTGGACGTTTTTGGGTTTTTTTTTCGAAAATGGCCGAAAAATAAAAACGTCCAAATCACAAAACATCCATAGTATTCTTGAACACAAAAGATAGATGTCTATCTTTTTCAAAAAAATACCTTCTTTCCTGTTCAGAATATGGACGTTTTTGTAAAATGTCAAAATTCTGATTTAGATGTTCTATCGAAAATACCCCTCCACGTGCTATAAGAAACTATTTTGATGATAAAGCCTTTGCTATCTTGATATATGCTTTGTTTTTGTCCCTTTTAGATTATGCTGACGCTGTGTTGGCTGGCATGTTTGTGAAGCATCTTCAGAAATTGCAAACTATGCAAAATACCGCCATTCAGATATTGGAGAGGGCACATTAATATGATCATGTTAGCCCATTGTATTTACAGTTTCATTGGTTACCAGTATGATATACAGTCTGGTTTATTATGTTAGTATTGATTCATTGAGCTTATTCTGAACAGTTTCCACTTTGGTGGGATTATTTATTGCCTATGTGCCTGATCGGCTATTTTGGTCATTGGCAGCTTCTAAATTGGTTCTTTCATCTTTGAATAGAGCACATTTGTCTTCTACTATGCAGGGGACATTTGTTTTTTTGGGGGCCCTTTTACTAAGACGCGTAAGCGCCTACGCGTACCAGTTCCGAGCTACCGCGTAGCTCTTGCGGTAATTTCATTTTTGGCGTGCATCTGCTACATGCATCCGAAAAATATTTGTTATTTTCTGGTGCGCATCAGCTACATGTGCCAACTGGCATTTGGCGCATAGGTAATTACCGCCCGGTTACCGCGTGAGACTTTATTGCTAGGTCAATGGCTGGTGGTAAGGTCTCAGACCCAAAATGGGCACGTGGCAATTTTCATTTTGCCACACGTCCATGTTCAGCAAAAATTTTTAAAAGACCGTTTTTACAGGTGCGCTGAAAAATGATTCTGCCTGTGGCCAAAACCCGCGCCTACACTACCGCAGGCCATTTTTCAGCACACCTTAATAAAAGGACCCCTTTATCTTTCTCTTTCTTTATGGAAGGTTCTCTAGCAGAAATTACGAGATGAGAAATCTTTGAAATGTTTTAAGAGG
Source organism: Microcaecilia unicolor (assembly GCF_901765095.1). NCBI lineage: Eukaryota > Metazoa > Chordata > Amphibia > Gymnophiona > Siphonopidae > Microcaecilia > Microcaecilia unicolor. The sequence goes on from NC_044037.1 coordinate 35,142,047, forward strand.
CTATTGAAGGCTCATTATTTTATTTTTGTTTTTCAAACTGGACTCCCTAAGGATTAGCTGATGGTTCTACAGGATTGTTATTTTTTTTTTTTTTTTAGTGTGTTTTATTGAGTGGTTTCTGTACGAATGGTCTTGTATGAATGTGCTTTCCTGTTTTTATTGTAGTTCTTTTCCATGATTTATATTTTATTTTGTACACTGCTGTGATCTTTTATCGAGTGAAACGGGATAGCAAGTTTAATAAACCATAAACCATATTCTGAACTATTTTGGGAGTCCAGTCAGTACTGCTCCAAGAGCTCCAATCACAATTGACATTACTATTGATTTTTTTCGTTCAAAGTCTCTCTATTTCAATTTATACATCACGGAATTTTGTTATTTTTCCATCTGTTTTCCATCAGTTCTACTGTCACTGGGAATTGCCACATCTCTAAACAATACATATTTCTTTTTTACGACTGTGCTGTCAGGGCTGTAAACAATGCTTCTTCTTTTGAATATTGTAGGCTGATATCTGTAGGCTTGAGATGATATCTGTCCTAAATGGAAATTTGATTAGAGATCCCTGGGTAATCTTCAGTTGAAGGTTCTGGCTTTGGCTGGTTAACTGCTTAAAGACATCAAAGTCCTAGGGCAAATGAATCCACTGGGCTGATGCCAACCAAGAACAAAGAGAAGACTTAATTTAAAGTTCCCTGACAAGACAAACATCAATTGGAGCGTTTGTCATGTCTCATCCCATGCCTGTTTTCAGAGTTAATTATTATTTGCATAAATCAACATTTTATGATAGAAGTACAAGCATTAGTTTACCTTCTCTCTAGATGTTTTCATTAACTTTCAAAATTGTAAAGATGTTGTTTTACATGAGTTTCTGAGGTTTCTGGGACCTATGTGGCCTCAAAAGTTCCCTCTCACATCATTGATCTTTGCATCTGAGGATAAACAAAGGCAGTGAAGCAGTTAAAGAGAGAGAGAGAGAGAGAGATTGATATTTTTAATAGGATATTTTGCAAAAGAATTTACCCACATAACAATCAATGCAGTTAGCCAGGTAAAATCTATGAGCTGAGAACTGCCCTCCATTTAGTGGGCAAAAGTAACATTTGCTGTTTCACAATGTACCTACTTTTGCCTGTCATAAAACAGGACAGGGTGGTGCAGGGAAGATAGAGTACATTAATTCTGAAATCCTTACGTGGCTTGTGCTATGCATACTTTTTCACAGAAGGTACAAAGTCTATACATTCTTTTGCCAAATTTTCAAAGTGAAATTCCACAGTGATCTTCTCTATGAGAATTAACTTGCAGATTATGGGACACAAAATAGTGATAGGCCTGCAAGCTCCCTGCAGGGTTTGAAAGGAAGTAGTTCTGTAACTAGGTGCCTGCTTTTATACATCCTGATGCTGTGCAAGGAGCATCTCTTCTATAACAGCCTCTGGGCATTATAAAATACTAGCATAACCAGGCATTTGGCACAGATTTGGGGGAACTGAGGTTACAGAAATGCTGCGAGGGCACACGTAACTTGTAACATTCGGTAAGTTGAATATCTAAGAGGCAGCTCTGCCCATGCCTCTCACCTGATGCAGGAGCAGGAAAAGAGTGGGAACAGAATCAGGCTCTTCAAAAAACAGACCGAAGGCATCCAATGTAGATATAAAAGTTACTAAGGGAGATGACTCAACACGGTACCATGTTTCGGCACAAATACAGATAAAGACACACACATATAATTGACTTGTAACCAAAAGTAGACATGTCACATTATATATATATATCAAAAAGGAAATAAAATGGAAATAAAAATATCAATAAAAACTACAAGCTTAAACGATCTTTTAAAATAAATTTCATATCTACAGTGGATGCCTTTGGCCTGCTTTTTGAAGAGCCTGATTCTGTTCCCACTCTTTTCCTGCTCCTGTAAGTTTTCGTGGGACACTGCTGTTCTTTCCACTTCCGTGGTTTTGGTTGCTCTCACATGATCCACCCATGCCAATTCTGCTTTGCATTTATGCACTATTCCACTTACATGCGCCCTTACAGACTAATGCTTAGGGGTGAATTCTATATATGGTGCCGAAAAAATTGGTGGTGAAAAAAGTGCTATTCTATAAGCCATGCTTGAAGATAGGCGTGGTTTATAGAACAGTGCTTACGCCTGGGAATCGCGCCTAACTTTAGCACATACCAGTGGCGTAGCCAGTATGGGACCACGAGGGCCTGGGCCCCCGTAGATTTGCCCCTGGACCCCCTGCTGATGACCCTCTCGACCCCCCTCCTGCTGGCAACCCACTGTCGCCAACCCGCCGTCGCCTACTTTTGCTGGTGGGGGACCCCAACCCCTGCCAGTCGAGCCAAGGTCCTCTTCTTCCCAATCCTGCGCAAGGCTTCGTTCTAGTCTGACGTCCTGCACAAGGCTTCGTTCTAGTTCATACTTTCCAAAAGGGATTTTGATGTCAGGTATGTATCCACTTGTGTTAGGGACCCAGAGACGCTCGGTTTTACTTGGGTTCAGGCAAAATTTGTTGTGTTTGTCGTTGATATCTTTTAGTAAAGTCCTGCACTGCACCATCATTTTGGGACTTTTTATTGTCACCTTTGTTGTTTGTGTGTTATAACTAGCTTAGGTAACAGAATTGTGATTTTTCTCACACCTGCTCTAAGGGTTCCCCCTCCCTATAATTTTTTATTTATATAGAAATAATCTACTATAATAAAAAGCACCCTCAACGTTCTGAGGACACTGATGTCACTGCAGGCACTCACACACCGGTTCGTAAGTTCATGGTGGTGAAGCCACAACACTCACCATGTCTTCATGTCCCGCCGTCACGTCACACGTGATGACGTTGAGGGCGGAACAAGAAAACAAGGCACTATCCCTGGTGGTCTAGCGCTACCTGTTCGCTCGGCCAGGAATGAAGGAACCCCTGCTTTCCTGCCCGGAGCACTGCTGCTAGCTGCCTGGCTTCATCATGTCTGAGTCTGGCTCTCGGCAATTCAAAATGGCCACCGAGAGTTGAAGCTGCCTCGGGAGACTTCAACTCTTGGCGGCCATTTTGAATTGCCGAGAGCCGGACTCCCACACGATGCAGCAAGGCAGCTAGCAGCACCGCTACGGGCAGGAAAGAGGGGGTTCTTTCTTTCTTGCCCCGAACGAACAGGTACCTCTAGACCACCAGGGAGACTAGCGTAAGGGGAGGGGAAGGGACTCCCGTGCCCGCTAGCGCCCGTTTCATCAGAGGCAGAAACGGGCCTTTTTTACTAGTGTTATTATATTGTTAATTTTGATTTTGGAGAGGTTGCACTTTGAAGATATTTTATGGAGGAAACATCAATTTGTTTTAAATTTACTACTAAGTAGCTTCATTGTACTTTGTTTTGGCATGTTACTGCATTTTTCAGATTTTTTTTCCCTGGGGGGGGGGGGGGGGGGGGGCATGGCATCAATGGACAGTGGGTGTGGCAGCATTTGCCAGCTAGCAGGTTACACTTGCTGTATGCTAACTGGCTAAGGAAGAGTTAAGATGGGACCACTTACCATCTCCTAAGGCAGTAAATAGTCTCACCTTAACTCTCAGCAGGTGCTGTGCCTTAATGGGAACATTAACGCATGACCTGCAGTAAAATTTGCCAGTTACCATGTACTAAAATTCCCCGTTAAGCTGTGGTAACTGCACAATTTAGTAAAAGAGCCCATAAAGTAGAAATTAAAAACCTTTATTTCTAATAATAAAAATAAAAGTAAGATGATAGATGGGATACCCCCCCCCCCCCTGGTGCACTGACAGATTACTTATATTAAAAAAGTGTCACATCATCAAATAAAATCCTTCTTGACCAAACCATCACAGTTGAATGATCCAGCTCCTGTTCCTGTCTGCCAGCCTGCTTTTTGGGAAGATTTAGCCTCCCCAAGCCTCTTATACAGGACACTTACGCATATATATATAAATGTTTTATTTTCAGAGTAACATAGCAATTTTTGTCCCGTTTGTTGAGCAACGAAATTATTTTTATTGTTCTGTCCTTTTATATTTCGTATGTGACTTGTTCCCTGCGTAGACGTTTACAGATATAGCGGGTTATAAAGTTTTATTATTATTATTATAATATTCAATGCTGCTGTCTTTTTGGATAGCAAAGTTGAATATGTAATTTCCCATTGTATGGGGATTACTAAGACAGAGTAAGCTCCCTAGAGAATCACTTGGGGGGAGTGACTGGGAGGTCCCTTGGTGGGAGGAAGCCCAGCCCAAGGGGAGTAGTTTTGAAATAAAATGTAGAGAGATAGTGCCCTGGGACTGAAGAGTGACAGGGGGAGGCGATAAAGCTAAGGTTTCGCCCTTTAATGGAGTCTTGGATTGCCTGATGGTCCCCTTCCACTAACCTAGAGGAGAGAAAGGGGAATCCCAACTGGGAGAAGTGTGATCATTCACTGTAATGGGGAGTTGTGACTCAGCAAAGTGGCAACTGAAGAGGCGTGGGGGCTACAGGTGGGCAGGGAGAGACCCAGCCTGGAAGCCAGGGATCAGAGCCAGGGAGTGCCCATCTCAAGACCAGAGTGGATCTAGAGTGGGGGGTCACTGCTGGAGGGAGGTCAGGCCACAGGGGGTCTGGACCTGTGAAACTAAAATGAGCACAGCCTTTGGGACACTATTCTCTGGGATAGGCATGGACAGGAGTCTGTAAACAGTGTACATAGTCCTGCTGAAAAGCATCTATAAATATGCTAATAGTGTCCAAGGGAGGAGAATACAGGAGTTCCCCTGGGGAAGACCAGAGGGATTGTGGTTTCAAAAGAGTTGCATTTAGTATTGGAGAGTTGGCCTAGTGGTTAGGGTGGTGGATTTTTGTCCTGAGGAACTGAGTTCAATTCCTGGCACAGGCAGCTCCTTGTGACTCTGGGCAAGTCACTTAACTCTCCATTGTCTGCTGCATTGAGCCTGCCATGAGTGGGAAAGCGCGGGGTACGAATGTAATAAAATAAAATATGGTTTGATGTTCCTAGGTTTGTGCAGTTGAAGAATAAAGAGTTTTTTTAATTTCTTTGGAGTTTCCTGGAGGAGAAGAGAGTAATCCCACCCACTAGCATTTCTTTCCCTAGGTTGAGGCACCTAGCGCCAAGTGAGTAAGGGACCAATAGAGACTGCCCTCGGGAGGCTCCAATCGGGTCAGACCCCAAATTCAGGAGCAGCCAGGACAGGGGCATTACAAATATATGTAATTTTCTAGACATTGCAGCTATATTTTTAAAAAATATAATCAATGCCACCATTGAATATTGGCCTGATTAATCCTGTACTAGGGCCAATAGAGAAATATTGCATCCAGTGTAACAAAAACATAGGCCTTGTGTATCTGGAAAATTGAATAAACTCCCTTCATGTGGCTTTTAAAGCTTGCCCCTTCTTAGAATTAAAAACTGAAGTGGCAAATGGGAGCTGTAACACTGCTGCTCTGTTCTTCACTTGCAGTACCTGCAGCTGAAGTAAATACATTCTGCTCTGAGGGTTGATGAAGTCAAATAAGAGACATATATCACTTTTGGGCTGTGGCAGCTTTATGTTTGTAGCCACTGGCAGCCAAACTGATTTTGAACAAACCGAGCTTCTTAGTAGGGATGTGCATTCATGTGAGACATTGTTTCATATTGGGGTTTTTTTTTCCAGGAAAAAACTAAAATTGGAAACGTCTCTGGTGTCTAGCGCGCGCTAACCATTAGCGCGTGCTAAAAACGCTACCATGCCTTTGTAAAAGAAATAAATGAAAATGTTGGGTCTGCGCACCTCTGCTACCTTGAGACATACGAACAGTGTCCATTTTAAACATGAAATAGCTTAATTTTCAGTACAATTTCTGAGGAGTAATTTGAAATGTAGACGCTTCAAATTATTCCTATATTCAATGGCACTGTTGATGTAGATAGTGCTATTAAATATACAAGTATAAATTATGGTGTTGCTATTCAGCTGGCGGCAGTCAACGTTTTTTTTGGTCCACCGCCAGCTTTATCGCCAGATATTCAATGCCAGGCCATGTCTGGGCACCAGCATTGAATATCCAGGCATAAGCGGCCAGCTAACACTTATGTGGTTAAGTGTAATATTCAGCATTTAGCTGTATAAGGTGAACTGTATAAAGATAGGCCTGTGTTTTATGAGGTTACCTTATGTGGTTAAGTGCTGATTGTTGGCACTTGGCGTAGCCAGACTTCGGTGGGAGGGGGTCCAGAGCCCGAGGTGAGGGGGCACATTTTAGCCCCCCCCCGGTGCCGCCGACCCCCCCTGCCATTGCCAACTTTGCCCCCCCTGCCGCCGACTCTCTCAATCCCCCCCCCCCGCCGCCAACCCGCCTATGCCTACCTTTGCTGGCGACGGACCCCAACCCCCACCAGCCGAGGTCCTCTTCTTCTCGCAAAAGGCTTCCTTCTGTTTCTGACGTCAGAAACAGAAGTAAGCCTTTTGCGAGAAGAAGAGGATCTTGGCTGGCGGGCAAAGGCAGGTGACAGCGACGGCAGGTTGGCGGCTGGAGGGGGGTCGGGTGGGTCATCGGCAGGGGGTCCAGGGCCAAATCCATAGGGGCCCAGGTCCCCTGGCCCCACATAGCTATGCCACTGGTAATGACACGTGCTGAATTTCTAACACAAAGAGGCAAAAAGAGACATCTTTATGGGCGTTTCATGGGCGTTCTGAAATTTGCGTGCCTAGTTATAGACTATGGCCCAGTGTGCCTAAATCTGCGCACTGGGATTTACACCATGTTTTCATTGGTGTAAATGTATGCACATAGATTTATGCGCTGAAGTATCAGCTAAGCGTATTCTATAATCAGTGCCTAAATCTAGGCACCGATTATAGAATATGCTTAGTTGGCACTGATTTCAGCACCGATTTTTTAGGCGCCATATATAGAATCTCCCCCTAAACATCTAAGTACTTTTTGAATACTAACATACACGTTTCTGAATTGTAAATTGATGTATAGCTAGTTTCAGATTTAACTTACTGTAAGCCACATTGAGCCTGCACAAGTGGGAAAATGTGGGATATAAGCAACAAATAAATAAATAAAAAAAAAATAAAAAAAATATGTCACTCGTCAGTCATTCAATGAATTCAGATTTCTGTATACAAATCTGTCGAGCTAGTGTTTCAGACATTATATTTATCTGTGATATCCAAGACTTGTCTTTTTTGACTTGTATATTTGAGTCCTAGTTATTTAAAAAAAAACAAAAATAAACAGAATGATTATTCATACAGATGGCTACTTCAGTATATGAAATAGCTAGAAAAGCCTTTGTTATACTTTTGTCAAGCAAGTAATATGTTGGCAGTGTCTACATGTGCATATTTTTGGATGCCTCTGTTTTATGTGCTAGATATGGCTTACGCAGTTGGTGCTGCTCATAAGCTAAAGCCTTGATATGACAGTGGATGCGGGGAATCTCCTGTTCTAGGTGATTCTGAAATTGTAGCCAAATTGCAGTTCAAATTACTTGTATTGAATTACTGCCATGTTCTCTCAGTGTCATTGTGAAAGGGAGACATTGTGTGAACGATTTAAAATACCATGTTTAAAATCCTCTGCTTCAGGCCTATATTGTTATTAAAGGACACATCTAAACACAGGTTCTTATGAAGTGTTTTGATAATTGCAATGGAATGTAATTGATGCACCCAGAGGTCCAGCCTCTAAGGGTTCAGCTGAAGGTCCTTTGAAAGGTGACTTTGCCGAGGGAAACAAGCATCGTACTAGAGAGAGTCAAGAATATAGACGCTGTAATTTCTTTGTTGGTAAAGAAAGAGATCTACCAGCTTCAGCAAGTTATAAATATAGACTGTCTCCCTAGGCCTGATTTATCAAGATTTATGTCTGATTCTGCGCCCATGGGAAAACCATTGCTAAAGCAGAAACCTTTATTTCCCCCTACCTAACTAATTGGGTAATAAAAACCTAAGGGCAGACTATGTTACTGGAACAATCATGTACAGCACTTTAGACACGGATCATATTCTGTCAATAATAATTATCAATATATCTTGTGCCTTATTCTCATACTAGTAAAAAAAGCCTGTTTCTCATTGAAATGAAACGGGCGCTAGCAAGGTAATCACCTTCTGCCATTTATGTTTTTAAGGGAAGTTCCAGCGTCCCCCCTCCCTCCCTCCGTCCCAATTCCAGGGTCCCCCCTCCCAGTTCCAGGTCCCCCTCCCTTCTTCCCAGTTCCAGGTCGTCGTCCCTCCCTCCGAGTTCCAGGGTCATCGACCCTCCCTTCCAGTTCCAGGCCCCCTCCCTCAGAATTTTAAAAGTCATCCTGCCTTACCTCGTCGGGGTTACAGCGACCAGCAGCAGCGGTAAAAAGCGTGCAGGCTCGGCACTTACTTCAATTTTCCCTTCTCTGTCTCTCAGCTCTGGTCCCACCCTCATTTCTTGTTTCTGCAAGGGTGGGACCAGAGTGAGAGACAGAGACGGGAAAACTGAAGTAAGTGCTGAGCCTGCACGCTTTTTACCGCGCGAGGTAAGTCAGGATGACTTTTAAAATTCGGAGGGAGGGGGCCTGGAACTGGAAGGGAGGGAGGGAGAGATGATGACTCTGGGAAGGAGGGGGGACCCTGGAATTGGGAGGGAGGGAGGGGGAAGGATGATGACCCTGGAACTCGGAGGGAGGGAACGAACTTCCGGTGGGTGAATATTATATGCAGCCTTCCCTTCCCTCCGAGGGCGGGGCACTGAGAGGTTGTGCGAGGCCTGTGGTTGGTCCCTTCTCCTTCTGACGTTTCTTTCCCTGAGCGATTATGAACCCTAAGAACACTATATGGCTTCACTGCCACGGAGTCAGCTTCAGAACGTTGGAGGTGCGAATTATTACATTAGATTGTCATCAATGTTAGATAATGGTCCATATTTTACAAATGAATGGACTAGATTCTAGAAATGGCACTGAGAAATGGGTGCTGAAAAATGTAAGCGCTAAGCGCGATTCTATAAAGAATCCATGCCCTATATAGAATAGTTCTAAGCGCATAAATGGAGCCTAACTTAGGGACCCTTTTACTAAGCTTCAGTAGGGCTAACGAATGGGTAGCGTGTGCCAAATTGACACTACTGCTGGGGTAGCATGGGCACCCGGCGGTAATTCTGAAGTTGGTGCGCACTGTTTCCTGTGATAGAAAATAATTTTCTATTTTCTACAGTGGGAGGGGGGGGGGGTGTTCCTGGTGGTAATCGGCAGCATGGCTATAATTGCTGCGCACTGCCTGATTATCGTATGAGTAGCATGTGAACCCTTACTGCCAAGTAAATAGGTGGTTGTAAAGGGAGGACGTAAATAGCCACATGGTACTTTTAATATTAGCTCACGGCCATTTACCACCCCATTAAAAAAAAAGGCCTTTTTACCTGCTGTGGTAAAAAATGGCCCAATGCGCCCAATTTCATGCGCCCAACTAGCACTGGCCAATTTTACCGCAGCTTAGTAAAAGGGCCCCTCAAGGCACTGGCAATTACGCCTGCTGAAAGCAGATGTAAATGCCGGCGTCTAAGTTAGGCACAGATGGGATCTATTCTGTAACAATGTATGAGAATTCTGGGAATGCCCCCCAAAATACCCCTGGCCACACCACATTGAATTTATGCGCTATAGGATTTATTCACAGAGTGCTATAGAATACAGTCCAATGCTAAATCCTAATTAAGGCCCATTAATGCCAATAATTGGTTGTTAGCCAATTATTGGTGCTGATTGGCTTATTAATCAATTAAGTTATGCATGCAAGTCGGCAATGCATGCTGATTTGTGTGTGCAACTTGAGTCGCCATATACAGAATCCCCCAGATGGCACTCAAAATTGCATGCACAAATATGGACGTGCATTCAATTTGCGTGCACAATTTAATTAGTTAATGAGCTAATTAGTGCTAATAATTGTGTGCTAACAACCAATTAATGGCATTAATTGGCAAAAATTTGGATTTATGCTCGCATCTTGGAACATGCTATTCTATAAAGATGTGTGCGTGCAACTGAAAAGAGGGCATGAGCAGGTCAGGGGTATTCACAAGAGATATGCGTAGTATTATGGAATCTGGGGGATCCACACCTAACTTATGCACCAGGATTTCCACCAGGTTTTGTTGGTGTAAATGCTCGCACCTACAAGTTGGGTGCGGATCCTGGAGATGTGTGTTATTCTGTGAACAGCACCATTTATTGAAGAGCATTGAGCACAATTTTTGTTCAGCACCCATTTATAAAATTCCCCCCAAAGGGGCCAGATTCTATATAGGGCGCCTAGAAAATCTACTGCTACTACTACTACTAATCATTTCTATAGCGCTACTAGGTGTATGGTGCTCTGTACACATTATGTGCAGGTACTTTGTCCCTAGAAGGCTCACAATCTAAGTTTTTGTACCTGGGGCAATGGAGGGTTAAGTGACTTGCCCAAGGTCACAAGGAGCTGCAGTGGGAATTGAACCCAGGTTGCAAGGGTCAAACCCCGCTGCACTAACCATTAGGCTACTTCTCCCTCCACCATTAGGCCACTCCTCCCTCTGCAAGGAAAACATTTCCGCTTCAGCGTATTCTACAAGCTGCACCTAGATTTAGGCATGGTATATAGAATGCTCTTAGTTGATATCCTAGTGCCTAAAACTATGCACCCCTATTTACATCAGCGAAAACATGGGGTAAATCCCAGTGCATAGATTTAGGTGCAGAGGGCCATATTCTATAACAGTGCATGTAAATTTTGAAACGCCTATGAAATGCCCATAACCATACCCCTTTTTACCTGTTCGCATTAAAATGTAGGCGCAGTGTGTAAATTCTAAGTACTGCTCATTATTGCTTGTTAAGTGCTGTTAACACTGATGGGCTTGTTAAGCCAATTAAGTTACATGCATTGTTACAGAATACGCTTGGGTTTTGGCTCAGATCTCTAGGCACGCTATATAGAATCTGGGGGAAAATGTCTGTACAAGTTTTTACAGATCCACCAGGCTGTTGGAAATCAATGCAAACCTTTAACCTACCTCTTCACTAATGAAGATTATTGTTACTTTTTGGAGATGAAGAAGGACCTTTGACATAAATTAATCCTATGGAACCCATGTTTGGAATATGACAATTAGATTTATCTCTGAGGATTTGGGGAAGGTTTAGTCACTATTACAGTATAAAGAGCAGGTAAAGAACGTACATTGGTTCAATGTTATTAATATTTACATCAACGCAAATTCATTTTTGCATCTGAACAATATGTTGAACCAAAAAAATAAATACAGTAAATTTATATATTCAGAAAATAACAAGAAAAGGCTGGTACTGTAGATCCAATTGGGAATGCAAAATTAGTAAAATGAAGTCCAAAGCCAAATCATTATTGAAAACCACATACGGCATGGTAACAATGCTTCAGAAAATAAATAGCGCCTCTCGAACTTAAAATTTTCACTAAAATGCCATATCCTTGAAGGGGGCTCTGAAAGCAATCACACTGCTCCTCACTGCAGCAAAAGTGATGTTGTCCTCTGTGTTCTATCTGTATATTACCCCCAATGCAACCAATCTTACTTAAGTACTTTTTACGCTTTCAAAAAATACAAAGACTAGGGGACACTCAATGAAGTTACATGGAAATACTTTTAAAAAAATTGGAGGAAATATTTTTTCACTCAACCAGGGTGTAGTGACAGTGGTTAGTGTATCTTGGTTTAAAAAAGGTTTGGACAGGTTTCTGGAGGAAATGTCCATTGTCTGTTATTGAGATGGACACGGAGAAGCCACTGCTTGCCCTGGGATTGGTAGCATGAAATATTGCTAGTAATGGGGTTTCTGCCACGCGCTTGTGACCTGGATTGGTCATTGGTCTGACCCCGTATGGCTATTCTCATGTTCTTAAATTCCTCAGGTACTTTTTATTCATGGGTCTTGTGCTTAATTTTCAAAATAATAGACATACATGTTTTACCTTTGAAACGTGCCAACCGTGCAAAGTCTCTGCAGACTTTTGCACCAGATTTTAATGCCTCAAGAAAAGGAGGAAGGTAAAAATTCCACGCAACAAATTATTTTTTTATTTCCTACCGCACACAGCATTTCCAGCATTAATTTGGCAGTTGGCGCACACACGCGGTGACTGGTCAGTGTGTGGCAACTGCTGATTAATGCTGGAAATGCTGTGTGCGGTAGGAATTTAAAAAAATAATTTGTCCAGGTGTTATGGGCACACTCCAAACATGAAATTACCAACAGGGGTGCGTGCTAGCCTGTCAGTATTCTCGTTTTGGCTCCATCTGCTACACGCACGTAGAGTCTACCTCACCTTTGTAAAAGGGCCCCTTAACCCTCTATTGCCTCAGACACAAAATTAGATTGTGAGCCTTCTAGGGGAAGAAAACGGCCTACTTTACCTGAACGTACACCAGTTATAAGAATTAAAATAAACTTCTGGTGTTTTGGTCCAGGTTATATTTACCTTTGTTTTAGTGTTTCCTGCTTACAAGACTCAAAATCCTGATATTCCTGTCCAGGGCTTCACCTCAGTGCAATGGGGTTTAGAGCAAAGGGGGATTGCTTCTGCCCTGAAATGAAACCACTGATATCCCCAGTAAGTACCTTTTCGGTGAGGCCTGATAAATTGCTTAATCCTGGTGAGTGTGTAGGAGGGGAGGAGTGTTAATGGGGTCAAGATGGATGTGGGTTTTCACTGGAGGTTCAGGTTGTGGCTGGGGTGGTTTGCCACAAGCAGATTTTTGTTTGTTTGGGACAACAGTCACAACCACCTCTTAATTAAGAAAATTCCCTTGAAACAAAACAACCGCAAATGACAGAAAATTAAACGAATCTATTAGTCAAAATATCTCAGCAAAAAGAGTAATAATAACAAAAACACACAAACTCTCAGGTAGCCAAAACTTGATGTAATAATAAACTTATCATTTAAGCTCACTCTCCTAAATGTGCCTACTGGAGTATAATAAATATATAATATTAAAGCAATGACTCTCAGAATTGCGGGTCACCAGTTATAGTACTTATTGCCTTGTGAGCTGCAGTTGGTATATACACCTAGCTAAGTGGCAAATGTACTGCTCAGTTGGGGAATTTTCAGCTAAGTGCTTCAACTTTGTGTTTTATTAATATTTTCAGTTGGCTATATTATATTTTGGACATAGTGCACATCTTATTATATTGATTGGCACAATTTGCACTATTGTTCTGGGATGGATCAATGATGCATTGGAGGGTCTATTTTGCCACTTAGCAAGCAGTGTATCCCAACTGCAGCTTGCATGGAGATAAATACTGTAACTGGTGACCCGTATCTCTTTTGTATTATATATTTACACTCCAATAGGCACATTTAGGAGGGTGAGTTTAAATCATGTTTATTATTGTGTCCTGTTTTGGCTACCCGAGAGTTAGAAAATTAAAGAAAATACTCGTTTCTTTTGCCTGCAAACTCCAAGAATTAAGGGGTCCTTTTACTAAGGGGCGTCGAAAAATGGCCTGCGCTGTTGTAGACGCGTGTATTGGATGCGCACAAGTCCATTTTTCAGCGCATCTGCAAAAAAGGCCTTGTTTTGGCCGAAAATGGATGTGCGGCAAAATGAAAATTGGCACACGTCCATTTTGGGCTGAGACCTTAGCGGTAAGGGCTCACACGTTAACCAGGTGGTAATCGCCAGCACGCGTACAATGCCGATTACCACCCGGTTAGTGCTGTGCTCCAGAAAATAAAATATTTTTACTGCACCTAAATCTAGGCACCACTTACAGAATGTGATTAGTCAGCATCAGATTTTTTAGGCACCATATATAGAATTTCCCCCTCCATGCCTAAAGGTATGCATTAACGCTGGATCTCTTTTGAATTATAAAGAACAAAAGATGATTTTTTAATTACATTCTTTACAACCTTATGGATTGAATTCCGAATTGGATTGGTGGTCTCTTATCTGATTGGTGGTTAACAGAAGTAAAGAATCCAATCAGAGTAGAGTATTTAGAATCAGCTGAGGTCTATTTAAATTGTAGTAGCGTTAGAGAACGCCGCAGCCATTTTTTCTGGGACACGGAAGTGAACACATAATGGTAAATAGTTTAAGTTTAATAAGAATGAGTTAAATAAGAATGTGGTGATATGAATAAGATTGGAAAAAAATTTTAACGTTATTGTTTTTATTGTAGCAAACCTCTTCCCTGACGAAGTATACACGAAACCTGGCCAAGTCGGCGGAGGTTTGATTTGAAAGAAAATTTGCTGCTCTACTGCTAATTAATTGAAGCTAAGTAATGTTAAATACTAGATAAGATATAAACTATAAGAATAAAAATATAAAAATCATAAGATCGGGTTGATCCATGAAGATATGAAAAACACCATTAAGAATTGGGGAAGATTCCCCGTATGGTGGAAATGAGTTTGAATTCTGAAGATCCCCGTACAAAGTATACACACAAAAAATACAAAAAATACAATGTCTGATTAATATTTACATAATGATATCACTACTCTGAATGGTATAATACTGGATATAAGATATATGTGTTTGGGATTGTATGTGAACTAGTAAAGGTATGCATGGACATTTACACCAGGTTTTCATTGGCATAATTGACTCCGCCTAAATTCTAGCCACTTGGACAGATTTAGGTATATTCTGTAAACTGCGCTTAACTTTAGGCGCAGTTTATAGAATATGCCTAAGTGTGTTTTCCTTCTGCGCCAATTTTTTAGGCAACATATATAGAATTAGATCCTTAGGGGTCCTTTTACCAAGCTGTGGCCGTTGTTTCCCACATGCCAGGGCCCTTTTTACCACAGCAAATAGAAAGACCCCAGACACACATGGCCATGCAGTAAAAGAGCTCTTATCGCATGGCCATGGAGCAGGGAGCCCTTTCTTCCACCCATTCAGGTGGCGATAAGGGCTCCTGCGCTAACCCGGCGGTAACCGGGCAGCTTGTGGCGCTGCCCGATTACCAAGGGGTTACCATTGAGCAAGCCATTTCCGCAGGTTTTCTTTTTCCCCGGAAATGATGCATACTCGAGGTGGGACTACCCCGTTGGGTCAGCAGTAGTCCCGAAAGAGCGAGCAGTAAGCACGCGTTGGGCTTACCACCGCTCTGTAAAAGGGCCCCTTAGTTTTCATGGCCATATTCTAGGCATGTTGATTTGTAGGTCTATCCACATACAAGCAGTTTGCCCACAGTTTAAATATTTAGGTGCTCGTATGAACTGAATGCACACTCATGATTGCACGTTTCCATTAAACGGTAACACTGGACCAGCCTGAGCAGCAGAAATGGAACCAGTTGGCAGCCCTAGCCATAGATTTTGACTTTTTTGTTGTTGTTGTTGAGGCAAGTGGAAAATATTCAGATCAATATTTTCTGCATTTTCTTTCCTTATAGACACAGAGTAAGATATGACTCCTTTAAATAGAGTGTTAGAATTACTCATTTATTTTTATTCCAGTGCCTTTGTTTGATGTCTTTTTCCAGGACACTGTGCTATTCAGTAAGGACTGTATACATAAGAAAATAGGACACCGTTTCTAATTAGGTACTGTTCCTAGAACAAGTCTCTTTGGATCAAACTGAATAACCTGTGCTGAAATTTAGCCAACATACTAGAAGTAACCTTCTTTCTTGTGAGAATTGCCAAGAGAGCTTTAATCATCACTGAACAGACTGAATCTTAGATTAAAATCCTTCTTGAAAAAGCAAAAAATAAAAAAAAACCCTTACACCCTTTGCAATGTACTTTTTTATACCGCTCTTGACTTCGGAAGCAAAATAGATCAAATTGGCCGACTAGCACCACACAGACAGCCTCCAGAGATCCTCAATGGCTGGTCCTGACCTTGCTCACTTTCCAACATCTCCTGAAATCAGAGCCCAAGGCAAAATCCTTGACAGAAGCACTTTGAAAATATACACTATTCATGTTGCATTTAGGTAACTGAAGGACAATTCAACACGGAAGATGGTGCTTTAAAAGATGCTTTATTTGCTGCTTGGACACAAAGGACCCGTCACGGTCCGTGTTTTGGCGTTACAGAACGCCTGCCTCAGGTATCATAATAGTGTTCTAAAAGACTTACATATGTGTGTCATACATGAATCAATGCTTATATATAAAAGTACATACTACATAAAATTACAATCAAAGACAGGACTGGCATATGAACTCAAATGGAGATATAAAATGCAAAAAAATTACATGGAAAAATACACAATATTGGGAATAATACACAATTATTATTGTTAAAAGTGAGTTTACACATGAATAATTAAAAATAAAAAAACAAAGGGGTCCTTTTACAAAGCCATGGTAAAACGTGGCTTGCGGTAGTGTAGGCACGGGTTTTGGGCACACGTTGAAATATTTTTCAGCGCATGTACCAAAAATGCCTTTTTTGGGGGGTTTTCCCTGAAAATGGATGCGCGGCAAAATCAAAATTGCTGCGTGTCCATTTTGGGTGTCTGATCTTACCACCAGCCATAGACCTAGCGGTAAGGAATCTGCACAGTAACAACCTATGCGCATCAGATGCCACTTGGTGTGCGTCCGCTATGCACGGCAGAAAATAAGAAATATTTTTCTGATGTGCGTAGCAGATGCACGTCAAAATTTAAATTACCGCAAGAGCCACACTGTAGTCGGGCGGTAAGTTCATTTTGGCACGCGTTGGGTGTGCGTAGACACGCAGCTTAGTAAAAGGGGCCCTAAAAGACGTCAAATAGACCATACATGGCCTATCCAGCTTAGTATAAACAATTATCAATATGGCATTAATGATTTAAAGAACCATGATGACAAAGAGATAATATCGCATGAAACATAGGACAAGTGAAAAGAATAGAGGACACATACCCATCAATAGTGTACACCAAAGAAAACATGCATGCATATAAATATAATGTACATAAATATTAAAAAAACTGGTGACGTGAACAAATGAAAAGAAACCAAGTCGAGATGCTGCTGAAAAAAGACAAAGTACGTAGTACCATGAAAGTAAAAGACAATGAGAGAGATCCTGCTTTAGGACGAATGAATAAAAATACTAGAAACCAATTATTGGTGGATATTGCCAAGAAAAAGAAGTAATCCAAAGCCAATAAAAATAGTATTGAATATAAGAGAAAACTGGTAGCAGATTCTGGAGACAATGAGCAACCAAGGTAGCCGCAAGGCAATCCGCTCTGTATAATAAGAAAATTAACCCAGTGACGTGGTGTTAAAACATATAGCACTAAATGGCTCAAAAATATAAAAAATATATACAAATATAAGAGAATATATAAGAAAATAAAAGAGATAACGTCATGGGTGCTAAAAATCAATCATTGGCGTTAATTGGCAACAATTTTGATGCACATCTTGCTACACTCTATTCTATAAAGATCTGGGTGTAAATCTTATAATGTACAACTCAAAAGGGGGCATGGCCATGGCAGGGGCATGGGAGGATCAGGGGTATTCACTAAAGATGCACACAGTACTATTGAATACCAGGGATCCACACCTAACTTATGCATCAGGATTTACACCAGGTTTCAGTTGGTGTAAATCCTTGCACCCAAAGTTTGGCACTGAAATCAGCTCTAAGCCCTAGTCTATATAAATGGTGTCCAACTCAGAGCGCCATTTATAGAAGAGTGCTCTGCATGGACTTTTTTTGGCGCTGTTTTTTCAGTTCTGTTTACTGAATCTACTTCTATGTCAGCAGATCCTGTTCGAAAATGGTACTGGAACTTCAGATGTCCTGACTTGGACCTCTGTTCTTTTACTTAAATGTCCTTTCTAAAATCTATAGTGCTGTCCATCTTTTCCCATTCAGAAATTTCACCGAGCCCCGAAAACCTCAGTGGTGCACCTTACATATCATTCACTTTATATAATGCAAGGATTACCTGCATCCGTCATCGGTTCTCAAGAGGTTCAATAACCAATTAACTATGAATAAGTACATAAGTACATAAGTAATGCCATACTGGGAAAAGACCAAGGGTCCATCGAGCCCAGCATCTTGTCCACGACAGCGGCCAATCCAGGCCAAGGGCACCTGGCAAGCTTCCCAAACGTACAAACATTCTATACATGTTATTCCTGGGATTTTGGATTTTTCCAAGTCTGTTTAGTAGCGGTTTATGGACTTTAACACTCTTTGTACATGGGTAGCATATTCTTCACATAAACATTCTCCAAAGTTTCAAATATAAGATCTTATAAAATGCACTTACCTTGGACAGAACATAGGTCAGACGGGGGATAAATCGTCCAACATAATGGTGTTTCGCCCCCCAGGGCTGTTTCAAGGACCATCCCCTCAAAAAATCAACAGTACCAGCTTAGCTCCTACATATGTAGGTACTTGGAAACTCCGCCCTCACCGTCCAAGTTCCAACCCATGCACACCTACTGGCACAGTACATATCACTATAGGGCCCTTTTACTAAGCTGTGTAGGCATGTATGCGCATCCTATGCATGTCAGTTTTGAACTACCACCTGGATACTGCATGGCCCGAGCAGTAATTTCATTTTTTACACGCATCCACTAAGCACGCTGGAAATTTTCTGGTGTGCGGCACTAACCAGGCAGTAATTGGCACTGTATGCACAAAGAGCATTACCTCCTGCTTAAAGTGTGAGACTTTACCCACCTCTTTACCACTGCTTTTGACTCCTAACCTCTACTCACTTGCCCTGTCCTTTATCCTTACCTCTTTATTCCCTTACCCTTAATTGTTCTGTCTGTTTACCTGTCTTATCTAGATTGTAAGCTCTTTGAGCAGGGATTGTCTTTTTTGTGTATGGTGTACAGCGCTGCGTATGCCTTGTAGCACTATAGAAATGTTAAATAGTAGTAGTAGTAGTAGTAGGTCAATTAAGGTAAGGCCTCAGGCCCAAAATGGATGTGCACCAATTTTTATTTTGCTGCACATCCATTTTTGCCCCCCCCCCCCCCCAAGGCCTTTTTTGCAGGCGCGCTGAAAAATGGACCTGCTTGCATCCAATATACGCATCTACACCAGTGCAGGCCATTTTTCGGCACACCTTAGTAAAAGGACCCCTATATCATGTTGTGTACTTTTATGCAGTTCAGTACCTTCATATAAAGCTATTTACATATGTGGTAAATGGAAATTGCTCTGAGGAAAAGGATGTTATCAGTGGTGTGCCACAAGGATCGGTCCTTGGGCCAGCTCTTTTTAACATCTTTGTGAGTGATATTACGGAAGGACTGTCTGCTAAGGTTTGTCTCTTTGTGCATGATGCCAAACGTTGCAATAGGGTAGACACCCTGGAAGGCATGGATAGCATATGGGATCTGTTGAAGTTTGAAGAATGGCCCAGCAATATAAGACTTTGGGGGTGATTGTGTCTGATGATCTCAAGGTGGCCAAATTTGGCTAAATAAGTCAATCTTTTTTGGTGCTTAATTGGCTTATTAAGACCGTTAGTATTCAAGATACCACATTCAAGGGTAAAGCAGTATGGAAAATGGTGTAGTATCTGTTGTTTCTAGGAAAATAGAATCAATAGCTGCAGTATATTTAACATAGCTGTATAGATTCTGATATGTAGGTATAACACTAAAGCAACAAGATCTGACCACAGAACATGGAACAAGAAAAAAGAACATCCAATCACTCTTCATCACACCTAATCCCTTCAGCAAGACTGTCAGGCGTGAACAGGGAGTTCTACCTTCCTGAAGGCCAATTGACACTAAAGAGATAGAAAAAAAAGAAAAGAAAAAAATATATAAGAAGTAATTTGGTAATGAAAACAGAGATCAAAGAAGGAAAAAGTTATATTAACCACCAGTTATGGGAACGCACACAATAAAGCTGTAGAATTTGCATGCTGCTATCATACAAATCAAATAGCATAACATATTGCAATACAAAAGAAATATCTTAGCGCAATGCAGAACGAAACAAAGCCAGAAGAGCAATACACTAAACCCACTCTTCATAGTTCACACCTACAAGCAGAATACTAGAGGTGTGGAATAGGTGTACAAGTTCCTGGATAATGATCAACACAAAGCTCAGTATGAGTTTCAGCTATGCATATTGGAGTAGCCTTGCTGGTGTAGATAGGCTCGAAGATCAGCTGGACTGTCAAAGATTTTAGTGGTGGTGTTAAGGGTGAACTGCATCCTCGCAAGGTATTGTGCTTCAATTTTCATGAGATCCTCTCGCATAGCCCATGCTTGCGCTTCTGTTCTGTTGACGTGCTTACATTTGGAACATTAAGGATTTTCTGCCCCTACCATGAAAGAGATGCCTTAGCTGTACCTGTAGATAAAATATTCAGGACCTGCTGATGTTGTGGTAATTTCAACACAATAGGTCAAGGATATCGCTGATGCTGTGGCTTGAAAGATGGCACCCGATGTGCCCGGCTCCACATCAATAGTAGTTCTGTAAGGAATTTTCACAAAACACAACTGAATTATTTTTTTCAACAGTCTCTGGAAATCCCAAAATTCTCATGTTGTTGTGACGGTTACTCAGATCCTCAAAATCTTGTTGCAGTTTTTTTTTATACTTTTGCTCATTATGAAACTACGTGGAGGTCAACCTTCTTTATTGTGGCCCCTAGACTCTGGAACAATCTTCTGTCTGACATTCATTCCGAGATTTCTTTTACCAAGTTTAAGATTTTATTAAAGATCCATTTGGGGGGGGGGGGGGGGGTGGCAGAGCAAGATGGCCGACACACAAGAGAGAGCTCGTTGATATTTCTTGTTTCTTCTGTGAATATGCCTCTTCACTTCTTTTGGTGCATGGAACGCTTCGTTTGTTTTTTGTTTTTTTCATATTGACTACAGACATTATTTCAAGTGGATGTTTCAGTGCAATTTAAGAGGCTCCTGATGCAGGCCTTGTTGGCTGAAACACAACTGTGTTGAGTCTCATTTTCTTTACAATAAACATTTGGACAATCGGAAGCATCGTCTGCTGATTTTCGAGTCATCTTTGCTGTTGTGCCATTCATTTTCTACTCTATGAGGATTTGCTCCTTCTTTAGAACTAATATGGCACAAAATGGTGCCCTGAATGACCAGATGACCACTGGACGGAATCAGGAATGACCTCCCCTTACTCCCCCAATAGTCACTGTCCCCCTCCCACTCCACCAAAAAGTGATTAAAAACATTACTTACCAGCCTCAGATGTTATACTCAGTTCCATTACAATAGCATGCAGGTCCCTGGCGTAGTATAGTTTATTTTTGTTACATTTGTGCCCCGCGCTTTCCCACTCATGGCATGCTTAATGCAGCTTACATATTGTATACAGGTATTTATTTGTTATGTGGGTTAAGTGACTTGCCCAGAGTCACAAAGAGCTGTCTGTGCCTGAAGTGGGAATTGAACTCAGTTCCTCAGGACCAAAGTTCACCACCCTAACCACTAGGCGTGGGTGCAGTGTACTGTAGACAGATGGACCTAGGCCCATACCTCCTCCTACCTGTTACACTTGTGGTGGAAACTGTGAGCCCTCTAAAACTCACCAGAAATCCACAATACCCACATATAGGTGCCCCCTTCACCCATAAGGGCTATTGTAGTGGTGTACAATCGAGGATAATGGGTTTTGGGGGGGCTTAGCAGACATGATAAGGGAGCAACGGTGAGATGTATACCTGGAAGCATTTATTTGAAGTCCACTGCAGTGCCCTCTAGGGTGCCCCATTGCTCTTCTGGGATGTCTGGGGGATCAGTCTACTAAAAATGCTGGCCCCTCCTACATCCCAATGTCTTGATTTTCTCTGTTTTTCATTTGGATGTTTTGGGTTTTTTTTTTTTCAAAAATGGTCCAAAAAAAACAACAACCCCCAAACAACAATGTACAAAGCACAAAACCTTGTTCAAAATGGTATTAAAAAAAATAAGAGACGTTTTTCTTTTTTTGAAAATGACCTTCTTTCCTATTCAGATTTTGGATGTTTTGTGCAAAACGTCCAAAGTCGAACATAGATGTCATATTGAAAATGCCCCTCTATGTAACTTTTTAAGTCTAAGTGCTTTGAAAATACATTTCATTGGCTCCTGGAGCAGCATCTTTGGTGAAATAAGAAAATGTTCAATATGTTTTCTTTATTCCTCAACAGCTTAGATCTTTCCTGAATACTAAGAAATTTGCCTCTGAGGGAGTAGCTCCTGTACCCTCTGCTTCTGTAGTATAAGCTTGAAAGATATTGTGGTCTGTTATGCTGTTTTAATGCCTGCTTACAGTTGAGATTTTTGTTCTATTTTTCCTATTTAGCTCCCTAGTTATTACATTCTCTGTACCCCCCCCTTACCTTTGGGCTAAATTGTGTTAAAAAAGCATTTGATACTTGATTATTTTGCCTCAATTTATTGTTTCATATGTTTTCTTTCAGTATATTTCATGTACAAGAGTTATCTTGTAATTATTTTGAAAATGTAATAAATAAATAAAAAGTTAAAGATCCATTTTTTTCATTGTGCATTTGGTGTATCGCAGGAGTCCTGTTGGCCGTGGGTTGAATGAGTTTCTTGCATAGTGTGAATGTTGTTTCTTTATCTGTGCTTTACATTTGCTTTTAATATGTTGTTTCTTTTGTTTTGTTTATTATTTTAATTTGACTGTAAACTGCTGTGATCCTTCTGTTTGAAACTGCAGTATATCAAGTATTTTAATAAACATAAACATAAATATACTTTTGGAATTGGAATCCACCACTTTCACTTTTTCCTCCACTGCACTTATACTATTTTCAAGTTGTGCCATATGATGTTGGAAGTCCTGAAACTGTGACGTGTGAGCAGCCATTTCTTCTTATAATTCTTTGATGGCCTCTCGGTTGGTCAAAATCAAGTCTTTAATCTCTCTTAAATCCATTAAAATAGCCAAACATTGGTCAGAGGTATCTGAACTTTTAGCGGCCGCCATCTTGCTAGGAGATGTGGGATCCGGTTTGTGTCTTTTCACCCTTGACACTGCTACGAATGCTGTCTCAGTGCTGGTAAATTTGGATTGTGCCATAAAATAAGCAAAAAAGGAACTAAGTTGTAAACGTCGATATAACAAAGATTAGCTCCAAAATGGCAGCATTTGTGTAGAAGAAATTATATAAGCATACCACAGTTATACTGTAGCTGATGTTGAAAACACTTAACTGTTTAAATCTTCCAAATAACTCAATATAGTGAAGCCAGTAGGGTAAGGAAAAGCCTCAGAAAGGGAAAAAGGGAATGGGACTTGATATACTGCCTTTCTGTGGTTTTTGCAACTATAGATTACATATACATATACATAATATATACAGGTATTTACTTGAACCTGGGGTAATGGAAGGTTAAGTGAAGGGTTAAGTCCAAAAGGAATCCATCTGTGACTTGCCCAGAGTCACAAGGAGCTGCAGTGGGAATCAAACCCAGTTCCCCAGGATCAAAGTCTGCTGCACTAACCACTAGGCTGCTCTTCCACTCTGCACATGTCTTGCTCCCTTTTCTTCAATCGCCGGCTTAAAAAACCTCTCTCTAATTTTATGAGTTTCTGTCAAGCTAACCCGCCTGTTTACAAAGCCATGCTAGTGGTCCATTCAAAGTGCACCAGCAGCCACTAGCGCGGCTTTGTAAACAGGAGGGTAAGTAATTTCAATATTAGTTCTTACCCAAATATAGGTTACAACACACCCACAGTTTCTATTATTAAATATGAAGTCGGCTGTAGAAGACTCAAAAAAATCATCCACTTATCTGGCTGCAATCTGCTGTTCCATCACAAAACCTTGCAGCTACTTTCTTGGAACAACTCTTCTGTGCAGTTCAACACAGTAACTTCAGTAGCTCCAAGTCCGGAACAACTTGCAGTCCAGCACAATAACTTCAATAGCTCTAACTCTGACATGACCAGTGTTTCGAGGCTCTCTCGCTGCTGCACCCGGGATCTCTCCATTACGTTGCTCTAAACAAATTGAAACATGCATCTTCAGTATCCTTGAATCTCATGTCACAACATTTAATACGTAAGCCCTTACCTGGGTTTTACTCGTTACTTTCAGTGGCACTGCTAGATACAAAATGGTGACCTGCAGTTTGAATAGATGCCAACAGAGTAAAGGGGCCAATCAAAAGGCATCTATGTGGCCATTTTCTATTGGCTCTCAAGTTTCCTATCAAAAATATCCAGACATACAGTTAATAGAAATGCTGCCACTCAGTATTCACATTAAGACCTTATGGTTCTACAGATGTCAATATAAAAATCCATTGTTGTTCACATTTTTCCAAAGCATTGCGATAATCACCAACCCTCAGGGTTTGCGGGAGATGTATCAAATATCAGCACTCTAAAATCTTGAAAAGCATGATCATGCTGTACACAATGCTTTACCTTTGCAAAAGGGCCCCTCCATGTGTTGCAAGCCTATTTATGCATGCTAGCAGTACTTTAATCATACATTAACCCATGAATATATCATAGAAATATTTGTTTGGAGAACAAAACTGATGTCATAGTTGCTGAAGTTCCAAAACATTTTTCTTTTATTTATTTTATTTATTTATTGCATTTGTATCCCACATTATCCCACCTGTTTGCAGGCTCAATGTGGCTTACAATTCATCATGGATACTGGAAATAGAAGAGAATATGCATTTGGTTTTACAGAGGGTTATGTGTTACATGGTGGTGAAATACATGATAGTGATAAAGCAAAAGACATTATAAGACAGTTCTGGATGTTTTAAAGATTATACAGTTACACATGTTGATCTTTGTGATATATCTTGTCGAAGAGATAGGTTTTCAATAGTTTACGGAAATTGGTCAATTCATAGACCGTTTTCAGGTGACGTGGCAACGCGTTCCAGAGCTGCGTGCTCGTAGACGAAAAGGTAGATGCGTGCATTAATTTGTATTTCAGACCTTTTAACTCTGAGCATTATTATTTATAGTAACACTATGAAAAGATAGCCCTGTCATATATTCTGTGGGTTTGTTTTTTTTACAGTATTTTGGAAGAAATGTCTAAAAAGCAGTACAATAAGAATGTAAAACAATGTGCGATTAAGTTATCGCATTAGGTTACTGATTCAAGCTACTCAATCAAGGAGTAGAACACAAGGTCCTGCTTCTTGGTCCTAACGTGGGTGGTTCAATAGCTAGAAGAAGGAAAAGCTGGAAAATGGCAATTTAAATGGTCTTGGCAGAGCCCCAGGGACTTACTGGAGATTCAGAATCAGGCCATGGAAAAAAAACAGCCAAAAAAGCCTTGATTGCTACAATTCCACTTTTCAAGCAGTGCTTGGAGTGGTCCCAAAACAAGCACTACAGAAATGGAAAGACACTGTCCCATACAGGAAACTGAAAAAGCTTAAAACAAACTTGAATAGCTTATGCAGCAAACAGTCACCAATGTGATATATTAGACGGTTTGGAAACCTTACAAATACGAACAGTATGAAAAGAACTATGCTATAAAGATGCCTTTTAAAATGCAGAACACGTAACCCCAGATTCTGTATAGCGCGACTAGAGTTACGTGCGATTCCAAGCGTAAATCTACATGTATTCTATAACTTCGTGCATAGATGAATTGTTTTAACAAGCTGTTAAGCGTTGCTTACAGCTCTTAACAAGCAATAGTGAGCACTAATTGGCAAAAATTAGAATTTGCACGCGTACATTGCTAAGCGTACTCTGTAATGTACTGCGCCTAAATTCTAACATGCACAGTGGAAAAGGGAGTGTGCTTAGGGGCGTAGAAATGGGCATTTTGTGGGTGTGCCAACACCTATGCACGTTGTTATAAAATATGGGCTAGTGTGCGTAAATCTACGCGCAGGGATTTATACCAGCTTTTCGTTGGCGTAAATGGATACACATAGATTTAGTCACATGAACTACACCTAAACATATGCTAAATACCGCATGTAGATTTACATGTGGTATTTAGAATACACTTAAGTGTAATTGCCTAATGCACGCTCATTTTAGGCGCCATATATAGAATCAGGCCCATAAAGGGTAATTCTAAAATGTTTGCCAAACGTTAGGCACTGTGTGCTACATACTAACTCCCAGAATTTATCAATGGTGCCCAAATTTAAGTGTGCAACATTGTACACTATCCTCAAATGCGCTTACAGCTTAATTGGTTGGTGGCAATAAGTGGGCGCTAACAATTAATTATTCAGTCTAATTAAAGAGACCTTTTATTTCTAGTGTGGAGATTATTTCAATGTGCAGTTCTAATATTATCCCAAACACTGTCTAATGTATTAAATTCATAGATAGTAAGTATTATTTTTTATTTTTGTACCCCGCGCTTTCCCACTCATCGCAGGCTCAATGCGGCAATGGAGGGTTAAGTGACTTGCCCAGAGTCACAAGGAGCTGCCTGTGCCTGAAGTGGGAATTGAACTCAGTTCTTCAGGACCAAAGTCCACCACCCTAACCACTAAGCCACTCCTCCAGTAGCAACATTCCATGTAGAATCTCCAATAGTAGCAACATTCCATGTAGAATCTCCAATAGTATCTATTTTATTTTTGTTACATTTGTACCCCTCGCTTTCCCACTCATGGCAGGCTCAATGCGGCTTACATGGGGCAATGGAGGGTTAAGTGACTTGCCCAGAGTCACAAGGAGCTGCCTGTGCCTGAAGTGGGAATCAAACTCAGTTCCCAGGACCAAAGTCCACCACCCTAACCACTAGGCCACTCCTCCTCAGTATTCATTCATAGACCAGCATTGTTTATTAAACAGGGATCCTCAGAGTTTTTTTAACAGCATACACCATCTGGGAGCCATGTCCCAATGTAATAATGGGGCTGCTCACATCGTCATCGATCCACCCGTATGACTTCCTCTATCACGATCTTTTTTTTCCAAACGTACAGAGATGGTAGTACCGCAGTATGTTATTTTATCACGAAGATAGTTATATGTTTATGGAGATATTCATAGTTAATTGCTATGATGTTCTTCTTCCCAGCGAACCTCTTCCCGGAAGAAGAATTTCGAAACCTGGCCATGTCGGCAAAGGTTTGAGTTGGGAGAAAAATCGCTGCTTAAAGCCGCTCAAAGCTATGAAATATGTCTTGAATACTAAAGTTTGAAATAAATCTGAAGATGTTGATTTAAGAAGAAAATTATTTAAGGAGAATCATATGAAAACGTTTGGAAAAAAAAGTAAAGGAAAAATTTGGAGAAAAAAGATCGTGATAGAGAAAGTCATACGGGTGGATCGATGACGATGTGAGTAGCACCATTATTACATTGGGACATGGCTCCCGGATGGTGTATGCTGTTAAAAAAACTCTGAGGATCCCCGTTTAATAAACAATGCTGGTCTATGAATCAATACTGTGGTTAAACTGTGGTATTACTTACTATCTATGAATTTAATATATTAGACAGCGTTTGGGATAATATTAGAATTGAACAATTAATTATTTGCATTAATTTGCAACATTTTGGATTTGTGCACGCATTTTGCTAAGCACTGTTCTACAAAGATCTGCATGCAAATCTTATAGGGGGGCCTTTATAGGAATATAACGGGCGTCTCGGTGTTTACTACTAGCTGATTTCTGCCGCAAGCTAAATATGCTACCGCGGGTTAGTAAAAGACCCCCATAGTGCGCGACTCAAAAGGGGGTGTAGCAGTGGGAGGGTCAGGGCATTCACTAAGGATTCCTACTTACGCACCAGAATTTACATCAGGTTCCAGTTGGCGTAAATCCTTGCACCCAAAGTTTGGCACGGAAATCTGCTCTGAGCGCTATTCTATAAATGGCATATGACTCAGTACGCAGTTTATAGAATTGTGCTTTGTGCAGATTTTTTTCGGTGTCATTTGTTTGAACACCATTTACTGAATCTAATCCTTAGCATGAATTCTTATATTAATTTATTTATTATTACATTTATATCCCACATTTTCCCACTGATCGCAGGCTGAAAGTGGCTTACAAAGTCTGTAATTATACAAATTGAGAATAAGATATAAAATAACAATTAAACATCAAAAAGTCAAGTGATAATAACAGGTAATTATCGTCCTTGGATCTGAATTTATAGTAATAGTTAATTCGAGTTAGGTTAAACCTGGGGAATAAGCCTTCTTAAACAATACTGATTTCAATAATTTTCGGAAATTTAAGTAATTCTGGGTAGATTTTACTTGTTTGGGTAGAGCATTCCATAATTGAGTGCCTATATATGTAAAGTTGGTGGCGTAAATTGATTTGTACTTAAGGCCATTACAGCAAATATAAAATGTATAACATTTTTATATCAGCAAATACATCCAGAATTACTACTATAGAAGTGACTGAAATAATTTTTTTAAAGAATTTTTGGGCAAAAACTAAGAAGAAAAAAGAGAAAAATATTTAAGTTTGAAATTTGATATTAGAAAGGTGGGTGTGTAATTCTTGCTGAAT
The DNA here is from genome assembly GCF_901765095.1 of Microcaecilia unicolor. NCBI lineage: Eukaryota > Metazoa > Chordata > Amphibia > Gymnophiona > Siphonopidae > Microcaecilia > Microcaecilia unicolor. Next base: position 35,170,522 of record NC_044037.1, read on the forward strand.
TGAGACATGAATCAGTGAGCGACACTGCTGAGGTTTCTGGTATATTCATGCTTTATGGGAGATTGAAGTTGTTTGATAACTTTAAACATATACATTTAAACCTATACGGTGGCCGCGTCATTGAATATTGGCCTTGCAATTTATGAAATGGTTTTGTTTAAAGCAGTGGTAGATCAATTAACAGTTAAATACGATTTATCTGTGCTTTAGCAAAGGGTAGAAAAGAACTAAAACTAATGTTAAAAGAAAAAAATAGAAAGTAAAGTTGCTGAACAGTTGATTTATCACAAACATTTATTGGGATATAGTTTAAGAGGGTTTCAGAGGTAATTTGCACGGCCCCTGTGGGGTCGACCAGACAATGGATGACCTTGTCAGCTCACGTCCACTCATACTTCTACCTGGTGGTCTTCAGGCTTTGCACACTGCATCTGACTCCGCTATCGATTGGCTTAGATGAGTGACAAGCACACACTAAGAGAGAGACAAAGAGGCAAATCCTTAGTTAAATCATCCCCTTATTCACTATTGATTCATGAGGATCAAAATGTGAGATTTACCTTGATATATTGTATGGTTAGTATGTACAGTAAGGATGTGAGCTGGTTTTAGTCAGAAAGGTGGAATGTGCACATTCTTAAATATATAAATTCCAGCAGCGCTAAAATATGGCTAATACAGCAAATGATAGGCAGTGAGTCACCCCCCCCCCCCCCCATAAGCAAACTCAGATCAATATTGTAAATACTACAGAATATAAGGTAAACTTGTAGGTCATAAAGTTCAGGTTATTTGCAATTAGACGTGAACAGATCATTATTCTTGCAGAAAATCATATTTTAATAGCATTTTTTTTACACTAAATTGAATTATCAGAAATTCAGAAACGAGCTGGTGTTAATCAGCAGATCAGAATTTTAGATACACCTGAAATGCAAGCACACAGAGACAAGTAAATGAATGCATTAGATATGCATTTGATAATGCAATTATGTGACACTGGTGGAACAATTAAGTATTTCTTATCAACCGAATCCTTACCGGCCTTTGGGGCTCACTTATGAAAGAGAAAAATGTTCAAAAAGTGACATAAACTGGCAGATGGCCATTTTTCTTGCAAAAACGTCCAAATTGCTATTTTTTGAAACCCTTTTTATAAATGTTTTTCTATGCTGTTTGTCTGCAGTGCATCCAAATCACAAGGGGGCATGTCAAGGGGAGCGATAAGAGTGAGATTTGGGCATTCCTAACAACTGGACATTTTTCTGCCATAATGGAACAAAACAAAAACGTCCAGGGCTAAAAGATGGATATTTTGGTCTAGACCTGTTTTAATAACAACTAAGCCACAAAAAAGTGGCCTAAATGATTAGATGATCACTGGAGGAATAAAGGAATGACATCCCCTTACTTCCCAGTAGTCAATGACTCCCTCCCACCCCCAAAGATGTGACAGTCCTATTAGAGCAGGAAGCAGGTCCCTGGAGTAGCCTAGTGGTTAATGCAGTGAGCTTTGGAAAAGGGGACCCAGACCCATAATCCACTCTAACTGGTAGATTTGTGATGGAAAGTGTCAGACCCCCCCCCCAAAACCCACAAAAACCTACTGTGCCCACATATAGGTGACACCTGCAGCCATAAAGGCTTTTGTAGTGATGGGTACAGTAAGTTTTGGTTGGTTTTGGAAGGCTTACCATACAATATAAGGGGATAAGAGTGAGATGTGTACCTGGAACCTTTTATGTGAATTCCACTGCAGTGTCCCCTAGGGTGCCGCACTGCTCTGCTGGGATATCTGTGTGGTCAGTCTACTAAGAATGCTGGCTCCTCCTACTGTCCAATGGCTTAATTTTGTGTGTGATTCACTTGGAACTTTTTTTTTTTTTTTTTTTCGAAAATGGTCCAACGAGAAAGGAGCAGTATGCACAATATGTCTAGAAAATATCTAGGAAATGGACAGGTTAAAAAATGATGAGAATTCCCTAATAGTCTGACTTACAGAACCAGTAGTTGCTACAGGCATAGGTGCCAACTCCATGGGTGCTGTGGGTGGTCGAGCACCCCCAATATTCTCCCACCGGAAGATCGTTCCCTTTCTCCCTCTGTGTTCCAAGGTCGTCGTCCGTCCCTCCCAGTTCCAGGGTCGTCGTCCGTCCCTCCCTCCCAGTTCCAGGGTTGTTGTCCCACTCTCCGAGTTCCAGGGCCGTTGTCCCTCCCTTCCTCCCTCCCTCCCTTCCACTTCTAGGCCCCCTCCCTCCGAATTTTAAGTCATCCTGACTTACCTCGTCGGGGTTACGGCGGCTAGCAGCAGCGGTAAAAAGCGTGCAGGCTTGGCACTTTCCTTTCTCTGTCTCTCAGCTCTGGTCCCGCCCTTGCGGAAACAGGAAATGAGGGTGCGACCAGAGCTGAGACACAGAGAAGGGAAAACTGAAGTAAGTGCCGAGCCTGCACGCTTTTTACCGCTGCTGCCAGCTGCCGTAACCTGATGAGGTAAGTAGGGATGACCTAAAATTCGGAGGGAGGGGGCCTGGAACTGGAAGGGAGGGAGGAAGGAAGGGAGGGATGACAACCCTGGAACTCGGAGGGAGGGAGGGAGGGAGGGAGGGAAGACGACCCTGGAACTCGGAGGGAGGGGGGACCCTGGAACTCAGAGGGAGGTGGAGGGGGAACGGGGGAGGGGGGACAGAGGGAGGGGGAGGGGGGAATGCACCACCTGTAAAAAAAAAAAATTCAGCACTCCCCAATCATTTTGAAAAGTTGGCTCCTATGGCTACAGGAGGAAAAAGCCTCACGAAGCTCAAAAGTGCAGTGAGCAACAAGAGCAGGGCTGCTTCATCATTGACATAAAAAAGGCATAAAAAAAACCTTGTGATAGGCATATATATCAAATGCACAAACTGCCAAAATGTATTCCACATCAATATGAAAAAGTACTTAACTTCAAACCGATCTTTCTTGCACTCCTCTTTCTCCAAATGAGGGACCGTGACCTATGATGGCCAACGTTTCGTTGCCTGCTTCAGGGTTCAACAGTCAAGAATTCTGTCAAAAAAAGAAACATGGAGTGAGCACTCAGAAAACCCCTTAAAGTATGCACTTTCAAGTTCCAAACTTCCCACACACATCGAGAGAGCATTACACATATAAATATATTCATTAATTAATACACAATATTCTAGAAATATTTAATGTGAAATTGATGGACTGGTGGTAAAGAAATCAGACAATGGGCTCTGCATTAAGGAAAAGCGTTAATGATAAAACAATAGCTTTTCCTACACAGTAGAAACATTAATCCTTTTAATTACTTTCTGTTCTGAGCCGGATATACGGCAGGCCTTAACTGAGTTAACAAATTTGGGGTGGGGGCAGTGGGAGGATCATTTATTAACAGACAGCATGCATCAGCAGTAGTAATCTGTGTTATTTGCCACAGGGTAAATGACCCCCTTGACTTGCAGGGCTAGGTAATGGGGCTTTGAGGGACTGTGTGTGGATATTGGGAGTGGTCTTTGATCATGCCCTCACATTTCATTCTCGTATTTCTTCTGTGATTTCTAGATCATACTACACTTTGCGTTTCATCTGCTCTGTGTGATCACAGCTTGAACTTCCCTTGGTCTGGATACTTCTCCTTCCTTGCATTAGTCATTACCCGCTTAGACTACTGCCACTCTCTTTACTGTGGCCTACCACTGACACAGATCCTCCGACTCCAACTAGTGCAAATGACTGCAATCTGGTTTAAGTATAATCTTAACAAATTTAACTACATCTCTTCCTATTTTGTTACTGAACACTGGCTCCTGGTTTCACATAGGATTCTGTTCAAACTGTTTATGCTTGCCCATCAGATCCAGTCTTTGGGCCTTCCATCTTATATCCTTGCTCACTCCTTATGTAGCACAAAATTCCTCCATTCCTCTTAACATCGACTCTTGGTTGTTTTGTCCTACCATCAGATTTGTTTGGAGATGAATAGGAAGTCTTCTTTCTGTGTGGTTGTACCTGCTCTCTGGAACACCTTCCCTCTGTCTCTGAGAATTGAACTCTCTATTAAGTCTTTCAAATCTGTACTGAAGGCATATTTTTTCTGCCTGGCCTTTCCTTCCATTGCCTAACTGACTTCCTCTCAGACTAAAAGAACCCTTAGCATATGAGCAGGAGCTGGTGAGTCCTAGTGAATGTTTCCTTTCCCACCTCCTTGCCTCCCCCCCCCCCCCCCCCCAGCCATAATGTAACTTTTTTCCTCATATGATTTCACCCTGTCTCTTTTAGCATGCTTAATGCCTTTTTTTTGTTCCCCATTATTTAAGTTTGTGTAAACCGCTAAGATGCAATGCTTATTGGTGGTATATCAAAATAAACCTGACCTTGACTAAGAAGCACAACGCACTTTAAACTGTAAAGCAGATGGGACTCTCACAAGGTAGGCCCATACTGGAAGGAGGAGAAGATGTTTTACCTTAATTACTGATCCTTAGTTAAAAGAAGTCCAGCTAAACATCTAACCAGTGGACATCAGTTTATTCAGTGTTTCATTCAATTTGTCCCTAAGGTATCATCTGTTTGATCTGAGTGTTTACTAAAAGGACTCATTGATTTGCCTTTGACTTAAATGTAGGAAGGCACAGAAAATAATGATGATAAACAGTAAGTTCTATAGAGAACTAATGGAATCTGCTTCCCTGGATGCAAGCATTTATGTTTCAGGGCAAGATACCAATGGGTGCTTGAATCAAGCCCTGCCTGGGAGCTCATGATAGAGTAAAAGAGACTACAGAAATAAGGATTTTATTAGATATCCCTCAAAACCATACCTTGAATATCAGGGACTTGCTGGAACTCAGCCCAAACAAATTTGATGGAAAACAGGTAGGTGTTTGCAGCAACACAAAGGCTAACCACTCTGCTTGCTGTGCGTCTCCCACATAGCAGCTTCATACTTCAGCTTCGTGACCAGCCTTCTGGCTTTATTTCTAAGCCTACAGCTCCAGTTCTATTATAGCCCTTGATACAACTTGTAACCTGTTGCTGACTGTAGTACCCGACCTCTGCCCACCTGAGAACAGTTTTTGACACCTGGGTGCTTCTAAGCCAATTCCAATCCCATTCAAAGCCCCATAAGTACCTCAAGTGTGCTCCAATAACAACAATGAAAGTGCTATAATAATAACAACTGCTTCATTGTTGTAGCTAAGTGAATATACAATAGAGATGTGCATTCATTTTTGGATGAATTAAAAAAAAAATGTTAATGAGGACATTTTCAGTTTATTTTGCTGTTGCTAAACTGAATGAATAGACATTTATGTTAAAAAATTGCTATTTATTTTATTCATTTTTAGCAAAAATGTAGCTGTATGCACAGACATTGGAGCCATTCTAGGAGGGGGAGAATGGGAGGGAAACAAGCCAGAAGCATGAGGCACTTCAATCAATCATGTTGAAACTCTTTCACAAGCAGTAAAACATGTTGGACTTACCTAAATTTCATTGCTGATGATGTCAACAACTAGGCAAGAAGAGGCACCACAAGATCAGGGTAGGACACCATTTTCATTCAGGCTTCAAAGAAAGAAGAAATCCCATGCTTGCTCTAATGTCACAGCAAAAAAATTTCCTTTGTTGAACAAAACAGTCTTCCAAAGATCACACAGCTCAATGAGTGAGACAGATCTGTATCAGAAGCAAATCAACGTTTGCCTGGTGGCTGCAAGACAACACCTTCTGTATCTGCCTATTAGTCTCAACATTGATAGACACTTAGAGAGTGATATGTAAGACAGAGAGGGCTCAGTGATTGAGACAGATCTATACCAGAAGCACATAAAAGTGTATTTAACAACTTTTCCATGGTTCTAGCTGGTGGTCACCAACTCTGACAGCCATCAGTGCATATGTCTCACAAGCAAAGAGACAGTTCACCCTGTGGCTTCACAGAAAAAGAACATCAATGATTACCATTATTACTACTTATTATTTCCAAAGTGCTACCAAAGAGCGTTATAAAGACTCTTAAAAGAGAGATAGTGATTGAATCATAAAGATTAAGAAGGGTAGGCGTGGAAATGGTGGAGGAAGGGAAAAAGATAAGATAGTTGAGACATCTAGAGCCAGCAGCTACAGCACACATGTAGAAGGGAGAGGGTGTTCTAGGAGCACACTTCTTCCCCCCAATAGTCCACCAACCAAGCCAAACAGAGGTTTCTTTAAGAGGAGAATACCAACAGCTAGAGCTTCCAGTGCAATTGAGAAAGAGCAGGTGTCATCAGTGTTGATCTTCTCTAGGGGGGGTTGTAAAAAAAAAAAGACACATAGGGTAGGTGGACAGAAGACCAGTGGCAGGGAACAAAAACATCAGAGTAGCAGGCACACCCTATTTATTGCTGGGAAGTGTATGAAGCTGATTTTGCCAAATACAGAATTTGATGACTCCTTTTGTAAGAGTTTCTATCAGAAGCATCAGATATTGAAAGTTTCATGGTTCAAAAGGGTCTAGAACAGGGATGGGCAACCAATCAGACTTTCAAGATGTCCACAATGAATATGCATGATATTGATTTCCATGTACTGTTTCTATTGTATACAAATAGATTTCATTCATATTCATTGTGAAAATCTTGAAAACCTGACTGGCATATGGCCCTCAAAGGCTGTGGTTGCCCATCCCTAGTCTAAAAGATCCTGTTAGCTAGGTAAGCACATAAATAAATAAATAAATAAAAAGAATCAGTACTTTTTATACTAATTATTTATTTATAGCTGATAGCCTCTCACTGATACCTTTATATGTTCTTTACAAGATGACTGCTTTTTATTTATTTATTTTTTTTTAGTGATGCTACCAGGGCCAAGAATACCCCACAGGTAGATCAGACAGTAGACAATTGGAAGGATGTTCCTGGCCTTTCCTTCTCTCTTTTGTCCTCAGCCTCAAGTCCAACAACCGCAGCAGCAACAACAGTCAGTCCCCAATGAAATGACAAGGATGTCTTGTAAAACCTCAGAAGTATGGAGGCATTTTGAAGTGCTTCTGGGTCTATGGTATGCAGAATATAAGTAGTAGTAGAGGAAAGCTGATGGGCCATCTTGCGATCAGTGGCATGCTGTAGCATTTGCAGAAACAACACCTTTTCCAGCCACACTGAAGATAGTGTGTGCTGATCCTAGACTGGGGACTCTATCCAGCAATGTATGTAGCAGTGGCAGGAAAGCTACAGGAAAAAGGAAATCTTTCCCAGTCCATCCCTATCCCTTCTTCCCAATGAGGTGGCAGGCCAGCAACACAAACTTTCATCTAAGCAAATCACCATGGAGGAAATGGAGTGGTGATACAATGCATTTGGGAAATGACTGACCTGGATGATCAACCCATACAAGTAGTTGAGAATGTGAGGTTTAAGAAGTCATTGTATCTCATAGCCCTCAATTACCAAATGGCCTTCAGGAGAACCTATAGCAGATGGATGATCTTTAGTTGGTAAAAATGATTCCATGCTTGGTTGCACTCAGATCTGCCCAAGGCAGAAGGAAGCAGTGTGCATTTCACAGTGATATCTGAATTAGTCAGAATGCTACACATACCTACCTGATGGGACACTGATGGCAGCTGGGTGAGGCAGGGGAGAGCAGCAGTATCAGGGCACCGGTAGGTTGTGCTGCACATGCAAGTTATGGATACACCACTATTCTTTCTGGCTTTTTTTAGAACAGAGAGCTGAATGAACATGGTTAAGGCAGGGAAGGAATGGGGCATTCATAGTGTCAGATGCTTTGTGTACTTGCTGCACCTGGTAGAAAGATTCCATTCACCTGGGGAGCAAGGGAAGGTACTGAACGAGAAATGTTGAAAAACAGCAGAGTATTTCCACCAGGGTGTGAAGGATCGGCTTAAACGGCATCTGAAATAAGAAGAAGCAAGGACACTTTTGCTCCAGCTCATTCAGGACATTGACACCAGGTGGCATTCCACTTATCTGATGCTAAAGAGGTTAATGGAGTGTAAGGTGTGCTGATGCCTATCAAAATTGTTTAACCATGCCTGTTTTAGGTTCACACTGTTGGCTGGCAATAAGAAGGCCAAGAAAAACTATATAGTTCTAAAAATATAAAGATTTATTGAAGCATGGTAAATGCAGCAGACAGAGGTATAACTAACAATGTTTTCTTAGCAGTAGATTTGTTACAAACTTTGTCTTGTAGCAACTAATAAATTATCCTTACTGATAATAAAACCAAACGTATCAGTCAGTCTGACTCACCTCTGGAACCAGGGAAAATGTCTTTATCTAACCCCTGATATCAAGTAACTTAAACAGCCATACAACCTTTCTGTGGCAATCATGACACAGATTCTGGATCCTGATCCAAGAAACATCTTTTGTTCCATGGCACAGTTGGGATGATTCTCCTTATACAGGCTCCAGCTAAACTGTTCCACAGTCAGTAAACAGTGTGTGTGACCCAAGAACCAAGGCCACAGAGGTGAATAGAGGAGTAGATACGTTAGCCCAATGTCCAGTAAAGTCTATAAGCTGTCTGGGTCTTGCCTTGGAGGGCAGGATGGTGACAGTATGCCTGCAGGATCTTGTGCACTTGTGGAAGATAAGATGGCAAAAAGCATAGGCGCCCGGTATAAGAGGCTTGGACAGGCTAAGCCTCCCCTGCTGTGCTCTGAGAGGTTTAAATTGTTGATTTACCTCCATCCTCACAGCAGGAGCTGCAGTGAAAGCCCTCTAGCCTTGTGTAACCAATTGTAGAAATTGGTTTATGGTTTGTTTACCTTACTGCTGGGAGAGCAGGGGAGGGGGGGGGGGTGGCTGGGTTGCCAGGGAAATATTTAAGGAGGATGACTTCCTGACCTGCACTGAGAACAGATAGCAGCAGAATCGGACAACCAGACAACAAAGGTAGAAAAGATCATTTTATTTTCATTATAGTATTTGGAATATGTCCACTTTGAGAATCAGATGCTCAACATTAAAAGTTTATATTTATTTACTTATTTATGGCATTTTATCCCACATTAAACATGAATTAGGGTGTTTTGTGGCTCTACATGAGAATTGTGATGATATGATCCCTTGTTTCATATTGTTGACGGTATGCATTTTCCGTATGGGTGGTATATTGGTGTATTAGGTTCTGCCCAGTGTAATATTTATGGTACAGTAAGGTTCTGAGTGTGTTTTTGCACAAAGTTGTGCATAGTGTTTTGCAGTTGAGCGATTGTGCTTAGAATATGCTTTGAACAACCACTTTATTCTTTGACATATGATACATATCTAATATCTAAATTTAATAAAAGGTATTAATTGTGACTTTTACTTTTATTTATTTATTTTTTTTTCTGTGTGTTATCAGACAATTATGGATTTAAGCTCCACCCCTGGCCCAACCCCTAACCCCACCCCCTTTAGCCTCCCCAAACAGTTGGGCCACCGACCGCCTATGGCAAAAAGCAAAGGTCCTTTGTTTCTGCTTACATTTTTTTTAGAATAACTGTGTGCTATTAGTGCTATGTGCAAATCTCTGTAATAAGTCAATTATTTCAATAAATTTCAATGGACAGGGGTAATGCATTCAAGCAGGTAACTAGTGACCCAATGTCTCTAACATCTCCAAACTTTTGTGCTATATAGAAACAATAATTCCCCTTGTAATAAATAAGTCACAGACCTCAGTGACAACTCATTTCAGAACGGCAAAACTGCTGTTGGCTCGCCTTGCCTCCTCACTGGTCCGTATAGACTTCTAACACTTACTAATTTCATCTTTTAGGGGCCCTATTACTGAGCTGCCGTAGGCTCTATGCGCATGCAGCGCGCACCAAAATGAGACTACTGCCAGGCCAGTGTGCCATCCTGGCGGTAATTTCAGGTTTGGCGTGTGCCCATTATGTCTGTATGAATTATTTATTTATTTCCTCCTACACGTGCCGATGGTGATCGGCACTTGGAGCACACCAACCGGTCACTGTGCATGTAGTGTGTGAGCCTTTACCACTAGATCAATGGGTGGCATTAAGGGCTCAGGCCAGTTTTGGGCACCCACAGGTTTAATTTTAACCGCAGGCACGTTTCCCGTCTCATTAAAAAAAACACATTTGTTTTGTAGATGCGGTAAAAACTGGCCCGGCGTGCGCCCAATACACACGCCTACATTATCGCAGGCCACTTTTTACCGTGGCTTAGTAAAAGGACCCCTTAATATTCAAACTTAACTTTATATTGAAAACTTTTATAAATTTTTAGTGTTTCTCATAAAAAGTCTTTAAACTAAGGACTTATCTTAATGAATTGGGGAAGCCCAGAACAGTTTTGCCCTTGTGAAATGAGTCACCACTGAGGTCTGTGACTTATTTATTGCAAAGGGAATTATTGTTTCTATGTAGCATGAAAATTTGGAGATGTTGGAGACATTGGGTCACTGGTTACCTGCTTGATGTGCAAATCTCTGAGCATATTTATTTATGTTTATTAAAAAATGTGATATACTGCCTGGGCTGATGAGCAGATCACAGCAGTGTACATATTAAAACCAATTAAAAGCAGAAAGGAACTACAACATTGACAGGAAAGAAACAACCACTCATTACAAAACGATTTAGAGCACTTTGAAAGTCCAGTAACACAATGAGTGCCTAACATCCTGCCATTGTACTGTATGCGGCTGCAAAAAAAAAAAAAAAAAGGGTTTTCAAGAGGTTTTAAAATTTCTTGTATGAGGCTTACCTCAAATTGCAGGTGGAAGGTCTTCCACAATTTTGGGGCCATGAAAAATAAGGAAGAATGGTAGATGGACTCATAATGGGCCTGTTTGGGATTCTGGAGAACTAGTCGATGAGTATCCAGCGATCTTAGAGAATGCGTAGGAGTGTAGGGCATAGTCAGTGAATCTAGATAGTGTGGCAAGCCCAAATAGTATGCTTTGAAAGTAAGGCAGAGAATTTTGAAAGAAATCTGGAGTGATATGGGAAGCCAATGAAGACATGCTAACAAAGGTTTAATGTGGTCAAACGTTTGTGCTCTTAAAAGCAGCCTAGCTGCTGAGTTCTGTAGAGTTTGAAGCCTTTTAATCTGAGGATGATAAACATGCATGGATGGAATTGCAATAATCCAGTCTAGAAAAAAACAAAAGTGTGCGTAAGCATATGTAACAATGGAAAATTGAGAATACTACGCAAGAATCTGAAACGATGAAGATGTACAAATCCCTTTTGTACCACTCCAGAAATCTGGTTTTTGAAAGACAGAGAAGAATCAATTTTAACACCCAAATATTGAAATGGGGGTGATAGAGAGATTAAATATTTGAAGTGATGAAGTGCGTCATTATTTTAAAAATAAGTGGTTGTATAATGCTGAGACCGTAATTTTTCAATTACTTGAGATACATCAGGTATGATTTAAACGGAAGAGGTCTACGAGTCAGGATTGGGATAGAAGGGGAAATATGGAAGGGGTGAAAAGTTGCAGTTGGCCTATATTAATCGTATTTTCTCGTGCAATGTGTAATCATTCATCAACTGAAAACTAAATCATTGAAATCAGTCAGGATATGCTTTCCTTGCATGCCATTATCAATCGATTTGGTCTGTTGCCATTTAAGATAATCAATAGGGAAAGGGCAGTTACATTTGTTCAGTTTTAATTTCTGCATAACAGAGTTACTGCTTCTTGCTTTCCTGAGCTGTTAGTTTTCTATAGGTTTGCAAGAATTCAATAGTAGATGACAAATAAATGATGTTATCACTTGCAGAAGTTTTCTACCTTGTCAATTATATTAAAGAAAATTTAAGGTAAATTACTGATGTTTAAGCAAATTAGTGGGCTTCATTTTATGCAATAATTAACAGCTTTTTATTCAATTACCAAACTTTAGCTTTTAGGTGCATTAACAGAGGGGAAAAAAGCGTAATTGATTTGTGATAGATCATCTCACCATTGACAGAGATGGTCAGCACAAAGTGTTATTTTGTTTTATTTTATTTCCCATGTTGTTTTGTTCTGGTTAGTCCTCATTTTCATTTCAAGGGCAATATTGTTAAGCGTGCACGTTCGAATATGCGCTCTTTCAAAAAAGTGTGCCTTCTTTGTAAAGAATACACCATTTGCAAAGAGGGCGCATTTTTTCAGAATCAGTATGCACTCTTTCCCGAACAGTTTGCAGATGTGCAACAATTTGCTCCTGCATACACTCTCAGGAAAGAATGCACCCAGAGTACATACTGTTCTTGATGAATGAAAAAAAAGTCATGTCTTTATTTTCATTTTCAGTTGTTAACGATATGCAAACGACAGACCATACCCACTGCATATATCTATATATATATATCAAACATATAAACGGCAAGTGACCGACTCACCTGCAAATGCGCAGTAGAGTCGGAACACTGAGAGTGTAGAAGTCCAAGTCCCGCCTCCACCAGCAGTACAGCCCAATAGGGAGGAGGGCTTGGACATGGGCGTGGAAATCGGAGGAGGAGGGAGCAGGGAGAGCGTGGAACTGAGGGAAACAGACGCTGGGGGGAGGGCAGGGGAGAGAGCAGGGTTGGTGGACAGGGGGAGGCCATAGGAAAACAAAAAATCTAGCCCGTTGTTACGGGCTTAACGGCTAGTATATATATATATATATATATATATATATATATATATATATATATATATATATATATATATATATATATATATATATATATATTTAGATGGCTGGTGACTCACTTATTTGGGGAGGTTGAAGCAGAGGAGTGGATCGGGATAGAGTCGGGTGGGGCGGGCAAGGACAAATGATTCTCTTTTATGATGTGACTAGGGTAGACAATTTTAAAAACCTTTGTCGACAATTTTAAAAACCTTGCCATACGCACATATTTTTTATCACTATCCCAGCTATTTATTTATTTATGATATATATCCCACATTATCCCGGCAACCTGAGTTCAATAAGGTTATTAATTCAGTGAATCATGGCTAAAGCGCACACAGTAAATATAATATGTGACTACATTATACTGTATTAACAATAGAAAAAAGTAACTGCAAAGAATGAATCAAAGAGTCCGCAAGGTAAGAACGATCAAAACTGCGTAAACAGGAAGTTCAGGAACTGCTCCCAGAAATCTGTAACAGAGTAAAGTCTCTAGCATTTTTTGAAATAAAATATGGAAAAGAAAATTAGATGATACCTTTTTTATTGGACATAACTTAATACATTTCTTGATTAGCTTTCGAAGGTTGCCCTTCTTCGTCAGCCTTCGAAAGCTAATCAAGAAATGTATTAAGTTATGTCCAATAAAAAAGGTATCATCTTATTTTCTTTTCCATGTTTTATTTTGTTTGATTTCTATTGATAACTTTAAGAGTGGACTAACATGGCTACCACACCTCTTGATATAAAATGTAATCACGCTGATCACGGATAGATTTTGGTAAGGAGTTCCAACATTTTGTGCCCAGATAAGCACACCTTCTACAAGAACTGATTTGTAAACAATGTTCTTACTGCTTGGATAGTGTAGTTGTAAATATTCTCTAGCCCCTAGAACAGCATTATGGGGTGGAAGGTCAACCAAAGGTTGCACATGGTCAGGGGTCATATCATACAATATCTGGTAGATAAGTGTAAAAAGTTTGAAAGAGAACCTAGCTTTAATTGGGAGCCAATGCAGCTTAATTAAAAAAGGCGACATCCTTTTAAAGTGCGAAACTTTACAGACAAGCCGAGCTGCAGTGTTCTAGGCAGTTTGGAGTTTTTTGAACAACTGTTCCCTACAACCAGCTTAGATTTTTTATTTTTGTTACATTTGTACCCTGCGCTTTCCCACTCATAGCAGGTTCAATGCGGCTTACATATTATATACAGGTACTTATTTGTGCCTGGGGCAATGGAGGGATAAGTGACTTGCCCAGAGTCACAAGGAGCTGCCTGTGCCTGTAGTGGGAATCGAACCCAGTTCCCCAGGACCAAAGTCCACCACACTAACCACTAGGCGACTCCTCCACTAGCAACATTCCATGTAGAAGCCTGCCCTTGCAGATCAGCAATGCGGCTGTGCAGGCTTCTGTTTCTGTGAGTCTGCCGTCCTTCACGTACGTGCAGAACATCAGACTCACAGAAACAGAAGCCTGCGTGGCTGCAAGGGCAAGCTTCTACATGGAATGTTGCTAGTGGAATAGCAACATTAACATTCCATGTAGAATCTCAAATAGTAGCAACAGAATCTCAATAGTAGCAACATTCCATCTAGAATCTCCAATAGTAGCAACATTCCATGTAGAATCTGAAATAGGGAAAGGGAACTGGGACTTGATATGCTGCCTTTCTGTAGGGTTTACATACTATATACAGGTACTTATTTGTACCTGGGGCAATGGAGGGTTAAGTGACTTGCCCAGAGCCACAAGGAGCTGCCTGTGCCTGCAGCGGGAATCGAACCCAGTTCCCCAGGACCAAAGTCCACCACTCTAACCACTAGGCAACTCCTCCACTCCATATTGCAATAAACAAGCCGACAAAACAAGTGACTTAACCAGGAGTCTGAAGGTTGCAGTAGAAAAGAAGGACCATATTCTCCTTAATTGCCAAAGGGTTTTAAAGCATTTGGCCACAACGGAGGAGACTTGTGGTTCAAAAGTTAGGTGATTGATCTACCACCACATTCAGCAATCTCAACCCTGACTCCAGAGGATAAGAGACCTGCCAGGAGGCTTATTTTCAAAGTACTTGGACTTATAACATTACATACAATTCAGGGTGTCGATCTGGATGTAGGCTGGGGCCGGTCTAAATTCCGGTAGGCCAAAAGGTACTCTTTTCTGGGCACTGTTTATTTCATTTACACACAAAATAGGCAGCAGTCTCCATATTCCAACTTCAACTTGCTTTACTAACAGTAACTTTAAAAACAGTTCGTAAACTTGTCAACTTGGACTGTACATTTCAGGTTCCTTCAGATGATCAGCATAACCATAATCTCCAAATGATAGCAGGGCATTCAAATCACAGTTCAGTTCTATCTCAGATCTCCTCTATTTGCAAACAGAACAAAGTACTTACTAATCTCCTCCTAAACTTCTTACAGTTTCACAGTCATCTCCACGTGTTTAACTCAATTCTCTCCCATCCTGAAACAGGGGTCATGTCACATGCGCAATGAAAGTCCTGCACCCAAGAAAAAGATCGAGGTGTCATTGTAGACAGTATGCTGAAATGTTCTTCCCAGTGTGTGGCGGCAGCCAAAAAAGCAAACAGGATGCTAGGTAAGTAAGACCACGAATACTATAATGCCTCAGTATCACTCCATGGTACAACCTCACCTTGAGTATTATATCCAGTTCTGGTCACCGTATCTCTAAAATTATATAGTGGAATTAGAAAAGGTTCATAGAAGAGTGACCAAATGATAAAGGGAATGGAACTCCTCTCATATGTGGAAAGGCTAAAGAGGTTAGGTTTCTTCAGCTTGGAAAAGACACAGCTGAGGGGGGATATGATTAAGGTCTACAAAAGCCTGAGTGGTGTAGAATGAGTAGAAGTGAATTGATTTTTTACTCTTTCAGAAAAAACAAAGACTAGGGAACACTCAGAGGGGCATAATCGAACAGCGTCGGCCATCTATATGGCTGGCGCTGTAAAGCGGCGCCCCGACCGTATTATCGAAAAAAGATAGCTGGCTATCTTTTGTTTCGATAATATGGTTGGAGCCGGCCAAATCTCAGCATTTGGGCCGGCTTTAGAGATGGCCGGCATTGGTTTCCGGCGATAATGGAAACTAATGCCGGCGATCTCAAACCCGGCCAAATCCAAGGTATTTGGTCGTGGGAGGAGCCAGCATTTGTAGTGCACTGGTCCCCCTCACATGCCAGGACACCAACCGGGGGGCACTGCAATGGACTTCAAAAATTGCTCCCAGGTGCATAGCTCCCTTACCTTGGGTGCTGAGCCCCCCAAATCCCCCCAAAGCCCACTCTCCACAACTCTACACCATTACCATAGCCCTAAGGGGTGAAGGGGGGCACCTACATGTGGGTACAGTGGGTTTGGGGGGGTGGAGGGCTCCCATTTACCACCACAAGTGTAACAGGTAGGGGGGGATGGGCCTCGGTCCACCTGCCTGAAGTGCACTGCACCCACAAAAACCTGCTCCAGGGACCTGCATACTGCTGTCAGGGAGCTGGGTATGACATTTCAGGCTGGCATAGAGGCTGGCAAAAAAATGTTTTTTAATTTTTTTGGGGGGTGGGAGGGGCTTGGTGACCACTGGGGGAGTAAGGGGAGGTGATTCCCGATTCCCTCCGGTGGTCATCTGGTCAATTGGGGCACTTTTTTGAGGCTTGGTCCTAAAAATAAATGGACCAAGTGAAGCCGGCCAAATGCTTGTCAGAGCCGGCCATCTTTTTTCCATTATTGGCCGAAGCCAGCCATCTCATAACCACGCCCCCATCCTGCCTTCCATACCCTTCTGAAACGTCCCCTTTAACTCTGGCCGGCTCTGCGACGGAAAGCAGTTGGAGCCGGCCAAAATCGGCTTTCGATTATACCGATTTGGCCGGGTTCAGGAGATGGCCGGCCATCTCCCGATTTGTGTTGGAAGATGGCCGGCGATCTCCTTCAAAAATAAGCAGGTCAATGAACTTATATGGAAATAATTTTTAAAAAGGAGGAAATATTTTTTCGCTCATTGAATAGTTAAGCTCTGGAACTCGTTGCCAGAGGATGTGGTAACAGCGGTTAGCGTATCTGAGTTTAAAAAAGGTTTGGACAAATACTTGGAGGAAAAGTCCATAGTCTGCCATTGAGCAAGACATGAGGAAGCAACTGCTTGCCCTGGGATTTGTAGCATGGAATGTTGCCACGATTTGGGTTTCTGCAATTTTCAGGGGGGGGGGGGGTTACACTAGCATAATGCACAAGTGAAATACTCTGGCCTACTTGACACTCATGATTGAAACTTGAAAGAAAGTCTCTGTGCATCGGAATTAGTGAAAAGGAGGGAATCAATTATAAGAACCTTAGATGGATCTACTGAAAAGGACACAATAGTACCAGAATGTTGAATAGGTAGTTATGTTGTACCGTGAAAGATGATTATCTGATGTAATTGAAGACAATTTGGAGTAAAAAGATAGCAGGACTAAAATCACTACCTCCTTCCCATATTGTAGAACAAAAGTATTTCTTTATTGGTACAGGGTGGAACGTTTTTACAAGATAAAAAGGAGATCTGAATGAAAACTTGATAATTGTACATTTATATTTGGGCGGATATGTTCTGTCTCCAAAGTCTTTTTTTCCTTCTTATTTATTTGTCTATTCACCCGTCATTGTACAGCAGCAAATCTGAAGTTTATTTTGCTATTAAATGGTATTATAGCTTGGAAAGAACCTGGTGGTGTCCAGGACTCACTCAGTATGGTTGCAGAATGGAAGATAGCTCAGTTCACCGCATGACTTGGCAGCTCAGTCTGCCGAAAATAAAAGAACATGAACAATAAACATGGATCAAGAGAACAGCTGTTGTCTCTGTGTTTATTCTTTTTTAAATCAGTTCTACCTAACCTTCTTTAGATGCAAGTGTGTTTCAGCTGAAAATTTTAAGTACTATAAATGAGATTACTTTGGTGTCTCTCATAAAATGCCTTCCATTAGCTGATTTCTTTTTATAAGCACAGGCTACGCTTCATTAATTTATGATATAATTTCTCTCAGCTTTGAAATATTTACTCTTCCATATCTTTAAGTGATGGTAAACATAATGACAAGAAGGACATGCGATGACCTTTTACCTCTGAAACAGAAACGCATTTATGGATGCAAAGTGAAGATCAAAAGGACAGCTACCCATTATAATGGTATTTATATCAATCAATTCGAGTGACTGAATGACATGTTTACTTCCCATTTACATGAGAAATTTATCACCTAAGTATCAGTTGATGAACATAAGGTATTCACATGGACAATGATGTAGCACAGGGCAGGCATTATACTTTTAAGAATGGCTATGTTCATGTGAAAATACTCAAAGTGCAAGGTCAGGCATCTGGAACAGCCAAACTATTGTAAACCTGAATTCTTGAAACTGAAAGAAGAGCAATAATTTTGACTCCTGTGTGCCTCTGTTTAAAACAGCTATTGTATAAACTGGTTCTATATCCGGTCAGGCTAATCCATACTCTACGTCGCACGTACTTCTGGTTTCACATGGGAAATTAAGATCTATTGTTGGTCACTGTTTGATTAATGTTATAACAGGTTTCCTAGATTGGAAGGGCACCTATTTTAGGCCTATTTTATAAAGACACATACCCCCAGATTCTATATATGGCATACTAAAAATGTTAAAACTCCATGTTTGGAACACTTATAAGTTCCAATAACTTCATGCCATGAATGAGCCAATCCAAGTGCTCAAAAATCAGCAGAACCAAGAGGGCAGTTAAGCTTGCATAAAAATATGTGGAAAACACAGACTTGTGCCAAAAAATACTTAAAAACAGCATATAAAGCATACAAACACATAAAATTTCATACAATTTTCCCTGGATTCTATATAGAGGGGCATAATCGAATCAGCTTGGAGAAAAGGTGGCTGAGGGGTGATATGATAGAAGTCTACAAGATAATGAGCGGAGTAGAGTGGACAGATGTGAAGCGTTTGTTTACACTTTCAAACAACAACAAAACCAGGGGACACAAGATGAAGCTAGAATATGGTAGATTTAAAACAAATAGGAGAAAGGTTTTCTTTACTCAGCGTGTAGTTGGACTCTGGAATTCGTTGCCGGAGAATGTAGTGACAGAAGCTGGCCTTATAGAATTTAAAGGGGGTTTGGACAGATTCCTGAGGGAAAAGTCCATTGAACATTATTATTTTTTTTTTGGGGGGGGGGGGATGGTTGCCGGGTTCTTGAAGCCTGGATTGGCCACTGTCGGAGACAGGATGCTGGGCTTGATGGACCCTTGGTCTTTTCCCAGTATGGCGGTGCTTATGTACTTATGGCGCCAGCCATCTCTATGGGTGGCCATCTCCGGGACCGGCGCCATAAGTGGGCGGAGCCAACCGTATTTTTGAAAAAGATGGCCGGCCATTTTTTTCTTCGCTAATACAGTTGGGCCAGGCCAAATGTCAGAGCTCGCCGAGTTTGAGATGGCTGGCTTCGGTTTTCGGCCATAATGGAAAATAATCTGCACTTGGAGAACTATTTATAAGGAATTTCCTGGTCAAAGTTCAAACGTATCCAAGAGGAAAAGACACAGCCCTAATAGGCAGGCATAAAGGACTACATTCTATATATGGCATCTGAAAAATCAGTGCCAAAAATATTTCTGCCTAGGCGTATTCTGTAAACCGTGCCTAGATTTAGGCACAGTTTATAGAATACAGCTAGCCAGTTTATAGAATATGACAAATGGCCATACTTGCGCCTAACTCTAGGCATGTCTGTTTAAATACCAGCACCTAAGTTAGGTGCGGAGCATGTGTATTCTATAACTGTGTGTGTACATTTTTGGAATGCCCGTGGTCCACCCATTCCACACCCCCTTTTTGGCAGTGTGCATTAGAATTTACGCACACCACTTTATAGAATACACCTAGCAAGTTATGTGTGTAAATTCCAATTAATGCCAGTGTCAATAATCGTTAAGTGGTAATTACTGGCACTGATTGGCTTGTTAAGTAATTAAACTGCGCACACAAATCCAGAATATGACCAGACTTGCACACACAATTTTGGTCACGCTAGATAGAATCCAAGAGAAAATGTAAATAAAAATCATTCAAAATGCATATAAAGGGAAGGGAATTTGATATACTGCCTTTCTGTGGTTTCTTGCAACTACATTCAACGTGATTTACATAGTATATACAGGTACTTATTTGTACCTGGGCCAATGGAGGGTTAAGTGACTTGCCCAAGAGTCATAAGGAGCTACAGTGGGAATCAAATGCAGTTCCCCAGGATGAAAATCCACTGCTCTAACCATTAGGCCACAAACATATCATACTGAAATGTTAAAAAATACTAAAAATATTAAAACTCCATGCTTGGAACACTTAAGTTCCAACAACTTCATGCCATGAATGAGCCAATCAGATCACTCAAAAATAGGAAGAACCAGGAGGGCAGTTAAACTTGTACAAAAATGTATGAAAAAACACAGAACTGTCCCCCCCACCCCCAAATTTAAAAACAGGATATATAGCATATAAAGATATTTCAGCGCCTAAATCTACGCACATCCATTTATACCAATGAAAATGTGACATACATCCCAGTGTATAGAAATAGGAGCACTGGGCCATATTCTATAACTAGACACGTACATTTCAGAACGCCCAAGAAACACCCATTTTCACGCCCATAACCACACCCCTTTTTCCCTGCATGAGTTTGAAATTTGGTGCACATTGTTACAGAATACGCTTAGCGAGATGTTTGCCTAAATTCTAATCAGTTGCAATTAGTGCTCATTATTGTTTGTTAAGTGCTATCAGCACTCATTAGCTTGTTAAGACCCCCTTTTACTAAGGCACGCTCAAGTTTTTAGCACGCACTAAAATTGGTTGCGCGCTAAACATTAGAGACACCTATGCATTCCTATGGGTGTCTCTAACGTTTAGTGCGTGCCCAGTTTTAGCACGCACTAAAAACGTGAGTGCACCTTAGTAAAAGGAAGTCTAAGCTTGTTAAATTACATGCATTGTTATAGAATCTGTGCCAATTTTGGCACCGATCTATAAGCACGTTATCCAGCTCATTTTCGTAAGTGATCACCAGCCATCTTCCGACACAAATCAGGAGATGGCCGGCGATCTCCTGAAACCAGCCAAATCAGTATAATCGAAAGCCGATTTTGGCTGGTGCCAACTGCTTTCTGTCACGGAGCCGGCGAAACGGGTAGGGTAGTGAAGGCGGGGCGGGGGCGTGCTCACGAGATGGCCGGCTTTGTCTGATAATGGAAAAAAAAGCCAGGCTTGACGAGCATTTAGCCGGCTTTACTTGGTCCCTTTTTGTTCATGACCAAGCTTCAAAAAGGAGCCAAAACTGACCAAATGACCACCGGAGGGAATTGGGGATGACCTCCCCTTACTCCCCCAGTGGTCACTAACCCCCTCCCACCCAAAAAAACCCCAAAACAAAACATTTTTTTACCAGCCTCTATGCCAGCCTGAAATGTCATAGCCAGCTCCATGACAGCAGTATGCAGGTCTATGGAGCAGTTTTTAGTGGGTGCAGTGCACTTCAGACAGGTGGACCCAGGCCCATCCCCCCCTACCTGTTACACTTGTGGTGGTAAATGGGAGCCCTCCAACCCCCCCCAAAACCCACTGTACCCACATGTAGGTGCCCCCCTTCGCCCCTTAGGGCTATGGTACTGGTGTAGAGTTGTGGGGAGTGGGATTTGGGGGGCTAAACAACCAAGGGAAGGGAGCTATGCACCTGGGAGCTATTTTTATTTTTTAATTTTTAGAAGTGCCCCCTAGGGTGCCCGGTTGGTGTCCTGGCATGTGAGGGGGGGGGGGGGGGGGGAGGCCAGTGCACTACAAATGCTGGCTCCTCCCACTACCAAATGCCTTAGATTTCGCCGGGTTTGAGATCGCCAGCATTATTTTCCATTATGGCCAAAAACCGATGCCGGCCATCTCAAACCCGGTGAACTCTGACATTTGACCTGGCCCAATCGTATTAGCAAAGAAAAAGATGGCCGGCCATTTTTTTCGAAAATGCGGTTGGTTCCGCCCCCTTACGGCGCCGGCCCCGAAGATGGTCGGCCAGCTATTTGGCCGGCACCGTTCGATTATGCCCCTCCTTGTCTGGCAAAATGTGGACCATGTTGGGTAGAGTCTTTAATAAAGAACTATATTTTGTGGATTTTCCATCTGAAATCTGTTTTTTTCCATCAATCAGATGCAGATCTGTTTAGCTTTTTGAGTATGTGTTTCATTTTATAAAAATATACATGTAAATTATGACTGCCAAAACGTTGTGTACCAAAACATATGTTCTTTTATTTATTTTATTATGTATGTACCTGCAAGCCTTTGAAGTGCTGTACTTTCAGATACAGTAGTTATTTTCTGGCCCTGGAGGGTTTACAATCTAAGGTGTCTTTTTATTAAGCTACGGTAAAAAGTGGCCTTAGCATGCCCGTACACGGGGTTTTTCCCTTGTGTTAAATCCATTTTTACTGCAGACGTAAAAATAACCCTTTTCTAATTCTTTTATTAATGGCCATGTGCTAATTTGCGACCATTAAAAAAAAACTAGTGTCCATTTTATAGGCGGCAAGGACTCATGCGCTATTCCTGAACTAATCTGTTAGTGTGTGGTAATGTAGCTGTGCTAACCAATTAGGAATTCTTACTCTCTGTTCCCAGACACGTGCCCTCAAAACATTTTTTAGCATGTGGCTTTTGTTCGCACATTTGGCAGTTACTGCAGGATGCCTGAGCCCATCCCACGTTATGCCATTGGATCATTAAGTCTGACATCATAGCCATGAGGGTTGGGGGAGGTCTGGTTGGCTATGGTGGAGCAGTAGCTAGTAGTGGACTTGATCCTGGGGAACTGGGTTTGATTCCCATTGCAGCTCTTTGTGACCCTGGGCATGTCACTTAACCCTCCATTGCCCCTGGTACAAAATAAGTACAGTGAAACCTCGGTTTTCGTCGATAATTCGTCCGAAAACTATCGATGAAAACCGAAACCGACGAAAACCGAGGCAACAAGCAATTTTTCTTTTAAATGAATAAAAAAGACTAATGTATAGAATAAATGAACATTTAACATGGCATTTACCTTTCTGAAGACTCTTCTAGGTGTATGGAAGATGGAGAGAGAGGAGCAGAGATTATTGTTTGGAAGGGGGATCCCCCTCCATAAGGACACTATCTGGGGGGGGGGGGGTCACTTCCCTTCTTGTTCTTTTGGCACTAGGACCAGCTTCAGAGTCTGTGGACCCATGCCGCACAAGAAACCTGTCCAAAGAGGTTTGTTTCTGTCGCCTCTTTAAGATTTGCCTAAAATGGGGCAAGACATTATCATTAAACAAGTTGCAGACACGGCTTGCAGCAGTAGTGTTGCAAAACGATGAAAATTTGGTCAAAAACAGCAGCAGGTTGATCCCACAACCGGAAACAACACCCCAGAAGAACGACATGTGAGAACACAAGATTAGCTGCGTGGGCACGCCGACGAAAACCGAGACGAAAATTTCATGAAAGAAATCGACGATAAGCCGAAACTGACGAAATGCGAAGTCAACGAAAACCGAGGTTTCACTGTACCTGTATGTAATATAATATGTAAACTGCTTTGATTGTAACCTTTCTATAGGATTACTAGCATTGACTAGAAAGAGAGTTAACTGAGGTTTGTAAAGTTGTGACATGGATTGGGAGGTGATGTTGAGAAATTACTCAATTTATTATGATGAGCTGGTTTGTATTGACACGATGGATCTGTCAGATACAAGAACGGGTATTCTGTTGAGTGCATTTCAAGATGCATTAGAAGAAAGGGTGTTGTTTTGCTCACTTTGGGTAGAAATGATCACAATCGTGTTTTCAAGATATTGAACCGGAGTGGAAACACAAATAAGTCATTAAAGCAGAGACTGTGATATCTTTATTAGAGGACAAGAAACCTTTTGGGTCTATACTGACAAGGTGATGGCATTTGAGTCCCATCTAGGAGACTCACTATTAATGTGTCACACATTGAGGTCCAGACTTTCAAGATGGTAGTGGCAGAATTCCAATTATTTATATTTATGTATTTAAAACATTATATTCCGCCAACAACTAAGTGGATTACGATATCACATACGTAATCAAAGTAAAAACAAATTAAATTCAAATTAAAACAAATACAAATAAAGATAGAACATATTAGTCCCATGATAACTCATACAAAAATAATCTCAGCAATTTCAAATAAAACGTTTTGTTTTGTCAAAGTAAAAAAATTTTAACACATTAGCTCCATGCCTGCACACGTAGATGTGTCTTCAATAGTTTACGAAAAGATGTCATATTACTTTACAATCCAATGACTCCAGGTAGTGCATTTCAAATCTGCGGACCAGCAAGTGAGAATATTGAATTCCAAGTACAAACATATCTTACAGAATGTGTATCTCCAGTTACCAAAAATAGCGCATGATCTGACCTCAAGGCCCTCAATGGCCTGTACAGAACAATAGAATTTTTCAAATACCAGGGAACAAAAACTGCATATAATTCTTGATGAATTAAGCATGCAATTTTATATAGAACTCTAGACTGAATGGGGAACCAGTGCAAAGAACAAAGCATAGGTGTTACATGTTGTAAACGAGACACACCACTCATTAAGCGAGCTGCAGCATTCTGTATCTTTTGCAGCGGTTGTATTCTGGATTTTGCAATATCCAGGTACACAGCATTGCAATCATCAGTGTGAGAAACCACCATACTCTGTATCACAGAGCTAAAATCATACTGTGATAACATAGGTTTCAACCTATTCAGAAGATGAAGCTGAAAAAAAGCTGTTTTAACAACTGACAACACTTGATTTTTCATAGATAACTGTGTGTCTAATATCACACCAGGTACTCTTATGTTGTCCTTAACTTCCAGTACCAGATCTCCCACACATACTGATTTACATTGCTTCAAAGATTCATCATCTCCAAAGTTTGTTTGTTTTTTTCAAATTTAACACAAGATGGTGAGAAGTCATCCATTGATGAATTTCGTTCCTATATTGATTCAACTCAACACATAACCCAGACAAACCTTGCACTGGGAAGAAAAAAGTGAATATCATAAGTAAGTAAGTACGTAAGTATTGCCATACTGGGAAAGACCAAAGGTCCATCAAGCCCAGCATCCTGTTTCCAACAGTGGCCAATCCAGGTCACAAATACCTGGCAAGATCCCAGCATATATCATCAGCATATATTCTTTGTTCTACCTGTAAGCTCAAGAAAACTTTACCTAACGATGACATATAAATGTTAAATAGTAAAGCAGAAAGAGCTGAACCTTGCGGCACTCCTTTAGATAAAGTCACAGCGTATGATGAAAGTGGCTGACAAGAGAAAACTATTCAGGTCCCAAATCATAGGATAGTCATAGCTGGACTCTGTTAGAAGCCATGAAGACATTGCAGCAGTGCATAAGCAATTTAGTTAGTCGAACTGTGCATGCAATTAATTGTGGTTGTGACAGGGCTCACCATTCCCCCCCCAATGATCTGCAAACCCTAACGCCAGCTCGGAGCTGGCGTAGGGTTTGTCGCGGCCAGCGTCCCAATCTTTGGCGCGCTGGTCACTGATCATTGGGGATGAATGCGTTAAGCGCTGATTAGCATGCATCTGCAAGCTACTTGCGCTAAGAGCCCTCGAGTGCGTTGTTTCACGTGCTCGAGGGCTCTGATCATGGGACGGTAGCAAATGTCGGCGCTAGTATGGCGCTAACAGCCTCTAGTGCCAGCGTTTGCTTTTGATCATCTGCCTGTTAGGGAGCTAAGCTTATGGGAATTAGGGCATGGCCAAAGGAAAGGAGGGATTGTTGCTACAGCTATTAGAAACAGGAAGAGGCAGGAATTTGCATAACCGTGATTGCCTCTGATATTCAACGAGTGACACTGAGTCAGTCTTTGAGAACCAATAGTGGAAGTGGTCTACAAAATACTAGTGAAAAAATTGGCCTACTCCAGAATGGCATGATAATGGAGTCAGGGTCTGTCTAGCAGAAGCCCCCCCTCCCCAATTAAGCAATCATTTGTCTATTGAGAGGGTGCTCATGGCCAGGTTCTAACTGGCAGGCTATGTCGAAAGTGTTTTCCAGTCTTGATACTGACTACATGAATGATAATGGCTGGGCTCTGACTAAAAGGTAGGGAGACATGTTATATTCAAACAAATTACAAACTGCCCAGAATACAGCTGCAAGGCTGATCTATGGAAAATCGAGGTTTGAAAGTTCAAGGCCACTACGTGAGAAATTACAATGGCTGCCCGTCAAAGACCGGATAACTTTTAAAGTTTGCACCCTGGTGCATAAAATCCTCTACGGTGAAGCTCCAGCTTATATGGATAACCTGATCAACTTACCGCCTAGGAACTCTCACAGATCATCTCGTTCGAACTTAGCTCTCCATTACCCTATATGTTCTGGCCCCAAGTATAAAGCCACTTACGCATCCACCTTTCCCTATGTTGGTGCTCATTTGTGGAATGGATTGCCTAAATCTGTTAAAACTATTCCCGATCATCTGACCTTCAGGAAAACCCTCAAGACCACCTTATTTGGAATTGCTTATGCAAATGTCCCGCCATTGCATCCATAACTGCTGAACTGTAACTATCTTAACGACATCCTTAACTTTATCGCCCCTTTCCCTTCTCTGTAATTACTCACTGATCTCTCCTCCTTCCATGCACTTGATTGCTTTTGCCAGATTACTGTATGCCTTTTTTTTCAGACTGATGTAAGCCACTTTGGGCCTGCCCGTGGGTGGGAAAATGTGGGATATAAATGCTATAAATAAATAAAATAAATATTAATTTGGTCATTTTATTTGCCCAACCTATGATCACCTGTCACTCTGTGTACCATCTGTTGTGCCAAAAATATTTGTAAAGGACTGTATAATTATGCATGGCAGAGGAAGAAGGGAAGGGATGTAGCAGGATGGAGTTTACTAGTGGGCCTGGTTAACTAGGCCCACTAGTAAACTCCATCCAAACTAGTAAGCTTCCAAAACAAAATACTCACTATATTAACAGTCAGTATTGCAAATCAAAGTGGTTTGTTTTCAATTTTCTGAAACATTAACTATGTATGCAGGTCAGGGTTTGGGCCTGGTATTCCTTGGCTGCATTGCTTTGATGTTTTAGGATTGGAGCAAAAGAATTAACACCATTGAATCTTGTTCTCAGATTTCTGTGTTTAATATGGATCAGAGATTGTTTGCAAAAGTGCCTACCAGGTAATAATCAGATCACTATCTACTGTCAATGCATTGTCAGGATTTATGCAGTAAATTATGATAGGAGGATAGGATAACAATGAACTATCAGTGTTAATTATAAATGTATAAAATTGCTAATTAATCATTCAATTTGTAAATCAGAGCTGTTTAGCTGTTCATAGAAATGAAAAATGATCTACAATAATAAATGGAATTATATTATGCTCTGTGGCTCAGGTCATTGACTGCAGATTAGGAATCATTTGAGGTTTAAACAATGTAATCTTACCACATGGACCTCTCTTTATCATTATTTATTTGTACAGAGACAAACATCTGACGTTTAGATCTATATATTGCTATACTATGAGGCCTATGCAGTAACCCCCCTGTTTACTAAGCCGTGCTAGTGGCTGCCACGTGGCCATGCTGACACAGCCTATTCAAAGTGAATGGACTGTGTCAGCATTAGCGCATGGCATAGAGGGGCATAATTGAATGAAAACGTCTATCTCCATGGGCGTTTATCTCCGAGAACGGGTCCGTGAAGGGGCGGACCGAACCGTATTTTCGAAAAAAATAGACGTCCATGTTTTATTCGACAATTTGTGAGCTGGGCATTTTTGTTTTTCAGTGATAATGGAAAATGAAAAAGCCCAGGTCAAAAACGAATAAATCCAAGGCATTTGTTCATGGGAGGGGCCAGGAGTCGTAGTGCACTGGTCCCCCTCACATGCCAGGACACCAACCGGGCACCCTAGGGGGCACTTTTACAAAAACAAAAAAAAAGGTAAAAGAGCTCTCAGGTGCATAGCACTCTTCCCTTGTGTGTTGAGCCCCCCAAATCCCCCTCAAAACCCACTACCCACAAGTCTACACCATTACTATAGCCCTAAGGGGTGAAGGGGGGCACCTACATGTGGGTACAGTGGGTTTGGGGGGGGGGGGTTGGACGACTAAGCATTAAGCAGCACAATTGTAACAGGTAGGGGGGGATGGGCCTGGGTCCACCTGCCTGAAGTCCACTGCACCCCCTAACAACTGCTCCAGGGACCTGCATACTGCTGCCAGGGAGGTGGGTATGACATTTGAGGGTGAAAATAAAAAGTTGTGAAACGGCATATTTTGTAGTGGGAGGGGGTTTGTGACCACTGGGGGAGTCAGGGGAGGTCATCCCTGATTCCCTCTGGGGGTAATCTGGTCATTTAGGGCACTTTTTGGGGCCTTATTCGTGGAAAAAAAACAGGGTCCAGGAAAAGTGCCCTAAATTCTAGCTACAAACGCATACTTTTTTTCCATTATCAGCGAAAGGCGTCCATCTCTCCTCGGCCGATAACCATGCCCCAGTTCCACCTTCGCCACGCCTCCGACACGCCCCCGTCAACTTTGTACGCTTCCGCGATGGAGTGCAGTTGAAAACGTCCAAAATCGGCTTTCCATTATACTGATTTATTCGTTTTTGTGAGATAAACGTCTATCTCCCGATTTGGGTCGAAATTTAGGCGTTTTTCTCTTTCAATTATAAGGTGGATAGTAAACCAGGGGGGAAGGGGGTGCTAATCTAGCTGAAAAGCATTTATCATACCCTAGATTCTATAAGGGTCAGCCAAATTTGGGCACAGATCCTAGATCCGGGCACAAACTACTTAGTTAATGCAGGGCTGCCGAGAGACTGAGCTGGACCTGGGGCAAGGCTGCTGCCACCGGGTCCAGGGCAGAATCGTTATCGCTGTTGCTGTCCCCCCCCCCAAAAAAAATCATCATCGCTGCCGCTGCCCCCTCCCTCCTGCCCGAAGTACCTTTGGCTGGCCCCGCCAGCTGCAGGCAGCGCGGCTCCTTCCTCTGCCCAGCATTGCCTGCCCCTGCGGCTGCTTTGCTCAGGTCGCACTTACTCAGTCTCAAAACTGAGAATGCGCGGCCTGAGGGCCCTGCAGCTGATAGGCAGGCAATGCAAGGGGGCCCGGCTCTGGAATTTTCTTTCTCCTGCCAGGAGCAGGAGAGAGAGAGAGAGACTCTTGCGCCGGACCCCCCCTTCAGGCCCAGGCCCAGGGAATTTTGTCCCCCCTCTCGGTGGCTATGAGTTAATCTGCCGTTATTGATATTAGTTGGCACTAATTAGGACTTACATGCAGATCTGCTTATGCACTGTTCTATAACACCGTGGGCCTAAATTGTCTCACATGCAACTCAAAAGGGGGTGTTGCCAGGGGAGGGGCATGCGTGAGTTAGGGGCATTCCCAAAATGTAGGTGTGGCATTATAGAATAGGGTCCTTTACGTGCCCAGCTGCCGTGAGATGTGTGCCAGCATTTACATCAGGTTTCAGCAGGTGTAAATTCTTGTGCCAAAGTTGGGTACGGGAAAAAAATGCTGACCTCTGCTGCCAAACGTATACCCAAATAATTAATCTCGGGCCATGTCTGAGTACCAGCATTAAATATCTGGATATATGGATTAATGATACCCTTTTACTAAGCGGCGGTAAGCCCAATGCGGGCTTACTGCTCACTAAACAGGAAGTACCGCCGGGCTGCCGCGGTAACTCGGCGGTACTTTCCATCCCCTAGAGCACTGTCATATCCAGTGCTCAGTGCTGATTTTTCTGACGCCATGTATAGAATCTGGCCCTAACTGGGTAAGTCCTTGCTCCACAAGTCACTCAACCCTTCATTGCCCCAGGTGCAAAAAAAAAGGGGCCCTTTTACAAAGGCACACTAAATAGTGACCTGCGGTAGTGTAGACATGTGTTTTAGGCGCATGCAGAATCATTTTTCAGCGCACCTGTAAAAAAATGCCTCTCTTTTATTTTTGCCGAAAATGGACGTGTGGCAAAATGAAAATTGCCACGCGTCCATTTTGGGTCTGAGACCTTACCGCCAGCCATACAATTGTTAGTTAATTGGCAAAAACTTCTGGGAAGAGGCTCATAGTATTCTCCCAAATAGAGACATTCACCCCAGCTCTTCAGCCCTCTTCTTTGCTTCTGTTCCTTTTATTTGAATATACTACTACTGCTACTAATAATAATTTCTATAGCGCTACTAGATTTATGCAGTGCTGTACACATTATGTGCAGGTACTTTCTCTGTCCCTAGAGGGCGCACAATCTAAATTCTGTGACATTTGTTCCACACAAATTTGCAGTTCAGCTATTGTTCTTGTGAAGCAAGCAAGCAAGCAATAACAGGAAACAGATACCGATCACCTATACATTATTGTATTAGTTCAAGACTAAGCAAAAATTATATTAAGACTTCAACTTTGTCCCCTGCTGGAAGGGCTTATCACATATTTGTTTCCATGTTCTTGGCCCTGACATCTGTATAAGAAAAGATACTTAGGCCATTCTTTTCTATTTTTTGCTTACATTCTTAACCCTTGATACTCCTCTCTGGAAAGGAGGATCCTGTTCTCATAAATGTTCTCAGAGTCTTCAGCCTCTGTCCTTTGATCCCACCAGGGACCATTAATTTGCCCCAAGCATGCCAATTCTATCTGAGAGGGGAACTAGAGATGTTGGTCATAGTTTGCTATACCATCATATTCAATTGTTGAGGAAGACAACCCTGCGATAACTGATTACATTAATAAAGGTGAAATAATTTATTATTCAAACATCCTATGCTCATAATATACTGCTCTTTCTTCTATATTCAAATATACTTTAAGGTTTCGTTCTGTCAAGAGTTTACTGCACCTAAGGGAGGAGTGGCCTAGTGGTTAGGGTGGTGGACTGTGGTCCTAAGGAACTGAGTTTGATTCCCACTTCAGGCACAGGCAGCTCCTTTTGACTCTGGGCAAGTCACTTAACCCTCCATTGCCCCATGTAAGCCGCATTGAGCCTGCCATGAGTGGGAAAGCGCAGGGTACAAATGTAACAAATCTAAAATAGATACTACTGGAGATTCTACATGGAATGTTGCTATTCCACTAACAACATTCCATGTAGAAGGCTGTGCAGGCTTCTGTTTCTGTGAGTCTGATGTCCTGCACGTATGTGCAGGACATCAGACTCACAGAAGCAGAAGCCTGCGCGGCCACATTGGTGATCTGCAAGGGCCGACTTCTACATGGAATTGGAATAGCAACATTCCATGTAGAATCTCAAATAGTAGCAACAGTGGAGGAGTGGCCTAGTGGTTAGGGTGGTGGACTTTGGTCCTGAGGAACTGAGTTCGATTCCCACTTCAGGCACAAGCAGCTCCTTGTGACTCTGGGCAAGTCACTTAACCCTTCATTGCCCCAGGTACAAATAAGTACCTGTATATACAAGCCGTATTGAGCCTGCCGTGAGCAGGAAAGCGTGGGGTACTAATGTAACAAAAAAAAAACAAATCTTCATTTCAAGGAAGAATTGCTGTCACATGCTCTCCTAAAAAGGCTTTGACCAGTGCAGACTGGGTTATTATGAAAATCTTCAGCTTGGGGTCTGGATTGACAAAGCTAGAATCTCTTATGCTCTCGCGTTCAGTATTCTACTCTCTAATCCAGAAGCTCCCACCATTAGACAAGAAAAGTGATTGAGTTTCAGTCATGAGGTAGCATCTGTTGTAGTAGCCATTGTGAAGGAGAGGACCTGGGGGTGGATGAGATGGGTGGAGGGGGAAGAAGTGAGGAGGCTCAAGAGCAGAAGAAGGCCGAACAGAGCCTTGCCTCCATTTCAGCCCCAGAGAGCGAGAGGAGAAGTAGTAATGCCCCCTAGGCAAGGGGGGAGGGAGAAGTTGTAAATTATTTGAATCCATGTTGGACCTCAGTACTTCGTTGCAGGCCTTCTTTGACTTCTGCATAAGGTTTCAGTGAAGACTTGCGCTGCGGCACCTTTAATGTAGCCTGGTCTTCTATATGGGGGAGGTCACCCCCCCCCCCCCCTTGGAAAGACTGTGAAGGTTCTGCAAAAATGCAGCACTAGTTCAAAACTTTAAAATCAATTAACACACATTCTCCATCCGCACCATTGTTTGCAATGTGGGCCTCATACTTGTTTAGGTCACAGGTCAGTCTGTTACTGTCCCAATTTCCTCTATCCCAATCTGTTTAGTGTCTTTATTTGCTTTGGTAGCTGCCCAGTTCCCTTTAATGTTCTCTGTATTTACAGGGTACAAAAAAAGGTCTCATCTCCTTTATGTGCTAACTGAAATAAAATTATTTACAGTTCTTGCCTATCCTAAAGGTGCATATCATAATTTACATGGACATTTCCCTTCATACACTGTCAGATGTATTCTGTTGCTCATACCTTCTTATCACCCTGCAATTTTATTCTTTTCTAAACATATTGCCTTACATAGCATCATTCATGTTTTACTGACATCTTGGCTGAATCACCTGTCTCTGCAGGAAGTGGCTGGTCTGTCTTTCCAAGAGAAGCACAGGCTACCGATTCTCTCCTTCAAGGAACACAGCAACACTGCTAAGTGCATTTCTGATTTTTATTCTTATTTGAACTGTCTAGCTAAAGGTTTAGCTACCTATCTATTCTCTGTACTTTAATTGCTTAGTCAAATTGCTCTGACCATAGGAGCCATCTTTTTCGATAATACGGTTCCGGCCAGCTGTAGCGCCGCCGCCAACATAGATCGCCGGCGATCTATTTGGCCGGCGACATTCGATTATGCCCCTCAGTGTCTCATTGCTTGCTCCTCCCAGACAACATTTTAATTGTGGTACTTGGCTGAATCACTGTAGGATTTATAGTGCCACCCACTCTCCACTGGGTTTTCTAGTCATATATAGACAACCAATCATAAACAATATTCCCCTGCTACATCATAGTACACCTGTACATACCTTCTCTAACCAATCAAAATTACTTTTATTCAGTGTAATAATTGTGGTGCTTTAATTTCAAGGCACACCATCTGGCAGCATAGGTCTTGCTCTATCTGTCTTCAACTTGCTAGCCTAAACTAGGAGCTAAGCAATAGAGGAGCAAAGCAAACTTAGGCAAGAATTGGATGCAATTAAAGCAGCTTCCACCACAACATGGCTTAGTAAATAGGGGAGTTAATTTTTTCCCAACAGACTTCATAGGGTTGCAATTCTGTTACCCTTTCCTGTCACTAAAAACAGGATGTAGGCATTAATGTCAAACTGTAAACTCCAACGTAAAAGCTGAGATAAAAAAGAAGCAAAGGCTTAATGTAAGATACCATTTAATGTTTAGAACAGCAACACTGAAAAAAACAACTTTCTGTAGAACTGTACTGTTCATCACTTATACACATAAAGAAAGCTTCACTTGAAACAAATAGTACAAGTTATCAAAGCAAGTTAAAGACTGTCTAAAGCTATTGCTATTACATGTTTCAAACAATGTTTATATCAGTTCAATGTGAATCTCCCTTTTCTTATTTCCTCCCCCCTTTCTTGCTGCAGTTAAGGAAGAGAGGAAGTCAAAGCAAGGCTCTTTAACTTTACCCCAATGGGTCGGGCCACCCTTACTCGCGACCTCTCTTAATATATCCTGCAGAAGTTCCTTATCTTTTACAATGACCTAAACCCAAATTATTCCTGTTCATTTCATAGTAAGATATCAATAGAAATCAAAACAAAATAAAACATGGAAAAGAAAATAAGATGATACCTTTTTTATTGGACATAACTTAATACATTTCTTGATTAATTTTCGAAGGTTGCCCTTCTTCCTCAGATCGGAAATAAGCAAATGTGCTAGCTGACAGTGTATATAAGTGAAAACATTCAAGCATTACTATGACAGTAAAATAGATACCATTGGAGATTCTACATGGAATGCTGCTACTATTGGAGATTCTACATGGAATGTTGCTATACCACTAGCAACATTCCATGTAGAAGGCTGCGCAGGCTTCTGTTTCTGTGAGTCTGACGTCCTGCACGTACGTGCAGGACGTCAGACTCACAGAAGCAGAAGCCTGCGCGGCCACGTTGGTGATCTACAGGGGCCGACTTCTACATGGAATGTTGCTAGTGGAATAGCAACATTCCATGTAGAATCTATAGAAATCAAACAAAATAAAACATGGAAAAGAAAATAAGATGATACCTTTTTTATTGGACATAACTTAATACATTTCTTGATTAGCTTTCGAAGGTTGCCCTTCTTCCTCAGATCGGAAATAAGCAAATGTGCTAGCTGACAGTGTATATAAGTGAAAACATTCAAGCATTACTATGACAGTAAAATAGATACCATTGGAGATTCTACATGGAATGTTGCTACTATTGGAGATTCTACATGGAATGTTGCTATTCCACTAGCAACATTCCATGTAGAAGGCTGCGCAGGCTTCTGTTTCTGTGAGTCTGACGTCCTGCACGTACGTGCAGGACGTCAGACTCACAGAAGCAGAAGCCTGCGCGGCCACGTTGGTGATCTACAGGGGCCGACTTCTACATGGAATGTTGCTAGTGGAATAGCAACATTCCATGTAGAATCTATAGAAATCAAACAAAATAAAACATGGAAAAGAAAATAAGATGATACCTTTTTTATTGGACATAACTTAATAAATTTCTTGATTAGCTTTCGAAGGTTGCCCTTCTTCCTCAGATCGGAAATAAGCAAATGTGCTAGCTGACAGTGTATATAAGTGAAAACATTCAAGCATTACTATGACAGTAAAATAGATACCATTGGAGATTCTACATGGAATGCTGCTACTATTGGAGATTCTACATGGAATGTTGCTATAGCACTAGCAACATTCCATGTAGAAGGCTGCGTAGGCTTCTGTTTCTGTGAGTCTGACGTCCTGCACGTACGTGCAGGATGTCAGACTCACAGAAGCAGAAGCCTGCGCGGCCACGTTGGTGATCTACAGGGGCCGACTTCTACATGGAATGTTGCTAGTGGAATAGCAACATTCCATGTAGAATCTATAGAAATCAAACAAAATAAAACATGGAAAAGAAAATAAGATGATACCTTTTTTATTGGACATAACTTAATACATTTCTTGATTAGCTTTCGAAGGTTGCCCTTCTTCCTCAGATCGGAAATAAGCAAATGTGCTAGCTGACAGTGTATATAAGTGAAAACATTCAAGCATTACTATGACAGTAAAATAGATACCATTGGAGATTCTACATGGAATGCTGCTACTATTGGAGATTCTACATGGAATGTTGCTATACCACTAGCAACATTCCATGTAGAAGGCTGCGTAGGCTTCTGTTTCTGTGAGTCTGACGTCCTGCACGTACGTGCAGGATGTCAGACTCACAGAAGCAGAAGCCTGCGCGGCCACGTTGGTGATCTACAGGGGCCGACTTCTACATGGAATGTTGCTAGTGGAATAGCAACATTCCATGTAGAATCTATAGAAATCAAACAAAATAAAACATGGAAAAGAAAATAAGATGATACCTTTTTTATTGGACATAACTTAATACATTTCTTGATTAGCTTTCGAAGGTTGCCCTTCTTCCTCAGATCGGAAATAAGCAAATGTGCTAGCTGACAGTGTATATAAGTGAAAACATTCAAGCATTACTATGACAGTAAAATAGATACCATTGGAGATTCTACATGGAATGCTGCTACTATTGGAGATTCTACATGGAATGTTGCTATACCACTAGCAACATTCCATGTAGAAGCCTGCGCGGCCACGTTGGTGATCTACAGGGGCCGACTTCTACATGGAATGTTGCTAGTGGAATAGCAACATTCCATGTAGAATCTATAGAAATCAAACAAAATAAAACATGGAAAAGAAAATAAGATGATACCTTTTTATTGGACATAACTTAATACATTTCTTGATTAGCTTTCGAAGGTTGCCCTTCTTCCTCAGATCGGAAATAAGCAAATGTGCTAGCTGACAGTGTATATAAGTGAAAACATTCAAGCATTACTATGACAGTAAAATAGATACCATTGGAGATTCTACATGGAATGCTGCTACTATTGGAGATTCTACATGGAATGTTGCTATACCACTAGCAACATTCCATGTAGAAGGCTGCGCAGGCTTCTGTTTCTGTGAGTCTGACGTCCTGCACGTACGTGCAGGACGTCAGACTCACAGAAGCAGAAGCCTGCGCGGCCACGTTGGTGATCTACAAGGGCCGACTTCTACATGGAATGTTGCTAGTGGAATAGCAACATTCCATGTAGAATCTATAGAAATCAAACAAAATAAAACATGGAAAAGAAAATAAGATGATACCTTTTTTATTGGACATAACTTAATACATTTCTTGATTAGCTTTCGAAGGTTGCCCTTCTTCCTCAGATCGGAAATAAGCAAATGTGCTAGCTGACAGTTGTCAGACCTCTGCTCCTCTCCGGGCTGTCTGCGCTCTAGTTGCACCTCTCCATGCTGTCTGCAATCCAGCCGCACCTCTCCGTGCTGTCTGCAACCCAGCCGCACCAATGTCAGACTTCCGCTCCTCTCCGAGCTGTCTGCGCTCTAGTTGCACCTCTCCGTGCGGTCTACAATCCTTGTAAGTTATGCAAACCTTCCTCAGGTTTACTCAGTTGCGTTCTCTCCAGCCAGTAGCCCACCCCCTTGTTCAACCCCTACTGGCTACTGGCAAGTATACGTCTCCGGGTGGAGTCCCCCTCCTTGTAGCCTAGCCGCCTAGATTCTTTCCAGTCCGGCTATTAAGTCCCCAACCAGGCCTCGGGACCGGGACCTGTTCCTGACACAGGCCCCTTTCTTTAGAGCCTCTATTCAGAATCAAATGCTTATCACACAGTTCAGCTTTTCTCAAGCAACACTATAAAGTTCCCAAGTGTCCCCTATGGTATGAATTCCTCTAGGTTTAGCACTTCCTACTGGCTACACCTAGAGACCCACCTCCCTCATTTGTCAGCACTAACTCCTGACAACCACCCCACTGGGTTAAGGAATTCATACCTTTTCTTCCAGTAGACACAACACTCTTTCTCCTCTCCTCGTGGCCTTGAGCAAAGGCTGAGATATCCATTTCCTCTGATTCCTCTCCCCCTCCCCCCCCCTTGCCAATCCATCTGTTCCACCACTCCCTTCTCCCACAGGTGTGCCCAGTGCTTTTTTTGTATAAAAAAAGGTGCCGGTACTCATTATGGGCGGGGTCACCACATATGGCTCCACCCCTAAGATAGCCACACCCACATTAACCACACCCCCTACACTAGCCATGGCGCATATAAACAGACATCATTGAAAATATTACAGTACTATAGGAGAAAAAAATAACGTGATTTTTTTTTCATTATAAATAATCTCTGTAAGCTCTTACAGCTCCAGTATACCCAGTGCAAAATAAGACAGCCAATGTAAATTCTCAAATTGGACATATTACAAACACTAAAATGAAAATAAAATGATTTCTTTCTACCTTTGTTGTCTGGTGACTGTTTTTCTTTCCATATTGGTCCCAGTCTGTGATTCTCCTTTCCTTTGTTTTCGCTTAACTCTTCTGTGCCATTTGTCATTTTTGTCTCCTTTTTCTTTGCTTTCTTCAATATTTTTCAGGCTCTCTCTCTGTCCAGATTTAATTCATTCTTACTATCCATTCTTTAATTTCCTTCATCTACCTGTGGCTTTTCATCTTTTCCTCACCCTTGTTCTCCCCATGCCCCTTCCTCTTATTCTCCAGTCTTTCTCTATTCCCCTTTTCCATCCAGCAGCTCTGCTTTCTCTCACCATCCTTCCAGTGTCTCCCCTATTTCTTTCTGCATTCTTCCATCCAGCGTCTTCCCTCTTTCTCTCCCTATCCTTCCGTTTTCCCTCTCTCTCTCCCCATCCTTCCATCTGTTTTTCCCTCTCTCTCTCTCTCCCCATCCTTCCATCTGTTTTTCCCTCTCTCTCTCTCCCCATCCTTCCATCTGTTTTCCCTTTCTCTTTCCCCATCCTTCCATCTGTTTTCCCCTCTCTCCCCAATCCTTCCCTCTGTTGTTTTCCCTCTTTTTCTCTCTCCCCAATCCTTCCCTCTGTTGGTTTCCCTCTTTCTCCCCAATCCTTCCCTCTGTTGGTTTCCCTCTCCCTGCCAAGTTTCCCGCGAACGGCGCGAAGTCGCGATGCACGCGGCACCAGCCCCTATTTCCGGCCGCTGCTGCTGCTACTCCTGTTGAGCAGCAGCGGCTGCTACACAAAGAAAAAGAAGATTTAAAAAAAAAAAAATTGAAACCTGGCTGAAACGCGGCACCCCGGCACTGTAGACAGCCATTAGGCATTGGCTGTTGCCCCGCAGCCGCTCCTCCTCTTGCCTCTACGTCACTGCCCCTGGAGGAAGACCCCGGAGGAGCGCAGTGACGTAGAGGCAAGAGGAGGAGCGGCTGCGGGGCAACAGCCAATGCCTAATGGCTGTCTACAGTGCCGGGGTGCCGCGTTTCAGCCAGGTTTGAAGTTTATTTTAAAATCTTTTTCTTTGTGTAGCGGCCGCTGCTGCTCAACAGGAGAAGCAGCAGCGGCCGGAAATGGGGGCTGGCACTGCGTGCGGGACATGGACTCATGGGGCGGGGGGGAGCAAAAAAAAAAAGGTGCCGGTACGCCGTACCGTTGCGTACCGGCACAAAAAAAGCACTGGGTGTGCCTCATCCCCTTCCTCCGACTTCATCTCCCAATCAACCTCCTCCCCCTTTCCCCTCTGAGAGGACTTCTCCTCCCACTCCTGCTTCCTGCTCAGCTCGGGCTTCTGGGACTTGTAGTTCTTATAGCCCCACTCTTTCTTCTTTTGATCCCTGGCAGGCACAGGTAGCCCTTTCCTCCCCCACCCCTCCGGGTTGCCACCCCCTTTCTCACACAGTGTATATAAGTGAAAACATTCAAGCATTACTATGACAGTAAAATAGATACCATTGGAGATTCTACATGGAATGCTGCTACTATTGGAGATTCTACATGGAATGTTGCTATACCACTAGCAACATTCCATGTAGAAGGCTGCGCAGGCTTCTGTTTCTGTGAGTCTGACGTCCTGCACATACGTGCAGGACGTCAGACTCACAGAAGCAGAAGCCTGCGCGGCCACGTTGGTGATCTACAAGGGCCGACTTCTACATGGAATGTTGCTAGTGGAATAGCAACATTCCATGTAGAATCTATAGAAATCAAACAAAATAAAACATGGAAAAGAAAATAAGATGATACCTTTTTTATTGGACATAACTTAATACATTTCTTGATTAGCTTTCGAAGGTCGCCCTTCTTCCTCATGTTTTATTTTGTTTGATTTCTATTGATAACCTTAAGAGTGGACTAACACGGCTACCACACTCCTCTACATAGTAAGATAGAGATCAAAGGACTTTCTTCAATCTGCTTCAAGTGAGATGACAATGTAAAACTTCATTCACTCACAGCACAGGCAAGGCAGATTTACAATTGGGGAAAGATTATGGATTAGACAATACTATAAAACAATTAAAACTGCATCATGTTGGTACTTCCATTCAGTAAGTAAATGCAAAAACACAATTTCAAGTTGCATAGTCCCAGTTATTGAGGCTTAAATGACAAGAGAGATAGAAGATACCTTTTTTTAAAAAAAAAGTAATTTCCTGTTAGAGTGATTCTCTGCAATTTTACTACTCGATATAGTTCCTACAAGCCTCAAAAAACCAGACAAGAGGCCCTGCTTGTCAAAGGCAAATTAGAATAGTGAAGGCAACTATATTTCCCAAAGGAGCAGAAATCTCAACCCTATAACATATTCCTTTAACTGACAGATTCAATAAAAATACACACTATTTATAACTCAAGTTACCATACACACACAATCACACACAAATACACTATTCTAAATTATGAAGTTCTGAGATGCAATCCTGTAGAACAATAGTAGAAACAGGGATAAAGTTACAGAGAGAAAAATTTCAATCTGGGGGTATCTGGAGGGTACCTGGTTGGTGCAGTCAGACTGGAGATACCATTTTCTGGATCGCAGTGATTTTTCAGTTCAACTATCCAACTAAGTAAAGAGCTATGCTAAATGCTATCCAATCTACCCAAATAACAGCTGAATATTGCTGCTATCCAGATAGTGCTGGCTCTTCACTATTCTATCACGAGATTCAGTGGCAGCCACTATCAAGAAACTATTGTACCTGAAACTAAGTACCTATAATCGAAATTGTAAACCGCATAGTCATTTCAGGGATCATTTGCGGT
This sequence comes from Microcaecilia unicolor, assembly GCF_901765095.1. Lineage (NCBI taxonomy): Eukaryota > Metazoa > Chordata > Amphibia > Gymnophiona > Siphonopidae > Microcaecilia > Microcaecilia unicolor. The sequence goes on from NC_044037.1 coordinate 35,210,575, forward strand.
ATATCAAGTGCTGAAAATAAATAAATAAATAAATTATATATATATATATATATATATATATATATATATATATATATATATATATATATATATATATATATATACAGTGGGGGAAATAAGTATTTGATCCCTTGCTGATTTTGTAAGTTTGCCCACTGACAAAGACATGAGCAGCCCATAATTGAAGGATAGGTTATTGGTAACAGTGAGAGATAGCACATCACAAATTAAATCCGGAAAATCACATTGTGGAAAGTATATGAATTTATTTGCATTCTGCAGAGGGAAATAAGTATTTGATCCCCCACCAACCAGTAAGAGATCTGGCCCCTACAGACCAGGTAGATGCTCCAAATCAACTCGTTACCTGCATGACAGACAGCTGTCGGCAATGGTCACCTGTATGAAAGACACCTGTCCACAGACTCAGTGAATCAGTCAGACTCTAACCTCTACAAAATGGCCAAGAGCAAGGAGCTGTCTAAGGATGTCAGGGACAAGATCATACACCTGCACAAGGCTGGAATGGGCTACAAAACCATCAGTAAGACGCTGGGCGAGAAGGAGACAACTGTTGGTGCCATAGTAAGAAAATGGAAGAAGTACAAAATGACTGTCAATCGACAAAGATCTGGGGCTCCACGCAAAATCTCACCTCGTGGGGTATCCTTGATCATGAGGAAGGTTAGAAATCAGCCTACAACTACAAGGGGGGAACTTGTCAATGATCTCAAGGCAGCTGGGACCACTGTCACCACGAAAACCATTGGTAACACATTACGACATAACGGATTGCAATCCTGCAGTGCCCGCAAGGTCCCCCTGCTCCGGAAGGCACATGTGACGGCCCGTCTGAAGTTTGCCAGTGAACACCTGGATGATGCCGAGAGTGATTGGGAGAAGGTGCTGTGGTCAGATGAGACAAAAATTGAGCTCTTTGGCATGAACTCAACTCGCCGTGTTTGGAGGAAGAGAAATGCTGCCTATGACCCAAAGAACACCGTCCCCACTGTCAAGCATGGAGGTGGAAATGTTATGTTTTGGGGGTGTTTCTCTGCTAAGGGCACAGGACTACTTCACCGCATCAATGGGAGAATGGATGGGGCCATGTACCGTACAATTCTGAGTGACAACCTCCTTCCCTCCGCCAGGGCCTTAAAAATGGGTCGTGGCTGGGTCTTCCAGCATGACAATGACCCAAAACATACAGCCAAGGCAACAAAGGAGTGGCTCAGGAAGAAGCACATTAGGGTCATGGAGTGGCCTAGCCAGTCACCAGACCTTAATCCCATTGAAAACTTATGGAGGGAGCTGAAGCTGCGAGTTGCCAAGCGACAGCCCAGAACTCTTAATGATTTAGAGATGATCTGCAAAGAGGAGTGGACCAAAATTCCTCCTGACATGTGTGCAAACCTCATCATCAACTACAGAAGACGTCTGACCGCTGTGCTTGCCAACAAGGGTTTTGCCACCAAGTATTAGGTCTTGTTTGCCAGAGGGATTAAATACTTATTTCCCTCTGCAGAATGCAAATAAATTCATATACTTTCCACAATGTGATTTTCCGGATTTAATTTGTGATGTGCTATCTCTCACTGTTACCAATAACCTACCCTTCAATTATGGGCTGCTCATGTCTTTGTCAGTGGGCAAACTTACAAAATCAGCAAGGGATCAAATACTTATTTCCCCCACTGTATATATATATAGCTGAATATCCAGATTTGTTTTGCCTGTGGTGGCCAGTATTAAAAAATATATTAATCACCCTGGGTTCCATAAGATAGAGATATATTCTAACACAACGACTAATTTGTATAGTATAGTTATCATGAAAATCAGATCACAAGATACGAGAAGCCTTGTTCTAGTAACTCTTGTCACAGTATATAACATGGAGATGAGGTTAATTCAGCACTCTTTAAAGGAAATTTGCATGTTGTTTTTACAATCATTTGACCTTTGTACACTTTATTTTAATGCTTTGTTGTGGGCCTCCCAAAACGTTTGTTGTGTAGGGGCTTCAATTCCTCCAAAACATGGCTGCCAGTTTGATAGTGGGAGCTAAATCAATGAATAACATTACCCTTATTTTTCTTAATTTGCACTGGCTGCTGGTGGAGTGGAGGATTGGGTTTAAGGTTTTAACTTTGGCATTTGTTTCCATTAGCTTGTGCCATCTTATCTGGTTAACTTGATTCAACCTTACATTCTGGGGTGTAACTTACGTTCATTTTCAGCAAAATCTATTGGAGCTGCTAGCAGTCGGTTCTGCTAGGCTTTCAATTATGAGACAATCTGCTTTTAGCTGTGTGACACCTGTTTTATGGAACAACTTGCCTTTGGACATATGACTAGAATGCAACTTGCTGAAATTCTGAAAGCAGCTTAAGACCTGGCTGTTTGCCCAGGCGTTTTCTGTACTTTGTTAGAATTTGATAATAATGCAATCTGTTGAAATTTTCTCAAGCAGCTTAAAATCTGGCTGTTTACCCAGGCATCCTCTGCATTTTGTTAGAGACTAGTGCTTTATTTTATTTTATGTATATTTTACTTCATTTGTTTTAATACATTTAGGGTCCCTTTTACAAAGGCACGCTAGTGTTTTTAGCGCGTGCTAAAAATAAGCATACAGGGGCGTAGCCAGACTTCGGTGGGAGGGGGTCCAGAGCCCGAGGTGAGGGGGCTCATTTTAGCCCCCCCCGGCACTGCTGCCCCCCCCCATTGCCGACCCGCCGCCACCTTTCACGACCTCCCGACGACGACCCTCTCGACCCCCCTCCCGCCACGAATCCTCCCCTGCCACCGCCTACCTTTGCTTTTGCTGGCGGGGGATCCCAATGGCTTCGTTCTGTTCTCTGAGTCTGACGTCCTGCAAGTACAACATGCAGGATGTCAGCAACAGAACGAAGACTTTGCACTGACTGCAGGACGAAGAGGACGTCAGCTGGCGGGGATTGGGGTCCCCCGCCAGCAAAAGCAAAGGTAGGCGGCGGCGGGGGAGGGTTCGCAGCGGGAGGGGGGTCGAGAGGGTCATCGGGAGGGGGGTCCAGGACAAAATCTACGGGGGCCCAGGCCCCCTCAGGCCCCACGTAGCTACGCCACTGGCAGAGATACCCATATAGGATACTAAACTACAAATTGCAACAGGAGGAGATCACCCTCTTTTTTTATACACAAAAATAGTAACGAAAAATCTTAAGGGGATCTATGGAAAGCATGATAATGTCTATGTTGAAGAGAGGAAAATGCCTCAAGAAGCTCCCAACAAATTTATGTTATTAGGGGCTGGACTTCTTCATCATAGGCATAGAAAAACCTCTCTTTCTAATATCGATGTTATTCTTCTATTTTTTTAAATATTTTTTTAAAAGTTTCTGTAATCCTTAATATTTTCTTATATATCTTTATATTTCACTCAAACTATGAGAATCCAACAAGACACCGGTTTGCACTTAACTGTTAGCCGGTGTCATATCGTGCGGATCCTTCCAACACGTCGGCCACGACCAACGATGGCCGCCGTTTCGTAAACCTGCTTCAGGGTCAATGGTCCGCGTGTTGCCTGCAAAGGTGAAAAATTAAAGTCAGCAAACAAAAAGGTTCTCTTCAGCAGGCAAACAAAAAGATCTCTCATAATACCTGCGCTCCGATATTCTTTCTTAAGATTTGTAAGAGTGAAAAAATGGCCGCCCTTTAAAGCAAGCCACGTCAGACGCCATGCTTGGATAGTGGCCAATCAGCATGGAGAATCACAGGGGACTGATGTATACATATATTCCTATGGGCGTCTCTAGCGTTTAGTGCATGCTAAAAGCACTAGCGCAACTTTGTAAAAGATACCCTTAGTTTGATTTTATTATTTTCTTTCTTTGATTATGTTTATATTGTATTGGAGTTATCTATATGCTATTGTAAGTTGACTAGAGTTTTACTCATTTAGGGGCCCTTTTACAAAGACGCATTAAAAAGTGACCTACACTACTTTTTGCGGGTGATTTTGCTATGTGCTCAGGCCACATCTTAGCGCGTCTGCCAAAAAGCTGAATTTCTTTTTATGGCAATAATGGCCAAGTGCTAAGTCAAAAATTAGCACCTGGCCATTTACTGTGTGAGCCCTTACTTGTCAGTAAGGGCTCATGTGCTAACCCTGTGGTAGTCAGGCAGTGTGTAGCAATGTGACCATGCTGCCAGTTACTGCTGGGAATGGAAAATTATTTTCTACTGTGGGAAACTGAGCATGTGAACTTCGGAACTACTGCTGGGTTACCCCAGCAGTAGGGCCAATTTGGCGTGTGCAATCTGCATGGTAACCCTACCGAGCCTTTATAAAAGGGCTCGTAGTTGATATATCATACCCAATAATAATAAATAAATAAGATCAAAAAGGAGCAAAAGTGGCACTCAGGGAGGACAAGGCCATAGTGGAGAAACTGAAAGAATTACTTGCTTCTGTCTTTATGGAAGAAGATGTAAGAGATTTGCCTGTACCGGAAATGGTTTTCAAGGGTGATGATGTAGAGAAACTGAAAGAAATCTCGGTGAACCTGGAAGAAGTACTGAACCAAATTGACAAATTAAAGAGTAGTAAGTCACCTGAACCAGATGGCTTACATCCAAGGGTACTCAAAGAACTCAAGCATGAAATTGCTGATCTACTGTTAGTTATATATAACCTGTCATTAAAATCATCCATAGTACCTGGAGGGTCACCAATGTGATGCCAATTTTTAAAAAGGGTTACGGGGTGATCCGAGAAATTACAGACTGGTAATCCTGATATCAGTTAGCGAGAAAAATAGTGGAAACTATTATAAAGAATAAAATTATGGAACATATAAACAAACGGTTTAATGGGACAAAGTCTGCATGGGTTCAGCCAAGAGAAGTCTTGCCTCACCAATTTGCTTCATTTCTTTGAAGGCGTGAATAAATATGGTGTGTAGCCCCACCCAGCGCATCCCAGGATGCACTGGGCTGGGCTGGGTGCCGCCATTTTGCAGCGTCGAAGGAAGAGGAGGGAGGCAGGCTGTGTCCCTCCTCCAACCAAAGTAGGGGGGTGGGCAGAGAGGGAGGGTGGGTGGCGGATGGTGACAGACCCTTGCTAATGCTGGGGGTTGGGTTGGGGGGGACCGGCGGTCCAGCGGACCTCCAGCCCCCCTGTAGCTGGGGGGGGGGGGCTTGGTCGGCACCCACTGGATCTCCAGCAGTCCCTGAACCTGGAGGGGGTGGGATCATCAGGGGGACCGGAGGTCCACCGGACCTCCAGCCCCCTTTGCTCGGGGCTGGGCTAGTCAGAGCCTGGTGATCCCATGCACCTCCAGCCCCTGTGTTTGACAGGTTTGGGCTTTTGACAGCCCAGACCTGTCAAACAAGTGTGGGAGGATTGTGCTGAGTTAGTGGTAAGGTCTCACACGCTAACCGGGTGGTAATCGTCAGTGCGCGTAAACTGCCAATTACCGCCAAGTAAGTGCCATGTGGTAGAAATAGAAAATATTTTCTACCACATGTTTTAGACATACATCAAAAATGGAATTATCACCCGGGGCATGCGGTAGCCAGGTGGTAGTTCCAATTTGACCTTTGTTGGATGCACGTAGGCGCCTACACGCCTTAGTAAAAGAGCCTCTATGCCGCTTACACACACATTACAGAATGGTGTTTAGGCACCCTGCTGGTATTTTTTGCAGGCGAATATACATTTTTTTGCATAAATGTTAGTACTCTATACATTTACAAGTGCAAGGGGTGCCTAAATGAGGGAGTATACAGTATATAATTGCCCTTCTTATTATCTGGGTCACACTAAATTTCTTATTTGAAGTGAAATATCCTATGGATTCTGTGCAGACATATTGCTATTCTTTCTACTATAAGCTAACAAGGGTTCCGTTTTGTCTACTCTCTGAATAATCTGCATAAATTAAACATGTTCATGGAATACAGTGAGCACCTGGATGCTGGACAATACACTTAAAGAAAACAGAAATTCTTTAAACTTTACTCTCTGAGAAATCACTGGAAGGAGTAACCTGTTTCTCTCCGATGTGAAACTGGGTATTATCCTGGATGCTAAACTAACCATAAACAATCAGATTATAGCAGCATTTAAATCTGTGTCTTGCAAATTGCATTCTAGTGAGGAGATTAAAAATGTGCACTGCCAGCAGATATCTAAATAATTGCGGTATAGAGGAGAAAGGGGCAGCTGTTTCTGCATGACGCCAAGAGAGGAGAAGTGGATCCTTCCAATTATTATTGGTTGCGACAGATGCCAGGTATGCTGTCAGATGATGTGTCCAGGGAAGAAGAGAAGTAAAACATGATATCTGCTGGATATACCTTTAATGTTTTTTTTTTTAAGTATATATAGTTTTAACCAAGGAGGTTTGATTGAGAACAGGAGACGGCATGACATCAAAAAGTTGAAGCCACTTAGGTTAGTCTATATTTCCCCTTCCCTGTGCAGAGTTTTCAATAGCGTCTGAGAGTACGAGTAATGCGTTACAAAAGACTGGGCAAAAAACCGGTGAGCTGGACCGTTGCACATCAGTGGTGAAGCATATAGGTCCTGCAATCATGGGAAAACTGATTCAGATCCTGAGTGTTTTCCTATATAATTGGTGTGCGTATAAGGCTAGATTCTATTCATGGCGTCTCAAAATTCCACGTGGAAAAAAAACTATGCCTAGGCTTATTCTTTAACGTACATCTATATTTTATAGAATAGGCTTAAATTTCCTTGTGCCTTTCCACGTGACCAAATTTAGTTGTGGCCATTTATGCCATGTTTTACTTGGTGTAAATCCCGATGCCTAAATTAGGCACAGAGCAAGTGTATTCTATAACAATGCACATAGATTTTAGAAACGCCTACATCCCGCCTGTGCTGTTTTTTAAACTATGCGGCTTAGAATTTAAGCACACCACGTTACAGAATACACATAGCAAGTTGTGCGTGTAAATCATAATTAATGTCAATTAGTGCCAATAATTGCTTGTTAACATCCAATTGACAGCGCTGATTAGCTAGCTTACCAACTAAGTTACACACGCTGTTATAGAATACACTTTGATTTCCACGTGGAAATTAAGGCACAATATATAGAATCCCGGGGAATAATGGCTATGTCATCTATTAAAGAAGGTTAATTTGGACCCTGATGTCAAGGATAGCTAGACCTATACCTAATCTTTATGTTGGCTGTAAAGAGCAATTCATTAAGAAACTTCAAACAGCCCAAAACACTGCAGCCAGACTCATATTTGGAAAAACAAAATACGAAAGTGCCAAACCCCTAACAGAAAAACTACACTGGCTTCCATTTAAAGAACATTTTACGTTCAAGGTCTGCACTCTGGTTCATAAAATCATTCACGGAGATGCCCTGGCCTACATGTCAGACTTTATTGATTTGCCACCCAGGAACGCTAAAAGATCAGCGTGCACATTCCTGAATCTTCACTTCCCCAGCTGCAAAGGACTAAAATATAGATTTACACGTGCGTCCAGCTTTTCCTACATGAGCACGAAGCTGTGGAATGCATTGCCACTTAACCTGAAAACAATTTACGACCTAATCAACTTTCGTAAATCACTGAAGACTTATCTCTTTAACAAAGTTTACCACAATGATCTATAATAGGAACTGTAACGCACCACCACTTACCTGATATTCTGAATGTTGTCTCTCTATACCTGATTGCTTAATTCTATTATGTTATCCATGTTCTTTATGTAATACCAATTGTATCTTTTACTCTGGAATGGCGAATGCCATGACGGAACATTATAAACCACATTGAGCCTGCAAATAGGTGAGAATATGTGGGATACAAATGCAACAAATAAATAAATAAATCTTTCTTTTTTGGGGGGTAAGTCTATTTGATTATGTAGTTAGCTATCTGTTTAATATCACTTTAATGCCCAGTGGCGTACCAAGGGGGGGGGCGGTGGGGGCAGTCTGCCCAGGGTGCTCGCCGCTGGGGGGGTGCTGCGCACCTGTCGGCTCTTCGTTTTCATGCTGCCTTTGCCCCGGGAGGCGCGCAGCACCCCCTCCCCAGCGGTGTGCACCCAGGGGGGTTCGCCGGGGGATTGGGGGGTTCTTTCGCCGGGGGGGCATCGCGCTGTTCCGGGTGTCAGCCCCCCTAGGAACGCCACTGTTAATGCCACTTAATAAACCAGTAGATCTAAGCAGTTTACATAATATCACTCAGCAATAAATATAACTACATAGAAGACAATGAATACAGACACAGTTCTAAAAAAAATAAATAATAAAAACACAAATTAACGAGCATATGTTAGGTCACGTTGCAACCAAGGGGAAAGGGAATGTGACGATATTCTGCCTTTCTACATTCAAAGTGGTTTACATATTATATACAGGTACTTATTTGTACCAGGGGCAATAGAGGGTTAAGTGACTGCTGCACTAACCACTTGGCTACTCAAAGACTCTCCAACTCCATATTGTTACTGATCATTGAAAAAGTAAGGCTTTACCAAGGCTTATAAAGCCTCAAGTAATTCAATTATCGTATGTATGCAAATGCCAGAAGCCTAAGAAATGAGTTAGAATATATTGAACTAAGTGAAAAGATAGCTATAATAGAGACCTGGTGGAAGGAAGATAATCAATGGGACACTTTCCTACCAGGATACAAATTATATTGCAGTGATAGGGTAGACCAAATTGGAGGAGGGGTATCATTATACATTAGAGGGCCTTGAATCCAATAGACTAAAAATTCTGCAGAACACAAAACACATGAGTGGATTCGCCCAATTGAGAGCAATGGATGGCTGGCTGATTTTTTTTAAAAAGGCGCTTTTGTGTGGATGATTGTTTTTCTTTTTGCATAATGGAGTTTCCGTGTCTAGAGTTTTGTTTTATGTTTTGATGTTTTTATTAATGTAAACAGCTCCTGTTTGCTTTGCAACTTTAGTGGTATATCAAGTTTAATCAACAATAAATGATAAACATCTTGGAATCCCTATGGATAGAAATTCTATGTATAAAGGGGAAAAAGATAGTGATAGGAGTGTACTACTATCCAGCTGGCCAGGATGAACAGACAGATGCAGAAATGTTATCAGAAATTAGGGAGACTAACAAACTGGGAAACACAATAATGGGTGATTTCAATTACCCAATATTGACTGTGTAAATGCAACATCAGGGCATGATAGGGAGGTAAAGTTCCTTCATGAAATCAAGGACAGCTGGTTTAGGAACCAACTATGCTAGACCTAGTCCTTCGTGGAGTGCATGGTCTGGTACAGGAGGTAATGGTGTTAGGGCCACTTGATAACAGTAATCATAACATGATCAGCTTTGATATCAAAGTGGCAAAATGTTGGAATGCCCTCTCTTTAAAAGTCAGATTAGAACTATGTTATCTGAGATTTAGGGAATTGGTAAAGACTTTCTTCTTTCAGGAATTTTTAAAGTAACTATCAATGTTTTGATTTAGGGCCCTGTTTACTAAGGTGTGCTGTAGGCATGCAAACGTTTTAGCGCATGCTAATGCTAGAGACAATAGTCTCTATAATGATAGAGACAATATAATGGGTGTCTCTATCATTATAGCGTGCTAGAAAGTTAGCGTACCTACAGCGTGGCATAGTAAACAGGGCCTTGGGTTTTTGAATTTACATGTCACTAGATATGGCTAGTTTTCTTATATTGTAATCCGCACTGGGCCTTTGGTCTGGATCTGATAAAGGGCCCAGTATTCAGAAAAGGCTGAGCTCCTAAATTTATGCTCCTAAATAAGTACATAAGTATTGCCATACTGGGAAATACCAAAGGTCCATCAAGCCCAGCATCCTTTTTCCAACAGTGGCCAATCCAGGTCACAAATACCCAGCACGATCCCAAAAATGTACAAAACATTTTATACTGCTTATCCCAGAAATAGTGGATTTTCCCCGAGTCCATTTAATAACGGTCTATGGACTTTTCCTTTAGGAAGCCGTCCAAACCTTTTTTAAACTCTGCTAAGCTAACCGCCTTTACCTCATTCTCTGGCAACGAATTCCAGAGTTTAATTACACGTTGAGTGAAGAAAACGTTTCTCCGAGGACAAGCAGGCTGCTTGTTCTCACTGATGGGTGACGTCCACAGCAGCCCCTCCAATCGGAAACTTAACTAGCAAAGGCCTTTGCTAGTCCTCGCACGCCCATGCGCACCGCGCATGCGCGGCCATCTTCTCGCCCGAAACGGCCGTGTTCGTCAGTCTTCTTTTGTCCGCGCTCGGGACGGTCAAGTTTTGCGCCGTTTCGCGCCCCTCAAAGTTGACCCTCGCGCGTCTTCGTGATTTTGTTTAAAAAAAAAAAAAAAAGAGAGACCTTTCGGTCTTGTCCCTTCCCATGTGTCCAGTTTGTTTTCCCCGACGTAAGTTTCCTTTCGCTTTTGGGGTAGGCCTTTTTTGAGGCCTCGATACGGGTTTTTTCTCTCCCTATTTTTGGTGCCCTTAGTCGCCATTACGAATTTTGATTTCGCCGGCGTGATTTTTCCGCCCATGTCATCGAAGTCTCCCAGCGGCTTCAAGAAGTGCACCCAGTGCGCCCGGGTAATCTCGCTCACTGATAGGCACGCGTCGTGTCTTCAGTGTCTGGGGGCTGGGCACCGCCCGCAGGCCTGTAGTCTTTGCGCCCTTTTACAGAAGAAGACTCAGGTAGCGAGATTGGCCCAGTGGAATGTCCTGTTCTCGGGCTCTTTGTCGACAACAGCACCGGAGTCATCGAGTGCATCGACGTCGGCAGCATCAAGACCTTCGACCTCGGCATCGACTGCATCGAGGTATCGACCCTCTGCATCGTCGGTACCGAGACATCGAAAGGCTGCGTCGGTTCGTACCGGGACCTCCACTGTTGCTGATGTCGTCGGACGGTGGTGCTTCGACTGGAGTGCAGGTGAGGGCTGTCCATTCCCCTGCTGGTGGCGGTGAGCCTTCGGGTGGGTCTCCCCCTACCCTGAGGGCTCCTGCGGAACAGCCCCCCCGAGACCAACCTTCTTCGGCCTCGACCCCGAGGAAGAGACGGCTGGATTCTAAGTCCTCCTCGTCGGTACCGGGAAGCTCCGGTGACATGCTTCGTTTGAAAAAATCAAAGAAGCATCGACACCGGTCTCCTTCCCGCATCGGTACCGAGAGCTCTGGGTCGCCGAGGGAGTCGGCACCCAGTAGGCATCGACACCGGGAGGACCGCTCACCCTCTGTTCAGGAGGTATCGATGCGCTCCACCTTGGACAGCCCGGAACAGCCTCCATGCCCGGAACAGACTCTGACCTCGACGCCTGCATCGGCTTCCATGTCTTTCTCCACAGCTGCTCTGCACGAGAGTCTCCGGGCCGTTCTCCCAGAGATCCTGGGAGAGCTGTTGCGCCCTTCCCCTCTGGTACCGGGGGTGCTTGTGCCACTGTACCGTCGAGTGAGGCGCCGGCTGGCCCCTTGCCCGGGGTGAGGTCTCCGACATCGGTGCCGCTTGCGGTACCGACTGCGGCCGCCTCCCAGGAAGGCTCCCCGGTGACGTCGGCGGAGGGAGCTTCGCCGGTGCTGGCGAGGGAGTCTACCTCTCGACGCTCCCGCCGTGGCCGTGTTTCCACGGAGTCGAGCCGGGCACAGCTTCAGACACAGGTTCATGAACTTGTGTCTGATACCGATGGTGAGGCCTCGTGGGAAGAGGAGGAGGACATCAGATATTTCTCTGACGAGGAGTCTGATGGCCTTCCTTCTGATCCCACTCCCTCCCCTGAAAGGCAGCTTTCTCTTCCCGAGAGTCTGTCTTTTGTGGCCTTTGTCCTGGAGATGTCTACGGCCATCCCCTTCCCGGTGGTTGTGGAGGATGAGCCCAGGGCTGAAATGTTTGAGCTCTTGGACTATCCTTCTCCACCTAAGGAAGCGTCCACAGTACCCATGCATCATGTCCTAAAAAAGACATTGCTGGCGAACTGGACCAAGCTTCTAAGTAATCCCCACATTCCCAAGAAGTTCGAGTCCCAGTACCGGATCCATGGGGACCCAGAGCTGATGCGCACTCAGTTGCCTCACGACTCTGGTGTGGTGGATCTGGCCCTAAAGAAGGCTAAGAGTTCTAGGGAGCATGCTTCGGCGCCCCCGGGCAAGGACTCTAAAACCTTGGACTCCTTTGGGAGGAAGGCCTACCATTCTTCTATGCTCGTGGCCAAAATCCAGTCTTACCAGCTCTACACGAACATACATATGCGGAACAATGTGCGGCAGTTGGCGGGCTTGGTGGACAAGCTCCCTCCTGAGCAAGTCAAGCCATTTCAGGAGGTGGTCAGACAGCTGAAGGCGTGCAGAAAATTCCTGGCTAGAGGGGTATATGATACCTTTGATGTTGCGTCCAGGGCCGCTGCTCAAGGTGTGGTGATGCACAGACTCTCATGGCTGCGTGCCTCCGACCTGGAGAATAGGATCCAGCAGCGGATTGCGGACTCCCCTTGCCGAGCGGACAATATTTTTGGAGAGAAAGTCGAACAGGTGGTAGAGCAGCTCCACCAGCGGGATACCACTTTCGACAAGTTCTCCCGCCGGCAGCCTTCAGCATCTACCTCCTCAGGTAGATGTTTTTATGGGGAAAGGAAGACTGTTCCCTACTCTTCTGGTAAGCATAGGTACAATCCTCCTTCTCGACAGCCTGCGGCCCAGGCTAAGCCCCAGCGCGCTCGCTCTCGTCAGCAGCATGCACCTCAGCAAGGCCCCACGGCTCCCCAACAAAAGCAGGGGGCGAGCTTTTGACTGGCTCCAGCAGAGCATAGCTGACATCAACGTGTCAGTGCCGGGCGATCTGCCGGTCGGGGGGAGGTTGAAAGCTTTTCACCAAAGGTGGCCTCTTATAACCTCCGACCGTTGGGTTCTTCAAATAGTCCGGCAAGGATACACCCTCAATTTGGCCTCCAAACCTCCAAATTGCCCACCGGGAGCTCAATCCTACAGCTTCCAGCACAAGCAGGTACTTGCAGAGGAACTCTCCGCCCTTCTCAGCGCCAATGCGGTCGAGCCCATGCCATCCGGGCAAGAAGGGCTGGGATTCTATTCCAGGTACTTCCTTGTGGAAAAGAAAACAGGGGGGATGCGTCCCATCCTAGACCTAAGGGCCCTGAACAAATATCTGGTCAAGGAAAAGTTCAGGATGCTTTCCCTGGGCACCCTTCTTCCCATGATTCAGGAAAACGACTGGCTATGCTCTCTGGACTTGAAGGACGCCTACACGCACATCCCGATACTGCCAGCTCACAGGCAGTATCTGCGATTTCAGTTGGGCACACGTCACTTCCAGTACTGTGCACTACCCTTTGGGCTCGCCTCTGCGCCCAGAGTATTCACCAAGTGCCTAGCTGTAGTAGCAGCGGCGCTTCGCAGCCTGGGAGTGCACGTGTTCCCCTATCTCGACGATTGGCTGGTGAAGAACACGTCCGAGGCAGGAGCTCTACAGTCCATGCAGAGGACTATTCACCTCCTGGAGCTACTGGGGTTTGTGATAAATTATCCAAAGTCCCATCTTCTCCCAGTACAGAGACTCGAATTCATAGGAGCTCTGCTGGATTCTCGGACGGCTCGTGCCTATCTTCCAGAGACGAGAGCCAACAACTTGTTGTCCCTCGTCTCTCGGGTGCGAGCGTCCCAGCAGATCACAGCTCGGCAGATGTTGAGATTGTTGGGCCACATGGCCTCCACAGTTCATGTGACTCCCATGGCCCGCCTTCACATGCGATCTGCTCAATGGACCCTAGCCTCCCAGTGGTTTCAGGCTGCTGGGGATCTAGAAGACGTGATCCACCTGTCCACGAGTTTTCTCAAATCCCTGTATTGGTGGACGATTTGGTCCAATTTGACTCTGGGACGTCCTTTCCAAATTCCTCAGCCACAAAAAGTGCTGAGTACAGATGCGTCTCTCCTAGGGTGGGGAGCTCATGTCGATGGGCTTCACACCCAGGGAAGCTGGTCCCTCCAGGAACGCGATCTGCAGATCAATCTCCTGGAGTTACGAGCGGTCTGGAACGCTCTGAAGGCTTTCAGAGATCGGCTGTCCCACCAAATTATCCAAATTCAGACAGACAACCAGGTTGCCATGTATTACATCAACAAGCAGGGGGGCACCGGATCTCGCCCCCTGTGTCAGGAAGCCGTCAGCATGTGACTGTGGGCTCGCCGTTACGGCATGTTGCTCTAAGCCACATATCTGGCAGGCGTAAACAACAGTCTGGCCGACAGGTTGAGCAGGATTATGCAACCTCACGAGTGGTCGCTCAATTCCAGAGTAGTGCGGCAGATCTTCCAGGTGTGGGGCACCCCCTTGGTGGATCTCTTTGCATCTCAGGCCAACCACAAGGTCCCTCAATTCTGTTCCAGACTTCAGGCCCACGGCAGACTGGCATCGGATGCCTTCCTCTTGCACTGGGGGGAAGGCCTGCTGTATGCTTATCCTCCCATACCTCTGGTGGGGAAGACTTTGTTGAAACTCAAGCAAGACCGAGGCACCATGATTCTGATTGCTCCGTTTTGGCCGCGTCAGATCTGGTTCCCTCTTCTTCTGGAGTTGTCCTCCGAAGAACCGTGGAGATTGGAGTGTTTTCCGACCCTCATCACACAGGAAGAAGGGGCGCTTCTGCATCCCAGCCTCCAGTCTCTGGCTCTCATGGCCTGGATGTTGAGGGCGTAGACTTTGCCTCTTTGGGTCTGTCAGAGGGTGTCTTCCGTATATTGCTTGCTTCCAGGAAAGATTCCACTAAGAGGAGTTACTTCTTTCTATGGAGGAGGTTTGCCGTCTGGTGTGACAGCAAGGCCCTAGATCCTCGCTCTTGTCCTACACAGACCCTGCTTGACTACCTTCTGCACTTGTCTGAGTCTGGTCTCAAGACCAACTCTGTAAGGGTTCACCTTAGCGCAATCAGTGCATACCATTACCGTGTGGAAGGTAAGCCGATCTCGGGACAGCCTTTAGTTGTTCGCTTCATGAGAGGTTTGCTTTTGTCAAAGCCCCCCGTCAAACCTCCTACAGTGTCATGGGATCTCAATGTCATTCTCACCCAGCTGATGAAACCTCCTTTTGAGCCACTGAACTCCTGCCATCTGAAGTACTTGACCTGGAAGGTCATTTTCTTGGTGGCAGTTACTTCAGCTCGTAGAGTCAGTGAGCTTCAGGCCCTGGTAGCCCAGGCCCCTTACACCAAATTTCATCATAACAGAGTAGTCCTCCGCACTCACCCTAAGTTCTTGCCGAAGGTGGTGTCGGAGTTCCATCTGAACCAGTCAATTGTCTTGCCAACATTCTTTCCCCGTCCTCATTCCTGCCCTGCTGAACGTCAGCTGCACACATTGGACTGCAAAAGAGCATTGGCCTTCTATCTGGAGCGGACACAGCCCAACAGACAGTCCGCCCAATTGTTTGTTTCTTTTGATCCCAACAGGAGGGGAGTGGCTGTGGGGAAACGCACCATATCCAATTGGCTAGCAGATTGCATTTCCTTCACTTACGCCCAGGCTGGGCTGGCTCTTGAGGGTCATGTCACAGCTCACAATGTCAGAGCCATGGCTGCGTCAGTGGCCCACTTGAAGTCAGCCACTATTGAAGAGATTTGCAAAGCTGCGACGTGGTCATCTGTCCACACATTCACATCTCATTACTGCCTGCAGCAGGATACCCGACGCGACAGTCGGTTCGGGCAGTCAGTGCTTCAGAATCTGTTCGGGGTTTAGAATCCAACTCCACCCCCCTAGGCCCATTTTTTATTCTGTTCCAGGCTGCACTCTCAGTTAGTTGGATAAATTGTTAGGTCAATCTCAGTTATGTCCTCGCCGTTGCAAGGTCCAATTGACCATGTTTGTTGTTTTGAGTGAGCCTGGGGGCTAGGGATACCCCAACAGTGAGAACAAGCAGCCTGCTTGTCCTCAGAGAAAGCGAATGCTACATACCTGTAGAAGGTATTCTCCAAGGACAGCAGGCTGATTGTTCTCACAAACCCGCCCGCCTCCCCTTTGGAGTTGTGTCTTCCCTTGTCTTTGTCTTGCTACATATGGGACTGACGAACACGAGCCGGTTCGGGCGGGAAGATGGCCGCGCATGCGCGGTGCGCATGGGCGTGCGAGGACTAGCAAAGGCCTTTGCTAGTTAAGTTTCCGATTGGAGGGGCTGCCGTGGACGTCACCCATCAGTGAGAACAATCAGCCTGCTGTCCTCGGAGAATACCTTCTACAGGTATGTAGCATTCGCTTTCTCCGATTCGTTTTAAATTTACTACATTGTAGCTTCATCGCATGTCCCCTAGTCCTAGTATTTTTGGAATGCGTGAACATACGCTTCATATCTACCCGTTCAACTCCACTCATTATTTTATAGACCTCTATCATAAATTACCCTCCTAAATTTGTTCCCTATTTTCAGCCACACTTAAGAGCATAACTTTTCAGCTGAAAATGCATCTTAATTTATGAACTTAAAAGTTATGCTCATAAATTTAGGCCTGCCATATGTTTGTTTTGAATTATGAGCCTAGTACTGAAAGTTAGTGCTAAGCTCCTAACTGTTTTTCCCCGCCCTAAATCCACCTCTGTTACCACCCATTTTTTATGCACCTAAGTTTGAGAGTTTAGTGAATTTTTGAGTACAAATTGATAAACAAAACTCTCAAAGTTTGGAGCATAAAGCCATTGAATATCAAGCCCCAAGATGATATAAAGAGCAAATTTGCAGATGACGCCATTTCTGGATAGTCCAGTGGACACACTTTTCATCCCAGTCCTGTGATATGTGCCAATTAAAAAGGTGTCCATATGGACATTTCTCTGAATTCTTACATTATACATTCCTTCCACTTCTAGTTCTTTAAACACCTACTTTCAGTTGATAACTCAAAAGAGAACAAATGGATTGCATTGCATTGAATTCTATGTTCTGGTGGGGAATGCACAGTATGCTTCCTCCCTACCAACTGCTTTAAACTCCTAGTGTGATATTATCAAATATTCTGAACTATAATCTTGCACTTGCTATTAATGTCACAAGATTATTTAATGAAGGAAACCATACTGGGAACAAGTATTACAATGACTCCAAGTAGTCTACCTCCCACCTACCTAAAAGAATTTCCCACTGTTAGAAGAGAACAAGAAAACGGAGGTCGTTTTTGCGCTACGGTAACTCTTCTGGTCTGTAGGTTCTGGTTAGCTAAGTGACTCAAAAAGACATGAATAACAAGCTGGTACATGGTGATTACAGGCAAGGATAGCAATTTTTTCTTGCATTTATCAAAATATAAAGGTTATGGGGTACTTTTACTAAGGTGCGCTGAAAATGGCCAGCAGTAGTGTAGGTGTGTGTTTTGGCCACATGCAGAATCATTTTTCAGCGCACCTGTAAAAAATGCATTGGGGGGGAGGGCTGAAAATGTACGTGTGGCAAAATGAATATTGGCACGCAGATAATCAAAAGCCCCGTGCTGTTCCAAATAGTGCTCTAAAATAGCACTCTTAGACCTATGATCAGAGATAATGCATGCAAATTTAAGCAGCGCAATTATCTCTGATCATGGGGTAGACGTGTGGGCGAATTGTGCCTCAGCATGCACTCAGCACAATCCTCCCGCACTTGTTTGACAGGTCTGGGCTGTCAAAAGCCCAAACCTGTCAAACACAGGGGCTGGAGGTCCATGGGACCACCAGGCCCTAACTACCCCTGCCCCGAGCAACGGGGGCTGGAGGTCTGGTGGACTTCCGGTCCCCCCGACGATCTCCCCCCCCCCCCCAGGTTCAGGGAGGGCTGGAGATCCGGTGGGTCTCCAGCCCCCCCCAAACCCCCAGAAAATAGTCCCTGGTGGTCCAGTGGCCGCTGGCCAAACCCCCCCTCCCAGCGAGTGACGGGGGGGCTGGAGGTCCACCCCAACTCCCCCCTCCAGCATTGTCTGCCGAATCCCTGGTGGTCCAGTGGCAAAAAAAAAACCCTCCCGCCCCCCTACCTTAGTTGGAGGAGGGAGGCAGCCTGCCTCTCTCCTCTTCCTTGGGTTGACACCGTCGCAAAATGGCGGCACCCAGCCCCTCCCAGTGCATCCTGGAATGCGCTGGGCGGGGCTACAGACCATATAAGGGAATTGCTCCCTTATATGGTCTGTAGCCCTGCCCAGCACATCCCAGG
This sequence comes from Microcaecilia unicolor, assembly GCF_901765095.1. Classification (NCBI taxonomy): domain Eukaryota; kingdom Metazoa; phylum Chordata; class Amphibia; order Gymnophiona; family Siphonopidae; genus Microcaecilia; species Microcaecilia unicolor. Next base: position 35,228,738 of record NC_044037.1, read on the forward strand.
ATGCACTGGGAGGGGCTGGGCGTCAACCCAAGGAAGAGGAGAAGAGGAGGGAGGCAGGCTACCTCCCTCCTCCAACTAGGGGGGCTGGGAGGGGGTTCTTTTTGCCATGACCACCAGGGATTCGGCAGACAACGCTGGAGGGGGGGAGTTGGGGTGGGCTGGAAGTCCGCCAGACCTCCAGGCCCCCCTCCATCGCTTGCTGGGAGGGGGGGTTTGGCCGGCGGCCACTGGACTACCAGGGATTCGGCAGACAATGCTGGAGGGTGGGTGTTGGGGTGGGCTGGAGGTCCACCAGACCTCCAGCCCCCCCCCGTCGCTTGCTGGGGGGGGGGGGTTGGCCGGTGGCCACTGGACCACCAGGGACCATTTTCCGGGGGTTTGGGGGGGGCTGGAGACCCACCGGATCTCCAGCCCTCCCTGAACCCTGGGGGGGTTGTCGGGGGGGGGGGGGGACCGGAGGTCCGCTGGTCCTCCGGCCCCCTGTTGGCAGGTTTGCTTTGGGGGGAACGGGGGCCTGCCAGCATGCAACTGCTTGCTGGACAGGGCTCACCATTCCTCCCCAATGATCTGCAAACCCTAACGCCAACTCGGAGCTGGCGTAGGGTTTGCCGCAGCCAGCGACCCAAATTTTGGTGCGCTGACCGCTGATCATTGGCAATGAATGCGCTAAGCCCTGTATAGCAAGCATTAGCATGCTACTTGCACAAAGAGCCCTCGAGCGCGTTGTTTCACGTGCTCGAGGGCTCTGATCATGGGGTGGTAGCAAACACCAGCGCTAGTATGGCGCTAACAGCCTTTAGCGCCGGCATTTGCTTTTGATCATCTGCCTGCTGGGGAGCCAGGTTTAATTCTTTCTGCAGCTCCATGTGAACCTGGGTAAGTCACTTAGGGGTCCTTTTACAAAGTCGTGCTGAAAAATGGCTTGCGGTAGTGTAGGTGTGGGTTTTGGGTGCGCAACGATCCAATTTTTAGCACACCTGTAAAAAAGGCCTTTTTAACATTTTTTCCAAAAATGGACGTACGGCAAAATGAAAATTGCCGCGTGGCCATTTTGGGTCTGAGATCTTACTGCCAGCCATTGACCTAGCGGTAAAGACTCAAGCGGTAACTGGGCTGTAATGACCTTCGCAAACCAAATGCCACTTAGCACGCAAACGTTACGCACGTCCGAAAATAAAAAATATTTTTCAGACGTGTGTATCGGACACGTGGCAAAAATGAAATTACCGCAAGAGCCACACGGTAGTCGGGCAGTAACTTCATTTTGGCGCATGTTGAGCACATGTAGATGCTTATGTGGCTTAGAAAAAGGGGCCCTTAACCTCTAGTGCAATAGTACTATGTCATGTCCCCTATCTCAACACAAGCAGCGTCCTTGGGCTGCGTGGGGTCCTGTCGACACACACACTTGACTGACACAGCCCTGAGCCATGTGTGTGTAGTTTTTCTCTGGCTGCAGGCTCCTTGATTGCTTTGCTTCCATGCACCTGAGTCTGCTCTTTCTCTGCCTGGCTTCCCTTGCTTCTCTCCTATTGGTCTTCTGGTTCCTCCTTCTCCTGCTCTTGTCCTATGGCTGTGCTCCTTCTCCCTGCTGGTCTCTGCTGATGTCAGACGCCAGCACTTTATCAGCTGAGCTCTTCCTGGACTCCATGCTTCAGCTTCTACTTTGGTCGGTGTTACTTGCTTCTTCTCTACTTTGTCCCTCGTTGCTGACTTTGCCTGTGCCTGGATTCCTCTCTTGACCTGCTGCCTGCCTATTGACTTTACCTGTGCCTTGATTACTCTCCTGCCTGTTGTTTGCCTATTGACATTGCCTATACCTGGATTACTTCCCTGCCTGCTGCCTGCCTGTTAACATTGCCTGTTCCAGGATTACTCCCTTGCTTGCTGCCTGCCTATTGACTTTGCGTGTACCTGGATCACTCTCTCGCCTGCTGCCTGTCTGGCCGTTACATTCACCACCCCGCTTCCTGCTCCGTCTTGTAAGCCCTGCAGGCCACCCGCACCTAGGGGCTCAACCTCTGGGGAACGGCGATCAGCGCAGGTGAAGCCCGGGTTGTCCGGCCGCCAAGCAGAACCTGGTCTGAGTACCGGGCTCAGCAGTGCTCTACTTGGTACAAGAATTCACAAGTCTGACATACTACAATGTGCTACTTAGATCATGAGCCCACTAGGGACAGACCCAGTACCTGTAAAATGAAAATGAAAAAACCACTTAGATCTAAGCAGTAGATAAATACTTAAAAATGAAATAAATACAGGCCCAGGTATCACATACTAAACACTTTTCTCAATGCAATAATGTTTACAATTTTGATTCAATAATGCTATTTTTGACTCCATAATAATTAAGCAGATAAAAAGTAATTGCAAGGAAAGCTTCTCAAAATGAACTCTTGCTTGTCATGAAAAAAAAAAAAACCCTTTTGCATGCCAGTAGTTTTCCTGATATCAGAAGAGAGCCACTTCCCCACTATCTTAAACCAGAAATATGTTAAAAGCTTAACAGATGCATTGCCATGTCGTGTAAAGATTATGAATACTCAGTCGTAATTCTTTTATCTCACTTTGCAATGATGCCATTATGAATTGTGTTCTGTTTGCATTTGTAATTAGACTGTGAAACAGGTATAAAGAAAGATTTGTACAATCAGGAGGGAAATTTGCTCACATGGAATAGATTAAAAAAGAAATTGGTTTTCAGGAAAATGTAACTATAGCAGGAAATTGACTGTGTTAAGGTTGCCTTCAGTGTAATTCAATTGGTTGTGTAGCCAGGTATCTTATTATTGTTATTATTATGTAAGCTGGATGCTGTCGGCACATATGGCAGACAGATGCATCTTTCACACTTGTCAGTTATGTGCTTAAAACACTGATTTATGCACTTAAATGGGATTTTGTAAAATTAGCGCCTATGTTTACTAAGATGTGCTATGGGCGTGTCAGTGCATTTACGTGCATTAAACACTGATGCGCCCATAGAAATGTATAGGCGTGTTAGTGTTTAACATGCCTTAAATTTACACATACCTAGGTATGCCTAAAATGTAATCACATTCCTGCCAATTAACCTAGGCAGTATGCTATAAAATGGTATTTGAGCATTTCATCAAGTGAGACGTTATCACGCGATAGCTTATCCTATGACAGTTCGCGACTGAGACGCTTCATCACTGAACCAGTTCATCACGCGACAGTTCATCACATATTGAGGCTAAATGTATTCAAATTATAAACATGGAAATCTTGTGGCAAATGGAGGGGGGGGGGGGGGTGCTATTCTTTTGTGTCTTTGAGCCTCACTAAACGTCTTGCACATAAAAGGTTTACAAGCCTCATATTGAGGTGAAGAAGAAGGGTGATTTCATCTCCCTGACGCTTCATCACACACAAACCTAAATGTACTCAAATTATATGTGTGGAAAATTTGCGTGACAAATTGAACAAAGATATTTACATTTGAAATAGCACATATCACAAAATGCACAATGAATATGTGTGGAAAACTTGTGTACAAAAGTGGTGGAAGGTCAAAACACAAAAATTCATCACTGACAGGAAATTACATAGCACATATCAGAGTTGGGTTGGGGAGGATGGGAACGGGGTGAGGGGAGGAACTGAAGTAGCATCTTGGAGACCTGTGTAGATAAAACAGAAAGGAAAATCAAGGGGTGCATGGCTTCAGTATGTGTTCACAGGGAGGTGATATATGTTTAGAAAAAAGGGGGCCACAATTTATCATACAAATGAGAGGAATATGGAGGTTGGTGGACCTAAGGGATGTAGGGGACGGGGAGGGAGCAGACCAGCTTTGCTGGAGGGCTATGGGAAAAAAAAACAAGGAGCATTAGGGGCAGCTTAAGCTTCTAACAGACAGCAGGGGTGGCGTAGCGATAGAAAGGGAAATGAGAGTCATGGCTTACTAGGAAGAAGGAGAGGACCTGGGGGATTGACAGAGCCAGGGAATAACATGGAGGAAGATCCCATGCTGTGGAATGTTCTATAGAGAAAAGACAGGAGAAAACCATCATGGGTGGCATGAATAATAAATCACAGTACATGGACTGAAAAGTAAAGAGACCCACAACTTAGTAGGTACAAGTGATTCACAGGTGCTGGCATTATTGGAGAGGGAAGGGGAGAACGAAGCAACATGGTGGTGGCCTGTGGAGACAAAACATTAAAAGACCATCAGACATCACCAAAATGTGATAAGAAAACTATAAGAGGAAGGAATTCATAAAAAGAACATCAACATACCCCATACGTGCCTAACATTCAGCACTGAAATCGAAGCGTATTCTGTAACAATGCATGTAACTTAATTGGCTTAACAAGCTAATGAGTGTTGATAACAGCACCTAGTAAGCAATAATAAGCACTAATTGACACTAATTAGAATTTATGCACATAACCTGCTAAGCGTATTCTATAATTAACTGTGCCTAACTTCTAATACTTGCAGTTCAAAAGGGGTGTGGCTATGGGCAGGGAAATGGGCGTTTTGTGGGCATTCCAAAATGTACATGCATAATTATAGAATATGGCCAAGTGCACGTAAATCTACAAGCGTTTGTCCCGTGCTGGTCTCGCGTTGCCTGCCCTGCTCTCAGTTACGCCATGCTCACTCGTTTTAATGAAAATGAGCATGCACGGCATGACTGATAAGAGCAGGGCAGGCAATGCAGCGAGACCAGAGCGGGACAAACGCTTTAGCTGGATAGGGTTGGGGGCCCCTGCCAGCCAAACCAGGAGCCCCAGAGCCAATTTTGGGGGGGCCCAGGCTCCCGTGGCCCCCCCATAGCTACGCCACTGCCTGAAATATCTTTGGCTAGTTCCAACTTAACCGCTGATATCAGCTTGGCTGGTTAAGTTGGAACTGGCCAAAAAAAACCCTGGATAACCATTCATAAAACATCCATAAAACATCGTGGTTTTAATATAGCTAAAAGTAACATAAAATTGCAAGGATTATTGATCTATACATGTTTTTTATTTATGACTTTTTTTATTCATTATGTTTTTGATCATGTACAGGAGTTTCATTTTAAATATATTTATAGATATTTTATCGTTACAAATAATCACTAATTACATTAGATTTTCCAATACAACAATATCTATGTTCACTGTATCCTGTGTTATATTACTATTACTACCATTGTTATTGTATGTTTAGGGGAGATATTTGTGTTACTAAGTATTTATCTATTCATATTGTCTACTTACTGTCGAATATCAGCAATCAATAAATATATGTTTTAATTTGCTTTATATAGACTCCTGACGCAGGCCTTTCTGGCAGAAACACAGCTGTGTCGAGTCCTGAGCACCCTATTTTTGTATTATGTTTTTTATAGTTAATAAATATTTTTCAGTTTTTATGTTATTAGTGTCGTCTTGATTCTTTTTTCTTATTTTAGTCATCTTCGCTGTTTTATCTATTGTTGTTTTTTTGCGAAGACTGGTTTCTTCAGTTTTCATGCGACAGATGCAAACGTACATGCCTTGAAATCATGTTATATACTTTACTGGTGGATTTGCACAGTGGTGGAGTTTGGGTGGAGCATGAATGGAGACTTTGACACGGTTCCACACAGGCAACCGATAAATAAACTGAGAGGGGCATAATCGAATGAAAACGTCTATCTCCATGGGCGTTTATCTCCGAGAACAGGTCTGTGAAGGGGCGGACCGAACCGTATTTTCGCAAAAAATAGACGTCCATGTTTTATTCGACAATTTGTGAGCTGGGCGTTTTTGTTTTTCAGTGATAATGGAAAATGAAAGCGCCCAGCTCAAAAACGAATAAATCCAAGGCATTTGTTCGTGGGAGGGACCAGGATTCGTAGTGCACTGGTCCCCCTCACATGCCAGGACATCAACCGGGCACCCTAGGGGGCACTTTTACAAAAACAAAAAAAAAGGTAAAAGTGCTCCCAGGTGCATAGCACCCTTCCCTTGTGTGTTGAGCCCCCCAAATCCCCCTCAAAACCCACTGCCCACAAGTCTACACCATTACTATAGCCCTAAGGGGTGATGGGGGGCACCTATATGTGGGTACAGTGGGTTTGGGGGGGGGGATTGGGCGACTAAGCATTAAGCAGCACAATTGTAACAGGTAGGGGGAGATGGGCCTGGGTCCACCTGCCTGAAGTCCACTGCACCCCCTAACAACTGCTCCAGGGACCTGCATACTGCTGCCAGGGAGGTGGGTATGACATTTGAGGGTGAAAATAAAAAGTTGTGAAACATCATTTTTTGTGGTGGGAGGGGGTTAGTGACCACTGGGGGAGTCAGGGGAGGTCATCCCCAATTCCCTCTGGGGGTAATCTGGTCATTTAGGGCACTTTTTGGGGCCTTATTCGTGAAAAAACAGGGTCCAGGAAAAGTGCCCTAAATTCTAGCTACAAACGCATACTTTTTTTCCATTATTGGCGAAAGGCGCCCATCTCTGTTCGGGTGATAACCATGCCCCAGTCCCGCCTTCACCACTCCTCCGACACGCCCCCGTCAACTTTGTATGCTTCCGCGATGGAGTGCAGTTGAAAACGTCCAAGTTCGGTTTTCAATTATACCGCGTTATTCGTTTTTGTGAGATAAACGTCCATCTCCCGATTTAGGTCGGAATTTGGGCGTTTTTCTCGTTCGATTATAAGCAGGTGAGTGTCCTCAGTATGGGTTCAAAAGTGACTGGGTTAAAATCTGGTTAAGTGGAAAGACACAGAGGGTAGTGGTAAATGGAGCTTGCTCCGAGGAAAAGGATGTCATTAGTGGTGTACCGCAGAGATCAGTCCTTGGGTCGGCTCTTTTTAACATCTTTGTGAGCGATATTGTGTAAAACTGTTTGGTAAGATTTGTCACTTTGCGGACGATACCAAACTCTCTAATAGGGTAGACACCCCGGAGGGTGAGAATAACATACGGAGGGATCTGGCAAAGCTTGAAGAATGGTCCAGCAAGTGGCTAATCAGATTTAATGCTAAAAAATACAGGATCATACACTTAGGTTGCAAAACTCCAAGGGAATAGTATAGTATATTTATTTATTGGGATTTATTATAGTATAGGGGGTGAAGTACTTCTGTATATGAAAGAAGAGTGAAACTTGGGGGGTGATTGTGTCGGATAATATCAAGGTGATCAAACAGGTAGAAAAAGTGATGATCAAAGCCAGAACGATGCTTGGGTGCATAGGGAGAGGAATAGCCAGCAGAAAAAAAGAGGTTAAAGTGCCCTTGTATAAGTCTCTGGTGAGGCCCCATTTAGAATACCGTGCGCAGTTCTACGACCGCACCTACGAAAAGATATAAACAGGATGGAGTCGGTCCAGAGGGCGGCTACAAAACTGGTCAGTGGTCCCTGTCATAAAGCGTATGGGGACAGACTTAAGGCTCTTAATACTGTATGTAGACATTGGAAGAAAGGCGGGAGAGAGAGTTTATGATAGAGACGTTTAAATACCTCTATGGCATTAATATAAAGGAGATGAGTCTCTTTCAAAGGAAGGAAAACTCTGGAATGAGAGAGCATAGGATGAAGTTAAGAGGTTATATAGGCTCAGGAGTAATCAAAGGAGATACTTTTTCATGGAAAGGGTGGTGGATGAGTGGAATCACCTCCCGGTGGAGGTGGTGGAGGCGAGGACTGTGTCTGAAGGAAGAGTGGGACAGGCATGTGGGATGTCTTAGGGAAAGGAGGAGATAGCAATTGCTGTGGACGAGCAGACTGGATGAGCCGTTTGGCTGTCATCTGCCGTCATGTTTCTATGTTTCTAAGTATGCATGTAAATGATAACATATGATAATTTACTTGCACACTTGACAAATATTGGCGAGAACATTTAGGTCTGGTATAAATGTCCATGCCTACAGTTTACATTAGTATTTTATAAGGACAAGCAATTTTCACATACAGTGGTTACCTTACTGTGAAAGGCTCTTTAGCTAGGCACCCCCTTAAAAAATTATCCTCCATATGCTATATAGTGGGTAGGTTAAATTTTCTTGCTTTGGCCACTATAGTCACTGCGGATGAACATGAATGAAAGTAACTCATTTAAAAAATGTGTTTAGTCATTAACCAATATGGATTACTAGAAAGACAAGTAAATTAAAAAAAATGCCATAACAGAGATGCATTTTAATAATCAAAGAGACTTATTTGTCTATGCAGAAATGCTATAGGTAGCAAGATTGCAGTTGAGGTTCCATTTATCGTTATAGACCTCAGTTCCACTGCTGTTAGAGTATTAGATCTGATAAACATTTAGAGACAGGGACAGATGGTATGTTATCTGACTTCCAAACCAGGGAAATAATTTCTCTAGTTATAGCTAGGGTACTAAAAAGCCATCTAAGCAGTGGCTGATGTAAAACTGGAACACCTGTCAATTCCGAATGTGCCAAGTTTTACATCCAAACCAACATTCAGTTCAAATTTGACATTTTTGCAGATGTATGACAAACATTCCCACAATATATGTATATACTTATAAAAGAAAGTGTCTGTATGCTTTTTTTTTAGGAGGGGGGAGGGGGGTGGTGGGGATGGGGGAGGAGGATTAACACTCTATGAGCTTCTGGATGGGAAAACTGATGATTTGCACATCTTGAGTACCGTATGTTCATTATAGACACATTGGTTTGGAAGCTCAGACGAAATTAAAAATGTGTGCATAATTCAGTGTTCTGCTGTCCATCACTCTCCTTCAATTATTTTGGGGCAAGAACTGAATCCAGCTGGATGAAATTCCTATAGTTTTATCATTTCAGTCATGTTAGGAAGAATTCAGTATTCCTAATGTTTTTATGGTCATTTTAAGCATAGCAGTATAAAATGTTTTGTACATTTTTGGGATCTTGCCAGGTATTTGTGACCTGGATTGGCCACTGTTGGAAACAGGATGCTGGGCTCGATGGACCTTTGGTCTTTCCCAGTATGGCAATACTTATGTATTTATGTAATGATTTACATTCATTTGGAATTTGGAGCTCAAACGTGAAGTGGTGTGGTAGCCTTGTTAGTCCACTTTTAAAGGTAATAAAAAGAAACAAAATAAAACAAAGAAAATAAAATAAAATAAGATGATGGCTTTTTAAAATTGGACTAACATACATTTTGCAAATGATCAATGGTAAGAAACACATGGGTTTTACTAAGGGCTTCTTTTACAAAGCCGCGCTGCCGATTCTGGGTGTGGCAAATGAGAGGAAACCCATTCAATTCCTATGGGATTCCTCTATTGCGGCTTTGTACAAGAAGCCCTAAATTTCCAAAAACAGTGAAAGTGGTCAAAAGAAAAGAGGTGCCAAACAAGTCATCAATAAACATTGGTTGCGGAGCAGGTGGGGGAAAGAGGGGTTGGTGGTTGGGAGGCTAGGATAGGGGAGGGCAGACTTATACGGTCTGTACCAGAGCCGGTGATGGGAGACGGGACTGGTGGTTGGGAGGCGGGAAATACTGCTGGGCAGACTTATAAGGTCTGTGCCCTGAAAAAGACAGGTACAAATTCAAGATATGAGTTTATCTTGGGCAGACTAGATGGACCATGCAGGTCTTTTTCTGCCGTCATCTACTATACACGTTACTATGATTTGGGCAGCTCTTCTTTCCTTTTGATCAACTTTTTTCCTTTGTTTCTTAACAGTCAAAGGGGGCTTTCGTGAGAATTTGCAGAAAAATAGATGTTTCACCTCAACTTAAAAAATACGCTCAGAATGCGCAGGAGGAAGTGCCACACTTCACATTCCATTAACTCCCCTCCACTCTCTTCACAGGCATATTTAGAAAGACTTAGGGCCCCTTTTACCAAGCTGTGGCAAAAGGGGGGCCTGTGCTGGTGTCTGTGTATGTTTTTCACTTGTGTTGAGGCCCCCTTTTACCGCGCAGGGTACAAGGGAAGTCTCTCTTTCCTGCAGGAAATGGCCATGTGGCAAGTAAAGCACTTGCTGCGTGGCCATTTCGGGGGGGGGGGGGGAATCCCTTACCGCCACCCATTAAGGTGGCAGTAAGGGCTCTCGCGCTAATCTGGCGGTAACCGGGCAACATGAGGCACTACTCGTTTACTGCCGGGTACACTCTGGCGCTACAAAAAAAATGATGGCGCGCTAGAGTTCGGAAGTACTGCCGGGCTGCTGCGGTAGCCCTGCGGGACTTCCTGTTTAGTGAATGGTAAGCCTGCACTGGACTTATTGCCGCTTGGTAAAGGGGGCTCTTATTTATCCAAATGCACACATATGTTTTTTCACCTCAGATATTCAGACCAGGGCATATCCAGTTATTTAGTGCATTTTAGTATAAGGTCCCCAATATAAACTACAAATAGGTGCCTTCTTTCCTTCTTAATATAAGCAACCTGTTGTAAAATTTCTCTTGCGTGCAATTTTATGGGTCGCCTAATGTAAGAGTGTTTTTGGGAACCTATTTTGAGTGAATTTTATACAGATAAACTGGCACCTACTTGTCTTTATAAAATACTAACATAAATAGCAGACATCGGGGTTCTTCTACTAAGGTGCGCCTAAAAGTGGTCCAAGCTGGTGTAGGCGCGTGTTTTGGATTTGCTCAGCGCGCCTGGAAAAAAGGCTTTCTTGAGTGCAAGAAAATGGACATGCGGCAAAATTAAAACCAGCGCATGCCCATGTTTGGGCTGAGACCTTACCAGCACCCATTGACTCAGCGGTAAGGTCTCACGCGCTAACCAGGTGGTAAGTGACCAGCACATGTAAACCGCCGATTACCACCGGGTAAGCACCATGTGGTAGAAAACAACAAATATTTTCTGCCGCGTGTTTTGGGTGCACGTGAAAAATGGAATTACCGCCCAGGGCATGCGGTAGCTAGGTGGTAGTGTCAATTCGACACATGTTGGATGCACGTAGGTGTCTATCCTGCTTATTTTTGAAGGAGAAGGGCAGCCATCTTCTGACACAAATTGGGAGATGGCAGGCCTCCTCCTAATGCCAGCCAAATCGGTATAATCGAAAGCTGATTTTGGCTGGCTTCAACTGCTTTCTGTCGCAGGGCCGGCCAAAGTTCAAGGGGGCGTGTCGGCAGTGTACCGAAGGCGGGACAGGGGCGTACCTAGTACACATCATCATGCCAAAGAACATATTTTTACAACAGTTTTTATTTTATAAGAGGTCTACAAAATCCTGAGTGGTGTAAAACGTGTGGAAGTAAATCGATTTTTTATTCGTTCCAAAAGTACAAAGACTAGGGGACACTCGAGGAAGTTATATGGATATACTTTTAAAGCAAATAGGAGGAAATATTTTTTCATTCAATGAATAGTTGAGCTCTGGAACTCTTTGCCAGAGGATGTGGTAACAGCGGTTAGCATATCTGAGTTTTTAAAAAGGTTTGGACAAGTTCCTGGAGGAAAAGTCCATAGTCTGCTATTGAGACAGACATGAGAAGCAACTGCTTGCCCTGGGATTTGTAGCATGGAGTGTTGCCACGATTTGGATTTCCGCCAGGTACTTGTGATCTGGCTTGACCACTGTTTCGAAAACAGGATACTGGACTAGATGGACCATTGGTCTGACCCAGTATGGCTACTCTTATGTTCTTATGTTCAATTAAGTGCATATATGGCCACAAACACCCCAGAATGACTATGAAATTAATCCAATTATGGTCGATATCCAGCTGGCAATGCTCAGCGTTTTGCTGACTGCCACAGGCATCATGCTTAGAAATTCAATGCTGGGCCATGTCCAGGCATTGGCACTGAATTTCTGGGTTTGCGGAGCTGGCAAAACGATTGCTAGTTAAGTATAATATTCAGCAATTAGGGGGTCTTTTACTAAGGTGTGCTAGCGTTTTTTTTAAATCTCACGCTAAAATTCAGCTGGCAGTAAATGCTGAGACACCCATTATATTCCTAAGGGCATCTCAGTGTTTAGCACTAGCTGATTTTTAGCGTGAGATTAAAAAAACGCTAGCACATCTTAGTAAAAAGCACCCTTAACTAGCTATAGGGCACTGCATAAAGATAGGACTGATTTTTTTATGCGGTTAACCTGGCTGGTGAAGTGCTGAATATCAGCATTTAATCGGCCAACTGCTGACTCCACCCTCAGAATGCCCCCAAAACATCCGGTTTTGCTTTAGGCGCTAAGGAGGAGATCCTATATATGGCACCTAAAAAATCAGCGATGAAATCAGTGCCAACTAAGGGGTAGATGCACTAAAAAAAACCGAGCCATTAACGTGGATTTTAAACTGGTTCTAGCCAGTTTAACGTACAAGTAGTAAACCAAGACATGCACAAAAGGACATTTTCCTGTCACGGTAGCAGCTAACGAACACGGAATGCAAACTATTATGAGATGCACTGCCGTTGCAAACTATTATAATGAGATGCACTACCGTTTTCCGATCCCCTTACCGTGGAAAACCTAACGGGAGGTCTGCACCTGTCGTTGGGGCTGCTGTGAGGGAATTGGAAAAGAAAAAAAAAGCATCCAACAAGGGCTCAGAAGAGCAAGAGGGAAGGGAAAAAAAAGCCAAGTGCTCGTCAGGGCCGTCCTTCTAAAGTGCCTAACATGGACATCCTTCAAGGACATCCCTGACGAGCACTTGGCTTTCTTTTTTTTATCCCTTCCGCCGCCCCCCCCCCCAAGGTCACCGCTCCCCCTTCCCTTGAAATCACAGCTTCCTGCAGCCCTAGCCTCCCCGCCATCCTCCGCGCCCTGGGGCCCGGCCCCTCCCCCCTGAGGTCGAGGTCGTCGCTGCCGCAGCTCCCCCCCTCCACCCGCTCCCCTCCGTCTGTCACAGGGCTGGGCCCTCACAGCGCCTCTCACCTATGAAGGCACTGCAGCAGGCAACAGCAGATCGCTTCCCTTCAGGCCTCCCTCCTTCCCTCCCTGGCCCACCCTCATCTGACGTAAGTTATGCGAGGGTGGGACACAGGGAGGGAAGGAGGGAAGCCCGAAGGGAAGCGATCTGCTGTTGCCTGCTGCAGTGCCTTCACATGGAGGTGAGAGGCACTTTGAGGGCCCGGCCCGGTGGCAGACGGAGGGGGGCGAGTGGAGGGGGGAGCGGCGGCAATGACGACCTCGACCTCAGGGGGGTGGAGGGGGCGGGGTCTCAGGGTGCGGAGGAATGGCGGGGAGGCCGGGGCTGCAGGAAGCTGTGATTTCAATGCAGGGGGGAGCGGCGACGGTGACCTTGGGGGGGGGGGGGGGGAGGGCGGCGGCGGAAGGGAAAAAAAAGAAACCAAGTGTTTGTCAGGGACGTCCATAAAGGACGTCCTTGGCAGGCGCAGAGCAGCCAGCATAACGCTTGGCTGCTCTGCCCATGCTCGACCGGCCGACTGGCCGACTGTTTAACGATGGAATAGAGAATGCAAGTGAGCTATAATGAGCAGCTCATTTGCATTCCTTTTCCTTGATGCATGCCCGTTCCTTACCGATTCGGTAAGGGAAGGGCTTTAACGATTTTTTAATTCATCTGACCGTAAGTGTATTCTATAATCGGTGCCTAGATTAGGCACCGATTATAGAATATACTTAGTTTTATTTCAGCGCCTAAATCTACGCACATCCATTTATACCAATGAAAAGGTTGCTTAAATCCCAGCATGTAGATTTATGCACACTGGGCCATATTCTATAACTAGGCATGTAAATTTCAGAAACACTCATTTCCCTACCTATAACCAAGCTCCTTTTTGCCTGCTTAGTGAATATGCTTAGTGAGTTGGGCACCTAAATTCTAATTGGTGCCAATTAGTGCTCATTATTGCTTGTTTAGTGCTGTTATCATTGCTCATTAGCTAGTTAACCTTGTTAAATTACGCGCATTGTTATAGAATCTATGCTGATTTTGGTGCAGCTCTCTAGGCACACTATATAGAATCCGGGGGTAAGGGCCGTATTCTATAAAGGTTATGCTTCTAAATTTATGCTCCTAAATTTATGAACATTTATGCTCCTAAATTAGGAGCATACTCTGCTCCAAAATAGATTATGCTCATAATTTAGGAGCATACATTTAGGAGTGTAAATTATGCTCAAATTAGGAGCATCAATTTTAGGAGCGTAAATTTAGGAGCATAACCTCAGGCTCTAACCACTTAAGTGCTGCTGAAAATGACCAGTTAGCTCTGAAAAAGAGATTTAACCAGCCAGGAGCTCTTTATGGCTAGTTAAATCACTTTGAATATCGACCCCATTCTGCTGGATTTTATATATCGTATCTAATGTTCTACACTGAAATCTAAGCGTTTTTCATAACAACGCAAGTAACTTAATTGGCTTAACAATCCAATCAACATTTTTAACAGCACTTAACAAGCAATAATAAGCACTAATTCGCAATAACTAGAATTTATGCATAACAAACGACGCCTAAATTCTAAAGCTTGCAGTTCAAAAGGGGTGTGGCCATAGGCGGGAAAATGGGCATTCCCAAATTTATACATGTTGTTATAGAATATGGCCCAGTTCGCGTAAATCTATGCGCAGGGATTTACACCACATTTTCGTTGGTGTAACGATTTCATGATTTATATTAGTAGTATGTAATTTTAGGCCCTGGGATATCAACTAAGCGTATTCTATATACTGCGCCTAAAACCTATAGAATACGCCAAGACGGAAATGCTTTCCACGCAGATTTTTTTAAGCTTCATATGTAGAATCTGGCCCATTGTAACTAATAAGTGCAAAACATTTGTGTTAATATTAAACCATAAGATTTAATTTTACAGTTCTTTTCAGTATTGATAAATAAAAATGATCTTATCACAATGCATATTTTAAATAAAATTTTGTAAGAACAAAATTTCTTCACAGCTGAAAATAAAATATCTCACAGCCAATGAAGATATCACTTGAAATTCAAAATCATTTTTATTGTTATCATAAGTGATAACTTCTTTGTCGTTAATTACTTGCCCTATTTCTTTCATTCATTATACTCAAACACTTTAAATTAAGCCCCCAGGCTGGATAGCGACATATGAGACCTTTCTTCTTCATCTGTTCTAAGCTAGATTAAGTCTAGGTCCTGCTAATGAGCTGCCACCTGCTAGTTTTTCGTGCAGAAAGCATTCCTTGTACTCAGTGGTATATATATATAAACTATATATTTTATCAAATATTTGGGGTTTTTTTTTCAGAATTTCTTGCTAATGCTTCCTGCTGAAAATACCATTATCATGAGTCTCCTGGGATGTGGACAGCAGGGCGTCTTTGATTTTGTGTTTTTAAAGAGTCATCTTTTTAAGTCATTATTTTTTTTCCAGCATGGCTATCAGAAAGGATTTTTAGAAAGAATTAAATCATTTTCCATGGTGCTACATGAGCACTGCAAAAATTGCCTATCAAACATTCAACTGTATAGGATAAAATAATATACATTCAGTGGTAATAGTTGAAACTTTGTGCACAGAATCATTGCTAATATCTATTTCTTTCTCCATGTTCATAAAAATGATATGGTTATGGCATAATCTCTTTTCCCCCAAAATTCACTTATGGAGAGTAATTCTCAAAAAGTTGCCTAAAGCTGGATGGTGCGTGCTAAGAGCAAGCTCCATAACAGGAATTACAAATATAGAATACTGGCGTAAGTCCGCATTTAGGGTTCCTTTTACCAAGCTGCGGTGAAAAGGGCCCTGCAGTAGCAGCGGGAGCCATTTTTGTTGCACACCAGGGCCCTTTTTACTTCTTTGGGCCCATTTTACTGTATGGCTATGTGCGGGGAGCACTTACTGCCACCCATTCAGGTGGCGGTAAGGGCTCCCACGTTAACATGATGGTAACCGGGCAGTGCATGGTGCTGCCCAATTACTGCCGGGTTAGCGCCGCACTAGTAATTACGGAAAACATTTACGTAGCACCAGAAATGGTGCGCATTTGAGGCGGAACTACCGCGGGCGGATGCGTGGGGCCAGCGGTGGTTCCGGGTTGCCGCACGGCAAGCCTTTTGCCATGAGGCAACCCTTTAGTAAAAAGGCCCCTTAAGCACCTAACTTTACATGTGAGCACTTATGCCAGCTCACGGCTGGCATAAATGTTCACGCCTAACTGTAGCCACATGTAAATGCTAGAGTTCTATAACTTGTGCATGTAACTATATCCCATGGAATTTCGGAATTCTCCACTTCGGTGGATTTCCATTGGTTCTAGCACGTAACTGCCTGACATGTCCATGACCCGCTCATGCCCCCCCTTAAAGTTGCATGCTCTGGAATTTGAACATGCAACTTATTGAATACAGACTAAGGGCAGTTATGTGCATAATTACTATGTGGCACCAATTAGAACCAAGGGGCCCTTTTACTACTACTACTACTTATCACTTCTATAGCGCTACAAGGCATACGCAGCGCTGTACACCATACAAGAAAAGACAGTCCCTGCTCAAAGAGCTCACAATCTAAATATGGAATGTTGCTAGTGGAATAGCAACATTCCATGTAGAATCTCAAGTAAAAGCAACATTCCAGAATCTCAAATAGTAACAACATTCCATGTTCCACTGCACTAACCACTAGGCTACTCCTCCACTAGCAACATTCCATGTAGAAGCCTGCCCTTGCAGATCAGCAACACGGCCGCGCAGGCTTCTGTTTATGTGAGTCTGACGTCCTGCACATACGTGCAGGATGTCAGACTCACAGAAACAGAAGCCTGCGCGGCCGCATTGCTGATCTGCAAGGGCAGGCTTCTACATTACTACTGCTACTACTACTACTTATCACTTCTATAGCGCTACAAGGCATAAGCAGCGCTGTACACCATACACGTAAAAGACAGTCCCTGCTCAAAGAGCTCACAATCTAAATAGGACAGACAAACAGATAGAACAACTAAGAGGTAAGGGAATTAAAGAGGTGGGGATAAAAGGGGTACAGGGCAAGTGAGTAGTGGTTAGGAGTCAAAAGCAGCGTTAAAAAGGTGGGCTTTTAGCCTGGATTTGAAAACGGCCAAAGACGGGGCTAGACGTACAAGCTCGGGAACTCTATTCCAGGCGTGAGGTGCAGCGAGATAAAAGGAACGGAGTCTGGAATTAGCAGTAGAGGAGAAGGGGACAGACAAGAGAGATTTATCCACAGAACGGAGTACCCGAGGGAGGGCGTAGGGAGATCCAAGAGTGGAGAGGTACAGCCAAAGATGGGGCTAGACGTACAAGCTCGGGAAGTCTATCCAGGCGTGAGGTGCAGCGAGATAAAAGGAACGGAGTCTGGAATTAGCAGTAGAGGAGAAGGGGACTAAGCCACATAGGTGCATATGCACATCCTACGCGCATCAATTTTGAGCTACCGCCCAGCTACCATGTGACCCGGATGGTAATTTCATTTTTTACACGCACCCACTATGCACACCGGAAACTTTTCTGGCATGCAGCGCTAACCGTGCAGTAATTGGCATTGTGCGCATGCTGACAATTACCGCCCGGTTAATGCGTAGGCCTTATTGCTAAGTCAGTGGGTGACGGTAAGGTCTCTGGTCCAAAATGGATGCATGCCAATTTTCATTTAGGTGCATGTCCATTTTTGGCCCAAAAAAGAGGCCTTTTTTGCAGGTGCGTGGAAAAATGGACCTGCGCACGTCCAATACATGGGTCTACACCAGTGCAGGCTATTTTTCGGCACACCTTAGTAAAAGGACCCCCAGGTAAGGGCAATTATTGCTCGTTAACACCAATTATCACCTCATTATTAAATTCATTTATGAATGCAACTGATTTTATTCTATATTTTGTGCGTGCAAATTTGCATGCTAGTCGCAAATGTGGGCACACAAATTTGTAGAATTAGAGAGACGCTGCTTATTCTTACTATGGATTCATAGTATTTTATTGTATCTATCATGGTTAGAATTAAGACAACAAGCTGACAGATATTCAAAATGTAGCTTGGAAACTGAAGGGAGCAAATCAATTATTATCTTTGGTCGTCAATTTTTCTTGCTTAGATTTATATAATTTAGATAATCAACCCACACATTATTGGCTGTTTGCAAAAGATTAAGGCTTATACAGAAAGTGAGATTTTTTTTTGTCCTACTGCTATATGACTTACAGCCTCTACAAATGATGACAGATTGCCCAGTTTTGCACTTGTATTTTTCAAAATGAGGACTATAGTAGTTAGATTTGCAAAGTTTCAGAGCTGTGAAAATGTTACCACTCAGCGAAAACAGCCTAGAGTTTTTGTCTGAGTTGGTGAGAGATCCATTTAAAGTTTACTGTGGATGATCATTAACCACCACTTATTACTTTCCCCTGTCATGGGTACTTTATTTTTTGCAATTTACAAAAATATCCTTTGAGCTTCAGATTAATGCCTTTCTTTTTCTAATTTAGAGGAAGGTACTGTCACCAAGAAAGAACATCCCATCCTCTTGACTACAGAGACTCTGAAAGGACTGTCTTTTCATGTTAATTTGTACAGCGCTGCGTCAGTCTAGTAGCGCTATAGAAATGTTTAATAGTAGTAGTAGTAGTAGTAGAAAGGACAATTCTGTAACTGGGCACCTGTGTTCCATGCCCCTGAGAATGTGACTTGTGGGCACGAGTATTTAAGCGCCACTGATTGGGTACTGCTGTTTTTGTGCCTGTGACTTCTGGGCACTGTGGTATTGGTGCCTAAGTTTTGGGCACCCATATGAGCATCTTCTAAGCTTTGTTAAGGATATGGAGATGGACAAAACAGATGCAGCTGTTGCAAACGCTTCAGATGAACAGGCTATTGACATCTCAGCCAGTGTTACTGAAGAGGAGTTTCATCACTACGTAACTATTGATTACGATCTACAAACAGCTGACGACAGCACTGATGTCGAGATATGTGCCTACACGCAGGCAACGGCTAATGATGAAACAGATGATGAAATGAGCAGCGAGGCATATGCTGACGAAATTCAACAACCTCCTGTCACTTTTGCAAGAGCGCTGGAGAGTCTCAACACCGTGCGGGCCTATCTGGAGGCCACTGGATGTCAGTGCTATGACAGTTTTTACCGTCTGGCAGACATAGTCTATGGAACTCCCAGACACAATAGTGTACAGAGGACTATGACTGATTACTTCAAGTAAGCCTAACGTCAGTTAACGGAGTTACTGTATAACATCAGTTAAAAGAGACTGTATACTATACTTATAATAAACAGTACTGTACATATGTTTATCAGATGTCAAACTTCTTTGGGTCACAACGGTTAAGTGCATGCTCCGGTTAACTGCATGTATTTCTTTGGTCCCAGACCCTTGCACTTAAGCGGATTGCACTGTATTATAATGCCTCTGTATCGCTCCATGGTGTGACCTCACCTTGAGTATTGCATTCAGTTCTGGTTGCCATATCTCAAAAAAGATATAGCGGAATTACAAAAGGTTCAAAGGAGAGCAACCAAAATGATAAAGGGGATGGAACTGCTCCCATATGAGGCAAGGCTAAAGAGGTTAGGGCTCTTCAGCTTGGGGGATATGTTTGAGGTCTATAAAATCCCAAGTGGTGTAGAACAGGTAAAAGTGAATCAATTTTTCACTCTTTCAAAAAATACGAAGACCAGGGGACACTCAATGAAGTTACATGGAAATACTTTTAAAACAAATATTTTTTTCACTCAGTGAATAGTTAATCTCTGGAACTCTTTGCCAGAGGATGTAGTGACATCAGTTGACATATCTGGGTTCAAAAAAGGTTTGGACAAACTCCTGGAGGAAAAGTCCAGTTTGTTATTGAGGTAGATATGGGGGAAGCCACTGCTTGCCCTGGGATCAGTAGCATGGAATGTTGTTACTATTTGGATTTCTGCCAGGTTCTTGTGATCTGGATTGGCCACTGTTGGAAGCATTGGTCTGACCCAATATTGCTATTCTTTTATTCTCATATGATAAAAGAGGATCCATTGAAAATTCCTCATTACAGTTGTTCTGATGGGATTCAGTCTAATACTGGAAGAAAATCTGGAGTTTAACAAAGAACTGGATAAAGCAGAATTCTTGTGGGGGCTGCCCATAATATTCTTGGTGAGTCATTACATGAATATAGCACTTTCCATCTCAACCTGCACGTCATGAAAAGGCAGACAGGAAAATGGTTAAAATGGAAAGGTTTGAATTGGTGTCATTAGCGGGGGAGTAATGATTTAAGAGCTGTTTACATACTTTTGTTCACAATTGGGAGAGCAATTTTCAAATTGATTTCCCTAGGTAAATTGGCCTGTTTGAAAATTACCCTCCTCTGTCAAGATAAAAGTACGACTGGGCTTTCACAGTGCTGATATGTTTAACTGGGTTAAAAATAGGTATTCGTAGAAGGGAGAGGCACGTGGTAAGGTCAGGAGAGTAAAATTCAGTACATAGATGGTAGGGATGTGCATTCATTAACATGCATTTGGCATTCATATATGAAAATTGATTTAACACTCGTTAACATCTGAATTAATCAACATACAATTGATTTACGTGTGTTAAAAAGTTTTAGCAGGTGTTCAGATTTTCTTCTTAAAATGAATGTAAGCCATGAAATCCATTTTTTAAATTACTACTACTTATCATTTCTATAGCGCTACTAGATGAAAGCAGCGTTGTACGCAGAACACATAAAAGAATCAGTCCCTGCGCGACAGAGCATACAATCTAAAGCCAAAGTTTAGGAAAATGAACCAGAATTTTCAAATGTATAAGAACTCTTTGCCCCATCTCAGGCCACCCACACAAACAGCAGGGAAACCTCTATGGATGTTTTTTTCTCTTTAAAAAAATCAGCTACAAAACAGACCTGCTTAAAGTACTCCCATATTCTGTATTATGGGGCTTACTGAAAATTGTCTTCTAAATGTACCCAACCCGGACATGTTCAGGAGGAGGAGTTTAGGTGAAGCTTGCATGAAATTTTAAAATACACAATTATGTTCATGCTTCAGTAACAAAGAAACAGGCAAAAGTGGGATGTTTTGACCAAGGAAATACAAATCCTGGAAACAATGTCTTAAAAACCTCTTTATTGACGAAAAGACTCGACACAACTGTTGTGTTTTGGCCCACAGGCCTGCATCAGGAGTCTGCCGCTGTGGCATAACGTGTAAAACTCTCAAATACCTAAAACACGATGGGTGACCCGCTACGAGCTCACCACAAAAGGTCTTTTTGAAGACCATCTTTGTATACAGGCAATCGTATTATGCTTGGTTCGTGACACGGACCCATCGTGTTTTAGGCATTTGAGAGTCTTACATGTTACGCCACAGCGGCAGACTCCTGATGCAGGCCTGTGGGCCGAAACACAACAGTTGTGTCGAGTCTTTTCGTCAATAAAGAGGTTTTTAAGACATTGTTTCCAGGATTTGTATTTCCTTGGTCAAAACATCCCACTTTTGCCTGTTTCTTTGTGTTTTCCCGTGGGGCGTTCGAGTTCTCCGCTTTATTGCGGATTTTTTTGAACACATGCTTCAGTAACAAACATTGTTACACCAGCTCTCCAGTAAATTGCAATGAAAAATCCTGTATTCTGTTTCTGTCTCTCTCTTTTTGAAATGCCAACTTTGTTTGGGCATCTTGACTGTAATGAATAGTGTCTGCCTGGAAACCTCATTCTCCCTCTGTCCCTTTCTCCATAACACATGAGAAAGCGGGAGGGAGATTCCTTAATTCTGCTCAGTTATCAGGCAGGAAAGAAATCCCTCTGCTTCTTTCAGCATTAACTCTCTCTCTCTCTCTCTCTCTCTCTCTCTCTCTCTCTCTCTCTCTCGCTGTGAAACACTGAACCTAATTCTCTGATCACTATAGCTTCAGCACAGCAGTCCTTTAGGGTCCCTGCAAATGATTCTGGGGCCAGCACAGCTTCATATCCCTTTCCAATGGCTTAGATTTTCTCTTATAATTTATACACAAAAAGTTGTAAGTTGTAGTACATAAGTATTGCCATACTGGGAAAGACCAAAGATCCATCAAGCCCAGCATCCTGTTTCCAACAGTGGCCAATCCAGATCACAAATACCTGGCAAGATCCCAAAAAAGTACAAAACATTTTATACTGCTTATCCCAGAAATAGTGGATTTTCCCCCAAGTCCATTTAATAACAGTCTATGGACTTTTCTTTTAGGAAGCCATCCAAACCTTTTTAAAACTCCGCTAAGCTAACCGCCTTTACCACATTCTCTGGCATCGAATTCAAGAGTTTAATTACACGTTGAGTGAAGAAAACTTTTCTCTGATTCGTTTTAAATTTACTACATTGTAGTTTCATCGCATGCCCCCTAGTCCTAGTATTTTTGGAAAGCGTGAACAGACGCTTCACATCTACCCGTTCAACTCCACTCATTATTTTATAGACCTCTATCATAGCTCCCCTCAGCCGCCTTTTCTCCAAGCTGAAGAGCCCTAGCCACTTCAGCCTTTCCTCATAGGGAAGTTGTCCCATCCCCTTTATCATTTTTGCACCTTTTCTAATTCCACTATATCTTTTTTGAAATGCGGCGACCAGAATTGAACACAATATTCGAGGTGCAGTCGCACCATGGAGCGATACAAAGGCATTATAACATCCTCATTTTTGTTTTCCATCCTAGTATTACAGAACTGCCAAGTTATCCATTCAAGAAGAGAGACTTTTTAGCCAGCCTTATCCTGGTGCATTATGGGACCTGCAGCACTCGTTTCAATGGATAGAATAATGGACTACAAATACTACACTGCTTTGAGACAGTGGCGTAGCTATGGGTGTATCTGGGTGGGCACAGGCCCACCCAATCTTGGCTCAGGCAACCCAGCTGTAGCGCCACACTGCTCCTCTCCTCCACAGCATCCCGGCATCTGCACTCCAGTCTCTGAACCCCTTCCCTCCCTGGTGTCAGTACAGGTGTCCTCGGTGCCTGCAGTGATTTATTCTTGCTGCTTGGGCCAGCCCCGCAGGCTTTCATCTGCCACGTTTCGCCAGACAACAAAAAGGCCATGATGTCAGCAAGAGCGGGGACATGGCAGATGGAAGCCTGTGAGACTGCCACAAGAAGCGAGAATGAATCACTGCAGGCACCAATGACGCCTGTACCGACATCGGGGAGGGATGGAGTTCAGAGACAGGAGCGCAGATGCCGGGACACCGCAGAGGAGAGGGAAAAGATGTGGGGTAGGTGAACCCCCCCCCCCCCCCACACACACACACACTTATGTTCTTAAAAATATCTTTGGGAAGATATTTGTGGTGTGTGTTTGGGGTGGGGGAGGGGGCACGTGTGTGTGGAAGGACCCATCCAATTTACCTCTGGGCCCATCCAAAATACAGAGTCTGGCTATGCCTCTGCTTTGGGATATAAGTTTAAAACCAGGACTGACCAAAATGTCTCCCTCCTGGAATGGGTAACTTGGCAGCTCTGGTAAAACCACTGAAAACAAACAAACAAAACCTCCATTAAAAAACAGAAGGAGATACCAGGGAATTCAAATCTGGGCCTTGCAGTTCTCAGCCTGTTGCTTTAATCATTGGGCTATTCCTCCACCTAAAAGTGTACAACCACAAAAAATAATTTTGTTCATTTTGTTTACCTTCAATTTCATTTATTTTGGGTCATTTCTAAATTTCATTTTGTTCTTATGAAATTAGACTTTGGGCGTGAGAGCATGTGCTAATTTGTATACTAAGGGTCATCAACATTTAGACATTGCTGGTCTCTCCCAGAACAGCAATGCTTATATTCTGGGAGAGACGAGAGGTCCATCAAGCCCAGTATCTTGTTTCCAACAGTGGCCAATCCAGGTCCAAGGAGCTGGCAAGATCCCAAATAAAACAGATTTTATGCTGCTCATCCTAGAAATATATAAATAGAGGAGAAAATCACTCAGAATATTTGCGATTAACAACAAGGTGGAGTCTCATATCTTTTAGCAAGGATGTTCATATCACTCCCTTGGTGACTCTATCAACGTGCATAGGTTTAATCATCGACTAAAACCACCTCCACCCTAATGTTATAGTTTGTCGAACTTGACCTATATTACCATGCCAAAAAGTGCAAATATATGGAAATATATACAAAAGACACTTAGCTTGAGGAGCATATAAACTCCATCATTCAGACTGGCGTGTGTAGAAGCCCCGACAGTGCCTGTTTCGCTATGCTTCTTCTGGGGGAACCCACACCATTTTGCTGAATCGTAGCAAAAGAGGGTCTTTCGGAGAGGGAGTAGTTCATCCCAGCTTCTTTAAGAAGTGGCCTGGATCCCAGGATGGAAAAACACCATCAGCTTTTTGCTGGTGGCATTTTTCTAGGAATAATGTAGCTTGTAGTGACTGTTTTGGTATACATTAAAGTATGACAGGCGGTATATAAAGTAGCGAATAAACCATAAACTACTACAAGCTATGTTGTTCAATTTACATAGTAATAGATGTTTTGCCTGGATTTGCATATTTTGCATCTCATTACTATGTGTTCTTGGTATCTAATATTAGCATGCATTGCAGTAATATAATGCACGTGTTTATGGGAAAAAATTACTCATTAGTGCCATAAAACACCTTAATAAGTACCCCTTCATCTATTTAATATGCATTAACCTATCATTTAATGCACATGAATTAAAATATTTTTTTTATTGGCACAAATATATGAAATATAACAAAAATGTCAAAAACACAGAAAAAAGTGCCAAAATGTTCAAAAAATATGGCACTATATAGGGCAGTCTAGAAAATGTGTTAAAATAAACTGTTATTAACCAGGTAGACTTTGGGAAAGTCACTATTGATCTTTGGGGATAAGCAGGATGGAATCTAGCTACTTTCTGGGATTCTGCCATGTACTTGGGAGCTGGACTAGCCCTGATGGACCTTCAATCTGAACCAGTATGCAGTTTATACATTTTTCTGTTTAGTTCTTGTGTTTCTGTGCAGATGAACTGATGTCTTCCACTATCCGAGTTAGTTCTACTTGTAATAATCAGGGCTTTTTTGAGGGGGTACTTGGGGGTACTGAGTACTGGCACCTTTTCCATTGTCTGCTAAAATTGACCCATGATCCTCAAGTTTTAATGAAAGAGCTCAGGCTGTACACATACATTCTGCCTTGTCATAGATTCTATGACTGGTTTCAGGGGGCCTGGCTATTGTGGGGTGGGTCCCTCAGTGATCACCCCACCCCTGAAGGGTGGCCTGGCATTTGAGTACCGGCACCTTTTTCGCTAGAAAAATTGCACTGGTAATAATGCACATCTAATTAAATATATCTATATATTCTCCTGGATAGATAAATATGCATACAATTCATCTTTTGAACACAGAGCCCATAGGGTAGAAAAATTACAGATAAATGTGCAAAATTAAAAGTGCACTGGACATATTAGACATTTCTGAAATTTTACAGTGCACAAGCATTGCATGCTTTTATTGATAATATTAAGTTTAAGCACAAGTATTTAAAATGATTATTCTCTGAAGAACAAAATCTTTAATATGATGTACATTTATCAGAGACAATTTTAATTAAGGTAAATAATTTCAAATCTACATGATGCATTCATTTTAGTGCCATTCTGGTTAGAAGACTGTAATGATATTTTTAATTCTAATCCCATAGTGCTCTCTACTGGTTATAGATTATGCTAAATCCAACAATGGTCTATAATGTCCCAGAAAACCATAGCCCCCTGTTTTTGATCCATTATAGGATAATTCCATAAGGAGCCACCTAGTTGTAGATGGCAAGAAGGGATCCTTTTACTAAGGCAGGCCGAAAAATGGCCCGTGCTAGTATAGACGTGTGTTTTGGACGTGCGCAGGTCCATTTTTCAGCACACCTGCAAAAAAGGCCTTTTTTTAAAGGCCAAAAACGGACGTGTGGCAAAATAAAAATTGGCGCGCATCCATTTTGGGTCTGAGAACTTACCGCCACCCATTGACTTAGCAGTAAGGTCTTACGCATTAACTGGGTGGTAATTGTCAGAGTGCGTACACTGATGATTACCACCTGGTTAGCACTGCACGCCAGAAAATAAAAAAATATTTTTCTGGCACGCGTATCGCATGCGCATTAAAATCAGAATTACTGCTCGGGGCACGCGGTAGCCAGGTGTTAGTTCTAATTTGACGCACATTGTATGCACATAGGCGCCTATGCGCCTTAGTAAAAGGGCCACTTAAATGGCTGTAATATAATTACTGATGCATATAAGTGGCTACTTTGGCATGTAAATGACCTCTTATATCATACCAACTAGCAGAAAAATAGGCACCATAATTCAAAGGTGCGTACACTGCTGATTTGCATGAGCATGGGCAGCCAGCGCCTCCAAGTCACCCAGTTCCAGGAGGGAGAGTTTAGGCCCGTCCAGGATTTCTCCTAACCCTTATCCTGATGCATTATGTGACCTGCAACACTGATTTCAATGCATAGAATCAGGGTCTTCAAATACTACTACTACTTATCATTTCTATAGCGCTACAAGGCATACACAGCGCTGTACACCATACACAAAAAAGACAGTCCCTGCTCAAAGAGCTTACAATCTAGATAAGACAGGTAAACAGACAGAACAATAAGGTAAGGGAATATAGAGGTGAGGATAAAAGGACAGGGCAAGTGAGTAGTGGTTAGGAGTCAAAAGCAGTGGTAAAGAGGTGGGCTTTAAGTTTGGACTTGAAAACAGCCAAATACTACACTGCTTTGGGATGTAAGTTTAAAACCATGACTGGGCAAAAAGTCTCCCTTCTGGAACTGGGTAACTTGGCAGCTCTGTGCACAGTTTGGGTAGAGCATGGGTAAAACACGCAAGTGTGCATGTAAATGATAGAATACTATAATTTACATGTATTCTATCTCATATCTAGGTGCCAGCTGTAGGGTGGCCTGTAAGTGCCCATGCCGTAAATGTAAGCACATTTTTGGCCACGCCTTAAAAGTAGGTGCCTATTTTAAGCCTATTAAAATAGGGACCATAACCAGTATTTTTAGTGGGCGCCCTGTTATAGAATCACCCTTCAAAAAGACAATTTCCAAAGCCATTCACCAGGATAAATAGCCCCGTCTGGAAATTATACCCCCCCCCCCCCCCCCAGTTTAGCTAAAAGTATATACGTGTTTCAACAGCACATATACTTGAAACAGGATTGAGTGGGGGTATTCCCAGGGTGGGAAGAAGGTGGTCTAGAGAAACAATGCACATTGCCTTTCAGTTATTTTCTACCTGCATAAATTGCAGCTACAAAAATTGTGGACCTCAAAGGCAATTTTCCTGAGTAACTTCCTTTTGAGAATTAGCTACAAGCACTGAAGAATCACAATGTTTTATTTGTACCCGGTGATATGGTCAATGTTGGAATGACCTTATTGTACAATTCTTTGTGTTTTCCCAGTAAAGATGAGAATTTGGGGGAAACATAGCTAGCAAATCTATGGTTATAAATTACCCATGGGCTTTACAGCCATGTGGGTAGTCTGAAGACTGCCCCCAAACTCTCTGTAGCCCAGTATGAACTAGGAATTTACAATGATAATCAAGAAACTAAGATCATACATGAGTATGCTGAAATTTAGAAATACTACTACTACTACTACTACTTGACATTTCTATAGCGCTACTAGGGTTATGCAGCGCTGTACAATTTAATAGAAGGGGGCAGTCCCTGCTCAAAGGAGCTTACAATCTAAAGGACGAAATGACAAGTTGGGGTAGTCTAGGTTTCTTGAATAGTGGTTAGGTGCCAAAGGCGACACTGAGTAGATGGGCTTTGAGCAAGGATTTGATGAGTTTAAATTATAACAGCTTTCTGCTACAAAGCATTTGACAGAATGCAACGCAATATACCGAAGCTACAACACATTTTAACATATTTTAAAAGACTAGGGGAGAGGAATTATATATATGATGCCTTAAAAATCGGCACCTTAAAACCATGCAGTTAGCGTGATTCTATAAACTGCACCTAAATTTAGGTGTAGTTTATATAATACATTCATGCACCGTTCTTGTGACTAAAATTTAGGCACACCCATTTAGACCACTTCAAACCAGCCTAAATAGCCGTGTCTACATTAGGTGCACACCGGGTGTATTCTATAATAGTGTGCATAATTTTTGACACGCCCACAACCTGCCTATTTCATGGTCTTGGCCACGTCCACTTTTCAACTCTGCACATTAGAATTTACACACACCACATTATAGAATATGCCTAGAAAGTTATATGCGTAAATTCCTATTAAAGCCAATTAGTGCCGCTAAGTGGTTGTTAACAGCGCTGATTGGCTTGTTAATCAATTAAATTGTGCACCCAATTTAGCCATGCAGCCAAATTAGCATGCACAACTTAATGCACTATATATAGAATTTGGGGGTATGAGCATTAGTAGTGTGGTGTTATCATGCATCAAAATGCATTATGTATCACAGGCTCCATTGCATAAAATGGTACCAGTGATATAAAACATATGTGAGAGTACTGTAATGCCTTTATTATGCACATTATTACACCGGTCATTTGTGAGACATATCAGCATCTGTAGCAGAAGAAATTCAGTGCCTGCCATTCTCAACGAAATTGAAGATAAAGAGCAATTTTACACTGTCAAGGTGACTAGCGTGAAAAGTATTTTTGTCTTGTAGCTAATTGTGGAGCAAGTATCTCAAATATAGCATTAATTTATTCAGTCTTTGTTTCGTATTCTTTTCAATCCAAAGATGTTGGAGAGAAATTAGACATGAGAGGTTGAGAATGTCTATCAGTCTGGCAGCATAAGAACTTTCTGAAAATTTATGGAATGGCACTGAATTTGGTCTGGGGGAAAAAACTGGTGAAAAGACACATCAAGTTTCAAAACGGGCCAGTTTGGACTGAAGGTTCAAGAGTAATGAGTTCTTCCAAAAATGGCCCAATGCAGTCTAATGGGAAAGCAGTTCCACCTTGCATAGCAAAGAAATTTTGATACAGTGAAATATTGCAGTTAGGGAATTGTTCCCTTCAAATTGCTTTCCCCTTCTTTTCTTTTCTACTCTCCAGTTACAGACAGACAGACAGACAGACAGACACATGGATACACAAATATATACACACATACACACACAGAAAAAAAATAAATGCACATATACACAGACATAACACAGACAGTCACATCAACCGAAATGCAGACAGACACCACACACACACAAAAGAAGTACAATTAATTTCATGAAGTATGTTCCATAGGTTTCCCTCCCCCAACCCCATGCTGCTGAACCTCATTTCTCTTTGTGACTGAGATATATATTTAATTTTCTTTGGGGTCCTTTTACTAAGGTGCGCTGAAAAACGGCTTGCGGTAATGTAGGCACTGGTTTTGGGTGCGCACCGATCCATTTTTCAGCACACCTGTAAAAAACTTTTTAAAAAACTTTAGCCGAAAATGGACACACGGCAAAATCAAAATTGCTGCACGTCCACTTTGGGTTTGTGACCTTACCATCAGCCATTGACCTAGTGGTAAAGTTTCATGCGGTAACCGGGAGGTAATGACCTATGGTTGCCAAATGCCACTTGGCACGCGTCCAATACATGCGTCTGAAAATAAAAATTATTTTTTGGCCATGCGTAATGGACACATGCCCAAAATGAAATTACCGCAAGAAACACAGGTAGCTGGGCGGTAACTCCATTTTGGTGAATGTTGGGCACGCGTAGAGCCTTACGCGGCTTAGTAAATTAACCCTTTTGTTATAAATTCTACTGTGAAACCTGTTGACTGGACCATATAGTTTTCTTAACAGTTGCTAAGGGGCTCATTTCAAAAACAAAAAAATGTCCAAAAAATTGTACAATAAAATGGTAGATGGACGTTCTTCTCTCAAAAACATCCAGGTTGTGATTTCAACACTGAAGAACACAAACTCTAGCTAGTGTCATTCAAATAAACTGTGCTTTGAATCATCATTTGGAGAAAATCCCTCAGAAACCAAATTGCTGAAGGTTTTGAACGCTGTTACATGGTATAGACATACACGTAAAGAGCGCTCGATTTCTATCACTGGGCTGTAAAAACTCCAAAGAGATTTTTTTTTTAATTTAATTTTTTATGCTTTTAAAGATTGACCAAATTTGACTTCAATTAGCAAAATTGCTGACTAATTCTCTGAGCAATTAAAAAAAATGAACGCATCATCAAAAAACTGCACTTAGCTTAATTTCCGTTTTCTTAATCCAGCACTGTCACTTTCGCGTTCAACGGGGGCCACCGTTTCACACCGACAAAAGGCTTCCTCAGGAACAAATGCCGAATAGTGATGCTGAGAGTAAGGAAAGCGTTCTGAGTTACAAAATGGTGCTTCAACACTCTGATTTATTTACTTATTTATTTATTTTATTTTATTTATTGCATTTGTATCCCACATTTTCCCACCTCTTTACAGGCTCAATGTGGCTTACAATACATCATGGATAGTGGAAATGAGAAGAGAATAGACATTTGGTATTACAGAAGGATTTGGGTTGCATGGTAATGGAATACATGATAGTGATATAATAGAAGGCATTCTTAACATTTCTGGATATATGTGTGAGTTTCAGGTGGTTGACATTAAATTAGAAAACTTGGGAATAGTAATAAAATACTAATCTAAATTTCTTAAGCCATTAGGCATTTCATCATAACTAATACTTAGGCTAAAATCTAGCACCAAACTAGTTTAAAATTAGAACAATGAAGACAAGAGGTAATACACCATTAATGTATGTTCTCCGCAGTTTGTTAAAATTTCAAGGGGGTAGTGCTTTGGGCGGGATATGGGCGGCCCCAAAAGACAGATGCTTTTCTGCAACAATCAAACAAAACAAAAATTATAGAATACCAGGGATGCGCACCCAAATTGAGCACACCTGGTTTCAGCAGATGTAAGCCCTGGTATTTTTATTTTTGTTACATTTGTACCCCGTGCTTTCCCACTCATGGCAGGCTCAATGCAGCTTACATGGGGCAAAGGAGGGTTAAGTGACTTGCCCAGAGTCACAAGTAGCTGCCTGTGCCTGAAGTGGGAATTGAACTCAGTTCCTCAGGACCAAAGTCCACCACCCTAACCACTAGGCCACTCCTATCTGATCACAGGAATTGGCTCATCTTTTAGCACTGGGCGCCATTTACTGATTCTAGCCCTGATGTGTACATTTAACACCAAGATGGCTCAGGGTGCAGGGGTCAGGGGTCAATATTTTTGTGTTAAAGAGTCTCAGGCTACATAATTTAATAGCTACAGTTTTCATTGTATCTAATTCTAGCCGTTAAGCCCATTAAAACGGACAAGATTTCCAGCAACCCTCCTTGCCGCCGCTCCCTCCCCCCTCCTTGCCGGGCCCCCTGCACTAACCTGACAGCACCTCTCACCTCCGTGTGAAAGCTCTGCTGCTGCCTGCAGCGCTTCCACACTGAGGTGAGAGGCACTGTCAGGTCAGTGCAGGGGGCCCGATACGGAGGGGGGCAGGTGGAGTTTGGTGCACGCGATGTTCGTTTCCAAGCGGCAGCGTCCGACAGTCTGACTCTGTTTCCCTCTCTGTTCCGCCCTCTGATGTCATCACGTCTTGACGCGAGGGCTCGACAGAGAGGGAAGTCTTTACGGAGTATTTGCAGGTGAGTCGGTCACTTGCCATTTATATGTTTGATTATATAGCCTGGGAATACATTTTGCATTTAATTCTTTTTTTTTTTTTTTGAGGCATCTACCTGATGAGTGTTCTGAGTGAGGGTTCTCTTTTACCTCACTCCCTGACTGGAGCTCTGAGGGATCTTTCCTTTTTCGATGCCTTGTTGGGGGGGGGGGGGGGGGGGGGGGGGGAGGGGGAGAGGGGGTGCCATCTTATCCCTTGCCTCAGACAACAGATTGAGCCAACCCTGTAGACAGTGTTGATGTCAGCAAAGACAGTAAAGAAGGGATACGTCAAAAAAACTGACTGCTAAGATAGCAAATGATATATCTCTTAAACCACATGTTCACTTTCCTGAATACAAAGCCTTTAGATTTAACAGCAAAGGATTACATTACTTTCGTTTTTACTACTTGTTCAACTGAACTACATTCTCATTTTTGCCCAAACCTCAATTGCCATAATAAAATACATTCCTTAAATATAATTGCTTAGTTACAGAAGGCTATGTTTTGAAAAGAACTTTATCAGCAACACAAAATGGGAGAAACCCTTCACAAATGAGCCCATAATGTGCCATTTAATTATAATAGCAGACTGGAAGGCTGTGGCTACATACTTCAGACAGGCTATAGGAACTTGAACCAGCTGGGAGTGTTTGGATCTTACTACTGTGAGTCAGGGAGCCCTGGACTGATGACAGGGTACTGATACAAAGATCTTTCCAAGCCTCTAATTATAGAGTGCTAAGCTATATCAAAGGCTGCAACAATCACTTACTTCCTCTTGCATTTTGCCTCATAGAACAATCTGAACACTAAAACGTACAGCAACAAGGCAGTTACACTGGATCTTCCCTTGAGTAAATTACCACTTCGGCTTCTTCCAAGGGAACCATACAAAAGGCTTTTGCATTAACACATGAAAATAAAAGATTTTGCATATGTGGGTTAAAAATTTAGCATGCAAGCCAAAAAATGACACTTAGAAGGTAATTTTTAACGGGGTGCATAAAAAAGGAAAGCACATAGCCCGAATAAAAAGATAAATGTTGAACTAATGAATATTGATTTACTCTGAAAAAACGAGATAAAATCGTAAAATAAAGATATTTAAGACTAATGAGGATTCCCGCTAGAAAACGCAAGGGGAAATATATACCCAGCGATATAGCGGAGTGGTACTGTTAAAAAAAGCTATAACAGAACCGGGGATCTGAAGTCTAATTTATCTTTGAATATAACATTATTAAAGAAAGCTGTGCGGAGGTTCATATTGCACTACAGTGTCATTAAAGTATTAAGTGGAAGAGATTGTGCATAAAATAAGGTATTATTTCATAAATGCAAAAAAACAAAACAAAAAAAATAACCTTCAATAAACACAACTGAAATAGCAGCTCAATACATTAAAGCACATTAATAATGCGTGAGAAAGGACAGTCTAAGGCGAAGGACATCCAGCCACAAAGACTCCCTCTGTAGTCTAATCATTGGTCTAAAATACAAAAATGTACAAATTCCAGTCTTATCAAAATTCAGAATTCAAAGTTCATATAATAAAGATAACAAAAATGTGAAAAGTTATGTCATTTGCTGAGTTCAACCATTATCTTCTGAAATTCCCAAGTAATACAAATCCTGACATGATCATCTTTTGAGTGGTCAACCTTGCATCAGGGCAAAACTTCCTCTCTCAAATGGTCCTCTGATGACTCAGTGCAACTTCGCCTCTTGCTTGTGTCTAGGTGAACCTAAAGAAACAAATGAGCATCAGAATGCATACAAATAAGCATTTTAAATGAACCAATCAGAAATCTCCTTCATATTAATGAACCCCATTATAGGTCAAAATTCAATCCAGCTGGTTGTATAGTCTTAACCTATGAATCCATAATTGCTCTCTACAGCTAACCCTAACCTGGTAAAAGTGATCACCACCAAGTGGTTTCATTGGAACATGATCAATCACCTGCCAGCGACATTCATCAAGTATATACTGAATTTGGAGAAAATGTTAAACCAAGGGTATAAATATCACTCTATTGGTTATCCGACAATAATGCTCATTAAGGTGTAGTTTAACCACATGACGAGTTTGTGGCCATAGTTATAGCTTCTTTCAGCTTGGACCACTGTCCTTCCTCTTCTCATATGTCCTCCCAGCCCATCAGCTCCTTCCTCAGGTATTCCCCCATTTTACTAAAGTCAGCATGCTTGAAATCCAGGACTTTGAGTTTTGAGTGGCCACCCTCCACTTCAGCTGTTATATCAAACCAAACTGTTTGATGGTCACTGCTGCCCAGGTGGGCACCCACTCGGACATTTGACACACTATCCCCATTAGTGAGCACCAGATCCAGCGTCGCTCCCTCCCTCCCTCGTTATTAACTCTAACTCCTTCCCAGCTATCAATCATTACTCATCAGCAGTATTCCTCTGCAAGTTATATCAGAACCCCTTGGGCTGGATTATCAAACCTCTCATCACTCAAATCCTCCCCCCCACCCCAATGACTCTAGAGAGTTCCACATACAAATCCTTAGCAATCCCCATTATATTGGGGGATTACATAAACATACAGTAAAAAATAAAATTAAATAATAGGAAATAGGTTTAATTTTAAGCCTTTTCTAAGCATCAGTACAGATGTATTCTCTTTTAACCCCTTAGGAAGTTTGTTCCAGCAACCTGGTGCCAAAACTTTAAAAGTTTTTTTCTACCAAACTATTTTCATTAGATCTGAACCAGAATATATTAATCTATTTTGACCTCAAAAGGTGATTAGGCTTATAATGATGCAAGCCCCTATATAATATTTGAAGTATTTGAATGTAGATAAAGGAAGTCGGTATTTTTTGTCTCTGGAGTGCTCTTAATTTTAAAAAAAGAAAGAAAGAAAGAAAAATTACAAAGAGCAACAGTGGGATTTGACCTGGCAATTTCTGTCTCTCTGTTCTGGCTGTAACCATTAGGCTAATCCTACACACATCCTGTGTGGCCATTTTATAAAATGGATGGCCCTCTGCTGCCAAGCAAACATCCATCTCCCTTGTTTTGCCAAGTTCATAATTTGGATGTTTGAGTTTGTAAAATGGATGTTCATGATGGACGATTGCAGCACATGGACGTCCATCTCACATGTATTTTTGAATAGGCTTTATTCTGTTCTAAAATACATGTCAGATGGACATCCATTTGTGAAGTACTGACTGGGACATCCAAATTCAGAGTTGGACGGCCTTTCTAAAATGCTGCTCCACATGTCTTATAAAATAAGATACAAATAGGTGCCTTCTTTTCCTCTCAGTCTACTTGACCTGCTATAAAATTAGCCTTATAGGGGATCATTTTAAAGAGAATCATTTTTGCACATATGTGACCTCTTATAAAACACATAACAATACATGCTTTGACATACTGGTCAGCAGGTGGGTATGGGACAGAGTTTGAGCAGTGCATAAGTAGTTTTTGTGCACACTTGAATAATTTTGGCATGGACATTTACATCTGCTTAAGAGACAGGTGTAAATGTCCACGCTTACAATGTAGGTGTCATTTCTATCACTTAGGTTAACATACTATACAGACACGTGGAGGGGCATAATCGAGCGGGGGCGCCCATCTCTAAGGGCGCCCATCTCTAAGGACGGTGCCACGAAGGGGCGGGGAAACCTGCATTATCGAAACAAGATGGGTGTCCATCTTTCGTTTCGATAATACGGTCGGGGACACCCAAATCAGCAAATTTAGGTTGGCCTTAGAGATGGCCGCCCTTACAGATGGCCGACCTTGGTTTTCGCCGATAATGGAAACCAAAGACGTCCATCTCAAAATCGGCCAAATCCATGCCATTTGGTCGTGGGAGGAGTCAGCATTTGTAGTGCACTGGTCCCCCTCAAATGCCAGGACACCAACCAGGCACCCTAGGGGGCACTGCAATGGACTTCACAAATTGCTCCCAGGTGCATAGCTCCCTTAACTTGGGTGCTGAGCCCCCCCAACCCCCCCCCCAGGTCCGCCTGCCTGAAGTACACTGCACCCACTACAACTGTTCCAGGTACAACTGCTCCAGGGACCTGTATACTGCTGTGATGGACCTGAGTATGGCAGTACTGAGTAAGGCGGGACTGGGGCAAGACTGGGGCATGATTAGGAGATGGGCGTCCTCAGCCAACAATGGAAAAAAGAAGAGCGTCCCTGATGAGCACTTGGCCAACTTTACTTGGTCCATTTTGCGACCAAGCCTCAAAAAGATGCCCAAACTGACCAGATGACCACCAGAGGGAATCGGGGATGACCTCCCCTTACTCCCCCAGTGGTCACCAACCCCTTCCCACCCTAAAAAAACGTATTTTTTTCCCAGCCTCTATGCCAGCCTCAAATGTCATACCCAGCTCCATGACAGCAGTATGCAGGTTCCTGGAGCAGTTTTAGTGGGTGCAGTGCACTTCAGGCAGGCGGACCCAGGCTCATCCCCCCTACTTGTTATACTTGTGGTGGTAAATGTGAGCCCACCCGAAACCCACTGTACCCACATGTAGGTGCCTGGTTGGTGTCCTGGTATGTCAGGGGGACCAGTGCACTATGAAGTCTGGCTCCTCCCATGACCAAAGGGCTTGGATTTGGTCGTTTTTGAGATGGGCATCCTTGATTTCCATTATAGCCGAAAACTGGGGACGACCATCTCTAAGGTCAACCTAAATGTTGAGATTTGGGCGTCCCCGACTGTATTATTGAAACGAAAGATAGACACCCATCTTGTTTCGATAATACGGGTTTCCTCGCCCCTTCACGATGAGGATGCTTTCAAGAAAACTTGGGCGCCCCGTTTGATTATGCCCCTAACCTAATATCATTCCATTAGGGTAAGACAAGCTAGCAAGGGCCAAATAATATGACTTAAAGCCCTAATGCAGCTTGATAACTTTCCACCTAATTGTCTTTATAAGACAGCACTTTCCCATTTAAATCAGGCAACTCTCGTATAAAGTTGCGCTCCACAATGTCTGAAAATCCACAGATAATAGACCTATGTGTTCACCAGCCACTGCTGAATATAAAAATCTATTTGAAAATTGACTCATGCAACTTATAAAATATTTGAGGATAGAAAAATATAAAAATGGCAATGCCCTGCTTGAATTGAGGAATGGAAGGTCCTGCAGTCACCCAAAACACAAGTAAATTTTTCTATCATATTCTCTCCCCTCCTACTGTCTCTTTACAGGAAAGAATTCATTTTGCGTGAAATGAGGTTCAGACACAATCTGTATTATGCCTTCTGTAGCTTGGTCTCGTTCTGAGTCTGACAACAGAATAATGAACTGTAAAATGGGTCAAAAAAACAAAATATAAAGAGATCTGTGGCATAACCTGGTTATGATTTGAAAAAAAAAAGGCTTATTTGCCTTACAGCATCATATAATTTTCAAATGTATGTTTAAATGCGTCATTGGAGAAATAATAATACTTTCCTACTTAAAAGTGAAATGCAATGATAACAGATTAAATGCAAACTGTAGAAAGTGTACTGCCAAACCAATTAAATGACTTCTCTCTGCTGCTTGAGAGCAGTGGATTTATGCTAAATTATGCTCATTTTAGTCTTTAATCAAGCAGTAATTTAAATTTTTAACATTTCTCTAAATATGGTTGTTTTTGAGAGAAATCCCAGACTGGAATAAATAACTGGCATGACACACACTTGGATGATTCAGCATCTGAAAGAATGTTTGCAGTCTGTAGAAACTCTGCTCTGTGCCAAAGTTACAAAAAAGAGAGAAACACACTAGTACACATGGAGGGGCATTTTCGACCGGGGACGCCCATCTCTAGGGGCGCCCATCTCTGAGGACGGCGCCGTGAAGGGGCGGGGACGACTGTATTTTCGAACGAGATGGGCGTCCATCTTTCGTTTCGAGAATACGGTTGGGGCCGGCCAAATGTCAGAGAGGGCCGGCCTCGGTTTTCGCCGATAATGGAAACCGAGGCCGGCCATCTCAAACCCGGCCAAATCCAAGGCATTTGGTCATGGGGGGAGCCAGCACTCGTAGTGCACTGGTCCCCCTGACATGCCAGGACACCAACCGGGCACCCTAGGGGGCACTTCTAAAAATTAAAAAAAAAATTAAAATAGCTCCCAGGTGCATAGCTCCCTTACCTTGGGTGCTGAGCCCCCCCCCAAATCCCCCCCAAAACCCACTCCCCACAACTCTAAACCATTACCATAGCCCTTATGGGTGAAGGGGGG
The DNA here is from genome assembly GCF_901765095.1 of Microcaecilia unicolor. Classification (NCBI taxonomy): domain Eukaryota; kingdom Metazoa; phylum Chordata; class Amphibia; order Gymnophiona; family Siphonopidae; genus Microcaecilia; species Microcaecilia unicolor. The sequence goes on from NC_044037.1 coordinate 35,266,561, forward strand.
CACCTACATGTGGGTACAGTGGGTTTTGGAGGGCTCCAATTTACCACCACAAGTGTAACAGGTGGGGGGGGGGGGGGGATGGGCCTGGGTCCACCTGCCTGAAGTGCACTGCACCCAATAAAAACTGCTCCAGGGACCTGCATACTACTGTCAGGAAGCTGGGTATGACATTTGAGGCTGGCATGGAGGCTGGCAAAAAACGTTTTTAAAGTTCTTTTTTTGAGGGTGGGAGGGGGTTAGTGACCACTGGGGGAGTCAGGGGAGGTGATGTCTGATTCCCTCCGGTGGTCATCTGGTCAGTTCAGGCACTCTTTTGGGACTTGGACCTGAAAAAAAGGGACCAAATAAAGAGGACCAAATTCTCGCCAGGGACGCCCTTCTTTTTTCCATTATCAACCAAGGGTGGCCATCTTTTAAGCACGCCCCTGCCCCACCTTCGCTACCCTTCTGACATGCCCCCTTGAGGTTTGGCTGGCTCCGCGATGGACTGCAGTTGAGGCCGGCCAAAATCGGCTTTCGATTATGCCAATTTCGCCGGCCTTGAGAGATGGCTGGCCATCTCCCGATTTGTGTCGGAAGATGGCCGGCCTTCTCTTTTGAAAATAAGCTGGTTAAGGGCCCTTTTACTAAGCCACGGTAGGTTCTACGCGCGTGCAGCTCATGCCCAAATGAGACTACCGCCAGGCCAACGCACCCTCCTGGCGGTAATTTCAGATCTGGCGTGTGCCCATAACATGTGGATGACTTATTTATTTCCTCCTAAGTGCCAGTTCCGGTGGTAATCGGCACTTGGCATGCACCGACCCGTCACTGCATGTGTAGCATATGACCCTTTACCGCTAGATCAATGGGTGGCGTTAAGGGCTCAGGCTGGTTTTGGGTGTGCGCTGGTTTCATTTTTACCATGGGGCCCTTTTCCCGTCCCATTAAAAAAAAGCCCTTTTTTGTAGACGCGGTCAAAACTGGCCCAGCGAGTGCCCAATACACGTGCCTAAACTACCGCAGGCCACTTTTTACCGTTGCTTAGTAAAAGGGCCCCTGGATCACAAAACTTGAAACAAGCTGATTGCTCAAAGCAAAATAGAATTTTAGTCTGGTGATAAAGTCAAAGGGCTCAATTTTCAAAAAGGAAAAAAAAATGTTCAGTTCCAATTAGGTGACCAATGTGAAATTTTCAGCAGAACTTAAGGACCTTAAATTTAGAGTTGAATATTCATCTAAACTTGGGAGCTTAAATTTTAAGGGCCCTGTTTTACTAAGGTGCGCTAGCGTTTTTAGCACACTCTAAAGCTAGAGACACCCATATATTTCTAAGGGTGTCTCTAGCATTACCTTGTGCTAATTTTTAGCGCATGCTAAAAACGCTTGCGCGCCTATAGCGCGGTTTAGTAAACAGGGCCCTTAGATTGAAACTTTAGATCTGCAATGAATTTTATAGTTCAAAAGGCACTTTTGGAAGGGTTAGATGCCATTGACAAGTGTAAAAAACCTAATTTACATATGCAAATAGTCATACACATTTAAGTGCCTGCTGGACATCGCCTTGGGTGAGTCTCTTCATAAAGGTGATGAATAAAATAAATAACAATTTTAGAAAAACTGATACGTGTGTATACTGCTACTACTACTACTTACCTTTTTCTATAGTGCTACTGTGCTGTACACAAAACATGTGAGAGACAGTCGCTTCTCAACAGAGCTTATGATCAATTCAAGACAGAGAAACAGGATAAATAAAGGATTTGGGAATTATTTATTATGGGAAGGATTAAGATTGGACAGGTAAGTAGGGGGTAAAGAGTTAAAAGCAGCCTCAAAAAGGTGGGCTTTTAGCCTAGATTTGACTAGAGCCAGAGATGGAGCCCTAAGTACCAACCCAGAAAGTCTATTCCAGGCATACAGTGCAGCAAGAAGGAACAGAGTATGGAGTTGGCAGTGGAGAACAAGGCTACAGGTAACTGACTTACCTGATGAGATGTAGAGATAGGAGAGATACTGAGGAGCTGCAGAGCGAATTTGTAACCAACTGCTTTCAGTTAGTTGGGTTATGCTCTCTAGTCTTCTCCTAGAGCTGACATTGGGGTTCAGGAGACTGGGTGTGCACTACTCACTTCAGGTTCCCTCCGAATCAAACCCAGGAGCCACATGGTAGTCAGGAGAGTCAAGAAAATCAACTGAACTTTATTTACCAAATTAGAACTAAGTAATGGTTGACATGATGGTTCTCAGCATACAGTTTTGATGTCATCTCAGGCTTGATCTTACAGAGTCACAAGAGCAGATAATGTTTCCTTCTTGAGTTATGCACATGTGCAAAACCCCTTTCATCTGACCTGTAGCCAGATGACACCCTACAGTCAATTTCTCCAATGTAACACCATTACCATTGGAGATTTGGATCCAGCATTAACTGATCAAGCCCTTCAGGTATTTACCTGTAAGAAATCACCAGTCACGGGCAGACAGCGTTCTACCCTTAAGCCCGGTTTGTGGCAAGACTCCCCAATCTCAGCCCGCAGTTCAGCTTCTCTGTTAGCTAATGAGATTAACAGCAATGACCCTGACCTCACTTCAGTGTCAGGGTTGGCTCTCTCTCTTTTCAACCGGGTTACTTGGTGGGGGTATAGAAGTTCTCAAACACAGGCTACCAAGGACAAACTATACAATATTGTCCTCCCTTATAAAATAATTATCAGCTCCACCCCACACTGCGATTCCACAAATCAGGGTACTCTCAAGTGTTAGATGGACTCATGACTTTTCCATGCTGGGCCCCTCCCACCCAGGGCTCCAATATAGCAAAGGGTCTTACAAATGCATTTGTATGTCAGTAAGAGAAGTTTGAACTGTATATGGAAATGGATAGGGTGCCAATGAAGTGACCCGAATGGAAGGGTTGCGTGAGTGTAGCAACAGTGGTGGAAATTAAGTCATGCAACAGAATTTTGAACAGGTTGAAGGGGAGATATATGGTTTAGTGGGAGATTCCTTAGCAGCAAGTTGCAGTAATGTAAGCACGAGGTGACGATAGTGTAGATAAGGATTTTGGTAGTATGCTCAGAAAAGAAGGGACACATTTTTGGAAGTATATACATATGTAGTACACACAGCTTTGAAGGGAATAGACTTCTGGTGTATACATGCATTTGCTATTTTGCAACAGAAATGCACACATATAGTTCAAAAAATATGCCCCTTGGCAATTACACCAACTTTGAAGCATGCATAACTTGTCAGCTAACTGCTCATTTCGATCTGGGGTTTGGAGAAGCGAGCAGGGATTGTACTTACCTCTCTGATGTTTAAAAGCACCGTAGATAAGCACAAAATTCTGTTTTAGAGCTTGAGACTTTTACTGGATCCCCTTGGACATGCAGTTTTGAAAACTCCTATACCTAAATGTGTAACTACAGGTACTTTCAGCCCCCTTTGAGAAAATGTTAAAAATTTAAATTATTCTTGATTACAGACTAAAATGAGGATACTTTAGCATAAATTACTGCTTTCAAGCAGCCGAGAATAGTCCCCCAGATTGGCTTTTGACACGTGTAAACGTAATGCTGCTCTTTTCCTGAATTTGTCATACGGCTTGTTCCTGCCTTAAGAGCCACAAAATGATGTAGTTTTCACATTGCCTGTTTTATAAAGAGAAAGAAGTGCTTGTTTTTCTGTACAAAACACTAGTGCAAGCGGCCAAAAATATACCTTCGTATAAAAACAATCACTTCTGCCAGTGCTATAGCTGGTGTAAATGATCATTCGTACGAGAATGCATAGAAATGATATTAGTCTATAGTCCAGTGGATCTCAGTCCAGTTCTCAGGGCACACCCAGCCAGTTGGATTTTAGGGATATCCGCAATGAACATGCGTTATTTATTGTTAGGTTCTATTAACACTGATTGGCTTGTTAAGCCAATTAAGTTATGCGCATTGTTATAGAATATGCTTGGATTTTGGTGCAGATCTCTAGGCATGCTATATAAAATCCTGGGGATATCACTGACTGTGAAAATTCAGCGGGAGATAACCAGTTATCTCTCACTGAATATTCACGGATAGCCAGTTAACTGCTGTTTAATTGGCCAGAAGGGGCTGAATATAGGGGATATGATCCTAACTTTTTCCCACCTTAACTCTACCTCAATAACCACCCACTTTATAGGCTCCTGAATTTAAGGACTTAGGGGTCCTTTTACTAAGGTGCGCTGAAAAATGGACTGCATTGGTGTAGACGTGTGTTTAGACATGTGTTTTTGGACGCGCTCAGGTCCATTTTTCAGTATATTTTTGGGGGGGCCAAAAATGGACGTGCAGCAAAATAAAAATTGGCGTGCATCCATTTTGGGCCTGAGACCTTACTGCCACCCATTGACTTAGCGGTAAAGTGTCACCCATTAACTGGGAGGTAATTGTCAGAATGAGTACACTGCCGATTACTGCCCGGTTAGCGCTGTACGTCAGAAATTTTCCGGTTTGTGTGTAGTGGAAGCACATAAAAAATGAGATTGCCGCCTGGGCCACGCATGTATACGGCTTAGTAAAAGGGCCCCTTTAGTCCCGGTCAGTTTTAAAGAAGTTAATGTAGGTGCCTGTTTCCCCAAGTCAAATACCTATACCCTTTGAAAATGACTCCAAACTAACTCCATCTGCAAAAAAAAAAAAAAAAGATCATTGTGAAAATAAAAACTAAAGCCATCATGTCCTTCCCATAAGCGAACTAATTATCATGTATAAATGTTTTACAATATGCAGTTCTGCAGATAACACAATTTGGAAATGCCTGAAACCAATGACCAAATGGTGGTGTATTACATTAGCATTTCTTCATTGTTTACACGCGGATGCATTATCAGCAGCTGCTCATGGACCTTTGCTAGAAATGCCGCTTCAAGGAGCCAAATTATCAATGCTCCCACCAAGGAGATAAAGACTATTTTATTCTATCATCTGGGTTCACAGTGGCATTTTTGTTATTATGTATGCTTTTCCTTTTACTGTAGGCTTTTAAAAGATAAAAATATGAGTACTATAGCTATATATATATATATATATATATATATATATATATATATATATATATATATATATACAGTGGGGGAAATAAGTATTTGATCCCTTGCTGATTTTGTAAGTTTGCCCACTGACAAAGACATGAGCAGCCCATAATTGAAGGGTAGGTTATTGGTAACAGTGAGAGATAGCACATCACAAATTAAATCCGGAAAATCACATTGTGGAAAGTATATGAATTTATTTGCATTCTGCAGAGGGAAATAAGTATTTAATCCCTCTGGCAAACAAGACCTAATACTTGGTGGCAAAACCCTTGTTGGCAAGCACAGCGGTCAGACGTCTTCTGTAGTTGATGATGAGGTTTGCACACATGTCAGGAGGAATTTTGGTCCACTCCTCTTTGCAGATCATCTCTAAATCATTAAGAGTTCTGGGCTGTCGCTTGGCAACTCGCATCTTCAGCTCCCTCCATAAGTTTTCAATGGGATTAAGGTCTGGTGACTGGCTAGGCCACTCCATGACCCTAATGTGCTTCTTCCTGAGCCACTCCTTTGTTGCCTTGGCTGTATGTTTTGGGTCATTGTCGTGCTGGAAGACCCAGCCACGACCCATTTTTAAGGCCCTGGCGGAGGGAAGGAGGTTGTCACTCAGAATTGTACGGTACATGGCCCCATCCATTCTCCCATTGATGCGGTGAAGTAGTCCTGTGCCCTTAGCAAAGAAACACCCCCAAAACATAACATTTCCACCTCCATGCTTGACAGTGGGGACGGTGTTCTTTGGGTCATAGGCAGCATTTCTCTTCCTCCAAACACGGCGAGTTGAGTTCATGCCAAAGAGCTCAATTTTTGTCTCATCTGACCACAGCACCTTCTCCCAATCACTCTCGGCATCATCCAGGTGTTCACTGGCAAACTTCAGACGGGCCGTCACATGTGCCTTCTGGAGCAGGGGGACCTTGCGGGCACTGCAGGATTGCAATCCGTTATGTCGTAATGTGTTACCAATGGTTTTTGTGGTGACAGTGGTCCCAGCTGCCTTGAGATCATTGACAAGTTCCCCCCTTGTAGTTGTAGGCTGATTTCTAACCTTCCTCATGATCAAGGATACCCCACGAGGTGAGATTTTGCGTGGAGCCCCAGATCTTTGTCGATTGACAGTCATTTTGTACTTCTTCCATTTTCTTACTATGGCACCAACAGTTGTCTCCTTCTCGCCCAGCGTCTTACTGATGGTTTTGTAGCCCATTCCAGCCTTGTGCAGGTGTATGATCTTGTCCCTGACATCCTTAGACAGCTCCTTGCTCTTGGCCATTTTGTAGAGGTTAGAGTCTGACTGATTCACTGAGTCTGTGGACAGGTGTCTTTCATACAGGTGACCATTGCCGACAGCTGTCTGTCATGCAGGTAACGAGTTGATTTGGAGCATCTACCTGGTCTGTAGGGGCCAGATCTCTTACTGGTTGGTGGGGGATCAAATACTTATTTCCCTCTGCAGAATGCAAATAAATTCATATACTTTCCACAATGTGATTTTCCGGATTTAATTTGTGATGTGCTATCTCTCACTGTTACCAATAACCTACCCTTCAATTATGGGCTGCTCATGTCTTTGTCAGTGGGCAAACTTACAAAATCAGCAAGGGATCAAATACTTATTTCCCCCACTGATTTTGTAAGTTTGCCCACTGACAAAGACATGAGCAGCCCATAATTGAAGGGTAGGTTATTGGTAACAGTGAGAGATAGCACATCACAAATTAAATCCGGAAAATCACATTGTGGAAAGTATATGAATTTATTTGCATTCTGCAGAGGGAAATAAGTATTTAATCCCTGGCAAACAAGACCTAATACTTGGTGGCAAAACCCTTGTTGGCAAGCACAGCGGTCAGACGTCTTCTGTAGTTGATGATGAGGTTTGCACACATGTCAGGAGGAATTTTGGTCCACTCCTCTTTGCAGATCATCTCTAAATCATTAAGAGTTCTGGGCTGTCGCTTGGCAACTCGCATCTTCAGCTCCCTCCATAAGTTTTCAATGGGATTAAGGTCTGGTGACTGGCTAGGCCACTCCATGACCCTAATGTGCTTCTTCCTGAGCCACTCCTTTGTTGCCTTGGCTGTATGTTTTGGGTCATTGTCGTGCTGGAAGACCCAGCCACGACCCATTTTTAAGGCCCTGGCGGAGGGAAGGAGGTTGTCACTCAGAATTGTACGGTACATGGCCCCATCCATTCTCCCATTGATGCGGTGAAGTAGTCCTGTGCCCTTAGCAGAGAAACACCCCCAAAACATAACATTTCCACCTCCATGCTTGACAGTGGGGACGGTGTTCTTTGGGTCATAGGCAGCATTTCTCTTCCTCCAAACACGGCGAGTTGAGTTCATGCCAAAGAGCTCAATTTTTGTCTCATCTGACCACAGCACCTTCTCCCAATCACTCTCGGCATCATCCAGGTGTTCACTGGCAAACTTCAGACGGGCCGTCACATGTGCCTTCTGGAGCAGGGGGACCTTGCGGGCACTGCAGGATTGCAATCCGTTATGTCGTAATGTGTTACCAATGGTTTTTGTGGTGACAGTGGTCCCAGCTGCCTTGAGATCATTGACAAGTTCCCCCCTTGTAGTTGTAGGCTGATTTCTAACCTTCCTCATGATCAAGGATACCCCACGAGGTGAGATTTTGCGTGGAGCCCCAGATCTTTGTCGATTGACAGTCATTTTGTACTTCTTCCATTTTCTTACTATGGCACCAACAGTTGTCTCCTTCTCGCCCAGCGTCTTACTGATGGTTTTGTAGCCCATTCCAGCCTTGTGCAGGTGTATGATCTTGTCCCTGACATCCTTAGACAGCTCCTTGCTCTTGGCCATTTTGTAGAGGTTAGAGTCTGACTGATTCACTGAGTCTGTGGACAGGTGTCTTTCATACAGGTGACCATTGCCGACAGCTGTCTGTCATGCAGGCAACGAGTTGATTTGGAGCATCTACCTGGTCTGTAGGGGCCAGATCTCTTACTGGTTGGTGGGGGATCAAATACTTATTTCCCTCTGCAGAATGCAAATAAATTCATATACTTTCCACAATGTGATTTTCCGGATTTAATTTGTGATGTGCTATCTCTCACTGTTACCAATAACCTACCCTTCAATTATGGGCTGCTCATGTCTTTGTCAGTGGGCAAACTTACAAAATCAGCAAGGGATCAAATACTTATTTCCCCCACTGTATATAGTTTTTTTTAATAGTCCAATTTCTTCCTGCACCTCTGGGCTTCCAGCTCCACCAGAATCAGCCTCTACTGAGTTATTATGATGCCATGAGCATTCATTTGCAACTGCCTGGGGTTTTTTTTCTTTTTTTTTAATCTTTCCCAAATTCAGCCATGCCATCACAGTAACAGTCCTCAGTCAGAGGCTACAAGCTGTAGATCCCTCTGGAACTTCTCTATTGAGGCTTCTAATTCTGGCATTTATTTTTGGCTTTTAAGCAATTGCAGAGGGCATAGGAGTCAACTTTTCAAATTAATTGAGGCTGCTAAACCCAATGGAAATACCCCTTCCCGGACACAGTCAAGGAGTTTGCTCAATATTGGGTGTGCTCAAGCACCTACAGAGCTAGATCCTATGGCAGAGTCCCTCCTCTCTCCTCCCCACCTCCACTACACAAGTGAATGTTTCCCTCGTTACATCTCTAGTCAGATTGGTATGTAGAGGACGTAACCTGGAAACTGAACCAGTTTTCTTCCATGGCATTGCACAGCCAGACAGCCCAACCTTACATACATATAGGGGTCCTTATACTAAGGTGCGCTAATGGATTTAGCACGCGCTAAATGATAAGATGCTTATTATATTCCTATCGTTTAGCATGCACTAATAATTAACGCACCTTAGTAAAAGGATCCCATAGTTTTGTAATCAATGAAATTAAAGTTTTAAACAATTTTACATCATCAAGTCCAACCTCCGGTTTACATCATCCTGTAGTCAAAACAAAAACGTTAAATCTACAGTTCAGTATTCCATGGCATGGCCACCATATAAATTTTACACATGCAACTGGTGCCTTCAGTGGTACTTATCTGTATAAGTACTACATTAAAAAATTATGGGCCCTTTGACTAAGCTGCAATAAGCACTATTGTGTGCTTACTGCAGGCATAGGAGCCACCTTTTCAAAATGATTGGGGGTGCTGAAATTTTTTTTTTACAGGTGGTGCATTCCTCCCCTCCCTCTCCTCCCTCCTCCTCCCTCCCTCTCCTCCGAGTTCCAGGCCCCCCTCCCTCTCCTCCGAATTCCAGGCCCCCCTCTCCTCCGAGTGCCAGTCCGACCCCAGCCCGACCTCTTCTCCCACAACAGTCCTCCACCGGTCTGCCCTCATCTTCCTGCGTGCCGCCCAGATTTTTAAAAGTCATCTTACCTCTGGGTCCCGGCGGCAGCAGTGAAAGGCGAACAGGCTCGGCGCTTCAGCCTTCCCTTTTCTCTCAGCTCTGGTCCCGCCCTTGGGGAAACAGGAAATGAGGGCTGAGAGAGAAGGGAAGGCTGAAGCGCCGAGCCTGCTCGCCTTTCACTACTGCTGCCAGGACCCCGAGGTAAGATGACTTTTAAAATTCTGGGCGGCACGCAGGAAGGCGAGGGCGGACCAGTGGAGGACTGTTGAGGGAGAAGAGGGCGGGCACCGAGCAGGTCGGGCTGGCAACTTCCGACTTCCGGTGGGTGAAAATATTGGGGGTGCTCGAGCACCCACAGCACCCACGGAGTCGGCGCCTATGACTGCAGGTTAAAATACACTACCGCGGGGCGCACTCAGTAGTTTTGTGTTTGGCTTATGTTTGGGGGTGGAGAGTAGGTATGCTCAGCACTGATTGGTTAGCTTAGCTGCATCGCTGCATGCTAATCAATTAGTGCGTGGTTAGCAGAGGAGCCCTTACTGCCTAGTAAATAGGTGTCAGTAAAGAGAAATTAGTGCACGGTCATTAATGGAATAAATAGAAAGTGCAACCATTTTATTGCCACACTAAGGTGGTCTTGGTGTGTGAGAAAGCCTCACGTTAGCTCAGGTCACGTTTTAGCACAGCTTGGTAGAAGGGCCCCTATGCATATAGAACTTTAAATGACCACTTATGTGTTTAGGGGAAAGGGGATGGTACTTGATATATTGCCTTTGTGTGGTTACAATCAAAGCAGTTTACATATTATATACAGGCACTTATTTTGTACCTGGGGCAATGGAGGGTTAGGTAACTTGTCCAGATGTACAAGGAGCTGTAGTGGGAATTGAACCCAATTCCCCAGAGTGTCAGGTTGCTGCACTAACCACTAGGCTACTCCTCCACTAAAAGTTAAGTCTGCTATTTACCCATTAGCACTTGGGATCTAACTTACATGTTCAGTGGCTTTAGGAGGCCATTCTAGATGTGGGTGCCTGCAGTGAGCTCCTGGGTACAACCCCTTGTAAGTATTCACTTTGTAAGGTAAGTCCAGTTTTGCATAATAGTTCTTAGGGGCCCTTTTACTAAAATACATTAAGACGTGGGTTTAGCGCACTTTAACGCAGGGCCTTCCAGCAAGCAAAGCCCATTTGCTAAGGACGTAAAACGACTTGAAGCGGTACAGAGAAAAGTGACGAAAATGTTATGGGGTTTGCACCACAAGACATATGAGAAGAGACTTGATGACCTGAAGATGTATACCTTGGAGGAAGGGAGAAAGAAAGGTGATATGATACAGACATCGAAATATTTGAAAAGTATTAATATACACACAAACCTTTTCCAGAGAAGGGAAGGTGGTAGAACTAGAGGACATAAATTGAGGTTGCATTGGGGCTGACTCAGGAATAGTGTCAGGAAGTGCTTTTTCATGGAGAGGGTAGTAGATACCTATAATGCCCTCAACGGGAAGTGGTTGAGGTGAAAACATACTAAAAACTGCTGGTTCTTATGAACCCAGTATCTATGAAACTGTCAAATTCTTGATTAAAAATAGGCACATGGCCTCTTCTATATATAAAATACTGCTCTCTTATCAATACAAACATAATTCCTCCACATAAGAACTGTGGGAGATAGATACTAATCAAACAATCCCAGACTCAACTCATCCTAGAATATGGAGGTCTTTAATTAGACCATTAGCATTAGCTAATATTATGCAATCTATGTACTTGGCTGTATGGACCCCACGGAAAATGCATAATGCGCAATTGACTGCTTCCAATTTGTGCTGGCATTGTCAAACACAAATTGGAACATTTACACACATGATGTTTGAATGTGACAAGATTAAAGTCTTTTGGCACAATATTTGGAAAGTTATATGTTGTATATTCAAAATTAATATCCATCTCAGTACAGCATTGATTATATTCAAATCTTGTTCACCTGAAATCGATCTAACTGAACATAATAAGAATTTATTTGACATCTTGATTACTATTGGACAATATATGATTCTTGCAAACTGGAAGAATGCCTCAATACTTAATGAACATTTTTGGTGGTAGTCGGTACTTCTATACCACAAATTTGAAACGGCTTCAGCCTGTCTCACTGGAACAATCAACAAAAAAGCTTTGATATGGTCCTCTTTAAAGGAATATGTTGACTCATTTTGAAAATAACTTTACATAAGTTTAATACTATTATATACTGTAGAGCACTTCTTTGATCTGCATACCTGAAATAAGCTTTATTCTTTTTGCTTTCTGTATTTTATTTCATTGCACATTATATGAAAAACTTAATACAATTTTGTGGGGGGAAAAAAGAGATGAAAACAGTAATAGAATTAAAAAATGCGTGGGACTACTACTACTTAACATTTCTAGAGCGCTACTAGGGTTACGCAGCGCTGTACAGTTTAACAAAGAAGGACAGTCCCTGCTTGAAGGAGCTTACAATCTAAAGGATGAAATGTCAAGTTGGGGCAGTCAAGATTTCCTGAATAGAGGTAAAGTGGTTAGGTGCCAAAGGCGACATTGAAGAGGTGGGCTTTGAGCAAGGATTTGAAGATGGGCAGGGAGGGGGCCTGGTGTTTGGGCTCAGGGAATTTATTCCAAGCATGGGGACAAACACAAAGGACTCCTGTATGGAAAGAGAATGAAACCAGATAAATTTAGTGCTGCTTAGATGGCAACTCCAGTGATTGGAAAGCAAAGCCAGTGCTAGGCAGGGCCGCCGAGAGACAACGCTGGGCCCGGGACAAACCATCTTAAGGGCCCCCCCCTCCCCCGTGCACCACATATAAGGCAAAAGTCAACATTTTGATAATATTTATTTAACTTAATATATTGCAGTAATTATACAGAATACTTAAATAGACTGTGGTTGTATTCTAGTGGAGGAATGCTTTGCGAGCTTTTTTCTTGGCAAATGTTTCTATGACAGTGTCAAAGTTCATGCGTCTTCCTAATTCAGCCTCAATGGCAAGCAATCCTAAACTACTGAGTCTCTGCTGCCCCATTGTTGATCGAAGCACACTTTTTACTCTTTTCAAGGTGCTGAATGATGGTTCAGCTTGAGCCACAGATACTGGTAGAGTACAAAATATGCGTAAAGCAATACAGACATTAGGAAACAGTGAGGACAGATTCAAACACTTTAATTTGTTCAATAGTTCAAGTGGCTCCATTGGGTCATTTCCAATACTGGCTGCGTGAATTGCTTTTAAGTGTTTTATTTCTTCAGACAATGCTGAAGAAGAAACATCAATGCTGTATTTGGTGCCAAAGGTTCTAACCTTTTCTTCTATTTCTTCATCAGGTAAAAGGAGATACATCCAAAGGAAGCTGAATGTTTCATGAAGTTTCACACACGCTTCATATCGCACTGTTACATTTGCAATAACACAATCAATCAAAACATAAAACACATTTTTTTTGAACCATTCTTCACGATCACTTTCATTTACCTCTGACATACTTGATTGATGTGGTTCATCGGCCATTCTTTTTCTTTTCCTAATTCTAATTTGTGGAAATTCCGTGTTGAAACCTACATTTCCAGCAACCAGTTTGCTTTCTTTCAAAATTGCATTCCAATTTTCTCTAATAACTTTCAAGTTTGATACTAACTTCCGAATGTTTTTTATTTCAGTTTCTAATGAACATTTCTTTGCTTGCAACACTTTGTTGTAGTAATCTATTTGCGTCAAAATCTTAAGCCAGAGAGAGCACATAAGGACACATTGAAATGATTTCAGATATGTCTGCAGTCCATCAATTTCAAATACTGTCTCAGGTCTAAGGTTTAGATTTTCCATTTCTTCAAGTGCATTCAAAATACCTGGCAGATGTGCAGCTATAGGACGTATGCTTTCAACCCTTGCAGACCAACGGGTGTCCGACATTCTGTGTAATGAACCAGTGATATTTTTCATAAGTATTTCCCATCTTTGAGGACTTGAGGCAAATAGGGCATATAACTTTTCAACAACTCCAAAAAATGTTACAACCTGAATACTACTTTCTACTACATGGACTCCACACAAATTTAGGCTGTGGCAAGCACAAGGTGAAAACTCAGCCAACTGATTTATTCTTAATATGTGAGCTTTAGCACCATTGTAAGCTCCACTCATGTTGCTACCGTTGTCGTACCCCTGACCCCGACACTCAGAAATTGGAATCTTGTGTTTGCTGAGAACTTCAATGATTAGATTGGCAATGTCTTCACCTGTCTTTTTATTGCAGTTTACAAACTCAAGAAATCTCTCTTCAATCTCATATAATCCAGTTTCCTCCTTCAAAAAAACATATCTTAAGATGAAACTAGTTTGTTCTATGCGAGCAGAATCAGGAGTGGCATCAACAATGATAGAATAATATTTTGCTGAATATCTTTCCATTAAAATTGTTTTTCTAACTTGATCAGCACAGCACTCGATAAACTCATTCTGTATGTCAGCTGATAGATAGTGAACTTGCAACCGAGAATGAGCTTCTTGTTGTGATTCTCTCACTTTCTTGAGATGATGCTCTAAAAGAGAATCATAGCGACTTAACAACTCCAGAATGCCAAGAAAATTTCCATTATTTGGATCTCCAATTACATTACTGTCTCCTCTAAATGCTAGACCTCTCTCTGCTAAGAAAAATGTAACATCAAGAAGTCTCCAGAGTATCTGTTTCCACAAATACGCTTTACTTTCTATACCTTTCTGCAAATGATGCTCAATGTTTCGACTAGTTTTCAGACCAGATTCAAGCGTGCACCACATGACATAGCATTTTTTGTGTTCTGAACTTTCCTGATGTTCTGGAACTTTCTCGTATAGCTTTCTCCATTTCAGGTTTTGTTGGAAGCCAGAAACTGATGACAATATGGGACGAACATTTTGACCGAGAGTTGAGAAAAGACGACAAGGAAAACAGTACAATGCCTGTTTTGCTATACTCCACACTAACCAGTCCCTCGGTACAATTTCCCCATTTTGGAGCTTAATTTCGAGGATTGATGTTGGGAATTGCCGATTTTCTGAATCTCTAGGGAATTCACAAATATGGGGATGAGGCTGAGGACCTCTCTCTACTGCTTCTTCTATTTCCTGTTGTGTGAGACTTTCTTTTGTAAGAGTTCCTGCATCAAACATATTGGTATCAATGCTTATATTCAGTGAAGTAGCAGATTGAGCTTGTCCTTCATCAGCCGGACTTTGCAACTCACTTTCAAATGACACTTCAGTCTCTGTTTCTTCTCTTACTGGTGCTGTTGTTGATGTACTTGGCATGGGAGAATTGTCTTGAACCTTCTGTATTGAAAATCCTAAGCTCTGGAGCGACTGCTGGCCCTTTTTAGCTTTTTCATCACGTTTTTTATTCTCTTGACGTTTTTCCAAATCCTGATTTATGATGATAACTCATGTTGATGATATTACCTTTTGGCAAAAAGTGAGATAGAAATAGAAGGCAGTAGATTGAAAGTTGTGCATAGTTTAACTTTTTTTTCCCATTCAATACCCTAGCGTAATGTGTCCGCGTACACGAACGAACTAGATCCAGCAAGCTTTCCTATTTTTATTCATATCACCACCAAATCATAGCAATTTAACAATTCTAGAAATGTCTCCTAAAATCTGCACCCTTCTCCTCCACTGCTAACTCCAGACTCCGTTCTTTTTATCTTGCTGCACCATATGCCTGGAATAGACTTCCTGAGCCGGTATGTCAAGCTCCATCTCTGGCCGTCTTCAAATCTAAGCTAAAAGTCCACCTTTTTGATGCTATTTTTAACTCCTAACCCTTATTCACTTGTTCAGAACCCTTATTTTATCATCCTCACTTTAATATTTCCTTATCTCTTGTTTGTCCTGTTTGGCTGTCCTAATTAGATTGTAAGTCAATGAGGAATTTGGTGCGTAGATCAATTCCCAAAAACTAAGTATTGGACAGTTAACTGAGGCTAAATTTGAGAAACCTATAATAGACATATAATGGTATTGTGGCAACTCTGAAAAGTTGTAAAGTGTGGGAGAAAAAATATCGGTTAATACTTTTCTTCTCCAGGTCAGACTGACATACAGACAACACACAGAGAGACACA
This sequence comes from Microcaecilia unicolor, assembly GCF_901765095.1. Taxonomy (NCBI): domain Eukaryota; kingdom Metazoa; phylum Chordata; class Amphibia; order Gymnophiona; family Siphonopidae; genus Microcaecilia; species Microcaecilia unicolor. The sequence goes on from NC_044037.1 coordinate 35,282,119, forward strand.
TGCACATATAAACATACATGCATGTGTAAGAGAAGGTGCATATGTGTGCACTGCACACACACATATGTTGTAAAGAATTCCATTTTTCATTGCTTCCCAAGTTCCCATGCCATGCTTTCCTTTCCCTTCTTAATTCTATCCCCATCCACCCTGTTGTCTTCTCAGCTTCATTGTGAGACAGAGTATGCCTGCCTGTTCACATATAAAATATTCAAGAAAAAAGAAAATTAATGGGAGAAAACTCTTAAACTTGCAGATTGGTGAAAACTGTCCAGAAATGTCTTATTATGTCACCTAGTCCTTGCTGTATACATTTTGTGGTGCTAATTGATTAGCATCCTAAAAGGCTTGCATTTATAAAGAATTAAACAATAATTTTATTACCTGGTCCAGTCAGTGGCACGTGCCTGACAACTCCGCTGGGCTGGCTTGGTGTTGGCTGCTCTTCTGCCTCCTCCTCAGTCAGTCCAGACTCAGTCAGTGGCAGTGCACAAGTCTGCACACTCAAATAATCCCCCGACCTGTCCTGGGCCTCCAAAACTGTGCTTGGTCTGGTCTCCCACAAATTATTGAGTCCAGGGGGAGTCCAGCTCCAAATTTAGCCCGCCACACCTGAGCGATGATGACCCGCCCCCACGACGCCGACGTGACCCAGCCGGAAGGAGCAGCATTCAGCAGCCAGCAGGCAGGCACTAACCCCGCCCACCCCGTAGCACTGCATAGGCTGCCTGGCGCCACACACCACCCATGCGGCACGCACCGCACGTACGAAGGAGCAGAGCAGCGAATCGAGAGGCTGCTGCCGGCTGCGAGCACGGAGGGAGCTGGAGGAAGGGAAAAAAACCCATCATTACAGCGATTGTTGTTGTTGCCGCCCCCCCCCCCCCCCGGCGGCCCTGACTGTGTAATTTAGTGTGTCTTAGCGAGAGTGCGAGTCTGCGCCGCTGCGCGAGCAGGGAGGGAGCTGGAGGAAGCCTCAGGAAGGGAAAAAAACATCATAGCGATCGTCATCGCCGCCGGGCCCCCCTTTCAGGCCGGGCCAGGGGAATTTTGTCCCCCCTGTCCCCCCCTCTCAGTGGCCCTGGTGCTAGGCAGACATCTACGGTCATTGGAGCCGACTCTGTGGGTGCTTGAGCACCCCCACTATTGAGAAAATTCCTTGTATGTGTCCAGAGAGGTGTTCTTTTCATTGGGCTTAGCACCCCCAATAATTTTGAAAAGTTGACTCCTATCCTGCTTATAATCGAACGAGAAAAACGCCCAAGTTCCGACCTAAATCGGGAGATGGGCGTTTTTCTCACAAAAACAAATAAAGCGGTATAATCGAAAGCCGAACTTTGGACGCTTTCAACTGCACTCCGTTGCGGATGCGGACAAAGTTGACGGGGGGCGTGTCGGAGGCGTGGTGAAGGCGGAACTGGGGCGTGGTTATCACCCGAACAGAGATGGGCGCCTTTCGCCGATAATGGATACGTTTGTAGCTAGAATTTAGGGCACTTTTCCTGGACCCTGTTTTTTCACGAATAAGGCCCCAAAAAGTGCCCTAAATGACCAGATGACCCCCAGAGGGAGTCGGGGATGACCTCCCCTGACTCCCCCAGTGGTCACTAACCCCCTCCCACCACAAAAAAATGATGTTTCACAACTTTTTACTTTCACCCTCAAATGTCATACCCTCCTCCCAAGCAGCAGTATGCAGGTCCCTGGAGCAGTTGTTAGGGGGTGCAGTGGACGTCAGGCAGGTGGACCCAGGCCCATCCCCCCCTACCTGTTACAATTGTGCTGCTTAATGCTTAGTCGTCCAACCCCCCCAAACTCACTGTACCCACATGTAGGTGCCCCCCTTCACCTCTTAGGGCTAAAGTAATGGTGTAGACTTGTGGGCAGTAGGTTTTGAGGGGGATTTGGGGGGCTCAACACCCAAGGGAAGGGTGCTATGCACCTGGGAGCTCTTTTACCCTTTTTTTTTGTTTTTGTAAAAGTGCCCCCTAGGGTGCCCGGTTGGTGTCCTGGCATGTGAGGGGGACCAGTGCACTATGAATCCTGGCCCCTCCCACGAACAAATGCCTTGGATTTATTCGTTTTTGAGCTGGGCGATTTCATTTTCCATTATCGCTGAAAAGCAAAAACGCCCAGCTCACACCTTGGCGAATAACACATGGGCGTCTATTTTTTTTTAAAATACGGTTCACTCCGCCCCTTCACGGACCCGTTCTCAGAGATAAACGCCCATGGAGATAGGCGTTTCTGGTCGATTATGCCCCTCCAGGTCTACGGTCTGTGCCCTGATCGTGGTTGGATAGATTGGGATGGGCTGGAGTGGGGCTTCAATGACAGCTTCAGTAGTTGGGGAACAAGGTCAGTGCCAGGCAGACTTCTACAGTCTGTTTCCTGAAAATGGAAAGGACAAATCAAGATCAAGTATGCATACGTAGTGTCGCATCATACCTTATCCTAGGAATTTATCTTGGGCAGCTGGATGGACTTACAGGTGTTTATCTGATATCATCTACTATGTAACATGGCCATAAAAAAGAGCTTTATTATTATTATTATTACATTTGTACCCCGCACTTTCCCACTGAAAGCAGGTTCAATGCGGCTTACATAGTAATGGGGAGTACAGGATATTGATGAGAAAATAAAAGTTAAATTTAACAGAATAACAAAAGTGATAGGTAGGTAAAGAGGGAGAGGGGTGAAGGAGTAGGAGAGGTGTGAGGTATTATTCTTTCGTCTTTTTCCAGGTCCCATTCTAATTTTTCCATTAGTGTGTGAGACTTGCAAAAAAAATAATTAATTCAGAAGCACTCACGGCCTCCTATGTAGGAGGCATGGGAGGTGATAAGTGCTCCCACGTCAAGTCTGCATTATCAATTTAGCACATACTTATGTGAATATGCTAGCTGGATAAATCTTCCTTGCCATTCTATGCCCAAGATATGCCCCCTGTTAAAAAATATTTTTTTCAAAAGTATGTAACATGCATGTTAGCGTGTGCAATAGGCAAATTATTGCAACTGCTGTAATGCATTTAGCAGTAAGGCTTTTCTCGTGTGCTAAGCACTTACACACTTTAGTAAAAGAGCCCCTTCATGAACTGGCATCAGCTGGAAATGGCAATTGCTACCTTTGGCCTTTCTGCTAGATAGTTCTAGCTAAAAGTATGCATCAATTAAAATAGCTAGGCTAGCCAGACTCCTAGTTGATGTCAGGTAGGGCTCTTCAACTTGGAGAAAAGGCGACTGAAGGGAGATATGATAGAGGTCTATAAAATAATGAGTGCAGTTGAACGGGTAGATGTGAAGCGTATGTTCATGCTTTCCAAAAATACCAGGACTAGGGGCATGCGATGAAGCTACAATGTAGTAAATTTAAAACGAATCGGAGAAAATATTTCTTCACTCAACGTGTAATTAAACTCTGGAATTCGTTGCCACAGAATGTGGTAAAGGCAGTTAGCTTAGCGGAGTTCAAAAAAGGTTTGGACAGATTCCTAAAGGAAAAGTCCATTGACCGTTATTAAATGGACTTGGGGGAAAATCCACTATTTCTGGATAAGCAGTATAAAATGTTTTGTACATTTTGGGATCTTGCCGGGTATTTGTGACCTGGATTGGCCACTGTTGGAAACAGGATGCTGAGCTCGATGGACCTTTGGTCTTTCCCAGTATGACAATACTTATGTACTTATGTATACACTTATGTAGAGAATGACATGGGAGTGGGTAGCCACAGTTACACCACAGGAATGGCAAAACGTTTCCATGTTTTACCACGGGCGCAAACTGCAGTTATTTGCCCACCCTGCGGGAGCAGTAGTAATCCCGGTATGCATGGTAAAACAGACACCTACTTTTTACTGCTGTTTTATTGCTGGCACAGGGAAACATAATTCAGCCTGTTCCTATCGTTCTACTCTGCTACTCCTCCCTGCTTGTACGTGCACACATGAACATGCACACAGTCCTTGGTGGTGATAGTGTGTGGCTAGCGTTGTCAACTCATACAGTAGAAGAGTCCGCTAAGAGAGAGTAGTGGGCTGGGTAGTAGAGGAGGGAGGACAGAGGGGACGGAGTCGAGACTCGACCAGAGGATTCACCCAGGCAGGAGGACTCAGCGTGAGGAGCATGAGCCCAGAGCCAGAGGAACACTCGGTACACATCTTGGACATTGTGAAGACCACAGTAAGGTGCCCCCCCCCCCCCAACATGATGGCTTGTGCAGCATATGGATGTACACAGAGGAGGAAGTATTATTGGGTTCATCAGTTGGAATAGTAATTATTTGTTCATTTGGAGGGGCTGGTTTTAGGGACGCCCTGCAGAGATGTTTTCACCAGTAAAGGGTCACCAAAAACCACAGACATCATGTTAGAGTTCAGGTGCTCAACAATCAGACACGTTACTATTTATAATTTTTTTAAAAATCATTAATTATGTTGAGAGTTGAGACCTGGGAATGTTTCACATCTTCTTTTCCTGTGCATTGCCTACATCAAAAGAAAAAGATGGCACCATGTGGGAACTTGTTCCTTTTGTTTTGTAGAATGCAGTAGTATATTATAAAAATGCACTTGCCTTGTTTTTATTACTGTTTCACGGAGAGGTAATGAGGGAAGGGTTTCCTTCATGCAGAAGTTCAAAGAGTCATTCTAAAATGTGGCAAAATTGTCCAGTTCATAAGTTAATTATGTTCAGTGGAAAATAAATCTGTTGGCTCAGGCCATTTGCTAATTATGTGAATATTCCACCGCTTGCTACCACCAGTATTACATATTAAGGGCATTTGTTTAAACTTTGTTTTAATTCATTTATTCAGTCCATGGGCACATGGTTTTGCTTTTTAAACCCAAAGGTGAATCCTAAGGGTGGTTGAACAATTAGGTTTAAATTGTGTCGTTTCTGACTTTACTTGTTTTGAACTGCTTTGGATCCTATCTGCTGTCTAGAATTTTGGAAAATGGAAACTTTTGAAAATAAAAATTAAGTTTTGGATGTACTCTGAGTCTGTAGAAGTTGTTGTTTACTTTTGTAATGTTTATTTCAGTTGCTCATTGGAATTAGATCATTTCTGTTTGCTGTGGCTATGCTTGGAAAAGCTGTAACAGTTCAGGCCCATTCTGGCACCTTTGTAAGTGGGGTACGGAGGGAGTATAGAGGGGAAGGGATGTTTGTGAAAGGGGAGGAGAGAGTGAAGATGGGGGGGGGGGGGGATTATCTTCTATTTTTGCTTTATAAATGACAGTTCAGAATATTGTTCCTTTATATACAGTAATACAAAAATTTAAATATAAAATCAACTGTTTGAGGCTTCTGTGGATGGGGACAGAGTCCGCAGGGATGGGGCAGGGAAGGGAACAGAGTCCGTGGGGATGGGGCGGGGACGGGGAGAGAGTCTACAGGGACAGGGACAAACTTTGTCCCCACGTCATTCTCTAATGCCAGGTTGTTCAGGTCAAACTGATTGATTTAAGGAAGCTCAGAGGATTCCTTAGTGGTAATAAAAGGAAGCTGTAGGCAAGCCAATAATGAAACATACTTATCTCCTAGGCTAGAAACTCTACCAGCTACAAGAACACCCAGTCTGAAACCAAACCCAATCACCCTAACATCTTAGGGAAGAGGGGAGACAAACTGCCATATGAAATAAAATGGTGAATGAAGCCCTTCTCAACTTCCCTCATGCCCCTTATTGACTGCCCTTCCCCCAACAACCAGTACAAGCCAGTCATAGGTTGAGAAGGATATGTTCAGCCCTGTTAATCTGCCCCTGCTGACTCTGGGGTTTTCACATTTTGCAAATAAAACAGCCAAAATTATACTGAGAACCACCACAGATTTTAACTGATTTGAATATCAACCTCATTTTTTAATGTAAGAAAATTAACTACAGTATATTTGTCCTGTATGATGTATTAGGTGATTCACTTCCTCAATTCTCCCCTATCTCATAAAAAACAAAAACCACTGGGAAATCTCATGAAACCATTGTAGACTATGTTTCTGGCTATTGCAAACAGATAAATGTAATGCACAGTGTTATTGTGTAATTCAATTTCCTCTATTACAATCAATTACCCATTGTAACTACAAAATGGCTGCAAAATGGAATACTGACCATATGCTGATTGATATTTATTCCACCTATACACTAAAAATAATAAAATGGATTGCACATTACTTATTAACAACATAACAGTATTGATCTCTACTATCTAGAATTCATGAAGACGTTTATCTGGAAGAATGAAATGCAGAGGTGAAGATATCAAGACATATTGAAACAAAGCTACTCACTATAACTCAGAGCAATAATGGGGACGATTTAATTCTTTTGGAGCTGATAGTCATCTGCAGAAATATCCAGTTAAAGCTAACTGTCTGATTAAAATTTAGGGACATAGTTCCTAATGTGTGCTACCGATTTTGTGCGTGTTAACACAGTTAAAGCTCCATTTCACATAGAATGTAGAAACCGGAACATACAGCATTTCTATAATATGTGCAAATGTGTACTTGCGTTTCCTAGAGTGGGCACTGGGAGCAGCCATTTTATAAATAAGCACACTGAAACAATGAACTGCATAGAACTGGTTGCTTCCACGTGGAGGTGTCGGCACTTACACTTGGAAGTGGTGATTTCACAACTTCCATTTATTTATTAGGATTTTTTTTACCGCCTTTTTTATTTATTTATTTATTTAGCTTTTGCTCACACCTTTTTCAGTAGTAGCTCAAGGTGAGTTACATTCAGGTACTCTGGATATTTCTCTGTCCCAGAAGGGCTCACAATCTAAGTTTGTACCTGAGGCAATGGAGGGTTAAGTGACTTGCCCAAGATCACAAGGAGCAGCAGTGGGATTTGAACTGCCCTCCTCGAAGGAATTCAGTCAAGGCAGTGTACAGTAAGAATAAATCAAACATGAGCAGTAGACAATTACAGCAGTAAAAATATTCAAATAACAATACAAAGTATGGCGTGGAGGGGCATAATCGAACGAAAACGTCTATCTCCATGGGCATTTATCTCCGAGAACGGGTCCGTGAAGGGGCGGACCGAACCGTATTTTGGGAAAAAATAGACGTCCATGTTTTATTCGACAATTTGTGAGCTGGGCGTTTTTGTTTTTCAGCGATAATGGAAAATGAAAACGCCCAGCTCAAAAACGAATAAATCCAAGGCATTTGTTCGTGGGAGGGGCCAGGAGTCGTAGTGCACTGGTCCCCCTCACATGACAGGACACCAACCGGGCACCCTAGGGGGCACTTTTACAAAAAAAAAAAAAAAGGTAAAAGAGCTCCCAGGTGCATAGCACCCTTCCCTTGAGTGTTGAGCCCCCCCAAATCCCCCTCAAAACCCACCACCCACAAGTCTACACCATTACTATAGCCCTAAGGGGTGAAGGGGGGCACCTACATGTGGGTACAGTGGGTTTGGGGGGCGGTGTGGGAGGGCTACCATTTACCAGCACAAGTGTAAACAGGTGGGGGGGATGGGCCTGGGTCCTACCTGCCTGACGTCCACTGCACCCCCTAATAACTGCTCCAGTGACCTGCATACTGCTGCCAGGGAGGTGGGTATGACATTTGAGGGTGAACATAAAAAGTTGTGAAACGGCATATTTTTGTGGTGGGAGGGGGTTTGTGACCACTGGGGGAGTCAGGGGAGGTCATCCCCGACTCCCTCCAGTGGTCATCTGGTCATTTAGGGCACTTTTTGGGGCCCTATTCGTGGAAAAACAGGGTTCAGGAAAAGTGCCCTAAATTCTCGCTAAAAATGCATATTTTTTTCCATTATCGGCGAAAGGCGCCTATCTCTGATCAGCCGATAACCACGCCCCAGTTCCGCCTTCACCACGCCTTTGACACGCCCCCATCAACTTTGTCCGCATCTGCTCGGAGTGCAGTTGAAAACGTCCAAATTTGGCTTTCGATTATACCGCTTTATTCGTTTTTGTGAGATAAACGTCTATCTCCCGATTTGGGTCGCAATATACAGTGGTGGAAATAAGTATTTGATCCCTTGCTGATTTTGTAAGTTTGCCCACTGACAAAGACATGAGCAGCCCATAATTGAAGGGTAGGTTATTGGTAACAGTGAGAGATAGCACATCACAAATTAAATCCGGAAAATCACATTGTGGAAGTATATGAATTTATTTGCATTCTGCAGAGGGAAATAAGTATTTGATCCCCCACCAACCAGTAAGAGATCTGGCCCCTACAGACCAGGTAGATGCTCCAAATCAACTCGTTACCTGCATGACAGACAGCTGTCGGCAATGGTCACCTGTATGAAAGACACCTGTCCACAGACTCAGTGAATCAGTCAGACTCTAACCTCTACAAAATGGCCAAGAGCAAGGAGCTGTCTAAGGATGTCAGGGACAAGATCATACACCTGCACAAGGCTGGAATGGGCTACAAAACCATCAGTAAGACGCTGGGCGAGAAGGAGACAACTGTTGGTGCCATAGTAAGAAAATGGAAGAAGTTACAAAATGACTGTCAATCGACAAAGATCTGGGGCTCCACGCAAAATCTCACCTCGTGGGGTATCCTTGATCATGAGGAAGGTTAGAAATCAGCCTACAACTACAAGGGGGGAACTTGTCAATGATCTCAAGGCAGCTGGGACCACTGTCACCACGAAAACCATTGGTAACACATTACGACATAACGGATTGCAATCCTGCAGTGCCCGCAAGGTCCCCCTGCTCCGGAAGGCACATGTGACAGCCCGTCTGAAGTTTGCCAGTGAACACCTGGATGATGCCGAGAGTGATTGGGAGAAGGTGCTGTGGTCAGATGAGACAAAAATTGAGCTCTTTGGCATGAACTCAACTCGCCGTGTTTGGAGGAAGAGAAATGCTGCCTATGACCCAAAGAACACCGTCCCCACTGTCAAGCATGGAGGTGGAAATGTTATGTTTTGGGGGTGTTTCTCTGCTAAGGGCACAGGACTACTTCACCGCATCAATGGGAGAATGGATGGGGCCATGTACCGTACAATTCTGAGTGACAACCTCCTTCCCTCCGCCAGGGCCTTAAAAATGGGTCGTGGCTGGGTCTTCCAGCACGACAATGACCCAAAACATACAGCCAAGGCAACAAAGGAGTGGCTCAGGAAGAAGCACATTAGGGTCATGGAGTGGCCTAGCCAGTCACCAGACCTTAATCCCATTGAAAACTTATGGAGGGAGCTGAAGCTGCGAGTTGCCAAGCGACAGCCCAGAACTCTTAATGATTTAGAGATGATCTGCAAAGAGGAGTGGACCAAAATTCCTCCTGACATGTGTGCAAACCTCATCATCAACTACAGAAGACGTCTGACCGCTGTGCTTGCCAACAAGGGTTTTGCCACCAAGTATTAGGTCTTGTTTGCCAGAGGGATTAAATACTTATTTCCCTCTGCAGAATGCAAATAAATTCATATACTTTCCACAATGTGATTTTCCGGATTTAATTTGTGATGTGCTATCTCTCACTGTTACCAATAACCTACTCTTCAATTATGGGCTGCTCATGTCTTTGTCAGTGGGCAAACTTACAAAATCAGCAAGGGATCAAATACTTATTTCCACCACTGTAGGCGTTTTTTCTTTTTCAATTATAAGCTGGATAGTATACTGCATACTATGTCAACACAATATGTAATAGAACATTTTAATAGACAGCACAGGGTATAAGCAAAGCTGGAATATATAGATTGGTAAGAGAGTAAGAGGAGTTAGAAAATAAGGTGACTAATTTAAAGAAAGGTGCACGTGAGGCCAGAGAGATGGTTAAATATCTCAGCTAGAGAAGGAGTGGATAAACATGTTCTGCTGCAGTTGAAGAGTCAAGCTTTCACCTGTCTCTTGAATTAGAGATAGTCTTGTGTTAAGCGGACCTTTCAGGCAGTGCATTCCAGAGTATGGGGGCTATTCCTGAGAAGGCTGACTTGTGGGTATCAAATCATGTAATGTTTTTTGGAGAGGGTGTGGTTAGTGATAGTCCTTGAGAGGACCTTAGTGCCCTTGGAGGTGTGTAGAGGATCATCCTATTCTTCAGGTACTCGGGGCCATTTTATTTTATTTTTATTACATTTGTACCCCGCGCTTTCCCACTCATGGTAGGCTCAATGCGGCTTACATGGGGCAATGGAGGATTAAGTGACTTGCCCAGAGTCACAAGGAGCTACCTGTGCCTGAAGTGGGAATCAAACTCAGTTCCTCAGTTCCCCAGGACCAAAGTCCACCACCCTAACCACTAGGCCACTCCTCCACTCCACTTCCTTTAAGAATTTTAAATTTAGCCCTGTATTGTACTTGTAGCCAATGAAGTTTTTGCAAAAACGGTGTGATGTGGTCACGCCGCTTGCAACCTTCTATGAGTCTTGCTGCTGCATTCTGAATCAACTGGAGCTGGTGCAGGCCCTTTGTAGTCAGATCGTTGTACAGTGCATTACAGTAATCCAGTCTTGATGTTATCATGGCATGCACAACTGGGATAAGATTTACCTTCTCGATGTAAGGAGAGAGGCAGCGTAGTTGTCGCAAATAGTAGAAGCAGCTCTTGAAGGTTGCTTGGATTTGGGGAATCAGAATACATGTTGAATCTTACTGTATTCCAAGATTCCTGACTTGTGATTTGAGGAGGACTTTGTACTTCCTAAAAGATATTTTGATGTCAGGTATGTATCCACTTGTGTTAGGGGCCCAGAGAAGCTCAGTTTTACTTGGTTTCAAGTGAAGTTTGTCTTGTCTTTTAGATTGTAAGCTCTTTGAGCAGGGACTGTCCTTCTATGTTTAAATTGTACAGCGCTGCGTAACCCTAGTAGCGCTTTAGAAATGCTAGTTAGTAGTAGTAGTAGTAGTAGTGTTTATCCCATTCTTGATGTTAGACAGGTAATCAGTTTATTCAAGGCTGTAGATAAGTCAGGTTCAATGGGTATGAGTAGCTGCACATCATCCGCGTAGATGTGGAACTGAGTGTCCATGTGTAATTGCCCCATTTTACAAGCCTACACACATAAGTACAACCAAGTAAGTGAGAAGTTATCAATGTGGACTATTGTTAAGATGTGTTATTTTAATGTTAACCCCAATTATTAGTCACTAGGTCGCATTACATAAAATGGGACCTGTGCTGAAATAGTATATCTTAACAGTAGTCATATAGATTACTATGCCCCTAAATAGTGAGGCCACAGTTTTAATATGGTTTCTTTTTGGAAGTGAACAAAAACTGAATGAGATTATGGAGAACTACTCACCTCTGTAAAACCCTGGCCAAAACAAACACTTTTTAGAAGCCCCAATCACTCCCCCTGGCAGGTCCAGATTTTCTTTTGCTCCCTTCCCCTTTCCAGTCTAACATCTCTCCTGACACTTCCCCCTCTGCAAATCCAACTCTCCTGACCCTCTCCCCTCTGCAATTCCAGCAGCTCTCCTCCCTCCCCCAGCCTAGCCCCATGGCGCTTCAAACCTGCCTCCTTGCTGCAGCAGCGATCAACACAAGCTGTCTGCATTTGGCCCTGGAACCTTTCCTCTGCCGCATCCGGCCCCTGTATAAACAGGAAATTACATCAGTAGGGGGGCAGGACGTGCAGAGGAAAGGTTCCAGGGCGTATGTTGATTGCTCCTGCAGCAACGAGACAGGTTTGATGTGCTGAAGGGCATGGCAACAAATGGGAGAGATGTTTGGACCCATGGGGGGGGGGGGGGGATCAGGAGAACTGCTGACTCACACTGGGGAAAGAGGGAGGGAGAAATACTGCATCATGAGGGGAGGAAAGAAAAAAGAAGTGGCTGCTAATGAAAAAGAAAGACAGTCAGCATCACAACCTGCAAACCTTAGGTGCCAGGTCTGAATTCTTAGTCGCCATGGCGACTTGGTGCCTGTGGTTTGTTGAACCGTGGCTTAGAGATATGTATGTGTGTGGGGAGGGGGGGCACATTTTTTCCCCTTGCCCTGGTTTCTAAAATTAGTTCCCGCTGAACGTGAAAAGACTTGAATGTACAGCCCTGCTCCTATATTTTATTTTATTTATTTAATTCTGCATTTGTATCCCTCAGTTTCCCCCCCTATTGATAGGTTCAATGCGTCTTACAAGAGTTTACAGTAAATTGGTTACAGTTTGTATAGAACAAGGTTACAATTTATAAAGAACAATGAGATTAACATTTGTCTTGAGTTTGACAAGCTTTATGTGTTTATAGTTGCCTCAGGTAGGCATGTTATGTGTTTGGCATGAATTAGGTGACAAAGCTTTGTTCATTTCTGTCCATTGTTGTATTCCTATAGTGCTGATTTGGTAGTCTGGTTGGTTAGGTTGGTTCAGCAGGGAGGAACGTTTTGAAAAAAAAAATGGGCTTTCAGGTGTTTTCAGAAGATTAGGTAATTGTCCTTGAGTTTTAGGTCTTTCAGTAGTGTGTTCCAGAGCTTGGAGCAAACATATGAGAAGTTGGAAGCCTATGTTGATTTGTTTTTAATGCCTTTACTTCTAGGGAAGTGGAGGGCAAGGTAAGATGTCGCTGACTTAGTTGCCTTTCAGATTAGTAGATCTATTAGGTTGGTCATGTAGCCCGGTGAGAAGCCGAAAATTATTCTGAAGGCCAGAGAACGAATCTTGAAGGATATGCATGCCTTGATTAGTAGCCAGTGTAATTTTTGGAGAAGAGGTCTAGTGCCTTTGAACCATTTTTTTCTGAAAATGAGTTTAGCTGCTGTATTTTGTGCTGTTTGTAGTTTCTTTAAGATTTGGTCTTTGCACCCTGTGTAGATTCCAGTGCAGTAATCCACACAGGCTCGAACCATGGTTTGGATCATGTTGTGGAATACATCTCTTGGGAAGTCTTGTTTTATACGTTTAAGTTTCCACACTGGGTGGATCATTTTCTTTGTAGTGGCCTTAGCCTGGTTTTCGAGTGATAAGTCATGATCTATAGTGATTCCTAGGATTTTTAGATTGTCTGAGATTGGGAGAGATGATCCCAAGGTGTTGATGGTTGTGAAACATTCTATATTGTGTGGAGATGAAAACATGAGGCAGTGTATTTTTTCCCTGTTCAGTTTCAGCTAGAAGGCTAATACCCAGGATTCCATGGTTTTTATGCTGTTCGTGATTTTGGAGGTGATTGCTGATGGGTTATTTTTGAAAGGGATATAGATTGTAACATTGTAGATGAAGGGATTGAAGTCTAGTTTGTATAGGGACCTGGCTAGTGGAACCATCATTAGGTTGAATAGTATAGGTGAGAGTGGTGAGCCCTGTGGGACTCAGCATTCTGATTTCTAAGGTGGAAAGATTACGGAGTTTGACTTTACTTGGTAAGACCTGGTGGTCAAGAGACCCTTGAACTATGTAAGTATTTTCCCTCCAATTCCTAACTTATTGAGAATTCTTTGTAGGGTTTGGTGGTCCACCATGCCAAATGCACTTGACATGTCAAATTGGAGTAGAAGGATGTTTTTGCCTATTGAGATTTCATGTTTGAATTTGGCAATAAGTGTGATCAGCAGCGTTTCAGTGCTGTGTTGGGGTCTGAAGCCTGATTGGGATTCATATAATATGGAGAATTTGTTGATGTATTCTATTAGTTATTTGGCCACCACACCTTCCATCATCTTGGTCATTAGTGGTATGGATGCAACTGGTCTGTAATTTGAGATATCGTTGGTGTTTTTATTGGTGTCTTTTGAGACAGGTTTCAGCAGAATGGTTTCCTTAGCCAGTGGGAATTTTCCTACATGGAACATAAAGTTTAGGTGGGATATGAGTTCTTCAATGAAATGGTTAGGGGGCGCTTTCATAATGTAGTCGGGGCATATATCTAGTAAGCAGTGAGTGGAAGAGAACTTTCTTAATATTTGAGCTACTGTCTCAGAGGAAAGCTGGGTGAAAGTTGTCCAAGTCCTGTCCACTGGTGTTTCCTCACGGGGAAGATCTAGTTTGTCTATGAAGGTTTTAAGGTTGGTATATTCCTGAGGGAGATTTTCTCGTAGATTGATGATCTTCTCTTTGAAATGTTTGGCTAGTTCATTTGCTAGTGGGAGATCTTCGCTTGTTGTCACTGTTTTGATTTCTAGGAGTTTGTTTACAACCTGTTTTTTTTTTAATTTATTCATTTTACATCATATTTCAAGATATACACCCTTGAATAAGAAAGTGCATATTTCAAGAACTCTATATCATACATTAAATAAGAAGAAAAATAATATGAAATTTATAACTGAAGTCCACCATACTGAGGATCCAAGAAACAATCTCAGGAGGTAACTAAGAAGAAATTATATTAAACAATTTCAATTAATACCTAGAACAACAGAAATTTTCTTATTTTACTCCTGTTGTACTTTAGAGGCAAAGAAGGATGTTAACTGTGAGGGTTCTATAAATACATATTTCATCAAATTATATCGAATCACGCATTTACAAGGGAATCTCAAATAGAATACAGCACCCAATTGCAGAACTGCTGATTTTAACAAAAGAAATTGTTTTCTTCCCTTTTGAGTCTCTTTTGAAACATCTGGGAACAAATTTACCTTAAATCCAAGAAATAATTTGTCCCTATTTTTAAAAAACAATCTAAATAACCAAGCTTTATTTGGTGATAATACTAAAGTAGCAATCAGAGTCGCTGGCCTAGCTTGTTCAGTTTCAGAGGTCTCCAACAGTTGTTTACAACCTTGTATAATTTCCTCATGTCTTTATAGTCAGAACCTATTTGTTCCTTAAAGAATTTTCTTTTTGCTTGTCTTATTTTGTATTTGTATCCTTTTTGTGTTTCCTTCCATGTGGCTATTGTAGAATCATTTTTATTCTTTCTCCATGCTCGTTCTTATCTTCTGCAGTGGGTTTTTAGTTCAGTTCCACATTGTACCATGGGATTGTATTGCGTTTTTGTGAGGTTTTGGTTCACATGGGTGCTATTTCATCTAGGATGGTAGTGCATCTCTTGTCCCATTCTGTGAGGAATTCTCTGGAGTTGGATGGTGATGATCATTGATTCTTGTACATGGAGTGCCAGAATGTTGTTGTGTCAACTTTTTTTCTTGTTTTGTATGAGGTTCAGCTTTGTGTTTGGCAAGTTCTTATCTCTTTCCAGTAAAGTCCATGTTTAGTCTAAAATGGTCAGACCAGGGGTTTTCTGCCCATCTCTGGTTCTTTATTGAGAAGTTCTGGTCTGTTGAGAATTTGTTTGCTAGTAGGTTTAGTGTGTGACCTTTTATGTGGGTTGAGTTCACTGGTGCCACTGGAATTCCCATAGTTGAAGAAATTTGTTGCATTCTCTTGTGCAGTCTGTGTACTGATCTTCTAGATGTAGATTAATGTCTCCTATTAATATCACATTTGGCTTTGCTACACATGTGTTTCAGATAAAATCCATAAGGTTTGTCTGGGCTGCTCTTCAGTTTCCTGGGGGGTCTATAGAATATAATGCAAATTAGGTGGCTAAGCAGAGATTTGTCCTTTATTCTGATTGAGTCAATTTCAAGTTGTGGTGTTATAGATTCAGCAGTGGTTTCTGTTGTGAAGAAGGATCTGTAAATGAATGCAATGCACCCTCTCTTTTTCCCCTTTCTGGTCCAGTATAGAATTTTATAGCCTAGAGGGCAGAGGTCCAAGATTATAGGATCTTCTTTATTGTGGATCCATGTTTCTTTGAAGAAAACTAGTCCGAGGCCTTCTTCCATTATCCAGTCCTTTATAGTTTCCCTTTTGTTAACTGTATCCCACTGGAATTGGTAAGTAGTTTTATTCTGTTGTCGAGCTTTTGGGAATTTTCACTAATTGCTGCTTGTTTGGCTTGTTGGGTTGGTTTGGTCCCTTTTTTGTTGTCTGCTGTGTTTGATTCATGGATGAAACTCTTCCTTAGTTTGATCGGTTTTTAACTTGATGGAAAGTGGTGTGTCTGGTTAGGTGGTTTAGATTGCATAGTATGGGTATAATATAGTGGTCATCTTGTGGTAGGACTCCTGTTGTGGTAGTTAGTGTTAGATTATATAATCCTAGGAGGAGCTTTATAGTGTGCATTTTGTCTGCTTCGGATTCGGATCTGAAGGCGGCGTGCAGTGGGCAAAGATTCCGGCATGCTCTAGATGCGTTGTGCTCTGAATCAACAGGAATCCTCCGGGTACTACAGTGGCCTTGTCCCAGAGAGGAGATATTCAAATCCATTTAACCAGTCAGTAACAGCACCTGGCTGATTAAATAATACATAGCCAGCTCTCTGGTGATATTCAGCAGGGGATAACCGGCTATCTCCTGCTCGATATTGCTGGTTAGCGGCTAGCAGATAGCCGGTTATATCGCCCAATATAACTGGCTATCTGCTGATTTTTAAAGCCGGTTTAGTGGCCATATTTTGCTGCCTGAAAATGGGGGATATCTAGCACTGAATATTGACTTAGCTGGTTGTTTTTAAAAAATGAAATTACCGCATGGGCCACGCAGTAGCCAGGGTGGTAACTCCGAATTGGCGCACTTTGGGCATGCGTAGGTGCCTACGCGTCTTAGTAAAAGGGCCCCCTAGAGACAAATGTTAGTGCTAATGGGTGGTCCTGAGGATAGAAATTGAAAGTATGTGGAAAAACCTGTAACTCTTACTAAAAATGTCCAAAATACAGCTTTTTTTCTGGATGTGAAGAAGACTTTAGAACTGGAGCTGGAAGATATCATTCGTGCTCTCTGTTTATTTTTGTTTTATTCAAAAATTAATCTTTTTTTATCTGAGGAAGAAATCCTGAGCCATGGCAAGAGACCTCTCTTGACAATAGTCATCATTAATATCCAAGAATAGACACGAAACCAAGAGCTGTTCCCCAGCTCAGGTTTCTTGGCAGCCAGCACAATAATCTGAATGTTGCCGGTTGACCTTTCCAATGGAAGCCACACAGGATTTTCTCTTATTACAATGTGAAAAGATTTGCTACAGGGATTAAGTCATTTTGAAAAGTCTGTTGATAATTTATACTGCTGTTCAAATCATTTAAATGGAAATAAAAGTCAAATGTTATCTGAATTGTAAATTGTGTAAATTAAGCAAAGCTATCCTAATCAAAAGTAAGGTGTTACATGGTTTACTTTGGTTGTTACCATGTCACAGCCATAATTATTTTCTAAATATTTAACACAGTACTCCAGCTGAACAGTGTCTAAGCTGATCAGAGCATATGTGCCACTTGCTGAACTGAAAATTTCAAAGTTTTTGATAGAAAAAAACAGATTTATATTAGATAATGTGCAGATATAAATTCATGATGGAATTACAGATTGCTACTTGCTAAGGATTGCAGTTATCAAGCAGTTTTCTAAAGGTACAGGATGGAAAAAAGTCATCGATAAATCAGGTCCTAATTATTGTCATACAAAAAATTCAAAAACTGCTTAGAGCAAATCCAAATAGAAACTTATAAGCTGTATAGTTGCTCTAAATAATTGAAATTTAATTAAGCATTTGAACCCCATCAACTATAATTAGTAATAACTAGCCTCATAAGCCCAGGGTACCTTTATGTTAGGACACCACTGACTGGCTCTCATCATAGGCTAACCCATCAGCCCGAAACCGCAGAGAAAAACTCTCATATTAATGTTTCACTGAGAGAAAAGTCTGCAATGTCTAGACTAGTGGGAAAATAATCCAAATCTTATAAAATTGTAGTTCAAATGCCCAACAAATTCCCTTTATGACCAATGAAACTCTAAACTTGGTCTATAAAGATAAGAAGACAAAAAGTATAAACGTCCAAATCAGATAAACGGCATCCAAGTTGAGAAATATATATACTTAGCTTCGCCCCATAGGGTCTCAGAACTCAGTAACTATATATTCATTCTCCAAATCAATCCTCAGTTGCCATTTTATGGTATCGCTGTCCATCAACAGAGTTCTACTCCATTCCAACCTCCGTGTGGTTATTTCGATTATTTAGAGCAACTATACAGCTTATAAGTTCCTAATTATTGTCAGCCAAAACCGTTGGTCTAATTTGGAAAGTTTTCTAAATTACAAAGAACAATTGTGGATTTTTACTTTAAATTCTATGCAACCTTATGGTCTAAATCGTGAGATTGAATGGATGTCAATGATTTGAATAAAGGGGAGGAGAATATAGTAGGAGCTCTGGGTTGGTCATGAAGAAGGTGCTGACGTAATGTATTACATAGATGTCTATATAAATAGATAAAACGCCGCAGCCATCTTTTAAGCACAGAGATAAGCAGGGGAATGTTTCCTGTTTTGATTGAGGTAAGGGATTGTATAGATTTTTTGAAAATTAAGAACCTATGGAATTAAAAGTTCGGTTTTTCCATTTCTGCCTTACTTTTTTAGGAGACAAGCCTTGATACAGCACTAGGTGCGAAACATGAATTCATGTCGGAATGACAAGTCTCCGGGATGAATGACAGATTCATAAAGTTGAATAATGAAAACAAGTGAAATAAGCTAAGTGACAAATTCCTTTTAAGAAGTCTATAAAGTCTTAGAAAAGAAATAGAAATAAAAATATATATATAAAATGTGGATCGAATGAGGAATATCTGCCCACCATTGAAAGTGCCTGGCTCATGATATAGCCTGTATGGTGGTGTCAGAGTTTTCTGAGAGATCCTATACTATACTATCAATACCCATTAATGTGATATTAGGAGGTGTTGAAATGAATTAGAGTTGGGTAATTAATGGATTTGTACATATGAGAAACCCCCTCTACTAAAGACTTTTGTGATACCATAAAATTTGATGATTCAATAAAACGGGTACTATGACAGCTTTTGAGGGATTCACAGAGGAGCAAGTCTCCCGAATCTTACAGAGACCAGCTTTATTAGATGATGATGCTGGGGCCAGTTCCCAGAGCTCTTGGACTGAATGTACTAACCACTATAACAGATTGACAAGAGCAGAATTACATGGAAGTACTCTTGTACAATATTTAAAAAAAAATCCATGATTCCTAGGGGATTGCGGATCATCAAGGAACCAAAAATGTTTACATCGGATAAAGAATTTGTTGATAAATGGATAGCAATTCTGAACAAATGTAGCCATGACTTAATGATATTGATAGTGGAAAAAACTAGTGTCACGGAGGGTGAGATTAAGGAACAGATAAACACTTTGGAGCAGCAATTGAAAGATATGTATTCCATTGATGAATATGAGAAACAGCATGTGGAGTTACTAAAGAATATTGATGCATTTAAAGACTCTATTAGACAGGTTAAGATAAAAAAGTATAAACAGGATGAAAGAGATTACCATCAAGATAAGGTATATTCCTGGCGGAATAAAGTCCCGGTATATAATGAAAGAAGAATTGAACAATCCTTCGAAAATTTGTCTGCAGAATCTGATGGGAGTAGCGATGATGGGCGAGATAGAAGAACAGTTTGCATTAATGAGAATGCTTCACATCAAGAACACCCTTTAGATCGGGGGCGTGGACGAGGACCTCGCAGGGGTCGTCTAAAGACTCAAGGGGACAGAGGCTCCACCAACAGAGGGACATATCAATAGTGAATTCTACTTTAATTAATATCTCTGAATACCCTCTTACAAAGGATCAAGAAAGAGTCTTAAATTTGGGACTAGGATTTGTACCGGCTACAATATATGACCCATTTAAAACAAGAGTGGCTATCTACCGGTTTATTAGAGTACTCCAAATAAAGAGGTTTTTTCAAGATCATGCATCAAGTATTGATATTTCCATTGTGAAACCGAAGTCTAAGTGGTATCCACAACTGATGGACCCTGTGATTCATACATTTTTGAAACTACTACTTTCAGATCTGTCGAGAATTGAAAATGATCCATCTAAAAAATGGATTATTTACAATATGTCGAGAGGTGAATCTTTGGCATTAAGAGAATTGCATATGAATTCAGAATTATACATACAGCGTGCGGATAAAGGTGGGGCGGTGACTATTCAATCTAAATGTATGTATGAAATAGAAGGCAAAAAACATCTTAGTGATATTAAATTTTATTCCCCTTTGGGAAAAGATCCGACAGGGGATATTAAGATGCTAATTGAACATATCATTGAGCCAGCTCAGTTAATAGGAATGCTTACTAAGAAGGAAGCAGAGTTCCTATTGAATAGGAACCCATCGGTACCATATATCTATTTTTTGCCCAAGGTACATAAAGATTGTAAAAAACCTCCGGGAAGACCTATTGTGTCTACTATAAATTCGGTTCTTGAACCACTATCTAAATTTATGGATATTTTTCTTAAACCTGTGGTCAAAGAAATTAGATCCTATATTAAGGATTCTTCAGATATGCTACGACATTTACAAGCCATTGATGGGATAGCTAGTGAAGCATGGCTTGTTACTATGGATGTGTCCGCTCTTTATACTAATATCCCCCAAAATGCGGCTTTGGATATAATTAAAGAAAATCTGGATAAACGCCCTCCCTCACAACGTATCTCCACTGGATTTCTAATGGAGCTTGCATCGTTGGTAATTAAAAGAAACTATTTCTGGGATAATGATACGTTCTATTTACAACATCATGGAGTAGCGATGGGGGTGACCTTGGCCCCCTCGGTTGCTGCATTATATATGGCAGCATTTGAAGAAAAATTAGTATATACTTCTATGAAATTTAAATCGGTCATCATGTGGAAAAGATTTCTGGATGACATTTTCATGATCTGGATTGGATCAGAGACATCATTGGTGGAGTTTATAATTTGGATGAATACTCTAAATCCGGATTTGCAATTTACAGCTCTATATGATCAAAAAAGTATAAACTTTTTGGATATTCATATTCAAAAGAATACAGGTAAAATAACCACCTCTATTTTTAGAAAAGAAACAGATCGTAATAATTATCTTCATTTTAGTAGTTTTCATCCGTACCATCTAAGAAATAATTTACCAATTGGACAGTTTTTGAGATTAAGGAGGCTGTGTTCTTCAATATCAGAGTTTAAGATACAAGCAGAAATATTGAAAAATCGATTCAGAGAGCGAGCCTATCCAGAAAAAGCCTTAAAAAGGGCTTATTTGTGTGCACGGTATGCACAACGAAGTTTACTTCTTCAAGAGCAGAAGGATACTGTAGAAGAAGAAGATAAATTGATTTGTGTCCTTCCTTTTTCGTCATTAGCAAAATTTGTTGTTCAATCTATTATGGCAAATTGGCATTTTTACAGCTTGATGGGATGTTCCCGGAAAAACCATTAATAGCTTTTTCTAGATCCAAGAACATAGGAGAACTACTGTCTAAAAAGAAGAAAAAAAGATTAGAGTCGGAAAAGGACGAGAACCTTCAACATACTAGTTGTGGTCACTGTCAATGGTGTGCCAAGTGATATCGGGCCCCTTTTGGGTGGATCCGCAAACTAAACAAGTTGTTAAATCTTATGCTTCCACCAATTGTTTGACAAATACGGTGATCTATGCAATAGTATGCCCCTGTGATAAGGTATATGGGGGTAGAAGCAAGCGCCCTGTGAAGATTCGCTTAAATGAACACAAGTCCCGTATTCTAACTAACAAAGAAGAAGCTCCTTTAGTCCAGCATTGGACAGAATATAAACATAAGATCACAGATATTAGATGGAGAGTGATAGATCATATTAAAGTAGGGTGGGAGAGTGGTAATTTGGAAAGTTTTCTAAATTACAAAGAACAATTGTGGATTTTTACTTTAAATTCTATACAACCTTATGGTCTAAATCGTGAGATTGAATGGATGTCAATGATTTGAATAAAGGGGAGGAGAATATAGTAGGAGCTCTGGGTTGGTCATGAAGAAGGTGCTGACGTAATGTATTACATAGATGTCTATATAAATAGATAAAACGCCGCGGCCATCTTTTAAGCACAGAGATAAGCAGGGGAATGTTTCCTGTTTTGATTGAGGTAAGGGATTGTATAGATTTTTTGAAAATTAAGAACCTATGGAATTAAAAGTTCGGTTTTTCCATTTCTGCCTTACTGTTTTAGGAGACAAGCCTTGATACAGCACTAGGTACGAAACATGAATTCATGTCGGAATGACAAGTCTCCGGGATGAATGACAGATTCATAAAGTTGAATAATGAAAACAAGTGAAATAAGCTAAGTGACAAATTCCTTTTAAGAAGTCTATAAAGTCTTAGAAAAGAAATAGAAATAAAAATATATATATAAAATGTGGATCGAATGAGGAATATCTGCCCACCATTGAAAGTGCCTGGCTCATGATATAGCCTGTATGGTGGTGTCAGAGTTTTCTGAGAGATCCTATACTATACTATCAATACCCATTAATGTGATATTAGGAGGTGTTGAAATGAATTAGTTGGGTAATTAATGGATTTGTAAATATTAACATGTGGTCACTGATACAAAAATTTAAAAATCAGCCATTTTACTGCAGCACGAGAAAGACCCAAGGGCACAATAAGGCCACCTTTTAGCACTACTAAATCATATTTTCTGGTGCTACCAATATGATGTAGCTTAAATCAAGTATCATCTTTATTTGATATACTGCTAAACATGAAATATCTTAGCAGTTTACAATAGATAACTAAATTAAAGAAGGGGTGGGGACCACAGGACAAGGAAATTGATGATAAGAAACTAAGGTTCCTTTTTACAGAGTGGTGGTAAGCCCAACGTGGGCTTACAGCTTGCTCTTTCGGGACTGCCACCGGCCCAACGTGGCTGCCGGTGGTAATCCCAACCTGAGCGCGCGCCATTTCCGGGGGGGGGGGGGGGGGAGAAAGAAAACCCCAGGAAATGGCTTGCACGGCAGTAACCTTGTAGTAATTGGGGATTGCCACACGCTGCCCGGTGACCACCGGGTTAGTATTGGGAGCCCTTATCACCACCTCAGTGGTTGGTGGTATGGGCTCCCTGTCGCATGGCCATGCGGTAAGCTGGTAAAAGGGCCCCATAGGTTACAAATCAGTTCAAATCCAATGCTGTTCAACTAAGGAATCTATCTATCTATCTATCTATCTATCTATCTATCTATCTATCTATAATCAAGGCAAATCTGCTGGAATGAAGTAAGCTGCAGTGCTATAGAGAAATATAAACATGAAAAGAAATGCATGTACTATTCTAGAACTATTCAGTGATTGTATGTGGGCCACATGTGATCCTGCTAGATCTTACCTTTCTGTACTCAGGTACTAGGCTTTGGACATTACTACAAGGTTGCATTCAGTAAAATATGTAGTAAATATACTCCAAATGGCAATAATTAAAAATGTTGGCAATACAATAGTGCAGTAAAAACAAAACTCTAAGCATAATGAAAATAAAGTCTATTCCTATGGTGCCATCTTGTGGTAAGTCAAATATATAAGGCATCCATCAGCTTTAGTATAGATAGAAATGATTGATAGAATGCCAGGTACCAAAAAATCTCCACTTTTGGAAATCATAAAATTTAAGTGTTTCAGATTTCTAAGTGATTTACTGCTCACCTCACCACATGGACTTTTAGCTCTATTAAGAGATATTACTGGGACAAAGAATAGGCTAAGAGAGAAAAGAATCCATACAGTGGTTGCATTTTTAAGTCTTTGAGAATACTTTTTCAGCAAATTTCTATCCACACAAAAAACAGGTGCAAGTGATCATGCATATTTTGTACCCACTGCACGCTTCAAAGTGCAAGTACATGTAAGTTGTTGCCCTGAGAATTGATCTGAAACACACATGTAAAAGCATGTAAGCTATCTGGCCCATTACGGTGTGAAAATTGTTCCAATGACTGATATAGCAATAATTTTACAAAGACACGTAAGGGCCTACTCGCATGCACCTAGCAATAATTCCGAGTTTGGCGCATGCCAAAAAACCATGGTAGAAAATAATTTTCTATTTGCTACCATGAGGGGCGTTCCCAGCAGTAATTGACAGTTGGCACGTGCTGGACAGTTACCACGTGGGTAAAGCGTGAGCCCTGACTGCTAAGTCAATGGGTGGCGCAGGCCACTTTTTGGCACACCTTTGTAAAAGGACCCCTTAGTTTTAGCATTTCAGGGATGACTACACCAAATGAAAAAAACGTTTTCTAACATATTTTTTTACACTGTTCTTGCACATCAGGACAAATTTAAAAAATAAAATAGCAATGTTACTAACCTAAACAACAACACAGAGACCAAACAAACAGCCGGCAACATAAAACCAAACATGAACAACACCCAATAAAATCACAATATCAAAATAAACCACAATATCAAAATAGACAAACCACACAGATAACTACAAACTGTGAAAAGGACCAACACTAATCATGACATGCATGCCAAGATACCCAAAGGCTACATAAATGAGAGATTGGCAGTAAACATTACTAAAAGACTGAATAGACACAGAGGGGCATAATTGAATGAAAACGTCTATCTCCATGGGCGTTTGTCTCCAAGAACGGGTCCGTGAAGGGGCGGACCGAACCGTATTTTCGAAAAAGATAGACGTCCATGTTTTATTCGACAATTTGTGAGCTGGGCGTTTTTGTTTTTCAGTGATAATGGAAAATGAAAGCACCCAGCTCAAAAACGAATAAATCCAAGGCATTTGTTCGTGGGAGGGGCCAGGATTCGTAGTGCACTGGTCCCCCTCACATGGCAGGACACCAACCAGGCACCCTAGGGGGCACTTTTACAAAAACAAAAAAAAAAAGGTAAAAGAGCTCCCAGGTGCATAGCACCCTTCCCTTGTGTGTTGAGCCCCCCTAAATCCCCCTCAAAACCCACTGCCCACAAGTCTACACCATTACTATAGCCCTAAGGGGTGAAGGGGGGCACCTAAATGTGGGTACAGTGAGTTTGGGGGGGTTGGACGACTAAGCATTAAGCAGCACAATTGTAACAGGTAGGGGGGGGGATGGGCCTGGGTCCACCTGCCTGAAGTCCACTGCACCCCCTAACAACTGCTCCAGGGACCTGCATACTGCTGCCAGGGAGGTGGGTATGACATTTGAGGGTGAAAATAAAAAGTTGTGAAACATCATTTTTTGTGATGGGAGGGGGTTAGTGACCACTGGGGGGAGTCAGGGGAGGTCATCCCCAATTTCCTCTGGGGGTAATCTGGTCATTTAGGGCACTTTTTGGGGCCTTATTCATGAAAAAACAGGGTCCAGGAAAAGTGCCCTAAATTCTAGCAACAAACGCATACTTTTTGTCCATTATCGGCGAAAGGCGCCCATCTCTCCTCGGCCGATAACCACGCCCCAGTTCCACCTTTGCCACGCCTCCGACACGCCCCCGTCAACTTTGTACACTTCCGCGATGGAGTGCAGTTGAAAACGTCCAAAATCGCCTTTCCATTATACCGATTTATTCGTTTTTGTGAGATAAACGTCTATCTCCCGATTTGGGTCGAAATCTAGGCGTTTTTCTCTTTCAATTATAAGGTGGACAGAACGACTACTCCCAACATGGCTGCACCTCAAAGACGACCCTGCAATACAACTGAGTTATCTGAATGGATTCACCCTTGAAACCATGTTACATGCAAGTTAAGATACATAACTCAATACAGAAAAAACACACTGCCTCATCATCTCATCCCAATACAATACATACAAACCCACAATCATTTACACCCCAGGATACGCCCTCCCTATCTCAGACAGCCTGAAAATTCTCGGAGTAACAATCGACCGTAACCTCTCACTAGAGACCCAAGTGAAATCCACCATAAAGAAAATGTTTTTCTCAATGTGGAAACTCAAACGCGTGAAACCATTTTTCCCAAGGGAAATATTTCGTAACCTGATACAATCAATGGTACTAAGCCAAGCAGACTACTGTAATGGAATCTGTGCGGGATGCAAAGATCAAATCATAAAAAAACTTCAGACCGCCTAAAACATAGCAGCCAGGCTTATATTTGGAAAAACACGTTTTGACAGCGCCAAACCACTCTCAGAAAAACTGCATTGGCTACCAATCAAAGAACGTATCACCTTCAAAATCTGCACGACTGTTCATAAAATTATTTACAGTGAGGCACCTGGATACATGACAGACCTTATTGACCTGCCAACCAGAAACACCACAAAATCTGCACGATCATGCCTAAACCTCCACTACCCAAGCAACAAAGGACTCAAATACAAATCCAGCTTTTCCTACTTAAGCGCACAACTATGGAACGCACTGCCAAAAATAGTAAAAACTATACCAGACCACCTTAAATTCCGGAAAGCACTAGCAACAGACCCAACATAAAAATACATGGACACCTGCGACACGATGTAAGCAAAGAACATAATGGACATTACCTGACTCCTCCTCTCTCCCTCCCTAACTTCCCCCCAATTGTATCTACCATACATGTACCTTATCTACCACAATATCACCTTGTATTCATTCACACCATGTATTTGTTCAGACCGGAATCGGCTAACGCCGTTAACGGTAATATGTAAGCCACATTGAGCCTGCAAAAAGGTGGGAAAATGCGGGATACAAATGCAACAAATGAATAAAAATAAATAAAATTGTCAATCTACTTACATGGTGTATATCATCAGCTGTCTCTGCAATTTATGTTATGTAAGACGAATGATATGCAAAGTTAAAACACATCTTAATGTCTTACAACACAAACATTGACAGCGCCCTTGGTGGAATATTGTTTACAATTTGAACATTCATTTGAGGATTTGCGTTGGTTTAGTATTGATTATGTACCGGAGTTATGATGCGGCGGAGACAGGGCAGCTATCCTGGCCTGTCACAAGCAATTCTGGATCTTTAAGTTAGAATCAGTTTCCCCTTTGGGACTGAATGAGAGTCCGGAGTGGAACTCAAATAATAATTTGAGTAACAACAAGTTTCTGTTATTGAACTTGGAGAGGAACTTTATTATTTGAGTAATAAATATCAGCTATTGAACTTGGAACAGTTAGGCTGGACTGTCTGGTTAGATGATGGCTCGAATTATATTACATTGCAGTATTACAACATATGACATCACATTTCTATGGGCAGACTTCTATGGTCTGTGCTCTGAGAAAAGCAAGGACAAATCAAACTCGGGTATATATAAAGTATCATATACCATGTAAAATGAGTTTAGGTCTTTATCTGCCATCATTTGCTAAGTTACAATGTTACTGTGTTACTATATTGTGCCTTTTATATATATATATAATGTTTTTCACAGCTTTGAAGTATAATGCTGTTACAAATGCTAGCACAATCAGTGAGGTAATTATGTAGTCTATCAGTATTATTTTCATCTTATTCAATATACTTTCATTATTGTTCAGCATAATTTGTATTATGGATTTATGGATTTATTTATTTATTTGCTGCATTTGTACCCCACATTTTCCCACCTATTTGCAGGCTCAATGTGGCTTACACTATGTTGCAAAAGGTATAATCATAAACAGAGTAAGAGGTATGGTCTAATTTAATTGATGTTGATGTTCAAACAGTACCTATAGGTGTGTTCATACCAGGTTTGTTAATAAAGTTTCTTTTCCAATGACATCACATTTACATCAACATCCTGAGTCACCCCGCCTCCATGGGAACCTATATTAGTACCACGCTGAGGATTGTCAACTAGGCTGGCGGCAAAGTCAAGAGAGGGCAGCCCTAACCCAAGTCCCTGAGGAAAGTCAATCTGAAACCCCTTGCTGTGGGGTGCATCATTTACAACAGGAGAGAGCAGTCTTGTCTTCACTACTTGAAAAGCGATTCAGATTTCGGAGCCCTTAGCGTTTGGTGTTTACTGGTGCAGGGCTCATGAGATAAGTGGAAATACTTATTATTATTGTTATTTTCATGCTCCAATACGCAGGCTGGCTGAGTTCATTATTGAGAGTGCATTACTTGGATTGGCACATTGAGATGTGCATAATAGCACAATAGCACAATAGCACTTTGTACACACAACAAAAGCACATTATTGCACTAAAGTACTATGATAGGAGTGAGTGACCCAATGAATGAAGTACAATACCTCACCCATTAGTGGTCTTGTATGACTATCATGTGGGCGCTCAAGTTTCTGAGGGTGCTCCTCTTCTATAATTGAACTGGGTACATTTTTCTGGTTTTGGTTTGGTGTTATATATTAGGCTACCATAGAAGGGGATTTTTTGGTTTATATTTTTGGTTTGCCAATATTTAGCGGCACTTAACTAGGTAGTGCCGGAATATCGCCAATAACCAGCCATCTCGTAACTGGTTAGGTTAGGGGCAGCCTGTGGTTGAGGTACGGAGAGCAGCAACATAGCCAGTTCAGGCTAGATTCTATATATGATGCCTAAAAAAAATGATCACCGAACAAAAAACGCTTAAGCGGTATTCCATAAGCCATGCCTAAAGCTTGGCACGGTTTATAGAATAAATGCTTATGCAGACAGGTCGTGAGTAAAGTTAGGCGCTGCCATTTGCACCAGTGAAAAAGTGCTGCAAAGTCTTGTGCCTAAATTTACACGTGGAACACCGTTATTGTATAATTACATGCATAACTCAAAGCCACATCCCAAGCCCTGAAATACTCATGACCCTCCCATTTTCGTGCCCCTTTTTCGGGTCACATGAACATTTTAGGCATGGATCTCATTCCAAACTTTATGTGCATAATCCCCAATTAAATCTAGTTAGTGCCAATAATTGCTTGTTAAAAAGCCAATTATTGACTAATTGGCTTTTCTATTAAATAGTGCATGCAAATTGGGGTCATGCCTAAATTAGTGCAAGCAATTTTTGGCAACCTTTATAGAATCAAGGGGTTAGTGTCGATATTTAGTCTGCTAACTGGCTAAGGGTACTGTTTACTAAGGCACGTTAGCATTTTTAACGCACTTACAAATAGCACACGCGCTAACTGTGTAGGCGCCTATAAGGATATTGTAGGTGTGTACATGGTTAATACATGTTAAAGACGGTAATGTGCTTAAAACGTGGCGGCTAAGGGTACTGTTTACTAAGGCACGTTAGCGTTTTTACGCACCTACAATTAGCACATGCACTAACTGTGTAGGCGCCTATAGGGATATTGTAGGTGCATACACGGTTAATACGTGTTAAAGACGGTAATGCGCTTATAATGCAGCTTAGTAAACAGGGCCCTAACTGACATGTCCTAACTTTGGGGTCCTTTTACTAAGCTGCGTGCCAAATGCAGCAAAAATTACCTAATGCAGGAGGTGTTAAAGCAGGCTGCATTCGTTTTGCCAACTGTGAGCATTATGCATGCAATTACTTTTTAAAATTTTTGGAGGGGGGGGGGGCATGTCTGGGGCAGAGAATTCTTTGACGTTATATGGATCCTAGATGTGATCATGCTCCCTTCAATCATCCATACAAATTCTAAACAGTCACAAATATTTTATGTTTTTTCCTTTCAAAGTTTTGCCTCAGCGGTGCTCATGACCAACTCTCATTGTACGTTGGAAATGTATATTAGCACCAAGTTCTTCATTGACTTTTAAATGCAATCAATTTCATTAGGTTTTCACAATTTAATTACTTATCTTAATAAATAATTGATCGGACTGGGGTTTCAAAGTTGTCCGACATGCATGTTTCGCCAGCTAGGCTGTGCCAAGGACTTCCCCTGCTGCGACAGAAATGAAACAAATAGAAAGGAAGCTATTTTATGGCCATGCTAGAAATGGGCTTAGCGCGCAGGAAAGACCTGCCTAAGGGCACACTAAGCCAATTTACTACTGCAACTTAGTAAAAGAGCTTCTTTATGCGCTGAGTTAATCGGGCATCAGTTTGAACGTTGGCTGGTGCCCAGTTAACTTCCAGGTTAGCAGAGATACCCAGATATTCAGTGCTGGGAGCCGGATTGAATATCCGTGGTCAGGTCAGCCCATGGCTGGAAGCGGCTTACAATCCGTATATCACTGTGGCCTGAATATTACCACTGGAGTTACTAAGCTCTGGTAAAGTAAGACCTTTAACCACAGAGATATTTAGGGGTCCTTTCACTAAGCCATGCTAAAAAAGTGGCCAGTGGTAGTTTTAGTGCATGGGTTTCCTGTGTGCTTCAGCCACTTTTTACCACGGCCGTAAAAACCCTTGTTTTTAATGGAGGCAGTAAATGTCCATACACTAATATAAAGACTGGCCACACGGCCATTTACTGCCTGAGCCTTTACCACCTCCTATTTAGTAGTCGGTAAGGGCTCATGCACTGCTCAAGTGGTAATTGATAGGCGTGCAGCCGCAGCTGTGCACTGTTCATTTTCTGGGTGTGGGAAACGGCACGCGTTGAACACAGTACTACCGTGGGTGCCTGGGCGTGCTTAGCGGTAGTGCTAGTTTCTCACATGCTTCCAGCGCAGTAGCCCTACTGCCCTTTAGTAAAAGGGCCCCCTTTACTGCGGGGGTAACTAAGCTGCAGCAGAGTATGGGTGAATTCAGGAAGTACAAGTGTTTGTTTATAAAATATGTGTGTGCAAGAGTACATTGATATCTACTCTCAAGCAACTATAAATATATGCGGCTTCATTTTAGCCATGAATTCTGCAGGTTTTATGAGGCTATTTGAATAAATAATAAAGGAAACAACACCTTCCCAGATCTCAGCTAGAAATAAGTTAATCTACAAAAAAGTTTTTAATGACCATCAACACAGAGGCAATCATACCAATCCAACCAAATAACTCGACTTATGGCTTGCCTTCTCTAGGTAACATCATTAGTCATTTGTTAGAACTTCCAGTGCTGAATTTAAATAACACGTAGAATTAAATAGTCAAACTTATCTTCACTGACATAATCATTTCTTTCAAGGTTAATGAAGACACTGTGGTGATTATGTTGTTTGCAGTGTGTTTTATTAGCAAAAAAGGTGCCGGTACTCAAATGCCAGGCCACACTTCAGGGGTGAGGTGATCACTGAGGGACCCATCCCACAATAGCCAGACCCCCTGCAACCAGTCACAGAATCTATGACAAGGCAGAATTAGTGTGTAGAGCCTGAGCTCTTTCATTAAAACTTGGGGTCCAGTAGAAAAGGTGCCGGTACTCAGTACCCCCAAGTACCCCCTCAAAAAAAGCCCTGGTTGTTTGTCTTCAATAACTCCAATATAGGGGCCTATTTGCACTTGTTACGTAGGTGGCCTGTTATAATATTACCCTCCAAGGGCAAGATTCAGTAAACGGTGCTCAAATATTAGCACCGAAGAAAATTGGCGCTCAATGCAATTACTACTACTACTACTACTACTGCTTGACATTTTTAAAGCGCTACTAGGGTTACGCAGCGCTGTACAATTTAACATAGAAGGACAGTCTCTGCTCAAGGAGCTTACAATCTAAAGGACAAATGTACAGTCAGTCAAATAGGGGCAGTCAAATTGGGGCAGTCTATAATGGACACTTAAAGATCAGTACCCATTATAGAACAGGGGCGTAGCCAGACCTCGGCGGGAGGGGGGTCCAGAGCCCAAGGTGGGGGGGCACATTTTAGCCCACCTCCCCCAGCCGCTGACCCCCCTGCCACTTTTAACCCCCCCCCCCCCCCCGCCGCAAGGTACCTTTTCTGGCAGGGGTGGCAACATGGGGGTGTCCAAAGTGGAAGGGGCCAGCACTAAATCTGTGGGGGCCCATGCCCCCGTGGCCCCACCTAGCTACGCCCCTGTTATAGAATAGCATTGAGTACCAATTTTTGTGCCCAAATTTAGGCACCAGGACTTAGACCTGCTGAAACCAGATGTAATTTCCGGCGTGCAATTTGGGCGCACATCTCCAGTATTCTATAACACTGCGTGCACCTGATCCGCCCATATACCTCCCATGGCCACACCCCTATTTGAGTTGAACGCCATGGAATCTGGATGAACATCTTAGATCAGCACCCAATTCTGGGCACCTTATATAGAATCTGGGGGGGGGGGGGGGCAAATGGGTCAGTGGCAGAATTTGTTAAAAACTGTACACGTTTGGCATTTCAAGGTGTTTTTATACTTCTATTCCCCCCTTATGCCCTCTTCCAAATCTCAGAACCAAATAAGCAGCCATCTAGGGATCATTCTTGGTTCAAAGCAGGTGTGAATGCTGATGGCAAAATTTTACACAACTTCTGTGTGCTGTCACTGTAAAATAAGGAAGGACCTCCCACCCAGAACACCTTGCCTTAAAATTTCTGCATGCTACTGCTTTCATGTATAAGTAATGCCTTTTCTAAAATCACTACTTTTATAGATGGGCAGGCTAAAAATGTCCACTTTTTTCCATTTCCCATGTCATTTGCAGCATTGTTCATTTGTATTGATTTGGTTAGTCTTCATTGTCGATTTGAGTGAGTAAAGTACTATTTGAAAATGGGGTACATTCTTTTGGGAAGAGCGTGGGTGCTCTTTCCTGTGCGTGACCATGTGTGCACTCATGTGCACTCTATCAGGAAACAGTATACACTTTTACAAAAAAAGTGTGTCCCCAGATTCTATATATGGCTCCCAGAGATATACATGTAAATTAATTGAATAATGAGCTCTGAACCCTCAATAATTGGGTGCTCACAATTATTGAGGTTAATTGGCATGCATTAGAATTTGGCCATGCATCTGCCTGTGTACATGTATTTGTTCAGACTGGAATCGGCTAACGCCGTTAATGGCAATATGAAAGCCACATTGAGCCTGCAAAAAGGTGGGAAAATGTGGGATGCAAATGCAACAAATAAATAAATAAATACTATACTATAAGTCAGGGCACCTAACTCCCATGGCTTGTAACTCAAAAGGGGGCATGGTCATGGGTGTGTGAAGCGTATTTCAAAAAGTTGTGCGCATAGTTATAGAACATTGGGTCAGCGTGTCCAACTTGGGAATCAGTATTTACACCACATTTCAGCAGGCATAAGCCTAGTGCCTAAAGTTTGGGAGTGAGAATCATCGCGTGCCCCTTTTTTAGAATCATGTGTAGTGTCGATATTTTCCTGCACCCATTATGAACATGGTATATAGAATCAGGCCCATAGTATGTATTCTTTATAAATAGCAAAAACCACAGAATGTGGAAGGAACACTGGTATCCCACGGAGAAACTTAGGAAAGGAGCAAGGAGTGGGAACGGAGTCAGGTGCTTCAAAACAGTCCAGAGACACTTAGGCGTCACTCAGTAATCTTTAATGGAGGATGACTCAACGAGGTATCCTGTTTCGGAACACACGGTTCCTTCTTCAGGAGTCTACATAAATATAAATGTAAAACCAAGTAAATGAATGAACAATAGATAATAAATAATAAATGATAAACAATATGTATGCATGGTAAAAACAGTAAAATATGTGTATGAAGATACCACTTGCATTTAAACCATAGTACAAACACAATGAAAATACAATAAAAATACAAATATTGAACACTTTTATCAGAATCTAAAAAACCACAAATCCTCTGATTCTATAAAAATCATCAAAAACTGTGTGTACAAATTTAGGTACATGCCTGATTTGCTTGTGCAATTTAATTAAATAATGAGTCAACTGGTGTCAATAATTGCCTGTTTAACAAGCAATTATTGGCACTAATTAGATTTAATTGGGTGGTACGCATATAAAGTTAGCCACGAGATCCACTTAAAATTTACACATGGCCTGAAAAAGAAGGTGTGGAAATGGAACAGTCATGGGCATTTTGGGGCAGATCAGGGACATGGTTTTGAGTTACACATGTAATTATGGAATAGTGGTGCTCCACGAATAAATTTAGGCACAAGCATTTACACCACGTTTTCACTGGTGCAAATGACAGCGCCTAAATTTATACATGACTATAACGCGAAAGCGTTAATTCTATAAACTATGCCAAACTTTAGGCATGGCTTACAGAATATTGCTTAAGCAGGGGTTTTTTGGCATTGATCTTTTTTAGGCTAGATATAGAATCTAGCCTAAAAATGCGTTTTTTTCTGCTCTTCGTTTGCCAGTGATATATACCATGACATGAAATATGTCTTTAGACCTTTCCTATGTCATTGCAAATGATGTGCATATGCCAGTTTACACATGTAACTCAGCCTCTTACATTTGTAAATGGCACATAACCCTTCTAAAATTGATTCCTGAATGTACAGGCCCAGAGCAACACAGTCAAACATTCAGAGGCAGGATCAATCCTTTTACATTAATAATTCATCTGACATTAGTAATGAATTTAGCCAATTTTTGAATTTGCACCCTAACAATGTTTTCTTCACCAACTTCGCAGACTGAATCACACAATAATTGTTGAATGATCTTTATGCATATGCATTAGAATTCATAAAACAAGATGAGACATTTTTAACATGGTTTTGCCTATTCAAAAGCTGGTCAAAATGAAGGCAATACGTGTTCCTTTTTCAAAAACAGAAAACATAATCATGTGTCTTTACTTGTAGAGAATTATTTTTTGGATGTCTGAAGAGCAGCTGCAAGTAGACTTTGTTCAGAAAAGCCACCTATGAAAACAAGAAACAAAAATAATGTTCCAGCTGTCAATCATGGCTATAAAGACCTCTACATAATGATGCCTTGATATCAGCTATACATTACAATCACAGAATAAAACATGAAAACGTAGCTGCTTATACTGTATTTAAAATCGAGAAAGTTCTGGAACTTGTTGCCGGAGGATGTGGTAACAGCGGTTAGCTTATCTGGGTTTTAAAAGGGTTTGGATAAGTTCTTGGAGGCAAAGTTCATAGTCTGCTATTGAGAGAGACATGAGGAAGCCACTACTTGCCCTGGGATTGGTACCATGGAATGTTGCTACTCTTTGGGGTTCTACATGGAATTTTGCTACTATTTGAGATTCTGCCGGTACTTGTGACCTGGATTGGCCACTGTTGGAAGCAGGATACTGGGCTGGATGGATTATCAGTCTGACCCAGTATGGCTATTCTTATGTTCTTATGAAAAGCAAATATGATATATTACAAGGCTGTAAATGCTTAATTAATTTATTTATTTGTTACATTTGTACCCCACATTTTCCCACCTATTTGCAGGCTCAATGTGGCTTACATAATACCGTAATGGCATTCGCCAGTCAGTTGACAACAAATACAAGGTTGTATTGTGGTCAAATGAGGTAGGTATGTGTCAGGCACCGTGAAGGTCGAAGGGAATGAAGATTGTATATTGTCCAGTACGATCATTGGTTGTGCTGTGTTGCTGGGTGTGGGGATTTAGGTTGGAATGGTGGGGGTAAGCCTTTTTGAAGAGATTGGTTTTTAGTGATTTCCTGAAGTTAGATGGTCATGGATTATTTTTAGAGCTTTTGGGAGTCCATTCTATAGTTGTGCGCTTACGTAGGAGAAGCTGGATGCGTAAGTTGTTTTGTATTTAAGTCCTTTGCAATTTGGGTAATGTAAGTTTAGGTATGATCGTGATGATCCGATTCTGTTTCTGGTTGGTAGATCTATGAGGTCTATCATGTATCCTGGGACTACACCATAGATATAGGGTGATAATTAGATAACACACTACTTCCTATTGCAGAACATTTCATCACTAGGCACATTGTAACCAACTTCAATCGTTCAGGGCAATACCCTGATTGCAAACAAAGATTTACCAGTTTCCCTAAAATAGGTATAAAAAATCTTAAAAGATTTGGAGAACACGTCATTAACTGAACCATTAGGCCAATACTGTTGTACTTCTTGCTCACTAACCACAGAATATACCACTTTTCATCTCGCACACTATCCACACACTCAGCTAGTCACAAGCTTCTTCTTTCTTCTCAAAAAAATTGCATATGTTCTTCTGGTGAAAAAGGGGAAACTGTTGTCTGGGAAGATTCAGTTTTTGTCAAAGTATGTATCACATGAAATAACTCTTGTGGATGAGTCAAAGCAGTAGCAATACACTTTTGATAAAATAATTTCAACAAATAGGTATCTTTTGTATCATAATCCTGTGTCTAATGCCATTCTCGTTATGCCTGTCTTAACTCCCTCCACACTTGCTTCATACCCTACAACAGCCACAGGACAGAGTTGCACCAGTTCTAAAAGAACAAATTTGCACAGGAACAACAATGTCCAGTGCATCCTTCAATGAGGTATTCCCAACGGTGGTCGGTGGCCCAACTGTTTGGGGAGGCAAAAGGGGGTGGAGTTAGGGATGGGGCCAGGGGTGGAGCTTAAATCCATAATTGTCTGATAACACACAGAAAAAAAATAAATAAAAATAAAAGTCACAATACTTTTATTAAATTTAGATATTAAATATGTATCATATGTCAAAGAATAAAGTGATTGCTCAAAGCATATACTAACCATAATCGCTCAACTGCAAAACACTATGCACATCTTTGTGGAAAAACACACTCAGAACTTTACTGTACCAAAAATATTACACTGGGCAGAACCTAATACACCCTTAGGGGCTTATAGCCCATTTAGTTATGTTTAAACAAAAGAGATCTGCATTAAAAAAATATTTATTTTTATTTTGACCTATAAAACCACTTGTCCCTGAAACATGCCTAAAAACAGAATAATCCAGTTGTGTATCTAAAATGCTAATTCCTACAAATGAGATGACATTAAAATGTGATTCCATGTGCCCCAGCTTTAGCCTTGTTACAATCAACAATCAAGAACAACCTGGATGCAGCAGCTCAAAAGTTTGTTTGTTTTGTTTGGGCTGAAGGCAGTGAGGATGTCATGCTGGGGAAACACATTAACCAAATTGGCTTCCTTGTTTACTTACTGGGCTACAAAGGCTCACTTCCACTCGTTTTGGGAGTCTTGCATCTTTCTCCCTGTTTCTTCTGCTGCCTGCTGTCTCCCCTGTTGTCATTTTTACTGCACTGAAGAGTTCTGCCTCGGCACCGGCAATTCAGAGACTCAGAGTCAGCCTTCTGCCAACGTCGGGGCTTCTCCTCAGGGGCGTCCAGGACTCTAACGTAACTTCCTCTTTTCTGCAGAGCTGGGAGGGAGTGAGACATGCCTGAAGAGAAAGCCCCGATGCTGGCAGAAGGCTGACTCTGAATTGCCGGTGCCGAGGCAGAACTCTTCAGTGCAGTAAAAATGACGATGGAGACGGCGGGCAGCAGAAGAAACACAAGATGGTCAGGGTTGGGCTGGGGAGGCTTAGCCTCCCCAAGCCTCTTATACGGGACGCCTATGGCCGTATTCCAATGTGCAATTACTTCTTCCTTAGGCAGCAAAAAAAACATACCTAACTTCAGTGTTGCCAGGTCCGCCGCGGGAAATTTTTGCCCGCGGCGGGTTGCGGTTTTTTGGCCGGCTTTTCGGCCGCGGTGGGCGGGGTTAGTGACGTGGGAGGCGGGGTTAGTGACGTTGGGAGGCGGGGTTAGTGATGTGGGAGGCGGGGTTAGTGACGGACACCACGGACCCTGATGCAGGAATCGAAACTCGGGCCGAAGTTGGGCCATGGACGGTGATAAGAGACTGAAACTGATGAAGGTAATCAACGGTGTTGCACTGGCTTGTGCTTCAAAAACCGTGTGGCCCAACATCAACAAATGTGAAGCATTACATGTAAAATCCGAACAATTAGATATCGTAACTTTCAGATATATGTATACCTTCTTTCCTTTTCTTGTGATATTCAGCATCTTCTTTAAGTAAATCCAGTAAGAAACCACCAATGTTTTCTGTCTTTTCTGCTTGTTGTCTCTTAATTGTGCTCATTTCTTCATTTTCTCCTCTTAAAGGATTTGAACATTTGCTATAATATAGTAAAGTGGAATCATTGGAAGTCCCCTCAAGAAGAACCATTATAGGAATCAGTTCTAAAGTTTTACTCTAGAATGCACACACTTTAGAGAGAATGGGAACCATTTTTGTTCTCAGGGAAAATGAACTCTATATAGCATCCACAGACAAGTAAAACTGATCTCAGGTAGTCAACAGAAGTGAGTCACTGCATTCTTCTTCTGTGAAGGGGAAGGAGTATGGTTTATGTTGTCATAGTTCCATGCTTATGGAATCAGAGGTTGAATAACTACACTATGAGAAATAGAAGGCAGTTTTTGAACTCCATGGGGGTCTGAAAGCTCATTTTTACAGGGAATCCTATGTAGTGTTTCCCCTTGAAAATGCCTCAGTTTCAAGAATGGGTCTGACTTCTTGCCAGATACGTTACATCTACTTTGAAAAAGGTGGAGCTATACTAGCCAAAAGTGCATGTGGGGGCCTTTAAAATGAAAGCTCTGCACATATACTCCTCAGACCTCACCAGTCTCTTTCCCCACCATTTTTCAGATGCGGGAAAAGCAGGGCTTTTTTTGAGGGGGTACTTGGGGGTACTGAGTACCGGCACCTTTTTCATTGTCTGCTAAACTTGACTCATGGTCCCCGAGTTATAATGAAAGAGCTCAGGCTCTACACACCAATTCTGCCTTTTCATAGCTTCTGTGACTGGTTGCAGGGGGTCTGGCTATTGTGGGGTGGGTCCCTCAGTGATCACTCCATCCCTGAAGGGTGGCCTGGCATTTGATACCGGCACTTTTTTTGCTAGAAAACACACACTGGGGAAAAGTATCCACATTGTAAGTAACACAGGGGCTTTCACCCACATTGAGGGGTAGGTATTACTTTCATCAGGTCTTTGACCTTGATAAACAGCTGTCTACCTGCAGAAAAACCTGTGAACATTGCCATCATAATATCAACACTAGCACAAATCTAGAAAAAAAATGCATAGGGATTGATATTCAAAGAGAGTTAAGGTAAAAGGGCCCCCAGTACACATGGCCGTCTGGTGAGAGAACTGTTACCACATAGCCATGTGGAATGCAACCTTTACCGCCACCCACTGAGGTGGCAATAAGGGCTCCTGCACTAACCCGGCAGTAACTGGGCAGCGCGCGGCAATGCCCGATTACTGCCGGGTTATTGTTGCGCAAGTCATTTCCAGGGGTTTTTTTTCCCCCCAGAAATAGTGTGGGCTCGGGGCGGGACTACCGCCGGCAGCCGCGTTGGGCCAGCGGTAGTCTCGGAAGAGCAAGCGGTAAACCCGCGTTGGGCTTACCACTGCTCTGTAAAAGGGCCCCTTAATTAGGCAGGAGCGCTGGTTAAATCACCTGTGCAGGACTATCCAGGGATATTCAGCGACACTTAGCCACATAGCGTTGCTGAATATCCCCTCTAACCAGTTAAGCTGAAACTGGTTATGTTGTGCTGGCTTTTTCCTGCACCAAAATCTTGGTGACATTTATAGAATGCTCTCCCTAGTGTGTACCCAGAACTTCAGTAAACCCTGCACATATTTATTTGATTAGAACCCGGGCAGGGACTGGAATCTTCCAGAAGGCCATAAGCAGCTTCCCTTTCTCTTCACCCTGTCCACTGTTTCAAGAAAGACCAGAAACCGAGCACAAGGAGAAAAACAAAAATAATAACAAAAACAGAGCTCTGTCTTAAAATATATTTTATTATTAAGAAGTGATCACATAAATACGCAACATGTTTGCTGACAGGCTATGTCAGGAGTTTATGCACAAACTGTTAAAGAGGATCTCTGTGTGTAAGCCCTGCAGCAAAGTGAAATTGAAAGCAAAAATTGTTCTAAATACATGTGACTGCTTCCAAACATAGATATAACTCTTCAATCAGTCCAAAACTCTGCTGCACGTCTCATTTTCCACCAGAGTTGCTATGCTCACATTAGCCCTCTCCTCAAGTCACTTCACTGGCTCCCTATCCGTTTCCGCATTCAATTCAAACTTCTCTTACTGACCTATAAGTGCATTCACTCTACCGCTCCCCAGTACTTCTCCACTCTTCTCTCTCCCTACGTCCTCCCTCGAGTACTCCGTTCTTTGGATAAATCTCTCTTTCTGTCCCCTTCTCCTCTACTGCTAATTCCAGACTCCGTTCCTTTTATCTCACTGCACCTCACGCCCGGAATAGACTTCCCGAGCCTGTACGTCTAGCCCCATCTTTGGACGTTTTCAAATCCAGGTTAAAAGCCCACCTGTTTAATGCTGTTTTTGACGCCTAACCACTATTCACTTGCCCTGCACCCTTTTATCCCCACCTCTTGAATTTCCTTACCTCTTAGTTGTTCTGTCTGTGTGCCTGTCCTATTTAGATTATGAGCTCTTTGAGCAGGGACTGTCTTTTTCATGTATGGTGTACAGTGCTGCGTATGCCTTGCAGTGCTATAGAAATGATAAGTAGTAGTAAAGCATAGTGAATCTCAACAGCATGCCTCTCTATAACAGTGGCGTAGCCGGATAACCAATTTTGGGTAGGCACAAAATGTTCTCTTCCCTGGTACCTCCCAACTCAAAATATAAATACTTTAGCTAATGAGATTCCCCAGGGTCTGCCAGTTAAGACTTCATCCAAAGGCGATCAGAACTCCCTTTTACCAAGCTTGGCAGACAGCAGAAATGTCCATGAGCCACCAATGCGAGTGCCTTACGCATGCTTAATTGATGGTGATTCAAGGATGCTGCCGCCGATTGCAGAGCTTGATAGAAGAGAGCTCTGGCTGCCTTTGGAAGAGGTCCTCAACTGGTGATGCTTGGGGATCCCCACCAGCTATAGCAAGGATTAGGGCCAGTATTAGACATACTAAGACCCAGGTCAGAAAATAAAGGAGGGGGCATGGAACTATAGAGGATGTCTCTCCTTCCTGCCCCTCCTCTGATCTCCCCACCTGCCAGTAGTATCCTATCAACATATCCTCACCAAATACAGAACAAGGGATCACAAATTAAAAATAAAAATACATAGACAAAAATTGAATTGGGAACCCCAAGAAGTTAAACAGCATGTACTGCAACACTGTAGAAATAAAAACAGAAATGCATTTCCTCTTCTAATGAACACAATACAAAGACACCTCTAATGTACATTTTCCAAAGCTAATACATTTCAGTTAATAAATTAAAAATAAAATGCTTTTTTTCTACCTTTGTTATCTAGACATTTTATTTTTCCATCATGTTGGTTCCAGTTTCTCTTTTCTGCTTTCCTGTCTGTCATCTGCTAATTCTTCTTCAAGTGGCTGTTGTCCATTTCTCTTTTCTTCTCTTTCCTGTCTTGTACAATTCCCTTACTATACCAGCCTCTGACATATTTGTCTTTCATTTTTAGCTCCTTCATCTATTTTTCTTTACTGCCTCTCTGTTCACTCGAATTTCACTCTCTTTATCGCCCTTCTCCTTCTTTATAATTTTCAGATACCTATCAAATTCTATCTCCTACTCTCACCCATTAGCTCTCCCATTCCCCATCTCACTCCTTCCCTGCCTTCCATTCCATTTAATCTTTAATCTACT
This sequence comes from Microcaecilia unicolor, assembly GCF_901765095.1. NCBI lineage: Eukaryota > Metazoa > Chordata > Amphibia > Gymnophiona > Siphonopidae > Microcaecilia > Microcaecilia unicolor. Next base: position 35,323,331 of record NC_044037.1, read on the forward strand.
CCCCATTACTATATTTCTATGCCCTGTAATCACTATCCTCCTGTTATTTATTCCACCCCCCCCCCCCCACGGCCTCTCCCACATGGTTCCACCATTCCCAGCATTTTCCTCTCTCCACCCTACTAACTCAGCATCTGCTCCTTCCTTCTCCCCTCCCTTATAGTCAGATATCTCCCTGTTCCTTCCACTCTCTCCCCCAGCATCTTCTTTCCCTTTTTCTCTTCTCTCCAGCTCCCTCCCCCATCCTGTGGTCCAGCATTTTCCCCCCTCTCTTCCCTCCCTCCTATTGTCTAATATCTCTCCTTCAATCCCTTCTACCCCTGTACATCGCTCTCATTGTCCACCATCTCTCTCTCTCTTTCTCTCCCTTGCACCCTGGGTCCAACATCTCTCTCTCTCCTCATGCAACATCTCTATCTCTCTGACACCTCCGCTGCCATATCCAACACCTCTCCCTCTCTCTTCCCTCCTTCCTCTCTCCCATTGTCCACCATCTCTCTCTCTCTTTCTCTGTGTCTCCCTTGCTCCCTTTGGTCTAACATCTCCCCCTCCCCCATGCAGCATCTCTCCTTCTGTTCCCTCCACTGCCATGTCCAACATTTCTCCGTTTAGGCAACCAGGCAGTGCCCAGGGGCCCAGAGGCTCTGCCTGGATGCTCGGCGCACTGCTGGTGGGGGAGGAATATGCTCTTTCCTGCCCGGCCCGCTGGGCTGCTGCTATTCCCCCCACCTGGCACCACCGTATTTTAAAAATGGCGCTTGAGACTCCCTGTGGAAGTCTCACGAGACTGTAGAGAACTGCGAGACTACCGCGGGAAGTATGGGCTGCCATTTTGAGAACACAGCGGCGCTGGCAGGCGGGCGAATAGAGGCAGCACAGTAGGCAAGAAAGAACATCCCCTCCCCCTGCGGAGGCTACCAGACTACCAAGACCCCTCAGGTAGGACCGGGATAGCAGGAGCACTGGCAGGGCAGGCAGGGGGGTTTCGGGCAGCGGCCAGGTGGGGGGCCCAGACCACACTCAGTCTGCCCATGTATTAATATGTTTTTTTTTCTATGAGATGAATATATTGTTCTTACTGATCATCAGTGAGAGAGGTGTTTCTGTGATTTGTGTGGAGAAATCATGACCTAATTAAAGCTATCCCCTGGAAGTGTGAACAATAAGAATGAATATATCTAAACTTCAAGTGTTACACATTTCTTTTCTGGAAGTTTATGTTGGTTTAGCAATCTATGTATGTTTTCAATTTTACATGATATGTACTTACCATCTTTGTAAGCAATGGCAACATAAAACAGGAAGGCATCCAAGCAGAGTCAGTCCTGCCAGGCCAAGCAGAGAGATTCGGAAAGCCCACCGAGCTTCTGTTGGTTTAATCACCACAAAGTGTGCATCATAAGAAACAAAACCTTTTTAGAACCTATAAGCAGAACTAAAAGCCTGTTTTTTAAAAGAGGTTAACTGAGTAGGAGAGGGTCCTGCCTGGTTATCCCAAGCTGTGCAGGCTGGCTGGCGAAATTCAGTGGCACTTAGCTGGACAGGGAATGCCAGTTCAAACTGCCTATATCAAAAGTAGGCAGTGGAGGTGCAGTCTGAGAGCAGAGTGGGGAGGAGCTGGAAGTTATTTGGATACTGGAGATAAACAGTACCAGTGCCAGCATAGCTAAATGGCCAAATAGGACTAGAAAAAAGGACGTCTATCCTACTGTAACTTTGGTCACTTAACTATGAGGATGCTGGCACTGAATATCAGTCAGCACTCACATATCTTCCAGGTAGTGGCCTGCATAGTTTTTTAGTCTCCCCTCTCCAACAATATCACCCCTCCCAAATGTCCCACCAAGATCATCAGTCCACTCCTGAGCTCCCCAAAGCAGCCCCCCAAGATCAGCCTCTCTAAGATCATGCCACTTCCCGAAACCTCCCTAAGCATTCCCTTCTCTCCAATCACTCCAAGAGTAGACCCCTAACCTGACCCCCCCCTATTCAAGCTCCCCCCCTCACCTACCCACACACCTGTAGGCCCCCTGAGCCAAATTTAGGATCCCTGGTGATCATCCTGGTGTTCAAGGGTAGTAGTTTAGGCAAGAATTAAACGCAGTTGCTCTTGCCTATGTTGACTAGAGGCTGCAGCAGTCATTTTGCACTTAGAGCTGGCATGGGCAAGAGCAACTGGGATTTACTCCTACCCGGCCTATTACCCCAGATCTATAGAGAGACTACCAGGGATCCCAGGTAGGCCATGGGGGCCTATAGGTGGGTGGGTTGGTGGGTAGCTGGAGGGTCATCAATAGGGGGGAGCTCATGGGGGGCTCTGTGAGGGTGTATGTTCTTGAGGAGATGCTTGGGGAGGAGAGGAATGCTCTTGAGAGGTTTGAGAAATAGCCAGATCTTGGAGAAGCTGATTTTGGGTAGTGCACTGTTAACATGAATCAGGAGGGGTGACAATAAACTTTATCAGTTCAATATCCTAGTTAAAAATAGCTATATATATATATATATATATATATATATATATATATATACAGTGCACTCCATTTAAGTGCACGTCAGATAAGAGCATGCTCTGTTTACCTGCATGCCGTACGTCGGTCCTGTTTTTGGCACCATCAAGTTCTATGGGGTCAAACTTCGTTTTAGCGCACCACTGATAAGTGCAAGATTCGCTTATATGCATGGTTCAAGACCGCTCCTCTGCAGAAAAGACTCCACATAAGCGCGCGCATGGAATATGGAAGCCAATTGTCACGTGACAACCAACGAGATTTCAAATTTACTGCCTCTTTAACTGCCACAGGCAGAATAAGTGAAAGAATGTTGTTAGGGGGTACACCAGGGTCATCGTCGCGGCGGAACTGTAAGACTTTAACACTGGCTGAACAAATCGAAGTTCTTAAAAAGTTAGGAAACAAACAAAGTCAAGCATCTATTGCTAAAGTATATGGTGTCAATCCCAGTCAAATTTCACGTGTCTTGAAGCAGAAAGACCAGCTTCTGGAAGACTGGCAAAACAATACAAATCCACAATGGAAACGAAAACGGGCGGGAAAAGCTGAGGCGGTAGCTTCTCCTACCATCCTACAAATGTACTCGATCTGCAGCCCCTCCCTAACTCTCTACCCTAATCTCCCCCTATGTTCCTACCCGTAACCTCCGCTCTCAAGACAAATCCCTCCTTTCAGTACCCTTCTCCACCGCCACCAACTCCAGGCTCTGCCCTTTCTGCCTCGCCTCACCCCATGCTTGGAATAAACTCCCTGAGCCCATTCACCAGGCCCCCTCCCTGCCCATCTTCAAATCCTTGCTCAAAGCCCACCTCTTCAATGTCGCCTTCAGCACCTAACCACCATACCTCTATTCAGGAAATCTAGACTGCCCCAACTTGACATTTCGTCCTTTAGATTGTAAGCTCCTTTGAGCAGGGACTGTCCTTCTCTGTTAAACTGTACAGCGCTGGGTAACCCTAGTAGCGCTCTAGAAATGTTAAGTAGTAGTAGTAGATGCTCTTCTTCGGTGCTTTTCTCAAGTCAGGAGCAGACAGTTTCCTGTCAGTGGTCCACTGCTTATGGAGAAAGCTAACCAGGTAGCAGAAAGTCTTGGACTGACTGAACTCAAAGCCACTGTTGGCGTGTTGGAAAGATGGAAGGAGAGGAACAGCATAAAATTCAAGAAATAGCATGGTGAGAAACAAGACGCTGATGACTTTGGAGCTGAAAATTGGGTTGTTTCAGTTCTTCCTACCATCTTGAACGAGTTTGCACCTCGTGACATTTTCAATGCTGACGAAAATGGCGAGCAATTCCTGATGGAACACTTGATTCAAACATGCTGAAACTATTGGAGGTAAAACATCGAAGGACCGACTGACAATCCTTTTTTGCTGCAATATGGATGGGAGGGAGAAGTTGGAACCCCTCATCACTGGAAAGAGCAAACAGCCCCATTGTTTCAAGAATGTTAAGCGACTTCCTGTGTCATATGAGGCTAATGCAAATTCATGGATGACTGGGAAATTTGGAAGCAGTGGCTTATGAATTAGACACTAGAATGCGGGCACAAAAGCGTCAGATTTTGCTGCTTTGTGATAACTGTGCTGCACACAGGGATGATGTCAGGCTGTCTAACGTCATGGTGGTCTTCCTGCCACCAAACACTACCTCTCTGATCCAACCTCTGGATCAGGGCATAATAGCCAATTTCAAACAACATTATTGGGCTCTTGTGCTATGTCGTCTGATGAGCGTTATGGATGACCAGACTGGGAAGGATAAACGTGCTGTTGAACTGGCTCGTAATCTATCACTGTTGGATTCCCTACATATGCAGAAAGAAGCCTGGAATCAAGTTACACAGGCAACCATTGTGAACTGCTACAAGGGGGCAAGCTTTGTTAAGGATGTGGAGAGGGACAAAACAGGTGCAGCTGTTGCAAACGCGTCAGATGAAGAGGTTATTGACATCACAGCCAGTTTTACTGAAGAGGAGTTCCATCGCTATGTAGCTGTTGATTACGATCTACAAACAGCTGAAGACAGCAATGATGTTGAGATGTGCTCCTACACGCAGGCAACAATGGCTGATGATGGAACAGATGAAGAAATGAGCAGCGAGGCACATGCTGATGAAATTCAACAACCTCCTCCTGCTACTTTTGCAAGAGCGCTGGAGAGTCTCAACACCGTGCGGACTTATCTGGAGGCCACTGGATGTCAATGCTATGACAGTTTTTACCGTCTGGCAGGCGTAGTGTAGGGAACTCACAGACCGAAGAGTGTACAGAGGACTATAACTGATTACTTCAAGCCAGCCTAATGTCAGTTAACTGAGACTGTATACTGTACGTATAATAATAAACAGTACTGTGCATATGTTTATCAGATGTCAAGCTTCTTTGTGTCACAACGGTTAAGTGCACGCTCTGGTTAACTGCATGCATTTCTTTGGTCCCAGACCCTTGCACTTAAGCAGATTGCACTGTGTATGTATATATATATATATATATATATATATACATACATACACAGTGCAATCTGCTTAAGTGCAAGGGTCTGGGACCAAAGAAATGCATGCAGTTAACCAGAGCGTGCACTTAACCGTTGTGATAGATAGATAGATAGATAGATAGATAGATAGATAGATAGATAGATAGATAGATAGATAGATAGATAGATAGATAGATAGATAGATAGATAGATAAATATAATTTTTATGCTAACATAATTCAGGGTGTAAAGTAATAAGAAACGTGAAAGCTTTAGTTACACAAATACATGGGAATGTAATATTTGATATACTTACTGTCTCTAGTTGGTTTGTAGCATGTTATATATTCCTTAGCTGGACAGCAGTTGTTGATCAAGCATGTTGTTTCATTGGTTTCCTGATCCTCATTGCAAACTATTTTTATAGAATTTCTTGCTGAACATGCTATCAGGTACAAAGTATAGATAACATTTTAGATTCTTAGAGAGGGGATGCTGATTGCACATATCTATACATAAGATTTTACCCCTAAGCCACTGATGCAAGTCATATTTAAGCCAATGCTGTCTAAAAATGTATTATCATCTGCAAAGGTTTACATGAAATGGTCTCAATCTGGTTTCTGGTGAATGAGCCACACAATTAAAGCAATTTCATAAGATCCATTGCTCTCCACTAATCATAATCCCATAGGACAGAGATAGATTGTAGAATGATAGGACAATACCCCACATGGAAGCTGCTGGTTTGTACTATTCATTTACCACCAGATTCTATAAATGGTGCCTAGAATTGTGCATCCAACATTGAGTGCATGCCCAAGATGCATGTGCAAATTAATTAACAAGCCAATTATCATCAATAATTGGGTGCCAACTACATTATTGATATTAATTGGCACTCATTAAAATTTGTGTGCGCATCTGGATGCAAGCTATTTTATAAGGCACAGTGCCTAACCTAACTCTACTTGTGTTTAATTCAAAAGGGGTGTAAGCATGGGTGTGTCAGGGGCTTCCTAAAAGGTTGCGTGTGGAATTATAGAAAACAGCCTTAACGTGCCTAATTTGGTTGCTGTCATTTACACCAGTTTTCTGCAGGCATAAGTCTGGTGCTTAAAGTTAGGCATGGGGGTTGGCACTAAGGACGATTCTATAAATGGTGCAAACCCTTTATAGTATGGCACTTAGCGCTGATTTTTTTTTTTTGTGCTGAAGTTTAAGCGCCATTTACTGAATCCAGCCCTTAATCCACACAAATATTTCTAAAATGGCTGTTCCTGCTGTAAATGCCAGCAAAGGTATTTTGGATAAACCTATGAATTTCTTTGGATCTATCAACCACCTTTGATCTGGCTGATCTCACAATCTTCCTTTCTCATCTGAAATCAATAGGTATTGAAGGACCATGATACTATGAGCAAGGGTTGAGAATGGGCCTTCAAAATAACAAAGCCAGACAAGACTGTAAAATAAGGCAAGCACTTTATTCACTTAACCCCAAGGCCTGTTACTTCATAGGGTAGGTAAAGTTTCTTTAATTCTATGAAAAGTCTCAACATGGGCCTGTGGCTGACAGGGCCTAAGCCACAGTCCGTGGCATGTGACTGCCACACCTCAAACACAGTCTGTAAGCTTCTCTCTAGGTCTGAGGTTTTGAACCCAGTCCTTGGGGCACACCCAGCCAGTCGAGGTTTTCAGGATATCCCCATTGAATTCAATAGGGATATCCTGAAAACCCCAATTGGCTGGGTGTGCTTCAAGGACTGGGTTCAAAACCTCTGCTCTAGGTTTCTAGGCCTAGCTCCAGTCAGACCTCAGAACAAGTCTTCAAAATCTTCAAATCAAAAGGTTGGCTTACCTCAGACAGGTAACAGTAGCTAAATGTATGTAGTAAAGGCATATGCTGGGGCTTCAGTTCCTTCCTTCCCTGGGTCTCCTTAACCCCATTCTGGCCCTGCCTTTTATAATTCCTGGTTCCTGTACTTTCAGCTCCACCCCTCTTGTCTCACTTCCTCTCTGGGTAGGACTAGTGGTTTTAAGTTGGTTCAGACTATCTGAGGGTCTTATTCTTAAGGGTAAGGGACAGTGTTCTATAAACCCCCTCACAGACTTGTACTGCAGTGGCTTCACTCTTTCCTTTCCAGGAGAACATTCACAGCTACTTGTTCAACTTCTGTCTCAGCTCAGTGCCTTCTTCCCTACGGAGTTCCACAGGGGTCCTTACTGGCACCCATAGGTGGTCGGTGGCCCAACTGTTTGGGGAGGCTAAAGGGGGTGGGGTTAGGGGTGGAGCCAGGGGCGGAGCTTATATCCATAATTGTCTGATAACACACAGAAAAAATAATAATAATCACAATTAATACCTTTTATTAAATTTAGATATTAGATATGTATCATATGTCAAAGAATAAAGTGGTTGCTCAAAGCAACTTCTAAGCACAATTGCTCAACTGCAAAACACTATGCACAACTTTGTGCAAAAGCAAACACACTCAGAACCTTACTGTACCATAAATATTACACTGGGCAGACCTAATACACCAATATACCACCCATACGGAAAATGCAGACTGTCAACAATATGAAACAAGGGATCATATCATCACAATTCTCATGTAGAGCCACAAAACACCCTAATTCATGTTTAATGTGGGATAAAATGCCATAAATAAGTAAATAAATATAAACTTTTAATGTTGAGCACCTGATTCTCAAAGTGGACATATTCCAAACACTATAATGAAAATAAAATGATCTTTTCTACCTTTGTTGTGTAGTGACTTTTTGTGATCATGCTGGCCCGGTATGATTCTGCTGCTATCTGTCCTCAGTGCAGGTCAGGAAGTCATCCTCCTTAAATATCTCCCTGGCAACCCAGGACACCTCCAGCCAACCCCCCTTGCTCTCCCAGCAGTAAGGTAAACAAACCATAAACCAATTTCTACAACTGATTCACAAGGCTAGAGGGCTTTCACTGCAGCTCCTGCTGTGAGAATGGAGGTAAATCAACAATTTAAACTCCTCAGAGCACAGCAGGGGAGGCTTAGCCTCTCCAAGCCTCTTATACCGGGTCCTATGCTGGCACCTCTTTTGTTCAATATTTTTTCTGAGCCTTCTAGCTCTGCTGTCCAGGAACATGGAACTGAAGCATTCTGTTATGAAAATGATATCCTTCTCCTTGATTCTCTTGATCCATTACATCCTCTAAATAGATTTGCAAACTTGTCTGGACTCTCTAACTTCTTGGTTATCTGAAAAAAACGTTTAATTCTGAACTCGCAAACAACTGTTGCAGTTTGGTTTAGAAATGGGTCAGTTGCTCCTTCTTTTGTCCCACATTTAGGTTCTGTTCCTATTACATTAGTTTCACAATTAAACTATTTAGGGATCATTATTGATCAATATCTCTCTTTTGAAGCACAAAATTCTGCTCTGGTCAAGACATGTTTTTGGGCATTGAGACAATTTTGTCATATCCGATTTTTACTTGGATGAGTCATCCTAGCATACTTCTCTATGTTCTAATTACCTCTCATAAAGATTGTTGTAATATTGCCTATTATAGCCTCCCTTTGTACCTTATAAAACATTTACAAACAATTCATAACTGTGCCTTTAAGATGTACCTGATGGGGAGGAGGTATGTGTAAACAGCCATCATGTAAAGAACAAAGGGTCCATCAGTTGAACATATACATTAAATAATAAAGGGAGCAGGAAGGAACTCTGAGAGACCCCAAATACTACTACCCAGTTTAGAGAGAACACCAATTTTCACCATTCAAAGAGGATATGAAAAATTTCAATACAGTCTCTCAATTCCTAATGCCTCCAGATATCCCATCACGATACCATGGTTAACAAGATGAAAAGCCGTAGATAAACCCAAAGGAGCCCTTTATCTAACCATTCCTGCAGATCATCCTCCATAGCCAGCAATAAAGCTTCTGTACACTGATCAGCCTGAAAAATCATCCAAACAAATTATAATCCTTCACAGATTGTTCTAACGCTAAAAGCACAGCACATTCTATCAATTTTCTCAAATAGGGTAAATTAGAAATGGATCTATAATTGGCTGGAACATCATCTGCCAAATTGCTCTTTTCTAACACTGGATGAAGTATAGTCTCCTTCAACTTACCTGGCTATACTCCAAACTGCAAGGAGTAATTAATTAGATCTAACAATAGTTTAACTACTTTTGTACCACACCTCTTAGTTTTTAAACAAGTGGGACAGGGATCGAAAAAAACAACTATTTGGCATAAATTCATTTACATAAGAACATAAGAGCATAAGTGTTGCTATACTGGGATAGACTGAAGGTCCATCAAGCCAAGCATCCTGTTTCCAACAGTGGCTAATCCAGGTCACAAGTACCTGGCAAGATCCCAAAACAGTACAATACATTTTATGCTGCATATCCTAGAAATAGATAGTAACACAACCTAAGTCTATTTGCTGCTGAATAAACAAATTAAAAATGAAAATAGATGATATCAGTCCACACTCGTCTCAGACTAAATTTATTAAGAGGGGGAGAAAAAGCCTCATAATTTCACAAAAGGAGTCATGCGACAATTAAAGTCAGCAATCACTGGCTAGATAGCTGCCCTTTTGTGATGATTGTAATCATAGGCAAAACCCCCTCCTCCAATTAAATATTTTTGAATATATTCTTTTTTGAATTTTAAAAAATATTTTTATAGATATTTTAATCTTCTACACAATGCTTTGTAATGAATATTTCTATCAAGTTCGGAGGCGGTAGATGAACGATAGAATAAAATCACTTAGCTTTGGCGTTCTAACGGCTCCTCAGAACTCGACAGGTACCCGTTTCACTGGGGCTTTGTCAAGAGATCTGAGCCTGTATAGACACATCAATGATTAAGTGGCGGAATACACTGACAGTGGATTTTCCCCAAGTCCATCTTAATAATGGCTTATGGACTTTTCTTTTAGGAAGTTATCCAAACTTTTTTTAAACCCCCATCCCCCCAACCTGCTTTTACTACATTCTCAAGCAAAGAATTCCAGAGTTTAATCACACACAGAGTGAAGAAATATTTGCCCAGTTTAGTTTAAATTTACTAATTTGTAGCTTCATTGTGTGCCCCCTAGTCCTAGTATTTTTGGAAAGAGTAAACAAGCGATTCTTGTCTACCCATTCCACTCTACTCATTATTTTATAGACCTCTATCTATCATATCTCCCCTCAGTCTGACAGATTCCACCCCCCCCCCCCCCCCCCGGGCAAAATGGTAGAGACTATTATAAAGAACAAAATTACAGAGTATATTCAAATGCATGGATTAATGAGACAAAAGCCAACATGGATTCAGTGAAGGGAAATCTTGCGTTACGTAATGCAAGGTTCCACATTAGGAATCACCGACCAGGAAAGAGATGTAGGTGTCATTGTTGGTGATACATTGAAACCTTCTGCTCAGTGTGTGGCGGCGGCTAAGAAAGCAAATAGAATGTTAGGTATTATTAGAAAAATAATGGAAAACAAAAATGAGGATGTTATAATGCCTTTGTATCGTTCCATGGTGCAACCACACCTCGAATATTGCGTGAAATTCTGGTCATGGCATTTCAAAAAAGATATAGTGGAATTAGAAAAGGTACAGAGAAGGGCAACAAAAATGATAAAGGGGATGGGACAAATTCCCTATGGGGAAAGGCTAAAGCAGCTAGGGCTCTTCAGCTTGGAGAAGAGATGGCTGAGGGGAGGTATGGTAGATGTGCATAAAATAATGAGTGGAATGGAGCGGGTAGACATGAATCACTTGTTTACTTTTTCCAAACATACTAGGGCTAGGGTGTACACAGTGAAGATACAAAGTAGTAAATTTAAAATAAATTGGAGAAAATATTTCTTCACACAGTGTGTAATTAAACTCTGGAATTCATGGCTAGAGAATGTAGTAAAAGCAATTAGTTTAGTAGGGTTTAAAAAAAGTTTGGATAGCTTCCTAAAAGAAAAGTCCACAAGCCATTATTAAAATGACTTGGAAAAAATCCACTGCTTATTTCTAGGATAATGAAAAAATATAACAAAAAATGGCAACCCTCCGCCACTTATAATTTGAACCATACACAACAAACTGTCAGTGGAGCAGCTCACACTTATTTATGTTTTGATGAGGGGATGTCTCATACTGTCACACAGGCACTTCTTTTTTGTGCTTCCTTAAAGCCTCAGCTTTAGTGACTCAGTTATAATCTGTGTCTGCACATCACAAAGCAAGGCACCGCGAAACAGGTTCCTGTCGGGACAAAGCATTCACCGGCTGTTTAATGGAATGCTGACAAGTGAGATCCAAGCAATGCAGGACGGCTGAATCCACAGCATGAGCTACAGATAATAAAGCAGCAGGGGTTTTTTCAGCCAGATAAGTCTAAACATTGATCCTGCTTGACAAGTATAAACATTGTTTCTGCACGGGTTTAAGCTCTGTATATAAGCTACAAACGATAGTGCATAAAAATTTACAAAAAAATGATATGAACCGAAGAAGAATTTTTTGTTATATAAGCACAGTTGAAATATGGATTAATTTACTGTAGAACTCTGGTTTTGAAGTGGTTGACAGCACTATCGGTGGTTGGGGGTAGTCGATGATTATAACTGAGTCACTAAAGCTGAGGCTTTAAGGAAGCACAAAAAAGAAGTGCCTGTGTGACAGTATGAGACATCCCCTCAAAACATAAATAAGTGTGAGCTGCTCCACTGACAGTTTGTTGTGTATATTTCTAGGATAAGCAGCATAAAATGCATTGTACTGTTTTGGGATCTTGCCAGGTACGTGTGACCTGGATTGGCCTCTATTGGAAAAGGATGCTTGGCTTGATGGACTTTCAGTCTGTCCCACTATGGCAATATTTATGTACTTAGTATCAGGATGCAATCGTATATTTTGCAAAAGCAGTTCTAAATATAAAACAAAGAGAAGTGTTGAGAACAAGCATCCCTGTTGTGTGCCCTGTGCTGAGCTATATCCGGCGTCAGCACAGATGAGTCCTCGGCCTACTCCGCTATCTTTGAACTCTCCATATATACCACTCATTGCTCCCCATCCTTCTTTTTTGCCTTGCTGGCCATAGCTGGAGGCAAGCGCCACACAAACTTGTCCATAGAATACTCCAGCAAGGAAGAGAAAGTATGGCAAAATCCGTGCTGAGTTTAGCTCAATTCAGGGGGGTGAAGGAATGGGAGGGAGCCTGGGAGCTCTGACTAACACAGCCTCCCTGTTCAGCACATCACATGGTCTCCAACATTTTTTTAATGTAAGTTAAACAATGTTTATTAACATACAGGTGTGACATAGACCAAAAAAAAATCAATAAAAATTGTAGAGAAAGTCAAATTATCTGAAAACGAATCAAAGATTTTTTGCCCTGTGTGCTTCTCTACTGCCAAGCCTTTCCCTGATCCTCCGAGCTTTCTCCAATCCCTCTGAATCTTTAGCCTAGTGATCTATCTGCTTTAAGGGTGTGATAAAGTCAGATCCAGGATAGTTGGGTTAAGGCAGTGTCAGTTTGAAATACAAGTCCCAGAAGGCATTGCCAGCAAGGGGCCAGGGGGGGTGAGATGAGGAACCCGGACTGGACTCCTAGCTGCAATGGGGGAAGATAAGGGTGTAAGCTGGCAGGACGTATAGATGTGCTGCCACTAGGGGGAAAGAGAGTTAGGAAACCCTGTGTGCAGGAGCTCATCATTAGTCTAATGCTTAACTCAGCTAGTATGGGTGTGGGGGAAGCTAATGGAAGGAGAATGATTGGTTGTGAGAGCAGAAGGGATTGATTAGGCAGGTGGGAAGGAGTCCCAGAGGGGAGAGAAGCAGTTGTAGGCTGAAAACCCTTGGGTAAGAGAGGTCCCTAAAGTACTGAAGCAGGCTGAAATCCCTTGGGTAAGAGGAGTCCCTAAAGTATTGAACTCTCCTGAAGGTAAAGAGAGTAGAAGGTAGAAACTGCTGCTTTGTGATTTAACTGTGATGATGAATTGAAAGAACTGCTTCTATTTGGAATTGAACTACTTATTATTGTGCACTGGATAAAGAGCCCAGACTGGAGCTGACTGTGAGCCTGTATTGAATCCTGGTATGTGCTGATAGCCTACTGCTTAAAGGGGGCTATTTGTCACACACTTTCAGGTGGCTTATATGTGCTTAAGATGGAAGGTAAATGCTGCTGTTGGAACTGTGTATCAGGTCTACTAGAAACCTGCATGGAAGAAAGTCCTTAAGATTGAAGTTGCTAGTGGACATTTATTTCTTGACTGTACCAGGAGCCTGTGGCTGGAGGAGATTGTTCTATCCTTGGCTGCACATAGAGGTACCTGCTTACAAGGGGCAGAAAGATCACCAGTGGTTCCTGCCCTGCAGTGCAGCAATTGCAAATGTTGCTGTCTGACCAAGGCCAGAGCCACTGTACAAGAAAATATTGCTCAGCACAGATACGGTGCATGCAATACCATGAAGCTAATGCTGTGCACCACATACTTTAACACATTTGTTGAAATAAAGTATTTATATGAGAATACTGCAATCTAAGCGTGGCATCTACTTACTCTGTGGATTGAAGAAATTAAGTATTCCCGTTACCACATCTGTATTGTTTTCATTGTTTTCTAAAGTTTCTTGTCGTTTTATTTTGAAGGATCTGTCAGCTGGTGATGCAAAACCTAAAGATCCATAGTGATGAAATCTTTACTGCTGAAATGTGCACGATTTACATACTTTACATCTAATTATGAGTATCTGTGGTTCTATTGACTTTTGGAAAAACCAGCCCTTACCAATTTCCATTGCGGTGAGTTTTACCAATGCCATTTCATCAAGTCTGCAATAATTCGGATGGCTGCATATTGCTCTGAAATCAAAATTCTAAAACAATACACTGTGATGCTAATTGATAGGAATTTCATTACAAAGGGTCCTTTTACCAAGCTGTGGTAAGCACTAACGCATGCTTACTGTGGCTTAAAACAGCTTACAGCGGGGATTGCTAAGGTGTCCCAGAGTGAAATTGCGATGTGCATGAGCCACTCACAAGGCTAAAAAATAAATGTTATTTTTTGGCCAAAGGGGCATGACTAGGGATAGAGAGTGGGCGTGTCTGCAATAACCAGTTAGTACAACCGCTTTGCTGCACACTAACTGATTAGTGCATGATTAGCACATGAGAGCCTTACTGCCTCTGCAATGGGTGACCATTAATGCCCCAAAAAATAGAAAACCGGCCATTTTCCAGCAAAAAGCGGCCTTTACACGTTTTGAAAGACTTGTGTAAGGGCACACTAAGGCCACTCTTTGCCTCAGATTTGTAAAAGGCAGCCAAAGTGGAGTGGAGGAGTGGCCTAGTGTTTAGGGTGGTGGACTTTGGTCCTGAGGAACTGAGTTTGATTCCCACTTCAGGCACAGGCAGCTCCTTATGACTCTGGGCAAGTCACTTAACCCTCCATTGCCCCATGTAAGCCGCATTCAGCCTGCCATGAGTGGGAAAGCGCAGGGTACAAATGTAACAAAAATAAAATAGATACTATTGGAGATTCTACATGGAATGTTGCTACTATTTGAGATTCTACATGGAATGTTGCTATTCCACTAGCAACATTCCATGTAGAAGGCTGCGCAACATTCCATGTAGAAGGCTGTGCAGGCTTCTGTTTCTGTGAGTCTGACGTCCTGCACATACATGCAGGACATCAGACTCACAGAAGCAGAAGCCTGCGCGGCCACATTGGTGATCTGCAAGGGCCGACTTCTACATGGAATGTTGCTAGTGGAATAGCAACATTCCATGTAGAATCTCAAATAATAGCAACAGTGGAGGAGTGGCCTAGTGGTTAGGGTGGTGGACTTTGGTCCTGAGGAACTGAGTTCAATTCCCACTTCAGGCACAGGCAGCTAGCTCCTTGTGATTCTGGGCAAGTCACTTAACCCTCCATTGCCACATTGAGCCTGCCATGAGTGGGAAAGCACAGGGTACAAATGTAACAAAAAAAAAGTAAATACACCTATTAGCTTCACCATTTTTGTCCTACTGTCTGTCCATCCATCCATTTGCAGTATACATATTTTGAATTACTTGGATGATTATACTTAAGATCCAACACAGCTTTATTCAGCTAGTTGACCAGAGATACAGTACAGTCTCGATTATCTGACCTTCGCTAATCCGACCATCCGGCATATCTGACATACCCCCCCCCCCCCCCCAGTGACATCATTGCTGCATTTGAGCTCAAATTGTCTGTTGTGTAATTTTTTTTCTTTTTGTTGTTGATGTTGCTAATTAGTGTTTTCCTTTCATTTTTAAAGGCATTACCATTGTTTTCCTATTATCCAACTTTTCATTTATCCGACAAAGGGTCAGTCCCTTTTACATCAGATAATCGAGACTTTATTGTATCTAGAAAATGTTTTCCAGAGAGAACCAGGCTTTAGGCCTTTGCAGAACAAAATTATTGGAAATTTCTCCTTTTTATTGATTTTTCTTGCCATAGATTTCAACATATGGTGCTGTAAAAAATAGATATTTACACAGCTTTTCCATGACTTCTACAAAACATCTTCCTATATGTAAACGGTAACATTATCTTATTTAGGGGCCCTTTTACTATACTATATTCCTATGGAGTACAAAATATGAGAAAGGGAAAAAACCTCTGTGCCCTGACCTCCACCCAGTATATATTAATAGGGTAAAGAGGAAGTAAAACGGCTCCAACTTTCTTCATCGGCATAAAAAACCCTTTTTCTCTTTAAATTTTGCTAAAAACTCCACAGGAAAATCTAATTTTACATGGATCCATCCCAAAAATGTGAAAAAAAAACCACTTAGATTTTGAGTTAGTGGTAGACACAAATGTGCAAAAAGAGTCAGTCACACAGACTGTGGCCAGAGTTTTACATGTGATTAGATTAGATTTTCCTGTGGAGTTTTGAGCAAGATTTAGAGAGAAAAGGGTTTTTTATGCCGATGAAGAAAGTTGGACCTGTTTTACTTCCTATTTACCCTATTAATATATACTTGGTGGAGGTCAGGGCACAGAGTTCTTTTCCCTTTCTCATATTTTGCACTCCACAGGAATATTAAGTATCTTGCAGGTTATACAAGAGAGGTTCTATCTTTGTATTTTGTGTATTCATTATGGATATCCTGAAAACCAGATTGACTGGGTGTGTCCTGTGGACTGGGTTGAGAATCCCTGGTATAGAATGAACATTAATACCAATACTGGCAAGATTTGCTACGGCCATCAATTGATGAAATCTCCCACACAGATTTCTTCTCAAAAGATACAGTGAACTCTTGCTGCAAAGAGGAGACTCAGTGGAAACATGATTTGGGGTCCTTGAGCAGGATTTTCTTACTGCATCCTGATACCTTGCCCATGCAACTTTTAAAGTACCTTGTCAACGGAGTTTGCTATGAAGAAACTGGAAAATGAACCCCTAATGCCCATCCAAACAAAAAATAAACTTCTCTGCCCAGAAAAGAAAACTGAAGAAAAAGATAGATGCTTTGACTTAATAATAAGTGTTTTGAGCACAAACTGAAGAAATCACAGCAACCACGTGGACAACATAGCTTTGAGATCCTACTGAGAACTAGAAAGACTTGGAGCTAACAGCTATTTAATATCTCATTGGTTTTCACTCCTTTAATAGACTGACATAAAAAGGCCAGAGAATATCAATTGAAAGAAAACAATTGATCTTATGTACAATTCTGTCACTAAGAAATACACTGCCAGCTGTTCTGACAATGAAAAGATGGAAGTGATATTTTTCTTCTTAAACAGTTTCAAGCACAGCTATCGTTTTATCTTTTATCGCAGAGACGAATGCTTTCCATTCTCTGTATATTGTAGTGATGTTCGTTTTATATGTATGAAATCTGCACAGATAAATAACAGAATATGTCATTGGACTTTATCATTGTGATATGTAATTACAAAATGCCCTTCATCTATACTCACTTAAACTGAAGCATAGGAAAAGTATTAAAGTCATACAGGTCCCCACAAGCGGAATCCGCGAATCCATTCTGAAAAAAAGAAGAAAACAACAACAACAAAAGTACAGTTGTTTTATAATTTATAGCAGAAGGGGGGCCACGCGTTCCACAAAAAAAAGCCAAAGAATGCAAAGTACACAAAGGTGGAAGTAAACCAAATCCAAATGACCAGCACCGAATACATAGTTTCGTTCACTCTCTCCCTTTTAGGTGGTGGACTGCATCGCATAGCACAATTGCACCTTTTTTCAGAGATTCAGATGCTTCATTTACAAACGTCTATTCTCTGACACCTAAGGAAGGCTTTCAGGCTTATTTTCAAAAGAGAAAGACGCCCATATTTCGACCCAAATCGGGAGATGGGCGTCCATTTCCCGTGGGCACCCAAATCGGTATAATCGAAACCCGATTTTTGACGTCCTCAACTGCAGTCTGTCACGGAGACGAACAAAGATCACGGGGGCATGTCGGAGGCGTGGCAAAGGCGGGACTGGGGTGTGGTTACCGGCCAAGGAGAGATGGGCGTCTTTAGCTGATAATCGAAACAAGAAGGGTGTTTTTGACGAGAATTTGGTCCGCTTTATTTGGACCCTTTTTTTTTCAGGTCCAAGTCCCAAAAAAGTGCCCCAACTGACCAGATGACCACCGGAGGGAATCGGGGATCACCTCCCCTGACTCCCCCAGTGGTCACTAACCCCCTCCCACCAAAAAAAAACCCACTTTACAAACTTTTTGCCAGCCTGTATGCCAGCCTCAAATGCCGTACCCACCTCCGTGACAGCAGAATGTGTTCTATCCTGTGACAGCCTTTCCCTGGTTCTGATGTGGCTCTCGGGTGAGTGTGACACCTTTTCTGTTAAGGGCACTGCAGAGTCACATCAGCAATGCATTGTGGTGCCTGTAGGGTATTGGGTTCCGTGATTCCACTAGCTTGTGTTAAATGCTCACGATGTTGGTAGTTGGTAGGCTCTATTCCCATGATGCTTTCCCCTCTGCTTACTGGCTCAGAGTGTGCCCTGTTTTGTTTCCAGTAGTCCATGAGGTAGTGGCCATTTGTGTAAGCCAGTTTTAGCTCCTTTTCATGTGTTAGCCATGTTACAGCACTTAGTTCTTACCTTGAATGTTGCTGAAAGATGGCATTGTACACCATTCTGCCAGCTCGGACCTACTGCTAATCTCAGTATCAGTGAGACTCGTTGCCAGTGGGGCACAACCTCTGATCTGCAGTTAACTGTGAGTAAAGGTGCTTATTCAAATAAAGGACGTTTTCAGCGAGATTAGTCTTCAGGTGTGAACTGCTGTGCCAAGGTTATACACCAGCAACAAGTCCTGTCCCTGGAGCACTTTTAGTGGGTACTGCAGTGCACTTCAGGTAGGCAGACCCAGGCCCATACCCCCCCCCCCCCACCCACCTATAACACTTGTGGTGGTAAATGGGAGGCCTCTAAAACCCACTGTACCCACATGTAGTTGCCCCCTTCACCCCTAAGCGCTATGGTAGTGTTGTACATTTGCGCCTCCCACGACCAAATGGCTTGGATTGGGATGTTTCTGAGCTGGGTGTTTTTAGTTTCCATTATCGCTAAAAAAAACCCCACCCATCTCAGAAGGGACCAAATCCATGGCATTTGGTCCGTCCAAACCATATTTCCGAAACGAAAGATGGACGCCCATCTTTTTCGATAATACGGTCTGTCCTGCCTTTTCACATACCCGTTTTCGGACATAGACGACCATGGAGATGGGCGTTCGCGTTCGATTATGCCCCTCCACGTAGCCGAAACACGGACCTTGTAGGGTCCCAATAAACTTTGTTCTTGGTGCTCTTACTACCGTGTATTCGGTGCTGGTCATTTGGATTTGGTTTACTTCCACCTTTGTGTACTTTGCATACTTTATAATTTATAGCACCACAAAATATGGAACAATAAAATTACAGACATGAAGGGACTGTGCGTATAAAATTCAACAATTCAGCAATAATATTCTGTTCTAGTACCTTAAGAAAAAAAAGTCTGATCTTTATCTGCTAGGGAGGTGGTCAGAGATGCAGATTAATAAAAACGTTAAGATACTAGTGTCCCATTTACAACTATTCTTGGCTTCAAGATTTACAATAATTTACATTCTAGAAGGTAGCTCTAAGGTATGGCACTTGGAAAATTCACGTTGATGAAATGGCTAGGGTGGAAAGAATCACTTATATGCTGAGGGAGAACCTGGAAAAGTATAACCAGATCTAAGAATCGTAATGGTTAGCAGTGCATATAGCAACAGCCAGGTAGTGGATGCTAATCCAATGCAGTGAAATGTCAAAATAAAAAAACTCTCACCTTTTATAAAGGCAAAATAGCTAACTATATGCTTTTTAAAAATAGGCTTGCACAATGAGTGTCAGAAGCACAGAAATTCTCTTGCACAACCTTACATCAGTTCTGAAGGAGTAAGTGTATATGTGTACTGTATGCATATAGACACATATTTCATAAAATATATCAAAACTATGCTAAAATGCCTACATGCAGGGTCATGTAAGAATTAACTTGGTAGTCACACACACACAAGGAATGATACCGGCTCCACATATTATAGCAGGACATGTTTATGCACTCCTACCCTAGCTAAGATAATATTCAAGCACCTTTCTGACCTTTAAATTAGTACCTTATTTTCTTACATCTGTTATTCTATCTTATCTATTATTATTAACATTTGTATAGTGTAGTCAGTGTAGTCAGTTTTTACCTTTAGATTGTAAGCTCTCTTAAGCAGGGACTGTCCTTCCCTATGTTTAAACTTGTACAGCGCTGCGTAACCCTGGCAGCGCTATAGAAATGCTAAGTAGTAGTAGTAGTAGTATAGTGCTACCAGAAGCACGCAGCGCTGAACACCTGTCATAGAGAGACAGTCCCTGCTCAATAGAGCTTACAATCTAAAAATAATACAGACAGACAAGACAATTATCTATATGTTCCATCTTTGCTTACACCCTATGTTATCTATTAAGGTGTTTTATTGTGCAATGTGTTGACATTGTAATGTAGTATTATGCCATACTTTGTATTGTTGTTTGAATATTTTTACTGATGTAATTGTCTATTGCTTATGTTTGACTTATTCTTGCTGTACACCGCCTTGAGTGAATTCCTTTAAAAAAGGTGGTAAATAAATCCTAATAAATGAATACATTATCGTAATCTTGTAGTGCACCTCCATTTTACATATGTATACTCCATCTTTTCAGGTTGGTGTTTTATAAGCTCTAGATCTAACACTGGGTCTCACTGGGACATATCTGCTGCTTCTGCTTTTAGACTGTTTTATTAATAATCAGGGGTTCCTTTGTTTCCTTGTTTATGTTTGTAAACTGCTTTGGTATTTTAGTTTGGAATTTGTTGCCAGAGAATGTGATAAAAGCAGTTAGCTTAGCAGGGTTTAAAAAAAGATTTGGATCATTTCATAAAAAAAACCTTCCATAACCCATTATTAAGATGGACTTGGGAGAATCGTCTGTTTAATTCTAGAATAAGCAGCGCAAAATGTGTTTTACTGTTCTGGAAACAGGATATTGGGCTTGATGGATCTTCAGTCTGTCCCAGTATGGCAACGCTTATGTTCTTATGTTAAGCAGTATAGTAAGTTCTCATAATGGACATAAACACATTTATAAAAGCCATGCTTTACACACAGAAAACAATTTATAAGATAACATTCACTGAAAGCAGCTACGTCCATGGGGTTCAGATGATGCTTTGTATCAGAAGTAATTGCTGCTGAGGTATAGAGTTACCTGACTGGCACCCTATCAGGGGATTGGAAGGCACGCACAACCCAGCTGAGATAAGTGCAGAAGGAACAAATGAAGCTAGTTAAAGTTAGTGAGCAAGGAAAGAGAAGCCAGGGAGGGGAAGGAGAAAGTCTGGGGGAGGCCAAGGTGGGGAGAAGAAGGACTTCTGGGAATTAAAAGCGACTGTTGGGCAAATGATGCAAGAGGGGGTGGAGCCAAGCAAAAAAAATTTGTAGCACTCTCTCCCTCCCCTGTCCCCTCCTCCCAGCTCCAGTAAAACCAGCATTGGCCATTGAATGTGCCAAGCGGACTACACTGTTTCTCCACCCATGGAATATTGAGCATAACCAACCCTGAGGGGAGATGAGCATATCATCACTGCTCTTTCCACTGTGAGAGCTCCAGCCCTTTATCCTTTCTGCATTTTAAATCATTGGCACCAGAGCCAGTGACTTTGAGCTGAGCTATGCCTCCTACAAGACCTTCAGCTAACCAGCAGAAACAGAACAAGAGGGGCATCTCAGTTGCCAAGGCAAGGTAGGCAGAACAGGCAATGTTGAAAAAAGAGCCAAGCAAACACACAACAATGAAAGGAGCAACCATCTGCTCATCCCAGCCATCCAACAGAAATGACAAGCTTCAGATGATCAGAAGGACATTGTCAATGTCAATGTTACTCTTATTAATCAATATTTCCCCTGAAATAAGGGGTCAATGCGATGTACAGATAAGAAAATCCTAATAAAAGAATATTTATGTAATAAACATATTAACTAATAACATCTTCCAAACAATTATGCTTTCAATTGCTTTCGAAAACTTAAATAATTTGCTTCCACTCTGATAAGAGGTACTACTGCAAATATAGTATTAAATATTCTGAGAAACTGTATCTTACGATGTAACAGAGGACAAAGAATTAGCTGCTTAAGCAGTCTAGAAGAGGAACCAAAGAGAGATGTAGAAAACAATAAACAGGGTGCTGAACCATGAATTGTTCGATATAATAAGACACATTCAGCAAAATATAGTGCCTTCATATAATTAAAGACACTAGTGAATCTGTTAATCTGAAAATTAAGCAGTTCTCTGCATAAGATGAAGTTTCATAAGATATTTGATGTTAAGTGCCAGGTACAAAACATTACAGCAGTCAAGGTGGGATAATATCATCATTTGAACCACACGAGCAAATATTTCTTTGGTGAAAAAAGCCCGTAATAACCTTAACTGTCTCAATTTGAAATAAAATTTCTTCCATATACTGATTGGGTGAGGCAGTGCCTCACACAATAGTGACCCTGAAAATAGAAGTTCATGGAACAGGTGTGGTACCCTAAAGCAAGTTTTCTTACCAGTCAGTGTGACTGACATTCATGTACAGCTGAGCCCCTGCCCATCAACTTCAGACCATGGTAGGTCAGTTGCAACATATATCCTCTGACACCAACTCCCCTGTGTCAGATAGCAACAATGAAGACTTAGTTTTAGCCATTATCATTCAAAGTAAAAAGTGTGATGAAGTGTGCTATATTGGAGAAACAAGTACATAAGTACATAAGTACATAAGTAGTGCCATACTGGGAAAGACCAAAGGTCCATCTAGCCCAGCATCCTGTCACCGACAGTGGCCAATCCAGGTCAAGGGCACCTGGCACGCTCCCCAAACGTAAAAACATTCCAGACAAGTTATACCTAAAAATGCGGAATTTTTCCAAGTCCATTTAATAGCGGTCTATGGACTTGTCCTTTAGGAATCTATCTAACCCCTTTTTAAACTCCGTCAAGCTAACCGCCCGTACCACGTTCTCCGGCAACGAATTCCAGAGTCTAATTACACGTTGGGTGAAGAAAAATTTTCTCCGATTCGTTTTAAATTTACCACACTGTAGCTTCAACTCATGCCCTCTAGTCCTAGTATTTTTGGATAGCGTGAACAGTCGCTTCACATCCACCCGATCCATTCCACTCATTATTTTATACACTTCTATCATATCTCCCCTCAGCCGTCTCTTCTCCAAGCTGAAAAGCCCTAGCCTTCTCAGCCTCTCTTCATAGGAAAGTCGTCCCATCCCCACTATCATTTTCGTCGCCCTTCGCTGTACCTTTTCCAATTCTACTATATCTTTTTTGAGATACGGAGACCAGTACTGAACACAATACTCCAGGTGCGGTCGCACCATGGAGCGATACAACGGCATTATAACATCCGCACACCTGGACTCCATACCCTTCCTAATAACACCCAACATTCTATTCGCTTTCCTAGCCGCAGCAGCACACTGAGCAGAAGGTTTCAGCGTATCATCGACGACGACACCCAGATCCCTTTCTTGATCCGTAACTCCTAACGCGGAACCTTGCAAGACGTAGCTATAATTCGGGTTCCTCTTACCCACATGCATCACTTTGCACTTGTCAACATTGAACTTCATCTGCCACTTGCACGCCCATTCTCCCAGTCTCGCAAGGTCCTCCTGTAATCGTTCACATTCCTCCTGCGACTTGACGACCCTGAATAATTTTGTGTCATCGGCGAATTTAAATACCTCACTAGTTATTCCCATCTCTAGGTCATTTATAAATACATTAAAAAGCAACGGACCCAGCACAGACCCCTGCGGGACCCCACTAACTACCCTCCTCCACTGAGAATACTGGCCACGCAATCCTACTCTCTGCTTCCTATCTTTCAACCAGTTCTTAATCCATAATAATACCCTACCTCCGATTCCATGACTCTGCAATTTCTTCAGGAGTCTTTCGTGCGGCACTTTGTCAAACGCCTTCTGAAAATCCAGATATACAATATCAACCGGCTCCCCATTGTCCACATGTTTGCTTACCCCCTCAAAAAAATGCATTAGATTGGTGAGGCAAGACTTCCCTTCACTAAATCTGTGCTGACTTTGTCTCATCAGTCCATGTTTTTGTATATGCTCTGCAATTTTATTCTTAATAATAGCCTCCACCATCTTGCCCGGCACCGACATCAGACTCACCGGTCTATAATTTCCCGGATCTCCTCTGGAACCCTTCTTAAAAATCGGAGTAACATTGGCTACCCTCCAGTCTTCCGGTACTACACTCGATTTTAGGGACAGATTGCATATTTCTAACAGTAGCTCCGCAAGTTCATTTTTTAGTTCTATTAATACTCTGGGATGAATACCATCAGGTCCCGGTGATTTACTACTCTTCAGCTTGCTGAACTGACCCATTACATCCTCCAAGGTTACAGAGAATTTGTTTAGTTTCTCCGACTCCCCCGCTTCAAATATTCTTTCCGGCACCGGTGTCCCCCCCAAATCCTCCTCGGTGAAGACCGAAGCAAAGAATTCATTTAATTTCTCCGCTACGGCTTTGTCCTCCTTGATCGCCCCTTTAACACCATTTTCGTCCAGCGGCCCAACCGACTCTTTGGCCGGTTTCCTGCTTTTAATGTATCTAAAAAAATTTTTACTATGTATTTTTGCTTCCAACGCTAATTTCTTCTCAAAGTCCTTTTTTGCCCTCCTTATCTCCGCTTTGCATTTGGCTTGGCATTCCTTAAGATCTATCCTGTTACTTTCAGTTGGTTCTCTTCTCCACTTTCTGAAGGATTGTTTTTTGGCTCTAATGATTTCCTTTATCTTACTGTTTAGCCACGCCGGCTGACGTTTAGTCTTTTTTCCCTTTTTTCTAATAAGTGGAATATATTTGTCCTGAACCTCCAGGATGGTGTTTTTAAACAGCATCCACGCCTGATGCAAGTTTTTTACTCTGCGAGCTGCTCCTTTCAGTCTTTTTTTCACCATTTTTCTCATTTTGTCGTAATCACCTTTTCTATAGTTAAACGCTAGCGTACTTGATTTCCTAGTTTCACTTCCTTCAATGCCAATATCAAAACCGATCATATTATGATCACTGTTATCAAGCGGCCCTCGTATCGTTACCCCCTGCACTAGATCATGAGCACCACTAAGGACTAAGTCTAGTATTTTTCCTTCTCTTGTCGGCTCCTGAACTAGCTGTTCCATGAAGCTGTCCTTGATTTCATCAAAAAATCCTATGTCCCTTGCGTGTACAGATGTTACATTAACCCAGTCTATATGCGGGTAATTGAAATCCAGATGCTAGATGCTAAAGAAAAGATTTAATGTACATAGACATCATATGAAAAATGCTAGTGCCAACCAGGATGTCACCTCTGTGGGGCAGCACTTTACTAAACCAGCACACTGTATCAATGATTTTATGATGAGAATACTAAAAGGAAACTTTAAGGCGATCCAGGAACATAAGACCTTTGAAGTCAGAATGATTACATATTTTGACACCCAACAGACAGGACTTAACAAAGATCTGGGTGTTCTAGACCATTATAAACCATAAAATTCTACTGCTTTGTCACCCTCTTATCACCATGCATATCTCCCTGTCCCTCATCCACCCCGCTCTCCCTGTCTCACTTAACCCATCCCACCCTCATCCTGTAAGACTGTCACTAGAATGCTTTGATGTTTCACTTATATATACTGTTATTTATCAACATTTGCCTATTTCTGATCTGATGAAGAAGGGTTACCTTCGAAAGCTAATCAAAAAATGTATTAAGTTAGTCCAATAAAAAAAGGTATCATCTTATTTTCTTTTCTATGCTTTATTTTATTTCTATTGATAGCCATTATCATAAAAAGTGCTCTAAAGGCCTATATAAGTAGTCTGCCAGGAGAAAGGAGGGGGGTCAATGCTGCCTGATACCAGCAATATAACTTCTGTAAGTAATTAAGTGGCACCAGGGGTTTCCCCTTACAGTGGTTGGCCATTGTCTAGTGCACATGAGGACACAATTATCTGGGATCAATATATTATCTTACAGTGTCCCTAGAAAGATTTAAAAAATAAAAAGCTTTATAAAGTGTGAGTTCATAGATATTCTCGTTACTGTTAAAAGACTAAGATGAGGAGGGCAGACATGTTTTGAAAGACATCCCATGAGTCAGATGAAATAAATGGGAAACCCTGTATTTATAAGTCTATCAATAACTTTGACTCCCCATTTGAAATATTTATGACCATTGACCTTGAGAAGGAGCTGGACATGGGCCCTTATCTAGTTAGGTATCTTGATACCATCATGAAGACACACAGAAGGTACGGGGTTAAGCAGGATAGAATTATGACATTCAGTTACAAGAGTATGGCTGACAAGTGTGACCCCATGGACTGTCTTATCGTGCACTTATTTTGAGAAATTCATTTTTTTTCTTGCATTGGGTGGTAGAGCAAATGATGAGAAGAAATGCCGTCATACATTATCTGGACAACTTTCTTTTTTGGGAAGGATTATGAAGACTATTCCCTTCCAGGGCATGACAAAGTCATTTGGTATACATTTTGGGTATAGAGCAACCCTACATAAACCAAATGACAAGGGCAACAAATAAGGTAAACTACATTAGTAAAATTACAAATGGTATTAGCTCTCAATAAGACCTTCTGTTTGGTTTGTGGATTAGTCAACTCCAGACCTTCAAGGGTAGTGTTACACGATTGACATCTACCATATCTGTGATGCCCTGTGAGCTTGGATTCCATTATCCATCCCATAATCCATCTTCATCTGTTTATACGTCCAAAGCTCACCTATAGTTCTGTTTCTCAGGTAGGCGAAAATATGATTCCATAAAACAATCGTATAGCTGTAAAATAGACCGATGCTTATAGATCACTCATGCAATTTGGGAAGAAAGCGTAAGACAATGGAAATACCGCTACCTGTCTCTCTTCGTCTGCTCTTGATTTATATTCTAGAAGGAGATCTTGTTGAGCAAATCTCTATTTTTCAAGGTGACCAACTACACTGATATAGAACAAATGAAACATGACTCATGTCAGCAGCTGGTTACCTAACTGGATGCTCATTGGAATGACATTTGGGGAAACACATTTTTGTACTTTAAGCAATTTTTGAAGTTTGAAATTGTTTGAAATGTTTAGAAATGCTGCTTTTTAATAGTACATCATACAGTATAAGGATGGAAGACGTTTTCATGAACCAATGACGATTTATGGTGTATATGTTCTGTGACATAAATGGAATACAAAGGATTAATCAACTACTGAAGGTCCTCATACTTAAATTGCTAGTTTTTATAGAGATAGTTTTGGTGTTGAGACACATGGTTGGTCGACTACCCTGTTTCCCCGAAAGTAAGACATCCCCTGAAAATAAGACCTAGTAGAGGTTTTCCTGAATTGGTAGATATAAGGCCTCCCCCGAAAGTAAGACCTAGCAAATTTTTGTTCGAAAGCAGGGCCGCCGAGAGCCGGACAAGGCCGCCCACGGGCCGCCCCCCCACCCGAGGTCGCTGGGCCCCCCCTCCACCCACCCTCCATCGCTCCCGGAACTAAACATAAATGCCTCCTTTCACCTTCGCAGCAAGCAGCAGCAGGGCAGACCTCTCCTTCCTTCCGTGCCCCGCCCTCACGGACGTTACGTCAAGCGAGGGAGGGACATGGAAGGAAGGAGTGGCCTGCCCTGCTGCTGCTTGCTGCGAAGGTGAAAGGAGGCATTTAAGGTTAGTTCCGGGAGGGCGGGCGGGCCAACCCCGATGTTTCCCCGAAAAATAAGACAGCCTCTGAAAATAAGACCTAGCGCATTTTGGGGGGCAAAAATTAATATAAGACAGTGTCTTATTTTCGGGGAAACACGGTAATTTCTTATAAAAGCCGCAAAATAAATCTTAGTGAGGCACAGGTGTGTGCACAGACGTTTCCCACCCTGCCCCCAGGTTTGCCAGACATTCACATGGCTACTGGGAGGTGATGAAAATGTGGATAAGGTTTTTGGTAGTGTGTTCAGAAAGGAAGGGATGAATTTTGGTGATGACAGGAAATGACAGGCGTTAGCAGTCTCTTGGATATGAGCAGCTTACAACTTTATACTCTCTTGTAAGCTTAAAGTTTGTTTACAACGATCGAGAATACAGCGGCCAGATTGATTTCTGGTTTGGGTCGGTTTGATAGTGTTTCACCTGTATTGAATGATTACATTGGTTATCAATTCCACAGTGTATTAATTTTAAACTGATGTGTATTGGTTTTCAAGGCTCTTTTTGGGTCTAGTTCAGAAGGGCTGATGGATATGTTGGCGATTTCCTTTTCTGGGAGAAATCTTTGTTACTTTCGGACCTTAAGATTGGAATGTCAATGGAATGTGTTGCCTTTGGTCCTGAAAGCAAAACCATCCTATACCTATTTTAGGATGTTGTTTAAGCCTTATATGAAGGTTAATCCTGTGTTTATACTGAGTTTTGTAATTTCTTTCTTCTTTATTGAGGTACTCTTTCTGTAAACCATTGTGAATCCAATTTTTGGACCTAACAGTTGGTATATAAGAACCAGGTAGAATAGAATAGGAGTCAAAGATGACTCCAAGGTTACAAGCTGAGGAGACAGAGAGGATGACAGTGTTATCCACAGAAACAGAGAACGAGGGAAGAAGAGAAATGGGTTAGAGAAAAAGATAAGTTCAGTTTTGGCCATGTTCAGTTTCAGTTGGTGCTGCGACATCCAGGCAGCAATGTCAGAAAAGGGAAAGGGAAACGGGACTTGACATACTGCCTTTCTGAGGTTTTTGCAACTACATTCAATGCGGTTTACATATATTCAGGTACTTATTTTGTACCAGGGGTAATGGAGGGTTAGGTGACTTGCCCAGAGTCACAAGGAGCTGCAGTGGGAATTGAACTCAGTTCCCCAGGTACATATCTCACTGTTACCCCCTTATATTGTATGGTGAACCCTCCAATATCCACCAAAAATTTACTGTACCCAGCAGTATACCACTAGAATAGCCCTTATAGCTGCAGGTGTCACCTATATATAGGTACAGTAGATTTTTGGTGGGTTTTGGAGGGCTCACACTTTCCATCACAAGTGTACCAGTTACAGTGGGAAATGGGTTTGGGTCTCTTCTGTACAGTCCACTGCACTGACCACAAGGCTACTATAGGAACCAGCTTGCTGCTGTAATAGGACTGGCCATAACATCTGAAGCAGTCCTAGAAGCTGGTATGTACTATTTCTTTTACATCTTTGGGGGATGGAAGGGGGTCAGTGACCACTGGAGGAGTAAGGGAGGGTTATGCCTTTATATCTACAGTGATCATTTAGTGCATCTTTTGGTCATTTAGGACCCTGTTTACAAAGGTGTACAAGTGCGTGCTAACCATGTACATGCATAGGAATTATGGGCATCTACATGGTTAATGCATGCTAATGATTAGTACATAAGCACCACCACACTGGGAAAAGACCAAGGGTTCATCAAGCCCAGCATCCTGTCTCAGACAGCGGCCAATCCAGGCGTCAAGAACCCAGCAACCCCCCCCCCCCCCCCCCCCCCCCCCAAAAAAAAAAAAAAATTTAATAATGTTCAATGGACTTTTCCCTCAGGAATTTGTTCAAATCCCCCTTAAACTCCGTAAGGCCAGCTGCTGGCAACGAATTCCAGAGTCCAACCACACACCCAGTAAAGAAAAACTTTCTCCTATTTGTTTTAAATCTACCATATTCTAGCTTCATCTTGTGTCCCCTAGTTCTATTGTTGTTTGAAAGTGTAAACAAGTGCTTCACATCT
Source organism: Microcaecilia unicolor (assembly GCF_901765095.1). Lineage (NCBI taxonomy): Eukaryota > Metazoa > Chordata > Amphibia > Gymnophiona > Siphonopidae > Microcaecilia > Microcaecilia unicolor. The sequence continues at coordinate 35,352,768 of NC_044037.1, forward strand.
GTCCGCTCTACTCCGCTCATTATCTTGCAGACTTCTATCATATCACCCCTCAGCCGCCTTTTCTCCAAGCTGAAGAGCCCTAATCTTCTTAGCCTTTCCTCATAGGGAAGTTGTTCCATCCCTTTCATCATTTTCGTCGCCCTTCTCTGCACCTTCTCCAATTCCTTACACTAGCATGCCTTTGTAAACAGGGCTCTTTAGTCATAATTGAAATAGATCTAGCCAAAAACATCTTAATTTTGGCCCTATGCATTTTCATTTTATTCCATTATTGCAGAAAAACATCTATCTTTTAGAGACGCCCATGTCCTGTCCAAAACACACCCCTTCAAAATTTGGTCGAACTGTGGAGCAAAACATCTAAAATCGGGGTGTTGAAAATTGCAACTTGGACATTTTTGAGAGAAAAAAGATCTTTCTACTACATTATGATGGTTTTTGGGCATTTTTTGTTTTGTTTTGAAAATGAGCCCCTTTATGTGGAAGGTGCAAGAATGTGGAACATCCTTCCGGAGGGTTAATGCAATCTTAAGAGTTATTTACAGTTTCATAAATTACTTAAAGTATATTTGTTTCAACAGGCTTTTTAAGTTGTAGTTGGTGTAACTTCTGTTTATAGACACAATGACTTTGATTTTATTTTTATTGGTGTTACTGATGTTGTTTTATTTTGTCTTTATATAGGGGTCCTTTTACTAAAGCATGCTAACAGATTTAGTGCATGCTAATGATTAGGAATATATCATTTATCGTTTATTATTTACTATACCGTTACTTATTGCAAGCAAAACAGAACGGTTTACATAAAAGAAGAAATATTTAAAACATATAAAAACACTCATAGTAACATCTAGGAAATCCAATAATTGATAGGAAAGCACGGCAAATCAAACATAGAATAATTAGTAACAAACTAATAATCCTAAATAACAGCAAGCTTAACATACATCATAATTCAAGCTCTAAGACTGACATCTCTTTCCTATATATATATATATATATTTTTTTTTCCCTTTATTCTGCATTGTTATTAAGTGTATTTTGAAAAAGGTATGTTTTTAGCTTTTCGGAAACAAATATATGTATCTTCAAGTCTTAGTAATTTTGGAAGACTATTCCAAAGTGAAGGCGATAAAAAAAACAAAGCTGACTTTCGTGTGGATTCCCATCTAGCCCTTGTTAATGGAGGAATAACTAATCTGTAATCTGTTAACGATCTAAGAGTACGTATCGGTGCATATGGTATAGTAAGATTAGCCAAATATAATGGAGTTAGTAAATGTAGTGCTTTATGTCAGAATATAAATCTTATATTTTATTCTGGCTTCAAATGGAAGCCAGTGAAGTTGGTATAAAAGTGGTGTAATTCTATCATAATGGATGTTTTATCATTTAGCACACGCTAATTGGTAGCACATACTAAGGACCTTGTTTACTAAGGTGCGCTAGCATTTTTAGCGCACACTAAATGCTAGAGACACCCATATATTCCTATAGGTATCTCTGGCATTAGCACATGCTAATTTTTAGCACGCACTAAAAACACTAGCGCACCTATAGTGCAGCTTAGTAAACAGGGTCCTAAAAGGACCCCGTAATGTTTCAATTTCATTATGGATCTTAATTTGTAAACTGCCTAGTACTATGGATAGTGCAGTACAGAAACTGTACAATAAACATATATACTATATTTTGTGCCTGGGTTAAAGCAAACAAAACCCAGTGACATTGAAAAGAAAGAAATAATGCAAAAAAAATGTCAGCCTGACTAATCTTTTGAAACTATGTGATGCCAGAACTAAACTACAAGGCTGACTTTTATTTATTTTTTTTAATTATACAATCTTTATTCAACATTATGACTTGGCGACATATTGGTATTTAGACTTGTTAGGGGACTTTACATTAGCATTGTATAATATAGGAGCTTTGCTTGGTACAGGAACTTTTGTTGCTAAGAATGACCTAATTTTTTTAAGTACTGTCATACTTTTATTTTTTGCAATAAATCATTACAAACCTAAAACCCATTCTCAGTTGTTTCTTTGCCAATTACTGATATCTGAAGGGATTTCACAGATGCAAGTTCTCCCCTAGGGACAATCAGCTGCATCTGTCCTACAGTTTTGAGGAGTCATCTTTTGGGATACTATAACTCTTACCGTTCTCTTCCATCCTCAGCCCCTCTCCCTACCTTTTCCAGGGTCTTCTTTCAATCTCCCACCATCCTCTTCTTGGACCTTCTCACTTGAATCTTTCTTCACAGGGTAGTGGCAATCTCTAGTTGGCCTACCCTCACCTCTATGGATCTTGTAAACGGTGCCTGCAGACCAAGGCCAGAGCCATTGTTATCTTCAGGCATACAAACTGGACCTCGTTTGGTTATCAATCAACACACAGCAAAATTTAAAACATAAAAAAATCATCACCTTAGATGGCAAAGCAGAGCAATTAAGCGAGTTCTGAAGCCCTTTTGATCATATAAAAATATTAAAGTGTCATGATAAACAGTGCCCTTAAAATCTACTATCAGGCACAATAATCCCCATAAGCAAAATCATTTTGTGATAAGAGTAAAAAAAAAAAAAAGGAAACAATGTTGTTCTTTAACCTTCTTCTCTACATTAAATAGCATACCACTGCAGCCCATTAATAAGTAGAAACTTGCACAGACTAACAAGCTTCACTTTTACATATCTTTCGTCTCTTGAGAAAACTGAATTTTCTTTTTTAGTTCTATACGACAGTTTTCTAAATGACTCCAAAATGTTTCGACTGCAAATGTTTTTCTACTAACCTTCTGATAATGGAATTTATGCGGGATGCAAAGAACAAACCTTAAAGAAACTCCAATCCACTCAAAATACGGCAGCTAGGCTTATATTTGGAAAAACGCAATTCGAAAGCGCAAAACCCCTCCGCAAAAAAACTACACTGGCTCCCAATCAAAGAACAAATTGCTTTCAAAATCTGCACCCTGTGGAAAGCATTACCAAAAGCCTTGAAAATGACGTATGACCACCTAAACTTCTGGAAAACACTAAAAACCAACCTGTTTAAAAAGGCATACCCTTCCGATCCAACTTAAATGCCTAATCTCGGCAACATAACAAAACTAAAGTATGAAATGGACATAACACAACTCTTCCACTGTTCAATTCCCTAATGTGGCTGTGCCACATCAACTTTATCTTACCACAACATCACTTTGTATTTGTTAACACCGGAGTCTGCAAACGCCTCAACAGTACTATGTAAGCCACATCGAGCCTACAAATAGGTGGGAAAATGTGGGATACAAATGTAACAAATAAAAATAATGCAGATTATAATTAGTAAGTAAGTCTAATTACAGCTATACATCCCAAACCTTTATACCTACTTTTAAAATGTATTTCCCTCTTTCATTTGTTTGCTGTGTTATACAGAAGAGCACCATTTATCTGAAAATCTATTAATCAGAATGCTCATTATCCAGAAAAATATCATGACCTCTAGGCCACAATCAGTTTTCCAAAAACTGGCTGGCTTCGTAAGTACTATCAGGAAAATTCCTATTATCTGGATTTATGTTATCACAAAGTTCCCTTTATGTGGATTTTGCACAATCTAGAATGGTCTTGGTTCCGACCATTGCCGATTAAACAATGCTCTACTGTGTTCTTATCTTTCCATCCCAAGCATCAACAGCCATTTCTTTATTTCCTTGTTTCTAACTCTTGAAATGCCTCTTAACTTTATATTCTTTATACAAACCCCAAAACTTATTTGGCCTTTAGTATCGTATTATATTCCATTATACTTTTTCATTCATACCACTCCAAGCAACTTGGAAGTCAGTGAACCTTGGCTGAGAAGCTCCAACATAATCATTAGTCCATTTTCTTGCTCTGTCCTTTGGAAGGTACAGTCAATCCCAGCTAACGAAACAGTGTTATTTTTTTTTTTCTTCAGTTTGCTGTAGTCTGGAATTGTGCTTGCTAATTTTTTTTGTTGTTGTTGCTAGGCAGTGACTCATCAATTACTTTGGTATTTCATCTTGTTACCATGGCAGCTCTATAGCAAGTGCAGTAAAGAGAGGAAACATTTATTTTCCAAATAGCAGAGTGCAATATAGTTTTCTCGAGTTTTGTAATTAAGGGAAAAAATCTTTGCAAAAAGGATTCTAAGTACAGAAGAGCAGTACTGTTTATAGAAATAGACGTGGCTAGCCATGTAGATGAAGGAAAAATAGTATGCAAGAATGCGTTATGTAATTGCTGTTTTTTCCCTACTGAAACCCTCCAGGCAAATAGGTGCTGGCCACAGGGATGACAATTTTGAGAACCCTTTACCAGAGTAAACTGTTCATCGGATTACTGCCGTTATTCTTTCTAAAAGTATATAGAGGTTTCACCCGTTTGAGTCATAGCACTCCTGAAGAGTTAATTAACTGCGCTGCCTGGGACTCAGAACTTCAGAACTTACCACTTTGTAGGTTTCTAGATCACACTAGAACCCTTTTTAAACACAGGCATTACTTTGGCCACCTTCCAATTTTCAGTTGCAGTAAATGATTTTAATAACAGGTTGCAGATTATCAGTAGTAGATCTGCAATTTAATTTTGAGTTCTTTTAGTACCCTGGGGTGTATACTGCCTGGTCCACGTTAGAGAATGATGCTGGGAAAAAGTCTGTCCCTGTCCCCACGAGCTCTGTCTGATCCCATCCGCACAAGCCTTGAACAGTTATGATTTTATATTTAAGTCATTTTTATTAAAGTATAAAAAGAAACAATATTCTGTACAACTGTCATTTTATAAATCACAATCAATACAGAACAAGGATAAAAAAACCCCCATGTCTCCTCTCCTGCCTCACAAATATTCCTTCCACTATTGGGAAAACTGAACAAGCCAAATTAGTACAGAATGCTATATAGAAAATTCACGCTAACAGAATACCTTGGTCACACAGACCACAAATGATAAACAAATATTAAACCAAAACCTTAAGAAGTCACACCAAAGAACTAGAGATGCATTTCCTCCATATACTGTGCAAAATATAAAGATCACACATGGTAGGGATGGTGTTAGGAGAGTGCAACTAGGACAACTGCCTCCTGGCCAAAGAAAGCCTTAAGCGTGCTCGAAGATGAAGAAGGCACGGCCTGATAGTGGGCTTTGAGGTCCCCTCCCAAATTTCTGCCCTGGTCCCCAGCCAGATCTAGCTCCAACTCTGGCAAGATACACATTTCAAATCTGACATATCCTAATCACAAAACAGAAAACAAATGCTTTTTTTCTATCTTTTGTCATCTGGTCATTTTATTTTGCAAATCATGTTGGTCCCAGGCTCTGGTTTCTGTTTCCCTCTGTCTTCTCTTAACTCAGTCGCCAGGGTCTCCTGCCCATTTGATATTATTTCTTTTTCCATGCTCACCAGCCATCTTCCATCTCTGTGTACCTATCCTTCACCATGTTCAGCATTTCCCTTCTCTTTGTCCCCTATATTCCCCCATTCAGCATCTCACTTCTTTGTCCCCTATATTTCCACATCTAGCATCTTCCCACATTATCACCGCTCACTCTCTATCCTCAACTCCTGTGTCCAGCATCAATCCTGTGTCCCTATGCCACTAAAGTCCAGCATCTCCCTTCTGTATTCCTATTCTCCCCCCATGTCTAGTATCTTCCCTCTGTGTCCAAATTCCCCCTCCCATGTCTGGCATTGCCCTCTGTGTCCATATATCATCCATACACAGCTTCCCCTTTGTGTCCCTATCCCTTTGCTCCCCCTCCACGTCCATCATCTCCCCTCTGTTTCTGCATACCTCCCTGTGTCCAGCTTCTCCCTTCCCTTCCCTCTTTCTAGTCCCCGCCATAGGACTCCAGCACCTATCTCCCTTCAGTGGGTCCAGCACCTCTATCTTTCTTCCCTCCAACCCCCATGGGTCCAGTGCCTCTCTCCTTTCCCTTCCCCAGCTCCCCCCCATGGGTCCAGCACATCTCTTCCTTCCCTCCAGCCCCCCCCCCCCATGGGACACCCTTTCCTTCAGCTCCAGCCCCCTTCCACAAATCCACCTCCTCTGTCCACTTCAGATCCAGCTCCCATTCCTTCTTAAAGCCCCCCCTCCCCAGGGACTCCAGCATCTTCTCCCCTCTCTCCCTTCCATCCAGCCCTCCCCATGTGACTCCAGCACTTTTCCTTCCTTTCAGCTCCAGCCCCTATCCCTCCTGCGAGTTCAGCACGTGTCCCCTTCAGTTTCAGCTTCCCCAGAGGGTCCAGTATTTTATTTTCTTCCCCTCTCTGTTTCTTTACCTTGCAGCCATGAGGAGGATCCCTACAGATCTGCTCTTGGACCTTCTCTCTGCTGGCTGATACCTCCTGCTGTAATTTCCTGTTTTGCGAAACAGAAATTTACATCAGAAGGCAGCAGCTGGCATAGGGAAGGCCCAGAGCAGATCTGTAGGGATCCTCCTTGTGGTTACAAGGTAACAGAGACGTGGTGGGGAGGGGAGGGGACACTGGCAAGGAGGTCTATTGGACACTGGAATGCCAGACTCATGGTAGTTGTGTTTTTTAACTGTACCTGTGGGGCGGTAAAAGGTTTTGCTCCTCCATCCTGGTAAATGTGGTAATTTCTTTTTTACCACAGGACCTCAGCCTCGTGTCATTCTCTAGTCCAGGTGATTTGCTGCTCCTTAATTTGTCTATTTGGCTTGTTACATCTACCATGTTCACCAAGGTTTCCTTTAGTTCCTCCGCATCAGGTTGCCCTTCGCTATCATTTTTGGCAAAGGTAGCTCTCTTACATCTTCTTCCATAAAGACTGAAGCAAACATTTATGCCTGGATTCTACATATAACAGTCGTAACTGTGCTCAGCTTCTCAAAATATTTCTTAGCTTTTTAGTACAATGGTCAGCATAATAATAAAATATGATAGGATCTGTCAGATACATGTACCTTAAAAGTCATCATATTGAAAGAAATCTTTGGAGACTACCTTGAAACAGCTAAATGCGAAACATGGATCTGTCGGTGACAACTGGTCAAAACACACAGTGGATCCAAAAAAAGTCCTCTCACAATGAGTGTCTTCCTGAACAAGGTCTTTATTAACAGTAGCAGAATTGACCCGACACGTGACGTGTTTCGGCCGTGAGGCCTGCGTCAGGGGTCTAGTGTTATCTGTAGAAAAAAGTGCCTTGTAGGTCAGATGAAAAAATAGCACTAAAACTGCTAAAAGCGATATCATACACAAGAATACGCTGTGCAGCTTTGTAATACGCAATTATTGGCAAAGCTGCACAGTGTATTCTTGTGTATGATATCGCTTTTAGCAGTTTTAGTGCTATTTTTTCATCTGACCTACAAGGCACTTTTTTCTACAGATAACACTAGACCCCTGACGCAGGCCTCACGGCCGAAACACGTCACGTGTCGGGTCAATTCTGCTACTGTTAATAAAGACCTTGTTCAGGAAGACACTCATTGTGAGAGGACTTTTTTTGGATCCACTGTGTGTTTTGCCTAACATTGGCTTTCCTGTGGAGAGCTCACCTTCTGTGGGTGTTTGCTTCGGGTGACAACTGGTCTCCACCGTGTATACTCTGACCTAAGCTAAAAGCTAAGTACTTTTCTGATTGATATGAATGCTATGAATATTAAAAAAAAAAAAAAGGAAGAAAAGTTTAGGGTCTTCCAAAGAAATCTTTTTACAAAAAAATATATAAAACAAAAAAGTGTCATGATATTTGTTGAGAATAAAGTATGGACTCAAATAAGGATTAATGAGGACTACGTACCCCCCCCCCCCCCCCACTACTATATGCTTGGCTTATTAAACTACTCAGCCAATGAGGAGGTGGGTACGTGTATATGACAGATCCTATCATAGCTTTATTATTATGCTGATCATTGTACTAAAAAGCTGAGAAATATTTTGAGAAGCTGAGCACAGTTACGACTGCTATACTTGTTAGCTCCCTTTGCTGTCTAAATGTTGATAGTGTCTTACTAATTGTTGGATACTATATATGGCATCCAGATTTGCACGCCAATGATGCATGTGCAAGTCCTTAACTACCAAAATTGGGTACTAAAGACCAACTATTGAAGTTAACTGGCACCACTTTGGATTAGTGTGTGCATCTGGCTGTGCATTATAAGGAATGGTGCCTCACTCTACTAGTGTGTAACAAAAAAAGGGGGGTGTGACCATGGGTGTATCAGGAGCATTCCAAAAAGTTGAGAAAGTAATTACAGAATACTGCTGCAGTGCGCCTAATTTGGGCACCAGCATTCACACCTGGTTTCAGGCGTAAGTCTGGCACCTACAGTTAAGTGCGGCATTCAATGCTAAGTGCTATTCTATAAAGGGCACATGCCTTTTATAGAAGAGCGTTTAGTGCCAATTTTTTGGCACACATTTTTGAGCATCATTTATAGAATTTCCCGTCTCTCTGCTATGTCCTTGTCCTCTATACTTATTCCTTTTACACCTTGATGATGTAAAGGTGCAGCTGAGTCCTCACAAGCTTTCTGCCTCTACCATACCTGAAAAAGTTTTTGTTACAAGTATTTGCCTCTAGAGCAAGCTTCTTTTCAAATTGTCCATTAGCCTTTTTTTTTTTTAAAACAATACCTTGCATCTAACTTACCAGTGCTTATTCTGCATCCTAGTTTCTTCATTAAGATCTTTTTTTTCCCATTTTTTTAAGTAGAGAGGTGTGGTAGCCATGTTAGTCCACTCTTAAAGGTTATCAATAGAAATCAAACAAAATAAAACATGGAAAAGAAAATAAGATGATACCTTTTTTATTGACATAACTTAATACATTTCTTGATTAGCTTTCGAAGGTTGCCCTTTTTGGCTCTAATAGCCTCTTTCACCTCATCTTTTAACCATGCTGGCTGTTTGGCCTCCTTTTTTGATATGTGGAATACATCCGGTCTCGACTTCCAATTTAGTATTTTAAACAGCATCTATGCCTGATTTAATCTCTTAACCATTGCAGATGCTCCTTTAAGCTTTTCTTTTTAAATAATTTTTCTCATTTTATCATAGCTAAATGCTATTGCAGTAGATTTCCTTTGTATCTTCACTCCAGTTATTATCTCAATTGCCAAGTGTTCCCAAAATCACTAATTCTAGTACCAAGCCCTACAGTCTAAGGACTAGATCTAAAATAGCTCTCCGTCAGTTCCTGAACCAGAAGTGGAGGAGGAGAAGCCTAATGGTTAGTGCAGCGGCCTGAGAAGATGGGGAATTGGGTTCAATTCCCACTACAGCTCCTTGCGACTCTGGGCAAGTCACATAACTCTCCATTGCCTCATGTACAAAATAATTATCTGTATACAATATGTAAGCCACTTTGTTTTATAAGTACAGAAAAGCGCTATATCAAATCTTACCTCCATTTCATCTGGGAACTTTAATTCACTATAATTTCCTGATGTGACATTTATCCAGTCAATACTGGGGTAATTGAAATAAATGCACAAAATACTGCTATGGTACCCTTGGAGATCAGTGAGTAAATATAAACAATCATTTTCTATTAGTAACCAAAAAACTGATATCACTCATTATTATAGTGTTACCATATTTGCTAGCTTCCCTAATTTTTCTTAACATTTCATCATCTGTCTTATACATTCTGACTTGGTAGACTGTAGTATAGCTCTGCAAGTATTCTCTTTCCCTTCAATGCAAGGAATGTCTATCTATAACGATTCTACATTGCTACGTTTCCTGAATTTTTATTCTGTTACACACCATTTCCTTTATAGCACCCTACCCCCTCCCATCTCCAATTTGACCCACACTATCATTATGATATAATTTGTACCCCGGTAATACAGTTTCCCCATTGGCTATCCTCCTTCTACCAGGTCTCTGAGATGTCTATTATATCTACCTCTTCTTTTAGTGCTGTATACTCTAATTGCCTCATCATGCTTTTTAGGCTTCCAGCATTTCTGTCTAGACATTTCAGTGTGTTTTTTTGGGTTTGTATTTACAAGCTGCTTAGCAGTTGGCTCAGATTTCTAATCTTTGTTCTGCTGTCCCATTAAAGACTCCTAACTGACCTTTGCTTTGTTGCAACCTATCAGGATACCCTAACTTCCTTGTTTTGATAGTATCTTTCAAAGATATCTCTCTGAACCAGTCCTGAATGACTGTCAGCTTTCCCCAAATCTCTAGAACAAAAACTGCACTCTCATTTTTTTTTTTTGAATGTTAGCACCAGTAGCCTGGTTCCATCTTGGTTAAAGTGAAGCCCATTTTTTCAGAATAGGCCCCTCCTTCCCCAGAATGTTGCACTGTTCGTAACAAATCTAAAAACCCTCTTAACTGCACCATCATCTCATCCATGCATTGAGACTCTGGAGCTCTGCCTGCCACTTGGGTCCTATTCAGGGAATGGGAAGCACATCTGAAAGTGTTACCCTGGAAAACTTGGATCAACTTTCTATCTATAAGCTCAAATTTGGCTTCAGAACATCCTTCCTACATTTTCCGGTCATCAGTAGCCACATGTACCAACAGAGCAAGCTCCACCCCAGCACTGTCAAAAATCTTATCTTAGTGAGGCATGAGGTCCGCCACCTTTGCACCAGGCAGGCAGGTGACTGAGTGATCCTTGTATCCACCACCCAACCAGCTATCTATATACCTAATAATTGAATTTCCAACTAAACGGTGAAGAAGCCCATGAAGACATATGCTTGGTGTGAAAAGATAGTGCATCCCTTGGAGGTCAGGTCCTGGTTGCAGGATCTCTTCCTGCCTCTCCAAGGTGGTGCTCTTCTTCAGGTGACCTTTCTCCTTCATGGCAGCACAGAGGTTGTCAGGCTGAAATTGGGTCTTCTCTATCTGCCTCATCTCCTCCGCTACTCTAGCCTCCAGGGACTGGATTCATTTGATGAGTGTTAGGAGCTCTTTGCATTGAGTACACACATATAACCTCTCACCAACTGGAAGATAATCAAACGTGACACTCAATATAAAACCAAGTTTTAGAAAAGACTGGATACCCCCCATCTCACTGCTGGACTACTGCCTGCCTCTTAGTATTAGTGAGATGTTAATTAAGTTGCTGATGGAGTAGGATTATGTAAATTAAAGTCTCTTAAGATTACTAGTTATATGCTATGCTAATATTTGTAGGTTTCCCTCAAGGGCCTAAAAACACTGTCTGGTCTATATTCAGTTGTCTGGTCATGTCTGGGCACTGACACTGAATATCTGGAGCTAATTCACAGGGCCATAACCGCTGGATCTTGTGCGGGTCCCAGCCATTATTCAGCCCTAGCCGCATAGGATACTGATGTAGGTCGCGGCTGAATATTGGCTGGGATGTGCCTAAAAAATTCTTGCCCATATCCCGATCCCTCCTGGTCTGATCCCCCCAAAGATACTGGGAGTTAGGCCCAGGCCGCCATAAAGCCTTCCTCCCCCCAGCCTACCTTGAAGAATCCCTGGTGGTTCAGTGGTAAATGTGGACAGAAGTTATACCCACTCAATCCTGACCATAACTGAGACCACAACAAAATGCCATGATCCTTAGCAGCAGCCTTGTAGTACTACAAGAACTGCAAGTAACTGAAATACCACGAGGCTACCACCAAGGGTTGTGGCAGCCATTTGTTGCAGCCTTGGATATGGGCAGGGGCATCACTCCTGATCACTTACAATTGGACAATGAGGGATTCCTTCAAGGTGGGCCTGGGGGGGGGGGGGGGAATAAGGTTGGTGGGGGATTGTTTCCATTCCGAAGGGTGGGAGGAGGGTTTGGGAAGGGGGGGGGGGGGGAAGAACAGCCAGAATTGATACCCAGAAGGTAACGGGCACCGGCTGATATTCAGACTGGTTAGGACAAACTTATCTCCTAACTTTATGTGGGTTCCAACCTGTTAGAGGGCTGAATATTGCCGCTAACCAGCTAGGTGGCTGCTCCACCCAAACTCCAACCCCAGCCTGCTCCTAACCTTGCTGTTTAGTGGTTGGATGTCAACTCGATAGTGCTGCTTTGCTCCAAACAAGTGATTTAAATGGCCAGGAGCCTCTCGTGGATGTTTAAATCATTTTGAACATCGAGCCCTGTATTACTAAGAACTTGTGATCACTTAACCCTCCATTGACTCAGGTACAAAAAGAACGTGAGCCCTCCAGGGACAGAGAAATAGCCAGTGTACCTAAATGTAACTCATCTTGAGCTACTGCTGAAAAAGATGCGAGCAAAATCCAAATAAATAATGGATGATGAAGCTGCCCCAATTAAATCTTTTATCCTCCCAATTGACTTAAAAGCCAATAAATCAACAATCAGGTCTAGGGTGGATGGGACTTGTGGGGTGGGGGGAGGCAGGCAAACTCTAAACAGAGGCTTCCTTTAATTGCTAGTTGCTCTCAATCCAATGTAATGGTAAACTCTAACCCCCTAATTCTATAACTTTGTGCATCCAATTTTACCCTTAGTGCACACTATTGCACATGCAGGTTATAGAATACCTATATATACGTAACTGACAAATTAGCTGCTGACACTAACAAATTATTGTCATAATTGTAGTTAACTGGCATTAATTTGCAGTTAAATGTGCAAATGTCCATATTTTATACCCTTAGCGTGCAAATTCTATAGGGTCCAGAACTTATGAATCAAGGTTATAGAATAGCAAGAATATCAATAGCTATCAGTTCACAACACAACACCTAGATTTATTTATTTCCCGCATATCTGTATAATCTGAGTGGGTAAAAAAAATATGTAGTTAAAAAATAAAACAAAAATTCAGCTTTAAAAAAGTGATAGTATTGATCATTTAAATGTTAACTTGAATCTATAGAATCATGTTTTTCTGTTCGTGCATTTGTTACCAGTACACACACGCTTGAGTCTTCAAGCCAGCCAGAATGCCCTCTTCTGGCAGACAGGAGCAATGACACCAAGTCCCTCTTTGGCCTATTGCTCCTTTTCTTGGGCATCTTCTATCATAGGTCAGAGATGGAGGCAACAATTCTTTGCTGACAAGATCACATCTACATACCAGTGACTGTTCATTCATAACAAACTTTAGGCAAACTATTCTGAGAGACTACATGGCTAATTAGCACAGTTACAGGGATTTGTGCTACTCCTTATTAAGGCTAGGGATGCCTAGCCTTTCTGTAATTTTGTTATAAAGCTCCTTTTCTGAGTTGTGACCACAGTGATTCCCATGGGCTACAGGTTTACTTCTTCCATACTCCCCTTAAAGCTAATCTAAAGCACATTAGCTTTAAAGGGAGTATAGAAGAGTCTCCCCTCTTTTAAGGTTCCAGACTTGTCAATGAGCAGGCTTCCATCTGAAGCAGATTCACAGAACTTTCCCTTCCCTAGCTTCAGATGCTGGGGACAGTCTTCTCTAGACTTCCTGTCTTTGAGTAACCTTTTCAAGCTCTCTCCCTCTTTGTAATGGAAGGCATGGAGGAGCAGCCTAATGGTTAGTGCAGTGGGGCTTAGAATCTGGGAAGCTTGGTCTGATTCCCACAGCAGCTCCCTGTGACCCTAAGCAAGCTGCCTAACCTTTCATTGTCCCAGGTACAAAAAAAAAAAAAAAAAAAAAAAAAAAAAAAAAAAGAGTGCGCATTCACTAGGCACAGAGAAAGTACCTGCATATAATATATGCAGACCATTTTGATTGTACCATAGAAAGGCTGTATATCAAATCCATGACCCTGACCCCTTCCCCCTTTACAGGTCTCTTGCATTTGGGCCAGATTTTTCCCTTCTCCGGACTTCTAATCTTTTAGTAGTTCATTCCCCTCTTCACCTTCCTACTTTTAACCTCAGTGGAGAGAACCCTTCCAGTACACAACCTAGCTAGCTGCTTTCTGCTCTGAAGAGACTGTCCTCTCTCTTTCCTGTTAAGCACACAGCTGCTCACTATGTGACCTCTCAGGGCACAGCTCCGCTGTTTCTGAGGCTATAAGAAAACAGGGAAGGGAGAAGGACAGGAACCTTGCCTAGGAGATTAGTCAATGCTTTCTATCTTGAAGCATCTTTCCTTTGCTCCACATGTGCAACTTCCTGCTAAGGGACCACAACTCCTAAATTCCTACATTCCTACCTTTAACAAGTGTTGGTGCTGCCGATTCCAGCACATGGCTGCTGATTCATTAGCCCTCCCTCATGCTTTTCCAGCACATCTTTCCTGACTTCAGACACTAATGCTTCTTGGGATTTGTAGTCAAAGCTACTTAAGGGAGCCTCTATCTTCAAACTTCTGGGTTACTAAGGTGGATAATATTGCTCTGTCCTTTTCCCTTACTTTTCTTTCATGATAAGTAAAGCCTGCCAGTCATATATTGCATGACACAATCACATTAATGGTTTGTCCTAAGATATACTTGCACACAATGCAATGCACTATACTACTCTAATACAGTACTGGGATATTGCTGCTTCTACATATTACACATTTTTCTTCGAGAAAGCTTATCCTACCAATTAACGATTAATCCCAGCCTACCTCAAATTGTCTATACCCGTTTACTATTCCAACCTATTCAAGCATCCGTGTATAATCCTACTGTACTTTCCTGTCTATCTGACTTGTCATGTCATTACCCTCATTGCATTGTAACCTTTTATAACATTGTAAGCCACATTGTGCTCGCTCTAGTAGGAAAACGTGGGTATAAATGTACCATAAATAAATATATTACATATGCATCTAGCTTAATTCATTTGTCATTAAATATCTACTTACACAGAGATTTCACTGGGTTCAATTTCATTTAAAAAAACATCAAAGCCCTACAAATAGTGCAATGGAAAATATACATAGAAAGTAGTCTTACCCTCTGAACAAGGTATGTCTGCTTCACCTAAACATATTCTTCCAAAAGAACAATGCTTGGCAATTAATCTATTCGGTTGACACTATTCCTTATAAGTGCATAAACAAAGAAGTTGCTTAATAAAGACTGTTGATATATTAATAATGTATCAGTATTAGATATGA
This sequence comes from Microcaecilia unicolor, assembly GCF_901765095.1. Lineage (NCBI taxonomy): Eukaryota > Metazoa > Chordata > Amphibia > Gymnophiona > Siphonopidae > Microcaecilia > Microcaecilia unicolor. Next base: position 35,367,770 of record NC_044037.1, read on the forward strand.
ATAAACTATTCCATAAAGACTACAAATTACACTGCCATCATTTAGCAGAGGAAGATCAAACTTTATTGAAACTGCTTGCATACAAAATATATTGCACTATAACCAAACAAATGTCAACATAAAATTCAATCTGTTGTAGCTAGTATGTACAGAGACTATAGTCCCAAGAGCAGTTACATTACAAGGTCAGTCTACCTTGGTTAATTATCTACAGTATTTTGAACCAAATCAGCTTACAGATGATGTGTGAAAGGTACCAATTATTGTTTCCCAATACTATACATTCCCAAAATATATAACTAGAAATCAACATTAATGTTTGGCAATACTTTTTAAGACATTTTATATTTGTTAAATCATGTGCAGTTTCTTGCCATTTTTATATATTCATTTGTATGCAAGTTAAAAAAAACCCCCAAAACAAACAACAAAAGAAAAAAAAGAATGAAAGTAAAGCAACAAACAAAAAAGTCACAACATACATCAGAGGCAGAGTCAGGGCTGTACAGTTCTGTACATGATCAGTGGCACCCTAGTGGAATAACGTTAACAAAAATAAAAAGCTTAAAATGAAGGCTGTCACAGTTTTACCTTGTACATTTCATCCATGATTGGAAACAATTAAAAAAAAACAAAAACAAATTTCTAAATTCTTCCTTGGTAAGCACCACTCTGTAGGAAATCCATTGATGCCTACTAAGCCTGTTGATAATGCTGACCTTGCGCCTCAAAAACGTCTAGCATGATTGACCTGCCTTCAACATGAGCTACTTCTGCTCGGCCTGAACAATCCACACAGTATGAGCTCAATGTAGGTAGTCTTCTCACCTCCTTTCCCACCTCCCACACTGGCCAAAAATTAAAAATTATGAATAGATTTTGAAAACTGTTGGGAGGCTGAAGTAATAAAAGACTCTAAATGTTATTTTATAATTTTATATTTCAGGTGACAGTAGGCTTTGTATGTTATCCTGTGACCAGGTACATCCCCCTTTCAGAGTACTTAGTTTTTCACAAATTAAAAGCCACTTACTTGACATGTTTATAAAAACAACTTACACTCTTCTTGGTAATACTAATTGCTAAATCTTCAGTGCAAAACAAATTTCCTATCTTTTATACTGCCTAGACTGATGTCTTTGTAAGGAAAAAAATTATGGAAAGCATGCATTCATCTATAAACTTTTAACATCTGACAAGGTTTGCTACATGTATTTTACATTTAGTGTTTCCAGCTCATCTTCCCTGATTTCTGCATCCAAATATAATATTCCTATCTGCCAAGATATAAAAAAGGCACAGGTCATACAACATTTTTTATTTTTGCTAATGTAAATGACAATTGTTACATCACACATATTTCACGGCCCACTAAAATACTGAAAGAGTGGACCAAATAACGTGAACTGACGCAGGACATGAAATGACAAAACATTTCATGAAGAACTTGTAAGAATCTGAAAACAGAAGCCCATTTTTATTACTACAAATACTACTCATTCTGTAAGTTGAAGTTTAGCAATGATTTTTGCCTTAAAATGGTACACCTGAACATAAGAGTAACAGAGTTTCAGTATTTTTGAAACAAATCAACCAAAAAACAAATATTTCATGTCAAGTGCAATATGTACTTGAAAGAATTTGAAAAGAAGTTTATCATACTTTTAAGCAGACATTTTTGCAATTTCTTAACCTGAAATCACTGCTCATAGCCGATGTTAATAAAATAAGGCTAATCAAGAACTTTCTTCAATCATGCCCTGCACCCTTCTTGCCTACTATTTGTCTTTGGCCTAACAGGTTTCTCTAACATGGAATTATGGAAACGATGTAGGAAATAAGATTTTAGTATTAGGCAGTTTAGGGTACTCCATTAACCACCACCTGCTGACCATCCACGTTCTCAGATTTTTCTTTCTTCTGATTCCGATCTTTACCCATGCGCAGCCGATTCCCTTCATTGGATGTACTCTGCAATATTTTGTTATGCACACTCTTTTCGTTATTACAGTCAATTCTGATCTGGAATTAGAAACAGTTAATACTCAATTTACAAGCAAGTTGGAGAATTTCACAAAGTGTGTATTTAAGTATTTCAAATTTTAAAATATCAGAAAAGGCGGAAGACAGAATGATCATTTCAATAATCATCAGCATATGAATATTCAACAGACTGATGTACTTCACTGTGTAGAGACTAGTATATTAACAACAGTGCTTCCCATTTGTACAAAAATCTCAATCTACCACTAAGAAAGAATACAGCCATTATTTGAGGATACCTTTGAAGTTGCTCCTAAAATGGCAATCAGGGGCTTGATAGAAGAAATACATTTTATTACTGTAAACCCTAATTTTTTTATTTTTTTAATTTTTTTTTTTTTAATTGGACCACTTTATTATATAAAATAAAACACCCAGTTGATTCTCTACCATTACTAGAGAATTTATGTCTACTTGCAAACAAATTTGGTTTCTGTCAATAAGAGGCACTGTGGCTTTAAATTATGACCTAATCTTATAAAAGCAAGAAATTATTTTCTGTTTTGTTATGCAATCATTTTCTTATGGTCATGTGCCTACCTTTGTGCAAGACCTGGAGAACAGCGCTTGTATGGAATTTATTAGAACACTTGCTCTTATGATGAAACCAAAACGACCCACATTTGTTATTTACTATACTAGACAAGCACAGAACTAGAAATAACAGGTTCCAACCTATGACTACTATGACCCAGTGTAGACCTGTACATGAATCTTGGGCTGGAAAATGCTCACGCATTGCTTACAAAGATTCCTGTTAGCTGTACAACAGTAATGGATCATTTCCAAAGAAAAGAACATAAGAATAGCCATACTGGGTCAGACTAATAGTCTATCTAGCTCAGTATCCTGCTTCCAACAGTGGCCAATCAAGGACACAAGTACCTGGCAGAAACCCAATTAGCAGCAGCATTCCATGCAAACAGTGGCTTCCCCATGTCCAGCTCAATAACAGACTATGGACTTTTCCTACAGGAACTTGTCCAAACCTTTTTTCAAATACAGATATGTTAACTGCTGTCACTACATCCTCTGGCAAGGAGTTCCAGAACTTAATTACTCACAGAATGAAAAAATATTTCCTCCTATTTGTTTTAAAAGTATTTCCATGTAATTTCATTGAGTGTCCCCTGGTCTTTGTACTTTTTGAAAGAGTGAAAAATCGATTCACTTATACCCATTCTACACCACTCTGGATTTTATAGACCTCAATCATATCCCCCCTCAGCAATCTCTTTTCCAAGCTGAAGAGCCCTAACCTCTTTAGCCTTTCCTCATATGGGAGGAGTTCCATCTCCTTTATCATTTTGGTCACTCTTCTTTGAACCTTTTCTAATTCCACTATATCTTTTTTGAGATAGGGCAAGCAGAATTGAACATAATGCTCAGGTGCTCATCTGGTCAAAGATTAACCACTCAGTTAATATCACATAGTGAGGCGTAGGGTTGGTCCTTTTTCAATGTTTGCAAAATATAGAATAACTTGGGGGGGGGGGGGGGGGACGGGACGGGACAAGGTATGTGTGACTCCAAGAGTTTAGTCCTAGCTCTTCCCTCAAATTGAAATAACTACTTGAGAACAATGTGATAATCAGGACAGGACTCAAGAAAAAACAGATTAAGGAAAGTGAAGGGATGTGATGTATTCAAAGGGTGAATCCTAGAATTAAACAGTAATGCAAAACTCACTTGCTTACAGATTCCAGCATGCTTAGATTCTACTTCCTCCTTAAAAAAACACAGCGCACATATATAATATATACCTGAAGTGACCCATCTGCTGCCGTCCTCCCTTTAGCATCTCTTGAGTTACGTTGACGGTTATCTGTTCCTGATAGATCATCGTTTACTAGAAAAGACAATTAAACAAAGTTATTACTCAAATGCTGAAAGTTGAAAATGGGACTTACCTTTCTTTACAATAATGGGCCCCATTTATTAAGCCTCGTTAGAGGTGCATTAGTGTTTTTAGCTTGTGCTAACCGTGTAGATGACTAGAATATTCCTATAGGCATCTCATGTTAATTTTTAGTACGCACTACAAACGCTAGCACACCTTAGTAAAAAGGGCCCATGTAACTTGATGTAATGTTTAATCTAGAAAAAGCAAGTCAAACATAATTTAACAAAAATATAAGTAATCAGTATGTATAAAATTAGACAGAGACACTTCTAATTTTTGACAAAAAACAAAACAAAGCAACGCACACACACAAAAGAAAAAGAAAAGAAAAAGGAAGGCAAAACCAAAAAAACCTACCATGCTTGTGCATGGCAGGATAAATACAACAGACAAACTTTGCAGCTATATTAAACCAAGGGGTTAAAAAAATGATTTTAAAAGATCTTTATTAAATCAAGAATCAATTCAAAATGAATTCTGTTTCTTTCTCATTGTAAACTAGATCTTTGATAACCTTTGAAGCCTCCTCGACCTCTTCCACCTTGACCTCGTGGTCCACCACCACGTCTTCGTCCATCCCCCCTCCGAAGATAGCTGTCCCGTTCTTCTTCTGCTGGAGCTAATGACCAATCACTGAGCTCATCCCTGTGGTCTGACTCAGTTTCAGAGGCATTTGATGCTTCAGAATTTGTTCCTGCCAAAAATAAACACAGAAGAATCAGTAAGTTATTATAACGCCCCATTAGTGAACAAACATTTCAGTTAAATCTTCAGGAGTAATTTTATGAACTCATTTTCACATGTATGTGGTCACATATGCACATAAATGATCCGTTATAAAATTCTGACCAGTGTAAAAAGTAGGCATGCTGATATGGCGGCATGTACTTTGTCGGTAGGCATGTACAGGGGACATGCTGTGCTGAGCCTGGGTAGATTTGCAAGCATGTGCACACATTATAATATATGTTAATATATATATGTACTTAAATAATCTGAATGTGGACATTTACAACTACAGTCAACAGCAGCTATAAATGTCTGAACCTGTAATCTAGGAGTAATAAATGTGGCTTACGTTAATATTTTATAGATACATAAGCATGTAACATAGTAGATGACGGCAGAGAAAGACCTGCACGGTCCATCCAGTCTGCCCAACAAGATAAACTCATGTGTGCTACTTTTTCTGTATACCTGACCTTGATTTGCATCTGCCATTTTCAGGGCACAGACTGTAGAAGTCTGCCCAGCACTAGCCCCGCCTCCCACCACTGGCTCTGCTACCCAATCTCCACTAAGCTTCTGAGGATCCATTCCATCTGAACAGGATTCCATTATGTTTATCCCATGCATTTTTGAATTCCGTTACCGTTTTCATCTCCACCACCTCCCGTGGGAGGGCATTCCAAGCATCCACCACCCTCTCCGTGAAAAAATACTTCCTGACATTCTTCTTGAGTCTGCCCCCCTTCAATCTCATTTCATGTCCTCTCGTTCTACCATCTTCCCATCTCCGGAAAAGGTTCGTTTGTGGATTAATACCTTTCAAACATTTGAATATCTGTTTCATATCACCCCTGTTTCTTATTTCCTCCAGGGTATACATGTTCAGGTCAGCAAGTCTCTCCTCATACGTCTTGTCCCATACCATTCTTGTAGCTTTTCTTTGCACTGCTTCAATTCTTTTTACATCCTTAGCAAGATACGGCCTCCAAAACTGAACACAATACTCTAGGTTGGGCCTCACCAACGACTTATATAGGGGCATTAAAACCTCTTTTCTTCTGCTGGTCACACTTCTCTCTATATAGCCTAGCAACCTTCTAGCTACGGCCACCGCCTTGTCACACTGTTTCGTCGCCTTCAGATCCTCAGATACTATCACCCCAAGACCCCTCTCCCCGTCAGTACATATCAGACTCTCACCGCCTAGCACATACGTCTCCCGTGGATTTCTACTCCCTAAGTGCATCACTTTGCATTTCTTCGCATTGAATTTTAATTGCCAAACCTTAGACCATTCTTCTAGCTTCCGCAGATCCTTATTCATGTTTTCCACTCCCTCCCGGGTGTCCACTCTGTTACAAATCTTAGTATCATCCGCAAAAAGGCAAACTTTACCTTCTAACCCTTTGGCAATGTCACTCACAAATATATTGAACAGAATCGGCCCCAGCATCGATCCCCGAGGCACTCCACTACTCACCTTTCCTTTATCCGAGCGAATTCCATTAACCACCACCCTCTGGCGTCTGTCCGTCAACCAGTTCCTAATCCAGTTCACCAAATCGGGTCCTATCTTCAGTCTGTCAAGTTTATTTAAGAGCCTCCTGTGGGGAACCGTGTCAAAAGCTTTGCTGAAATTTAAGTAGATTACGTCCATGATTCAATTCTCCGGTCACCCAGTCAAAGAATCCAATGAGATTTGTTTGGCACGATTTACCTTTGGTAAAACCATGTTGTCTCTGATCTTGCAACTTATTGGCTTCCAGGAAATTCACTATCCTTTCCTTCAGCATCACTTCCATTACTTTTCCAATAACCAAAGTGAGGCTTACCGGCCTGTAGTTCCCAGCTTCTTCCCTATCACCACTTTTGTGAAGAAGGACCACATCCGCCGTTCTCCAATCCCACAGAACCTCTCCCGTCTCCAAGGATTTATTAAACAAATCTATAAGAGGACCTGCCAGAACCTCTCTGAGATCCCTCAGTATCCTGGGGTGGATCCCGTCCGGTCCCACGGCTTTGTCCACCTTTAGATTTTCAAGTTGTTCATACACACTCTCTTCCGTGAACGGTGCTATATCCACTGCATTCTCATTTGTACTTTTGCCAGTCAACTGCGGTCCTTCTCCAGGATTTTCTTCTGTGAAAACAGAACAAAAGTATCTAATTAGCAAATTAGCTTTTTCTTCATCATTATCTACATAGCGGTTTGCAGCATCTTTCAGTCTCACAATTCCCTTTTTTGTCTTCCTCCTTTCACTAATATACCTGAAGAAATTTTTGTCACCCCTCCTTACATTTCTAGCCATTTGTTCTTCCATTTTCGCCAGACGTATGTCTCCCTTGGCTTCTTTCAGTTTTATCCGGTATTCCTCTCCGTGTTCCTCTTCTTGAGTTTTTCTGTATTTCAGGAAAGCCAACTCTTTAGCATTTATTTTCTCGGGCCACTTGCTTGGAGAACCATATTGGTTTCCTTTTTCTCTTGCTTTTATTTACTCTCCTTACATAAAGGTTTGTGGCCATAGTTATAGCTTCTTTTAGCCTGGACCACTGTCCTTCCACTTCTCGCTCATCCTCCCAGTCCATCAGCTCCTCCCTCAGGTATTCCCCCATTTTACTAAAGTCAGAATGCTTGAAATCCAGGACTTTGAGTTTTGAGTGGCCGCCCTCCACTTCAGCTGTCATATCAAACCAAACCGTTTGATGGTTACTGCTGCTCAGGTGAGCACCCACTCGGACATTTGACACACTGTCCCCATTTGTGAGCACCAGATCCAGCGTTGCTCCCTCCCTCATGGGTTCCGTCACCATTTGTCTGAGCAGAGCACTTTGAAAAGCATCCTCGATCTCTCTACTTCTTTCCGATTGCGCAGATGGAACCTTCCAATCTACATCCGGCAGATTGAAATCGCCCAGCAACAGCACCTCTCTCTTCTTTCCCAATTTTTGAATATCTGTGCTCAGATCTTTATCTAGTTCCTCCAATTGTGTCGGGGATCTGTAGACAACACCCACATGGACAGAGGTTCTATCATCTCTTTTTAAGGTGATCCATATTGCTTCTTCCTTTCCCCAGGCCCCTGTCATTTCAGTCACTGCGATATCATTTCTCACATACAGAGCTACTCCTCCACCTTTACGACCACCTCTATCCTTCCTAAATAGATTATAGCCTGGTATGTTTGCATCCCATTAAAAAGACACAAATTGGTGCTCTCTTATAAAATTACCCTCTATAGATGTGAAAGTATAAGGCATTTCTGCTTGTAAAAGTATGTTTTACAAATGGATTTTATAAAACAGTGCAAGCTTAAATGCATGTCTGGTATGCATGCTGGTAACAGTAAGCATACTATCACACAATTTTGTATGAATTTTATTATTATCTATGTTTTTCTGTTACCCACCTAGAACTTTGGTGGTAGTGCAAAATATAAATGTTTAAATACATAAATCTTTAATATTGTTAACTTCCAACTTAAATCTGTGAGATTTCCTGCCAAACATTTTCCAAAGATTGTGACAAAATGTCCACCTCACAGGGAGCTTTAGTATCCTGTACAGTCTTTTTCACCGTCACATCTAATTTCTTTATAGCAACCCAAATCATCTCCAGTGTTACCATCTCTGGGATTGCAATACACTTGGCTGTCCCAACTCAGCCGATTCTTTCAGGAAATGAGCTCTGTTGCTACTACTCGACTGCTCAGCCACTTCCGCTGAAGTAGCCGTCGTACTCTTGATCCAAGCTGCAGCCGGCAAGGTAGAATCTCAGCTCTCAGGGGAGATAGCGAAATGTCATGCTTCAGTGAGGCCAGCTCTCCTCCACCGGACCTCAACACGGAGCTCTCACCCCAGTCTTCCTGCTGGAAGCATGGAGCATGGCACTCAAAACGTCTGTTGGAGGGTTTGCTAAATTAGAGAGGATACTGCAGCTGGTGACGGAACAGCCAACACCATCCCCCTTCCTCTTTGTGTGGGGCATAACTAAGCAGGAAACACAGGTAATCAAAGAAAATCCCTCCAGCTAGTGAGAGTCCTCCAACACTGCAAACAGTCCGGTCACCATCTTGGCCACTCCCATTTACATTTTTTTTAAATCACACATATCTCTCGATGGTGGGATTGATTTTAGTAGACTGTAAAGTTCAATTGTTTTCAAGTGCTCACAAAATTGGCTCCACAGTCAGAACAGATCTGGTTGACTGGAGCACGAAGCGAGAAGAATCTTCTGAGAACATTTATGAAGCTTGAAGTGTCCATGGATTCGGCAAGCTCAATGTGGATAGCGCGAATACTCATGCGTGTGAATATAACAGCTCCATCTCTTGCTATTTGCACTTCCTCCTCTGGTTCATCTTGAGATCACTGTCTTGTGCCCAAAAACATCTAACCCCATGTAAGTGAATGGTGTTTCAGTACAGAGTCGATCCGCTGGCAAGTCTGCCATTCTTTGTCCTTGATACTGGCCACACAGTCTGCAGCACCTAACACATTTGTAAATCACAGAGGTGATGCAGTATTTTGCTCCAGCAATCCATACTCCAGCTGCTCTAATAGCACCCTCTGTAAAGTGTCGGCCTTAATGTTTGACCTGCTCGTGGTAACTGCACAATGCTGTTGACAAGGTATAATGATAGGATTCTTCTTGCTCTTGTCTAATTCAGCAAGAGCAAGACAGCCACCAACTCTCAGTAGGCCATCCCCATCTATGTATGGGTTCAACTTCAATAACGATTCTTTGGAAGGTTCTCACCTTTGCTAATGAATTTAAATTCTTCAGCACATATTTCCCATTGTAAGCATCTCAAGATGATATTTTCTGCTTATGTGAGCTCCAGTGGGAGTGGCCTTGTGAAAATGTGATGACAGGTGCCTGGTTTTTCACCATCTAGTTGATGAAATGAAGATACAATATGTATGAGGTGTGCTATTGCTCATCTGAGTGTTGCCCAACTTGAAGAATGAAAAAAACCCCGATGTGTTCCCAGACTACTTTTAAAGACAATGCTTGTTGCCAGAGCAGTTATTCCTGGACAGATTTCTGAGTCAAAGTCAGGGTCTATAAGCTCAAATGAGAGATTTGCATTTGTAGACATGTGATCAGATTTCAAAAGAAACTCTGGGCCTATCAACAGTGTTATCTCTATTAACTGAGTCGCCGGCATAGTTCTTGTAGAACAAATCTACTGGATTTTGGTCAGTGGGCACATAATGCCATTGTTCTGGTAGTGTTGACTTCTGTAAACACAACTCTGTTGCTGACATATACATAGAACTACTGGTTTGGTTATAGGTGTAGCTAGGGCTACTATCGGTGTAAAAATTAACTGTGTCTACTTGAATGCCCATTTCATTCAGTTTCAGCTCTGCTATCTCTGTTGCCAGTACTGCTCCATTCTATGTGTGGAATAGTATGATTGGGCTGTAGTGCTAACTTACCTTTTACAGAAGCATCTGAGAAGATGCAAATCTCCTTGCAGCTGGCAGTACTGAGTAGTGCAGTATGTGCATGGTATTTGTAGCTGTTCTAGAGTCTTTAGGAAATCCTTCCATTTTTCCCATTCTTGATTCATTTATTGTGGTAGTGTGTCATCCCACCCAGCAGTGCTTTGGGATAGTTCGCTTAACAAGGATCTTCTTTGAATGGTTACTAGAACCACGAACCCCAGTGGATTGTATAGGCTGTTGACTGTGGATAAGACACCTGAACAAGTACACGGTTTGTCTCCCTTTGGGTCCCCGTGTAGCCCAAGGCTTTGCTAAAGTGGAGATGTATTTACTTCCAAGATCCCACTTTCTTTTCTTCTGGATAAGTTTAAGAAATATTGGCAGGAGGTTAGAAGACGGCTTTGGAACCATAGAATAGTTCCCCAACTAGTATGGACAGCCTGGAATTGATAAGGCTGTTGAAAAAGTGTTGAGTGGAAGTGAATACTTGAGCCTTAGTGGTTTGTTCGTTTTCCCTATAGACAGGGACTATATTTTGAGAACGGTTTTTTTTTTACAAAAAAAAAAAAAAAAAGTTATTTCTTGTGCAAAGATATGGATTTTTTTCTGACTTTGTAAGGCTTTGAATGAACATAGAAAATAAAACCAGTTTATTGCAATGTCAGGAAGTCTTAACTATTGGCGCTTCTTTATTTATTTTGAAAAATAATCCCAAAAGGAAAATTAAAACTATATAAAGTTCTTATTAACGAGGACAAAGTAGGAGAACAAATCATCACATAACAAATAAAGATTACAAATTCACAAACTAACTAGGACCAGAAAATCATCATAGCTCATACTCTAAGAAACTTTTTTATCTACAAGAAATTGCTTAAGTTGAACAGTATCAAAAACCGTAGATAAGAGGAAGACTGCTGATGACAAAGGGGAGGAGAGGAAGGGAATTCAGACAAGGATATTGAGACTGGGTTAGGAGGGAAGGGGTACATGCAGAGGAGCTGGAGAGGGAATGAAGTAGGAAATAAAGAACAGGAGACTGTGGGGGAGATGCAAAAAGACAGGGTAGGGGGCTGAGAGAGAGAGCAAGATTGAGACTGATGGGAATCAGTACCACAGCTGGTAAGTGACTAAAAGGAGGAATCAACTTCTGGCACAGCAATCAAGGGGATGTGGTATGCTGCTGACAGCATACTTAAATAAAGGGGCCATTAGTTTCTATCACCACTGCGCTATGGTACAGCTTAACATATTAAACTGACAAAGGAAGTAGCACTTTACAGACTAACCAATTTGTGAGACATGAGCTTTTGAGGACAAAAGTCCACTTCACCAGATTTACTAAGGGGGGGGGGGGTCTTTTACATAGGCATGCTGGCGTTTTTAGCGTGCATTAAAAATAGGCGTGCGCTAAACGCTAAAGACGCCCAAAGGAATACATTGGTGACTTTAGCGTGCGCCTATTTTTAGCGCATGCTAAAACTGCTAGAGTGCCTACATAAAAGACCCCCTAAGTTTTCTCTTATAAAATGGTTTTAAAAACATCAGATCCAAAAGGACCTGTGACAAATCTGAGGGGATGTCCCTCCCTCTGTTGCTTCTGAATTTTGGCAAGGACAATAGGGGATTGGGGATGGAAGGTGAACAGAGAGTTCGGTTACTGACTAAATTTTTGGACTGACCCCTAGATTAAAAGTATATTTGTCAAAGTTTGAGGTAAACTGCATTTGGACGATTTTTTTTTTTTTTTTTAGATCAGTGGTGCTTCCCTAGGTGTGTATCACTCTATTAGTAAAATAGCATTCACTCGTATTTCCGTAAACTTCCATTCCAGCTTCCTATCTTTGTTTTTAGACTAGTTTCTTCATAAAATGTAAGATGTTATACATGACTGTGTATATTGCACGAAAAAGGTATGTTTTTCTTAAGCTTCTGACCAATTGTGGACAAAATGTATTTTTTTAAAAACAGTGAATTCTGCGGCCCTAGAGTTTGAAGATGAATGCAAATCCCCATGTTTTACACACTTTCTGGATTTTTACAGTAATATACCTGAGGCATAGCCTGGACCACGTCTGCCGCGCCCACGACTGTTGTACGGTCTAGCACCTCGGCCCAGACCTGCGTTATCATCAAATACTTTCTCTTTATCTGTACGAGTTGGTGGTGGTCTAGATGTGGCCCCAATCTGTCGCAGCTGCTCATCAATTTGCAATCTTTCCAATCGCAACTGGTCCACTTCCTGTTTAGAATACAAAGAGCACTTAGATCTGGTGTCACATCTTTTAAACCATAAGATGAATTGTGCTATAAAAAGTTATATATTGACAAATATCTCACTTCCATTAGAGAAACAACAACTCAAATATACTAACCAATACAATTAAAAAACATCTGCCTATTAATTTATTAAAACTTCACATTGTACAGTTCACAGTTGCTAATTTGATTATAATTTCCAAGTAATAAATTCAGCAGAATGTAATAAAGGTCACGCTGAGTCACATCAAGGTCCCTTGAGACCTATATCGTCTCTGACAGTGGCCCAGTCAAGGTCACAAATACCTGGAGGATCCCAAAAAGTACTTATTTGAAAACATATTTATAAATCACAATTCTTATTAAAACCATTTTATGTGGCTTTGACAAATTAATACACACACTACTTGTCACAAACAGATAATAAAATTATAAAACACATTAGTCAAGAGAACAGTGCACATTCACCTATCAATAGATTCTTCAAAGAAGAATGCTTTCAACATTTTTCTAAAACATTATTTTCTACCATAATTTCAATCAGCAACCTATTTCACAGAGAAAGGGCAGCTACTGAAAATGCTACAGAACAAGTCCTGGATAACTTAGCTACTTTCAGAGAAGGTACATCTAGCAAACCAGAATTTCATGAATGCAAAGAGGAGGTAGGGGTATATTGGTGTAACGTATCCTTCAAACACAAAGCAGAATCCACATCTTGTCTCAACACTTTAAAAACAGATCTTGAGCAGGGCCTGCTGAGATGTAAGTAACCAGCGAAGTGTACAAAGCAATGGAGTTATATGCGCCCACATTCTACAACCTGTCAAATAACAGCCACATTTTGAACAAGTTATAAACAATGAGGATAGGTGGAACAAGACATAGATTAAGACAACTGCAATAAATCAAGGCCATTTACAACAGTAGATCCATTTTCTCATAGTCCATTTCAAGGGATAAGCAATGGCTTTTCCAAGTCTACCTATCTAATCCTTTACAGATTTTTCCTCTAGGAATTTGCCCAAATCTCTTCTGAACCCCACTATGTTAGTTGTCCTGACCACATCTTCTAGCAACATATTCCACGGCTTAATTATATGCTATATAAAACACTTTCCACTATGTTTTAAAACTGGTTGTTTAGCTTCATGGAGTGTTCTCTTGTTTTATAGGGCTGTTTGAGAAGTCAAACAAGTGTTCTTTATTTGTTTCACTTCACATATGATACACAGACTTCTATCCTATCCCCTCAAACTGGCCTTTTTCAAGCCAAAATCCCCCCCTTATCATTTTTCCTTCTCTCTCTGAAATGTTTCTAGTTATGTAATATTATTTTTGATATGGACTGACCAGAATTGTACCCAATACTCAACATGTGGTCATACCATAGACCTATAAAGAGGCTCAATTTTATTCTCCATTTCTTTTCAAATAATCCCTAACATTCTAGTTGCTTTTTTTATTGGCAAATACAGCACACTGAACTCAAAATTTTAATATATTGTCCACAATATATTAACTTCAAAGATCTTTTTCTTGGATGGTGACTTCTTGCTCAGAACCCAGCAATCTGTACCTGTAACTGGCCATTCTCTCAGCCTCACAAGACCTTTCTGTGATTCCTCACAATCCTCTGTTATTTAATAACTTTGATTAATTTTGTCAATCACAAATCTGATCACTTCACTCATGGCTCCTTTCTCTGGATTATTTATGAATTTCATTAAAAAGCACAGGTATTCATACCTTTCCTTGAGGCACTCCATTACTGACTCTTTTCCATGCAGAAAACTGACATTTAGTCCTAATCTGTTTCTTAGCCAGTATTCAATACAAAACAATGCATTGACTCCTATCCCAAAACTTACATTTTCTATGTAGGACTTTGTCAAATGCCTTCTGAAGATCCAAATCACTAATCAAGTGGCTCACCTTTCTGTATATGTCTGTCAGAAAATTCTAATAAGTTCTCATTAAGCCATGTCTATATGTACAGTAATTTTGTTTTCAGGATAGATCCTACCATTTTACCCTGCACCGACTTCAGGTTCACCAATTCTACAGTTTCCCAGACCACCTCTGTAAAACCAGTTCTTAAAAAGGGCTTCACTTGCCACCCTCCTGTTCTCAGGTACCACAACCATTTCGAACAGGAAAGCAATTTCAAATCTGAGATTTTACGTGGGGGGGGGGGGGGGGGGGGGGTGACACCATCCAGTCCTGGTGATTTGTTATTTTTTATAGCATTTATACCCCGCTCTTTCCCGCTCGACAGCAGGTTCAGTGCGGCTTACAAGGTATGGTACAAAGTATCACAGAGATATCACAAAGTATGCTACAAAGAATTTAAGAGATGATCAGTTATAAAGAGTAGGGCAGTAGGGAGAGATGTGGGGGAGAGGATTGGAGTATGTGCGGTGCTAGTGTTGTGGATTAAGTTCGAGAATTAAGTTGGGTTGTTTGGGTAAGCTTGTCTGAAGAGGTAAGTTTTCAGCATCTTTCAGAAGGGTAGGTGTTCATTGGTTGTTAGGATGTGTCGAGGTATTGCGTTCCAGAGTTGGCTGCCTATAACGGAGAAGTTGGATGAATAGTAGGTTTTGTATTTGAAGCCTTTGCAATTGGGAAGATGAAGATTGAGATATGTACGAGAAGATTTGGACCCGTTCCTGGCTGGAAGATCGATCAAGTTGGTCATGTAGCTTGGAGATTCGCCATGGAGGATCTTGTGGATCATTGTGTGGGCTTTGAAGTTTATGCGTTCCTTGATTGGGAGCCAGTGGAGTTTTTCATGAAGTGGTGTTGCACTTTCAAATCGTGATTTGCCAAAGATGAGTCTGGCTGCTATGTTTTGGGCGGTTTGGAGTTTTTTCATGATTTGGGCTTTGCAACCGATGAAGATGCTGTTGCAGTAGTCGGCATGGGTAAGTACTGTGGATTGTACTAGGTTGCGGAAAGTTTTCTGTGGGAGGAATGGTTTTACTTTTTTCAGTACCCACATCATGTTGAACATCTTCTTCGTCATGGCTTTAGCATGAGTTTCCAAAGTTAGGTGGTTGTCTAATGTTACTCCTAGGATTTTTAGATTATCAGATATTGGGATTGTAACGTCGGGGGTGATCAGGGTGGTTGGGAGCAGAGTAGTGTGTTGTGATGAAAGGATTAGGTATTGAGTTTTTTCTTTGTTTATTTTCATCTTGAAAGCGTTGGCCCAGGATTCTAGGATGTTCATGGCAGTGATTATTTTTTCCGAGATTTCTGTGAGGTTGGTTTGGAAAGGGATGAATATTGTGACGTCGTCAGCACAGATGAAGGGGTTGAGGCCGGATTTGGATAGGGATTTGGCCAGAGGAATCATCATAAGGTTGAAGAGGATCGGGGATAGAGGTGAGCCTTGGGGGACACATTTTGATGAGGTTGATTTGACCTGATATGATCTGGTGGTGATAAAGCTTTTTATCCACTTAATGTTTTTTTTTGTACCCCACGCTTTCCCACTCATGGCAGGCTCAATATGGCTTAGGTACTTATTTGTACCTGGGGCAATGGAGGGTTAAGTGACTTGCCCAGAGTCACAAGGAGCTGCCTGTGCCTGCAGTGGGAATCAAACCCAGTTCCCCAGGACCAAAGTCCACCACTTTAACCCACTAGGCCACTCCTCCACTCCGATTTCCGCTGACCCCTAGTTTGTCCAGTAATTTTGTGAGAATGGTATGGTCTACCATGTCAAATGCACTGGATAGGTCGAACTGCAGAAGAAGTATTTTGTTGCCAATTGAAATTTCCTGTTTAAACATGGATATCAGGGTGAGCAGTACTGTTTCTGTGCCGTGTGCAGGTCAAAAACCCGACTGTGATTCATGTAATATGGAGAACTTTTGAGTGAATTCGTTAAGTTGGGTGGTCACTCTATTTTCCATCAGTTTGATTAGAAGAGGGATGGAGGCCACAGGTCGATAATTAGAGATGTCATTCGCTGGTTTCTTGGGGTTTTTCGGTATTGGTGTAAGTAGAATATTGCCGTGTTCGGAGGGGAAGGAACCTTGTTGAAGTAGGAAATTTAAGTTTCTGGTGAGTTCTGTAATGAATCATTCTGGGGCATTTTTCATAAGATAATTGGGGCATGGGTCCAGGTGGCAGTGAGACTTGGAGAGTTTGGATAGTGCTGAGGAGATTTCCTTAGTGCTGAGGGGGGTGAAATTTGTCCAGTAGCGATCTGCTGGGATCTCTTCAGAGTCGGGGTCCAGTTCGTCAAGGAAAGTGTCTATATTGGTATCATCATTCAAATCAACTTTTGAAAATGAGATTTCTGGTATGGATATAACCTCTTCAACATCTTTCTCAGTAAAGATCAAGGGGAAGAGTTTATTGTCAGTGTCATTTACAAAAAGCATGTGCTCGCATTCATTCACAGTATTAGTGTGCAATGTTAGTAAGTTATCCCCGTAAATTTTCTGCTATTACTATATCCTCCATGGGCATTCCTTTTACCCCTTGATTGTCTAGCAGTCAAATATAGAGTGTACTGAGTTAGTTTTTGCCTGCACAGTAGGCTTCTTTTCAAAGTCTCCCTTGTCTTGCCTTAATACCATTTAAACTCTAACTTGCTAGCGCTTAATCTCATCTATATTTTCCTCATTCGTGTCTGCTTAGGGCCAGTTTTAGACATGCTGGGGCCCAGGGCAGAAATTAAGGAGGAAGCCCCCTCCCCCAGTCTCCTCATCCACCACTACTGCCACACATACAACTTTAAATGACTTCTTCACATATAAAACAGACAGACCTCCAACAAATACAGAACAAGGAATCAGAAATTAGAAACAGAAATATGAAGTCCAAAATCGAATTAAGAACCTCAAGAAGTTAAACTTGGCAAGTACTGCAACACTGAAGAAATAAAAACAGAAATGTACTTCCTTTTGTACTGGACACAATTGGTTGCATAACCATGGTGGGACCCGGGTCCCCCCCCCCCCCCTCCCACTTTGGGCTTGGTCCATCCAAATTAGCCATCACCCTTGCTGTGGCTGGCAGGGATCACCAAGCTGTGCCAGTTAAAAACCACCTCCTCTGGTCCGTCAGCCAGACCTCTCCAAGCTCTGCTGCTGGTGGCTGTGTCCGCAGGGTGCTTACCCCCCCCCCCCCCCCCCCCCACAATGCATGCTGTTTTCATGCATGCAGAAAAAACAAGCACTCAAAGGGGTAGGCCAGAAGTGGTGGCAGCAGCTCAGGGACACAGCCACTTGCTGTAGAGTTTGAAGAGTTCTGGCTGCTGGAGCAGTAAAGGAAGAGGATGTCATCACCTGGAGGGGCCTGGAGATCCCTGCCAGCTCAGGTATCAATATTTTGCATTCAGGCGGAGTGGCAGGCGGAAAGGAGAAAAATTGGTGTCCACCCACTTTTGAGCTCAGCCCTGCCCTCCCCCCCCTTCCCCAATCAACTGTCTGGCTATGCCACTGAACACAATATGATACTCATATCCCAAATTAAAATATTGCAGTTAATAAATTCAAAATAAAACTTTTTTTCTACTTTTTTTGTCTGTGATACATTGTACCATACTTTGTATTACCTCTGTGATACTTTGTACCATACTCTGTAAGCCGCACTGAACCTGCTATCGAGCGGGGTATAAATGCTACAAATAAATAAATAAAAATTTTATTTTTCCATCACGTTGGTCCCAGTTTCTAGTGATTTTTGTCCATTTCTTTTCTTCTCTTTCCTGTCTTGTTCTATTTCTTCACTACACCTGTCTGACATATTGATCCCTTATCGGTTTTTCTCAAATTTCATCTTCTTTAACTTTTCACCTACCTATTAACTTTCCATATTCTTCTCCCATTCCTTAGTTGTCCAATTTCCCATCACTCCGCCCCTAGTCTGCTATTCCCTTCCATCTTTCATCTACCTTCCATTACTATATTTCTACCTCTGTATTCACTATCTTCCTCTCATTGATCATCCTGCCACTCCTGGTCTCTCCTACATGATTCCACCATTTCCCTTCCCTCTCCCTCCCTCCATTCTTGTAGCCCACCACTCCCAGGTCAAAAACCTTTCCCTTTCTCTTCTTTCCTCCACCCCATTGTCTGCCATCTCTGTTTCTGGGCCCATCATTTCTTCCTCCATCCCTTCTCCTCACCCCCAGTATGACATGTCCCCCATTCTCCTGCTCCCAGTATGGTATGTCCCACTATCTCTCAAACTCTTCCCCCCCGGTCTATTTGAAAACAGCTCCAGGGGGACCCTGCGTTCTGCCATCTCTTCCCATTCTCACCACTCTGATCTGAGGTCTCCCTCCCTTCCCCGTCTACCTTAAATCACATTTTATTCACAGGTCACCAGCATGGCATTCTTATACAATGCCTGCGCCCCTCTGCTGTGTTCCTCCCAGGCTGAAAGAAGAACTTGCTTCAGAAGGAGGTGGAACACAGCAGAGGGATAGCGCCGCGACAGACACAGGCAGTGTATAAGAATCGATGCCGTGCTGGAA
Source organism: Microcaecilia unicolor (assembly GCF_901765095.1). Lineage (NCBI taxonomy): Eukaryota > Metazoa > Chordata > Amphibia > Gymnophiona > Siphonopidae > Microcaecilia > Microcaecilia unicolor. The sequence continues at coordinate 35,386,651 of NC_044037.1, forward strand.
ACCCCCTGTCAACAAAAACGCGATATAAGGTAGATGGGGAAGGAAGGGAGACCTCAAATCAGGGTGGTGAGAATGGGAAGAGATGGCAGACCATGGGGGCCCCTTGGAGCTGTAGGACCCAGGGCAACAGCCCTGTTTGCCCTTCACTAATGCCAGCCCTGGGTCTGCTTTCCATTATTTGAAAGATGCCCTTTTGGCTTTCAGTCTTTTTCAGCTCACCATTAAACCACGCTGATAGTTTTCTCTTTTCGTGGCTTAAAACAAAAATACAGAATATTTTTTTTTATCTAGGCTTCCAAAATGTTTTTTTTTAAATGATGACCGTGCAAACTTTTGAACTTGTCAACTTCTCCTTTTAGCTTTTATCATTTCTTCATTTTATTCACAAGTCTCCTATAAATTTAAATGCTATTTATTAGTGTTTTTTCTCAGCTCACCTTTAAATAATTGAGGTGATAATCCAAAAGAACAGTTGCATTAGTGATGCTATCCTTGGTCCCCACAAATACGAATGGTACCATTCCCTGGAAAAAACAAAAAAATCTCTAATAATCACAAAAATATGGCCAGAGTTTAACAATGACTTCCACAATAAGCTAATGCAATGATCCCCTGCCATTTCTAAACCTTTATAAATGTTTCATCAAACATCAACGTTTACTACAAAATGTCATTCTAAAAGAATAATGTGATTGTTTACTAATGAGCAGGAAAACAAAATCTGTTTATATCTACTTTTTTATGTTCCCTTTATGTTTTCCTTGAAATTTTATACAGCAGTTGTCTGCTTAATGTAAAAAAAAAAAATGCTTATTCAAAATGACTATAGGGAATGATTTAACAAGCTCATCTGCAAAAATCACAATTAGGTTATGAAGACTCATCCACCATGAAAGAACAGAGAAAGTACACCTTATCTGTGCTATACTCAATTTTTATCTATTTGTTATAACGCGGATTGATCAAAGAGGGCCCTGGTTTGCCGCACTAATGTTTTAGCGTGCGCCAATGCTAGAGACAGTTTGAGCAATTGATATTTGTACTACACTTGTTAGGAGTGTTTGAATAGTCTCATAGATTTTTGTGTTGCATGTCTGTGTGGTCATTTTCAAAGAATGGTCTCGTACAGACATCCATATCCCTTGTTTTCCCCATTCATAATTTGGACATTCCAGTTTGTAAAATGGATGTTCATGCTGGATGTTTCCAGTGCATAGACGTCTATGTCTATCTCATGCATTCTCTAATAGGAAACCTTGACATATTTCCTGTTCAAAAGTACATGTGAGATGGATGTCTGTTTGGGACATTCAGACTTGGACATCACTATTCTGACTTGGGGATATTCTTTCAAAAATGCCCCTCCATATCCCTCACATATGTATTGGTGGGTTACACCATTTTTTAATTAGCTCCTTTCTTTATATTTAAGAGAGATGGTCTATTTATTGGTGAAAGGTGCTTCCAGAAGAGCTAGATACAATAATAGGGAGCTTCTTCTGCAGCCACAAACAAGGGAAAGTGTGAATGAGGGATCAGTGTTTACTTATGTGTTGAAATATACTTCTCAATCATCACAAGTGGCTAGGATTATTCGAAGGCATTGGAACATTATACAAACATTACCAATGTTTGCCGAATCGAAACTTCGGTTTGCGTACAAGTAGGGGAGCAAATTTCAAAGAATTATTATGCTCTACAAGGACTACAGGTATGCAGAATGAGATGACTATTTTTGAGGGACACAAGAAATGTGGTAGGTTTCATTTATACATTTGTAAACCCGGTTCTGAGGCATGGCTTGCCCAGAGAGAGAGAGAGAGAGATTTTACAAACTGTGTGTGGGGCACGGCAGTCACAGGCCATGGACTGTGTTTGGGCCTAGTCAGCCACAAGCCCATGTCAAGACTTGTCCCTCTGAATTAAGAGACTTTGCCTTTTTGTTCTTCACCCTGTGAAGTAACAGGCCTCTGGTTTAGTGAATAAAGTATTTGCCTTATTTCTACAACCTTGGCCAGCTGTGTTTTTTGGAGGCCTACCCCTCAACCCTCACTCACAGTATCACAGGCCCATTTACTAAATGTTAGCACACATTGATCTACATTAGTGGGCACTATCTGCCATCATGCTCAAGCTATTCCTATGCTTCAAAGTTCAATTTTGTCTGTTGCTAGGGCTCCTTTTTAAAGCACTTAGACTTATAAGTTCCATAGGTTAATCAGATAATGCTCTACAGTCCCACAAAGCTAATCAGTCTCTTGGGTGCCAGAGAGCAATCAAGAAACTGATTAGCTTTGTGGGACGGTAGACATTTGAATAAATATTCATACCTCTTCCTGGGGAATATTTTTATCATTTTCAGCTTCAATTCTTACTCGTACAACGCCCGATTTGTCCACTATTTCTTGAATCAGTTTCCCATTTTTTCCTATAACTTTTCCTGAAGAGAAAAGTACAATAAACATTTTTTTATTTTTTTTACTTATCTTTATGTTAAAAATGATTAGTGTATATATTAGTTCTAGGATATGAACATTGTTTTCAAACATTAATACAAACAGGTGCAGTAAAAGAGCAAACTAGTAAGTAACTATACTTACTCAAAAATATGCAAACAGAATGATGCTGAATGAGTAAAAGGTTAAGATGCAATCATTACTTGGAAGCACAATCTGGTCTACAAAGTACTGAATTGCAAAGTTCTGTGATTAGCAGAACACTAATTCTATTCACACAACTGCTGCAATGTTAGGTCAAATACAATGCTACATAAATAAAATAAAAGCAAAGCCATTCAATACAAATTAATTTGGCATACTGCGATAAGAAAAGGATCAAGCGAAGTGCAAGCCTTCTTTGAAACATCTCAAATTTGATAAGCAAACTTAAGAAAATAAAGCCAGATTAAAATTTTTATTCAGATTACCAGAAGCTTAGTGGAACTTGATATATAGGGCTTCTATTCCAAGGTGTTTTTAAATGTAGGTGTTTTTTTTTCCAGCTAATGCGAAGGTACACAATTCAGTTACTATTGGTGTTACCTTTTCTGATGGAATCAAGCATTTATATTGTGCCATCTAGGAGTCATTAACACAGAAAAGGCATAAAAACTGAGTGAAGGATACAAGCCAAGCCTGCAGAAGGGTAAGAGTATTAATGGATGTGGTGTTTTCCTGGTGTTTGTCCACCACATACCTATTAATTTGTTTTTGCATCAAGAATGTTTTATTGGTGTTACCATCCAAAACCTAAAATCAGAAGCCCTACCTTGTATACCAAAGGCAACTGGGCTAAATCAACAAATTGCACTGTAGCACACAAATAGCACAAATTGTTTACTTGACCAGGGGCCACCTAAATATTTACTTGCCTCACTTTGAGTTCCTTTATAACTTTTCTCTTTAAACTGTAAGAACCACACACAACACTGTCTATCAGACAGTAGTTTACATACACAGATAAGGCACTAGAAAAAGCAAATTAATTGTCCTACCTAGGCTAGTGATGTGTCTTACCTGTAACAGGGCTTTCTGCATACAACAGAATAAATCAGACATATGGGGTGGGTTGACATCATCCAACTGTACAAGTATAGATAAGCACTCAAAAATCTTTAACAAAAAAAAAAAAAGCCTATGTGTATTCCTGTGCAGCCACTACCCTCATCAGCCTTCTGCTACAGAACTTAAGAATCAACTCTCTAGGAAGGTGGGCGGCTAAGTGTGTCTGATTTATCTTGCTATTTGTTTTCTTCACAGAGGGGTGCTTTCACTAAAGTTTAGTATGCACAGGCCCATTGTATACCTATGTGGCATTTAGCATATACTTAGTGGGGCTCATTATCAAAGCACTTAGACTTACAAAGTTCCATTGGTTTCATTGTAACTTTGTAAGTCTAAGTACTTTGAAAATATGCCTTACTTGTTAGGACATGCTAAGCTTTAATAAGAGAGCCCCAAAGTTACAACATTAGGTTTGCTGATTGAAGCAATGTTTACAAAGCTCAGAGCTTCCAAAAGTGTTCTACTGATCACGTACAAGAGTTCTTATATCAGCATCATTGAATGGGCCACTTCATTTTTGTTCAAAGTTAGTAGTAGGATCCTAAGGGAAGATGGGTTTTGTGGTAGTTTGCTGTATTCAGAGAACTGATATAGGGTAGGCAAATTCATTTTTTTCATAGCAGTTCTTAAAAGTGTAATTTCAGAACAATAGGTTGCTTTTTAAATAATAAAAAAAGAAAACAGTCCAATGTGTGCAGAGCCCATCTACTTTGGTCACATGAGGCTTTGTGAAGAAAGCGGGAAGCACTATTAATTGGGTTTAAGTTACTGCTATAAAGTAGAAAACGTTCCAAGACAGATATGTCAGAACTGCTAATTCCACAGGTTCAACATTTAGCCAAGCCAGAACCATGCTGATGACTTATAGAACCAACATTTTTTTTTAAATTAAGGTTTTATGTGCCACAAATCCCTTATGAACTTGAACACTAACGGATGCAACAAAGAACTTCAATCTGCATTCATATACACATTTACTCAAGAAGTTTGCAGACCAAGTAATGAAAAGTGAAAAAGATACGTGGCAAGGATATAATGCACCACTTCTACCCTAGCTGAGATATTTAACCATCTCTCTGACCTCATGTGCAACTTTCTTTAAATTAGTCACCTTATTTTCTAACGCCTCTTACTCTCTTACCTATCTATATGTTCTATCTTTGCTTATACCCTACACTTTCAATGAAAATGTTCTATTATGTATTGTGTTGACATTGTAAGTAGTGCTTAGTTCTCGGACAATAATATAACGTATTAATAAGATAGATATAGATATCTATTTGGCAAAAAAAGCATGTGGTAATCATTCTTAGCAGTGGATTTGCACAAACATATAATAGCAGCAACAATAATTTCCCTCTATAAAAAAAAAGTGAAAGTAGGATCAAAAATGACCAAGCACTACTGTTTCTGATTCACACCTCACAACCAAAGAAAACTTATCTACTGCACCACTGTTATATGATAATAACCACCGTTCCTAATTTATTTGTGGCACAGACTCACTCCTGTAATAATCCACTCCAAGTAGGAATTTGGTTCTCCTTTCTAAAGCTCTAAGCAGATTTAACCTTCGGCGAGCTTCTTGGATAGCTGTGGGCAGAAGTGCATAATGGTTCTAATCAGATAACGTTCTAGAGTCCCACAAAGCTAATCAGTTTCTTGAGTGCCAGAGAACAGCCCCCATGAAGTATGTCAGCAGGGTTTCAGGCACCTGGGTGCAAATTGGCACAGCAGCTTCTCTCTGTTGGTTTGTTCTTCATTATTAGATGTTACTGAGGTTACTGCTTGGTGTTATGTAGATGTTACTCATTAATCATCAAGTACTATTTACTGAAACTCTAAGCACTGGAAACTGGTTCTTTGATTGAATGAGACAGATACACTGATTCTGGCAGGGCCAATCTGGCACTTGGTATCAAGTGGTAGACGGATGGACCATGGCCCCTGTGATTAAAGACAAAGCTCAGGCTAGGCAGGCTAAGACTGGTATGTAACAGTATTGCAAGGTCTTCTAGGGCTACGTTTAGCTTCAGAAGTGCCTAGCCACCTTGTTTACAGTAGAGAACAATAAAGGCTGTAATCATACTTCGCAATGAGGCAAACAAGGTATGAACAGATGTAACCCTACTGCCCCCCCCCCCTTTTAAGGTGAGACAGCTACTGTGGAGCCTATCACACCTTACAACCCACCTTGTAACATGGCTATGTACATCAGAACCAACTGGTACAAGGCTAAGACAAAATGGAAATAGCTGCAAATTAATGAATGACAGTAAATATATCTCTTCACTAACACTACAAAAAGATATGAGTAACTGATAAAAGTAATACTACAGTAGGATTAAGTCACTAAAATCAATTCAATAAATGTACTCACTTTGATCCAAACAATCCTACTCACATTTTAAGATAGCTCTGAAGACCCCCCCCCCCCATCTGTTTTCCATAGCTTACGCCGAATTTGGTGGTGCGAGGTGGGTGTTCCTCCAGGGAGTGGCGCTCTTCGGGCGGTAGTGTTGGTGTTTCTGCAGCTTTTCTTAGTTCCTTGCTGTCATTTCTTTTATCTTTTACTTTCTTCTGTTTCTCATTAAGTTGTAGCTCCTTTCTTGCCTCCATTGTTTGCATTTAATGGCTGTACACCACTTTGTCTTTGTTACAGGCTGTATATTAAATTTTAATAAACTAAACAAAGAAACTACCATAGAAAGGAGAAGAGTGGCACAGAAGGTGGGGGGAATCCCAGCCCAAAGTCAAGAGTGGCCCCTTTCAGAGGGTGAAGGCTTGAGGGGGAGAAGATGGGATTCACCAGGCTCTTCCTTATAAAGCCCTCAACTGGGGAAGACGGCACTCACTGGCAGCTGACCTGGGAGCTAACAGTCAGATCTGGTTACATATGTCCAGGACGTGTTCACCATCTGCTGGAGATGAAGGGTACTGAGAGAGATCTAGCCGCACCATCCCTTTTATACTATCAGAGAACAGTGAAAGTTTTCATGGTTCTCGATCTGTTTGCTAACAGGGAAGCATAACTTACACATCCGAAATTAACTGGCTTAATTTAAGACAATCCAGGAATGAAAGACTTTGAAGTCAAAATAATGAAATATTTTGACATCCACCAGACAGGACTTAAAAGATCTGGGTTTCCTAGCCCATTATAAATCGTAAAAGTCTACTGCTTTGCCACCCTCTTATCAAGCATCCAGCTCTCCTCATTTCTCACCTAACTTACCCCTCCTCTCTTCCTGTGAGACTGTCATTGGAACGCTTTTGTATTTATATAGTCTGATATTTGTCAACATTTGCTTATTTCTGATCTGAAGGAGGGTTACCTACGAAAGCTAATCAAAAGATATATCAAAGTTAATCCAATAAAAAAGGTATCATCTTATTTTTTCTCTGTTTTATTTCCTTTAAAAGTGGACTAACATGGCTATCACACTACTTTACTCATAGATTGAAAAAAACATGCAAAGTAAATAAAGTCCCAAAAATGACATACCTACTAAGCTTCGTGGGACCTGGATTACATCTTCAGCAAATTCAAGGTAACTTCTGGCCTTCTTTACAGCATCTTGGTCCTAAGGCAATAAACATAATTTTTTAGCTTACTAGTTGCAGAGATTCCATAACACTGTCCATAAAAATATTATCACATACAGGATACTTACTTCTCCGTAGATATGAAACGTGCAGGTATCTTCATCTAAATCTATAGCAGTGACACCAGGCACTTTTCTGGCTTGCTGAATATTAGCACCATGAGTACCAATGGCCAAACCCATTAGGTCTTCACGTACAATAAACTGCTCATGAAATCGTGATGCAAGCTGTCTTGAGCTCTGAAACGGAATGCAAGTCTCATTAGTTTGTGCTATTATTTTTATAAGCCTTTAAGAAAGCAAATAAATGTTTTGCAATGCTAAATACTAGGGAGGCAATTTTCTTAACAAGCCACTCAATGAACCTGAGGGTGGACTGACCATTTGGGCAACCAGGAAGTGCCCGAGGGCCCAGGGCAGTAAAGGGCCCAGTACTCCCTCCACATGTTCGACATTCCTCTCTCCCCTCCGTCCCCAGCTCCGGGTCTCCTCTCACCTACCACGCTCTAGCTTCTCCAGTCTCTGAACTCTCCCCCCCCCCCCCAGTACCTCAAATCATCCTTTTCTCCATGCAGGGGCACTGACAGCTTCATAGGTTGTCTGCCTCTGACAAAGGAACTTCTCTCTGCCGTGGCCCACCCTCTTCTAACTTCCTGCTTCCATAAGGGCATGCTGCGGCAGACAGCCTATGAAGCAGCTGGTGCCCCTGCATTGAGAAAAGGATGCTTTGAGATGTACGGGGGGGGGGGGGGGTGGCAGGTGTTTGGAGATGGGGGATATGTGGGAAGGGGAGGGCAGGACCTGGGAATGGAGGAGAAAGACAGGGAGATGCTGGCCTCGGGAAGCTGTTGTTGGATCCAGGTTTAAAAGGGAGGGAGAAAGAGGTGCTGGACCCTAGAGAAGGGAGAGACAGAGATTCTTGATTCGGAGGGGGAGATAGTGGACCGGGGTCATAGATAGTGGAGTCGAAGGTGCAGAGATGGAGGAGGCAGATATGGTGGATCGGGGGAGGGGGGATGAGGGAGACAAAAATGATAAACTGGGGAGAGGGGACGGTGGCAACGATGATGGACCTGAAGGGGGGGGGGGGGGGAGATGTTGGATCCAGATATGAAAGGACGGAGAAAGGAAGAGGGAGAGATACTGCATTTGGGGGGATGGAAGGGATGAGAGAGATGAGAGACCAGGAGGTGGAGGGGAGGAAGAGAGAGGGGGGGGGGGGAGATATGGGAACTAGAGGCAAAGGGGAGGTTTTGAATTATTTTACAACTAGTAAAAAAGGCCCGTTTCTGCCTGAAATGAAACGGGCGCTAGCGGGCACAGGACTCCCTTCCCCTCCCCTTACGCTACTATCCCTTGGTGGTGTAGAGGTACTTGTTCGCTCAGGGCAGGAAAGAAAGAGCCCCCTGTTTCCTGCCCGTAGCGCTGCTGATAGCTGCCCTGCTGCATCCTGTGCGAGTCCGGCTCTCGGCGTTTCAAAATGGCCACCGAGAGTTGAAGTCTCGCAAGGCTGCTTCAACTCTCGGCGGCCGTTTTGAAACGCCGAAAGCCGGACTCACACAGGGGGAGGGGAGGTGACAGGGGGGAGGGAAGGTGATGGGGGGAAGAGGGGGCGACCGGGAGCGGGGCGGTAGCGTGGGCGGGGCGATGGAGTGAAAGGGGTGGGGTGATGGGCACGTCCTCGGTGGCTTACTTTTGTTAGACTGTGTGCAGCGATTCGTTGGAAGGGGAGGAGCATTTGCGTTGTTGTGTACTTGTTCCGCCCTCGACGTCATCACGTGTGACGCGAGGGCGGGGCATGGAGACATGGTGAGTGTTCTGGTTTCACCACCATGAACTTACGAACCGGTGTCTAAGTGGCCTCAGTGACGTCAGTGTCTTCAGAACGTTGAGGGTGCGTTTTATTATAGTAGATGTGCTTGGTAGTGGAGAGGTTTATGTTGCCATTCATCAGATGACATGAGAATTTTTTTTTTTTGTATTCTATGGATAAATTTCTAGTTGTGATCTGCATCTGTTGTTGGGGGGAGAGGGGAGGAGTTGGATTTTTGTGGATGTAGAACACGTTACAATTAACTCATAAGAACTGCTATACTGTGCCAAACCAAAGGCTGTGAGGGTCATGTATGCGGTGCCATACATAGTAACATATAAAGGGACAGCAGGTAAAGACCTGAATGGTCCATCCAGTCTGCCTAATGGTCACATTATCAATTCAGTACATGAGCAGCGCCTGGCAGGTGCGTTCCAACTGAATATAAGGTTGAGACCTGCCCCAGAGCTTCAGTAGCATTCAGAAAACAACACATATACATCATTCCAAAATGTAAACCCCGGATGCACTGCTAGCATGATTTAATGACTTTGTATATTTCTATATTAAGGGTTTGTCTAACGTGAATTAGAAATAGTACAACAGATGCCAAACCAGTAATCTCTAAGGGATGGGATTTTTTTTTTTGGGGGGGGGGGGGGGGGAACCCTTATTGCCTGGGGTTCCAGATTCCTGTCAGTCCACCCCTGCAATGAACAGCTGCTTTTTATGCAATCTAAATTTAACTTGGATAAAGCACGTGTTCTTTTGAAATGCACTATATCCATGTGAGTACCTAAACTGGCCTAAAACATCATTTTTTCCTCTCCCCGTCTTGAGAACACTTACACTTGGTCCAACTGAAAGGGTGTACGCTGTGGAACCCTTTTAGCTGGGTTAAGGATGAGCAATTTTCAGATGGCCTATTTACCAGGGTAAATGGCTTTTGAACATTTTTCTGTTTGGCTACTTTTTTTCCTTTAACATATGCATTCTGATTGGCTAAAGCATTTTGTGCTGTTTTGCCAGAAACCATAAGTTAAAGCTACTCGGTCTTTTCAAACCCACCAAGTGCTAATAAATACTACACCCACAACAGACCCTTTGAAATAGCTAGATCCGCTCTGCAGCACGTGGACCCAAAAGTGGGGCCCCCTGCTGGCCCCCACCACCAAGAAGGGACCTAACATCTGCCTACACAGCCTGCTTAACCATCTGGATTAAGCTTGAGAGCTAAAAAGCCCCAGGGACCCCAACGATAACCCTCTGCAGTCAGATCCAAGGAAGGTAAGAAAGGGAGACAACCCATTCCTCCAAGTCCCAGTGAGGACTGAGAGATCTCTTGCTGCTGAAGAATACGCCTACTCAGACGATTGGCTGCTTCAAGTGAACTTGCAAGGCAGACTCCAGGGTGACCACTGGCTTCACTTGACGACAGAAGGGTTATGGAAGACCCAGATCCCTTCTCGCATATGGCCTGGCCCTTAAAGGTGCCCCTTAAAGGCCAAGGGGTACTCGATGCAGGTGACAGACTTTGCTTCCAGTCTGTAAGCATTCCACCTCCCTGGTCTGTGTGAGTGTGGAAGCTATTTGAGGACTGCTATTCAGTGAGACAGCTCTCTCCATATCACACACAGTTGCCTACCATTCTGGCCTTTCTGCAGCAGAGTCAGGAACATGGTCTGGCATTTAATTTATTCATAGTAACATAGTAGATGACGGCAGAAAAAGACCTGCACGGTCCATCTAGTCTGCACATGGCCACTCTTGATTTTTTTCCCCCTAAGATTCAAGCTCCCCCCCCCCCCCCTGCATTGGTATTCACACTCTGATATGGTGAACTTTCTTTGGAAGCGTTACCTTCACCTCCTTAGTGGGACATTAATTTGGTACTTAATTTCCTTGTGTGTGTGTGTGGGGGGGGGGGGGGGGGGTTGCCTTTTGAAATCCTTGAAGCATGCAACCCAGAAGGATCTGACTTTTAAAACATTTTCTTTTTGGTTGCTATTTGCTTGGCCAGTAGGGTCTCAGCGTTACAGGCCTTGTCTTGTCGAGATCTTGGTTATTGTTCTCGGAGCATTCCATCTCTATTAGGACAGTTCCTTCCTTTCTTCCGAAGGTGTTCTCGCCAGTCTCTCTCAACAACGTAGTGGTTCTCCCGGTCTTTAAGTCAGATATTGAGTTGACTTCCTCTCAAAGTCCATAAGCTGGATGTGAGAAAGTCTACTCAGGTACTTGGAAATGATGAATCCGTTTTGGAAGTCTGACAGAATGTTCTGTTCAGGGGCTGCACAAAGGAGAAGCAGCCTGTAAGATGTCCACAGCACAATGGACAAAAGAATCCGAGACGGCCTACATTATCAGACACAAGGTAGTTCCAGAAGGGATTCAAACCCATTTGACAGAGGTTGAGGTGGCGTCCTGGGCAGATGCTCAGGTGGTTTCACCAGAAAATTTTGTATGGCATCAATGTGGTCATCACTGCATTCCTTTGTGAAACATTACAAGCTTGATGTTCTGGTCAATGGGGAAGCAGCCTTTGTTGAGAGGGTCAATCAGGAGGTCTTGTCTTCCCTTTCTCTATGAGGGACTGCTCTGGTACATCCCACTGGTATGACTGGCCTAGCTGGAAAAAAAGTAACATGAAGTTCCTTTCCTTCAATCTTGATAGACCACTCCAGAAATTGCCCTGAAAACTGTGTTGATTGGGATTTTGGAGGAAGTCTGTCTAACTCCTGTTATTAGTGTTCTTGGATCAGAAGTTAGTTAATAAATAATTCTGAAGAGGTTTTCCTAAAGGGAACTATTTGTTTTGGGGTCCTATACTACTTGAGAAATCGCAATACTAAAGGATTCCATCATATACCAGCCCTTATATCAGTGATGTCACCGAATAGTCCAGATTCTCTACTTCTATCTGCTGGTCGGGAAGAGACACAACCCACTGGTACCAACTGGTCAAGCAAGATTCAAGGAAAGGAAATTAACAGTTATTAATACATTTCACCTTATCAGTCAGTTAAGTTATTTCATTGTCTATGCAAGTATAAATTAAATCTAGCTGCCATACTTGAAGGTTGAGTATTAGAATCAGTTTGCAAGATCTCTCTCTTATCTTCCTAAGGTGGCATGTATACACCGGTATAGAGAGGGGTATAACTAGCAGAAGAAAGGAGGTGAGGATGCCCCTTTACAAGTCGTTGGCGAGGCCCCACTTGGAGTATTGTATTCAGTTTTGGAGGCTGTATTTTGCTAAAGATGTAAAAAGACTGGAAGCAGTGCAAAGAAAAGCTACAAAAATGGTATGGGATTTGCGCTGCAAACCATACAAGGAGAGACTTGCCGACCTGAACATGTATACCTTGGAGGAAAGGAAAAACAGGGGTGACATGATACAGATGTTCAAATATTTGAAAGGTATTTTTATTTTTTTTATTTTTGTTGCATTTGTACCCCCGCGCTTTCCCACTCATGGCAGGCTCAATGCGGCTTACATGGGGCATCCGCAAACGAACCTTTTCCGGATATGGGAAGGTGGTAGAACTAGAGGACATGAATTGAAGTTGAAGGGTGGCAGACTCAGGAGTCATGTCAGGAAGTATTTTTTCACAGAAAGGGTGGTAGATACGTGGAGGTGGTGAAGATGAATATGGTAATGGAAGCCATACATGCGTGGGATAAACACAAAGGAATCCTGTTTAGAAGGAATGGATCTGCGGAATCTTAGCGGAGACTGTGTGGCAACGCCAGTAATTGGGAAGCAAAACCAGTGCTGAGCAGACTTCTACGGTGTACGCCCTGATCGTGACTGAATAGATATGGATGGGCTTGAGTGTAAATTTTACGGGCCTTCGATGTTAGCTTCAGAAATTTTAGTACAGGAACAGTACTGGGCAGACTTTTGTGGTCTGTGCCCTGAGAAAGGCAGGGTCAAATCAAACTAGGGTATACAGGGTCAAATCAAACTAGGGTATACATATAAAGTATCAATACCCCCCTCCGTGGGACACCACCTTGCAGTGGTGGAGGGGCTTCTGTGTTTCAATGACTCAGAGGGCTATGCTGAATGGTTACCCATATCAGACAGGCCTCTGAGGAGAAACCAGACAAAGAGTGTCCCAAACTAGGGAGAGTGGAAAGATGGCGACCTGAAGCTCGTACGCCCAATGGCCCAGCTGTCCTCTGAAGTTCTGTCTCTGTTTACTTGAAATTTCCTCTCTGCAACTGCAGTTACCTTAACTGAGAGGAAGGGGACAATCGGGGGTCAGCCGCCGATGGCCAGAGTTTTGTCCCCTGTGCAAGTGTGGGACTGCTGCGCGATGAGCTGCCCACAGATGACTGGGTTGGTGAGTCCTTTGATTAGGGTCGGCGAAGGAGCGTCGACGCTCTTGGACCTGGAAACAACTTCATTGCTCCCGAATCATTTAACCACCATGACCAAAGGAGTGGAGGAGTTAGAGTCCATGCTGAAACGGAAGTCGTTTACAGCTGAACCTGAGTCGGCGGTGCCACTCCTAAACCTGTAAGAGCTATCAGCTTGGAGTTTTTGGCACCCGTGGAGGTTACACTGAATATCATCTGGAAGGCGCTCCAGGACCTAATGGTGGTAGTAAATAACTGCTTCAGATATAATCTTATTAGTGAGTTACATGGATAACCTAATCGAACCCTTTGAGAAAGAAAAATTGATACAGCAAATGAAGTTCTACAGGAGTAGGAAACAGTTAAGATTTTGAAAATGATAATAGACCAGAAATTTGAACAAAATTATTATTATTACAGATGATTAATATTGAGATTGTTGTTGTTTTCCCAGAGTTCCGGCTACGACTCCTAAAGATTTCCTCAGAAATATTTCCTGAAAATGTTATTTTCCTTTGTAATGATTCCTCTTAGTAATATAAATTATTACTTAGTAATATTAACTCAAAAGGAGTGAAGCCTGTGAAACTGGGATTACCTTAATCAGTGGGAATTGGATTAGAGACAAGTGTTCGCATTGTTAAATAATTTCTGGTTTTAAAAGAGAAAAAAATGAAATTAGGTGTATTATTTCTACTAATATTGGACAATAAGTATGTTTCCAACGAAATAAATTGAATATACACCATTTTGGGTTTGAAGAAGCCAACCAGACGATCAATGTGGAATAATGATTCAGATAAATAATAACTGGGGATAATCAGGTTAATACCTTGTTTTTTCTGTTTACTGTTGTTTAATTGATCTCCTTGTCTTTTTTCACTCTCCCTATTTCGTGGTCTAAGGAAGAGTATAGAATTACCCGATTGAAATAATTCTTGTGTATTACTTTCTCTGTATTTCTGGCAAGTTATTTTATTGCTTGTAAATTTAAATTCTTATAAATAAAATAATAATGATAAAAAAGCATCAATACCATGTAAAATGAGTTTATCTTGTGGGGCAGACTGGATGGACCGTTCAGGTCTTTATCTGCTGTAATTATTTTACTATGTTACCGTTTTAAGGGGTGGCATAAAGAAACCTGTGTACACAAAGTATGGGAAGCAGATTAAGTATCAGAACTCATGCACAAAATGCAGGCAAAACTCTGGGTCAATAATATTTGAATCCCTCTATCAGGATCGTTGACATGAACTTTGTGGCACACAGGGCCATCTGGACACTGAAGGTGGTGGTGAAAGTATGTAAGGAAAATGATGCTTTATACTGGTCATTCAAATAAACCAGTGCTAAACTCTCAAAAATGATTTTCCTTGCCCAAATCTAAAGGGTTGTTGCAAACAAATGAGGTGCTGTATTTGTGGTATGTTACAGACAGACAAAGAGTTAACTTATAAGACTGATCTGGAAATCCCTTATTCTATGCTCTGATCTGTTATGGTGCTAATATTCTTAGTAGTTAAACTGATTTTAAACAACTGGAAGGACAATTCAGTTCCTGATTTCACTATCTGATGGAACAAAGCAAAACAAAAAGCACAAGTGGACCTTCAGGAACAGGACAAAGGAAACTCTTTATTGAACAGTCCTGAACACAGTCTGTGTTTCAGCGACCAAGCGCCTGCGGTCACAATACTGTTGAATATTGATGTATATAAGAATGTATCGTCATCAAGGTTATAAACAGAGCAACCAGCTATGATTGGAGGCTGTATAACTGCCTCTTAATTGCACACAATTAAGGTCACTTTGACAAAGTTTCAGGCTTAAAATCTGCATTCTGAATCTTCCCTGCAAGGGTACAATTTTCTGACAGAATAGATTTTCTTCTTGATATAACATTAAGTCATATGAAATAATACCAGCAGTTGCTCTGAAGCAGCCTACAACTCCTGTTAGAGCAACAAAATCAATTTAATATCCAAAAAACAGTCTTTCAAGGCATTCAATGCACTCAAACAACCCTCAGTCTTTGAATCAGGTCTGAGAAGCCAAATCTTCTTTTGTTTATATTTTTCTCAACATACTTTCAAGCACATTAACACAGTTCTCTCACTCAAAGAAATACAGCGTCTGAACAACAGTCAAGCAAATATTGTCTCTTAATAGCCGTGAAGCAAATTCTCTAACTTATAGAAGCTTCCACAACTCACATAGTGAACTCACTATCTGATGGAACAATTTATTGTAGCAGAGAAGAGGAACTGAGTGTATGTATGAAAACTATTCTCATACACATACACAGTTTGGGCATTGATGGAAAAATATGTAAGGGCTGTATTAAGAGTCTATTCTAACAGATGGATGGCTTTCTCAGCATATTGTATGCTTTGATGTTTGTATTATGTGTTGTGTAAATAAAATAGAACTAAAAAGGAAATTAAAGGCTGCTGATGTTGCTTTAGGTATGGCAGAAGACTCTGATGGAAAATTGTTTCCCGTAGGCATAGACAGTGGAATGGAGCAGGCCACTGAAGCTGTGGATTAAGTGCCAACTGAATTTCGGTTTTGGCATTAAACCCGACCCAAAATTTATATTTGGCCAAAAATGTCAGTGCATTTGTGGCTGAAACTGTATAGTCCCCACTCTCTCCTGGAGCAAAAGCAGCCTTCCCTCCCCCAAGCCTACCATTGTGTTGGTGGTGTAGTGGCTAGCCAGGGCAATATTGATCCCCAATTGCTCCTGCCTATGCTGGTTCCTCGGTCAAAATGTCTGCCAGGACATCCATCAGCAGTCTTGCAAGACTGCTTCTGGAGGACACGGCAGACATTTTGAGATTGATGGTGTAGTGGCTAGCTGGGGCAGGAGTTCCGAGGGAAGGGGAGAGTCTATGAGTGGGTCTGGGAGGCTCCGTCTCTTTGGGAAGAACTGAGAGATCTTCTCATTCAGGGGCTGGGCTGTCTAGGGCAGAGTAGAGCTAATTTCAATTTTGGCTTTGGAGTGGCAAATTTTGGTCAGTTTCAGCTGAAACCGAAAAACCTGGTTCCAGTCGGTCTTTAATGGCTCCACCATAATTTTGCCCAACACAAAGTCTGCATTTATATAGCCTTGATGTGGGGCCAGAAATTTGTTTGGCCCCTCCAACCAATACGATGTTCTGCAGTGGCTAATGTGAAGGTTTGGCAGGAGGAGCAGTGGCTTTTTATTAGCATGATTCTCTTTACTTTACTAACAGTTTTTTTCCCCACTGGAGTGGAGGAGTGGCCTAGTGGTTAGGGTGGTGGACTTTGGTCCTGGGGAACTGAGTTCGATTCCCACTTCAGGCACAGGCAGCTCCTTCTGACTCTGGGCAAGTCACTTAACCCTCCATTGCCCCAGGTACAAATAAGTACCTATATACAATATGTAAGCCGCATTGAGCCTGCCATGAGTGGGAAAGCGCGGGGTACAAATGTAACAAAAATAAAACCTGTAGTTTAATGTTTCACATCATTTAGTTGCTCTGAGCCATGATAATCTTCTCGCTCCTATTAGTACTGGAAGCCTCATTTGTTCACTAGATCAGATGTACCCAATATTTCTTTGTGATAAGTTGTTTTTAAAAATTGTCCCTCAACTTGGGAGAAGGTTCCGAAAAGGGCTAATTTTTGCAGACACTTCTGTCTGCACTATATCATGTAGAATTGGTGCATTGCTATTTTTGAACCTAGATTAGGATTATGACAGCCTTTCTTCTCAATGAGGTGAAATATGTTTGGGTAACTCGGCAGCCGTGGTTTTGGAACTCTGTGTGTGTGTTTTTTAATGACAGATTCTATCTAAATATGGTAGTTGCACCACATCAAATCTTGTACTGGATTATACTCCATTTCAAATCCAATTTGCTTGCTTTTGGCAAAGAAGAGATGCAATTTTCCCATATTCACAGCTGGAGATTGAGAAACATGTATACTGGAACAGTACACTTGCTTGAGGGCATCAATAATTTATAATAGGTTGAATACATCTGCTCTTGGTTTTTCTTTTTTTTTATGACGTGCAAAGGATACCATATTTGCTATTTTCTAAATGAATATGGGGCAAAATTAAATTCTCAGGCAGTGAGGTACTTTTAAGGCTGACCTGAGGATAGCCCTGTTGACTGTTCCTTGTCCAACCATTCAGGTGACTCATTCCAAAAGTGATGAGAATTCTGAGAGTCTGAAATGGAAGATGGATCCTGTATATTACTTGCAGAATACAGCGAAAGATATAAGGCCATCTGATATTCCTATTTGGGTAATTTACAGTGCTGCTGTAATAGAGCAATTGAAGAGAAGCTTACCTAAGAAGATTGCCAGAAAACTGATCCTGGAGCTATGAGCTCCCAAAGGTTCAAGGATGTGTCTTTGGCTTATAATAATACCTTCAGATGGCAGTGACTGATCCTGAAAACTTAGATCACTGGTCTTAAGTACTGAACCAGCATATTAACTATTTATTTCTTGATGAAATGTCATTAATAGCTCCATGAAATAGGTCCATCTGATAGTAGTATGGAGCAATTAATGAAAGAGTCAGGTAAGGAGTCATCAGCTCATGCATACTCAGACAACAGCACCGAGAACTTCAGTGTCAAGCTTTTTCATTGTACAAGGCAGATGTTTGTCATCTGTGGTTTTAGCACAGAGTACCAATGGCACCGGATAAAGAACCTGCACTTAACAGACATTCTATGCCAAGGATGGATGGAAGTTTCTATTGTGCTTTTGATGTATAGGATCTCTGTGCAGAGACTTGTAGGGTAGTGGGATCTTCTAGCTTCCTTCTCTTGGATGTGTGTCTTCTCTATTCTACCAACTTCTTTGGTGCAGCAACTACTTTGAGGATTCACACCTAGACGTGCATAGCTTCTGTTCTTCTCCAAGCTACTCCCCTCACCCATTTCTGATTTATGCTTTTCCCATTGCTGTTGAATGTCTAACAATGAAGAATGTAAGGTTTTCACCTTGTAGGGCTTAAAACGTTGAGCACTAAGCAAATTTCAAGTACAATGGGGACACTGTGACGACAAACTGTTCCTCCTAAGTTGAACGGGAGTCTTCTATCTACAGTCTCACCAGTGGGTGGTGCTGTTTCGCTATCACATTTTTTATAGTGAGGGACAGGCAAGCTCTGCAGGACTCCAGGGAACCTGCCTGTCTCTAGAGATTAAAAACACAATATTGAAGCACTGCCCTCCCACTGACAGAAGTGCAGTTGGAGGACTCCCATTTATCTTAGAGGAAACAGTGGTTCCAAGGATCTAGAGCAGATGTCAAATCAGACCATGACAGATAAATTCCAGCCACTTTAAAGCCACTGATTCTGTTCGCTATGATGATAACAGTCTACCAGCAAAGATGAATTCAGTTTTGTAATGAAAACTGGAACTTAGGGGAAGGAAAAACAACCCAAACAAAAATACTGCAAGACTAGATACTGTGAAAATACTGTGCTTCAATAGATAGGAAAATAGTAATTCTTGCACATGACAAGAGCAATTAATGTCAGCAGTATCAGATATCACCCAATTGTGTATCTGATTGATCTTGCTTGCTGCCAGAAAGCTATGGTTACCATCTTATTTAAAAAAAAATATACACCACCAATTTACCTGAAACACAGAAATGCTACAAAAGCTCACTCAAAATGAATTGCTAGCATGGTTTAATAAAAGAGGCCCTTAATAATTAACGTGGCCAAAATACATTTAAATATAAACTTTATAAAGGGAAGGAAAAAAAAAAACAAGGATGACAAAAAGAACACAGTGGTACCGTTTTAACAATTTCTATAACAAAACTAGCATTAGTGCTGCGCCAATATGAGAAGAACCCAAGACAATCTGCATAGGCTGAGCAGAATAAAGAACAAATAAACAAGTGGGGGAAGAGGAAGGAAAAACTACACAAAAGTAACAGAGCTCAAAATAATATCTGTAAAAATTCTGATTGAACTGACAAGTTTTCAAAATGTTTTTCTGTTCTTGAAAATGAGTAGCCAAAAAGTCATTATTACTTAAGTGAAACCCACCCCTCTTCATTATTTTAATTACATATTAGAAAACAGACAACATACCTCAAGTTGTTTACTAGCTTCTTCATTCCTCATCATCAAAGCCAATTTGGTACGGAGACTTCGAAAATGCATATCACTTAGCATGCCTGCTCGTTTCGTTGTTACCTCATTAATGGACTACATTGTAGAGAAAAACAACTACTTGATCACATCTACCATATATAGAATAGGAAGTACTTGTAAAGTACAATAATGGAAATTAATGCAAGATACTGTCTCTCCAAGTACATAAAACCAAGATGTGAAATACTTTGATTTGACAAAATTAATAAAATACAATATATTATACTTTACATTCATTTCCTGAAAAGCATGAATGCCACACGTAAAGTTATAAGCTATGTTTAATTCCTGTGAATTGAAAAATTCTTAGAATTATTCTTATGTTTTATTTTGTTTCCAGGAAGTTCAGAGCTGGTAGGCTAGAACGCAAAGTATGTCAGGAATCCATTGGAACAGTTGTGTGCAGAAGTATAGGCATTTCTACACAAACTGTACGTGTCAATGAAGCCCTAAATGAACAAAGCAGACATGGCTTCTATAGGGTACAAAGTTAATTACTTGTGGTATATCAAGTGCTATAAATAAATAAATACAAAAAAACAAAAAAACTGTATGGCTTGACTTACTCCTATTATAATATAGGCTACTACAATAAATAGAAAGAGGAGAAAGTCTTTCTGAATATTTGCAATTAGTGTACAGGTGGAGTCTCATATATTTATTTGCACGAATATTCACATCACTCCCTTGGTGACTCTATTAACGTGCACAGATTTAATCATTGACTGAAACCACCTCCACCCTAAAGTTGCAATTCATTAAACTTAACATACTAAAAAGTGCAAATATATGTAAATATGTGCAAAAAGACACTTAACTTGCGGAGCATATAGACTCCCTTATTCAGATTGAAGTGTGTAGCCCCGACAGTGCCTGTTTCGCTACACTTCTTCTGGGGGAACCCACACCATTTAACTGCGTCGTGTCTTAACGAAGCTCCTTGGCTTTGTTAAGACACGACGCAGTTAAATGGTGTGGGTTCCCCCAGAAGAAGTGTAGCGAAACAGGCACTGTCGGGGCTACACACTTCAATCTGAATAAGGGAGTCTATATGCTCCGCAAGTTAAGTGTCTTTTTGCACATATTTACATATATTTGCACTTTTTAGTATGTTAAGTTTAATGAATTGTAACTTTAGGGTGGAGGTGGTTTCAGTCAATGATTAAATCTGTGCACGTTAATAGAGTCACCAAGGGAGTGATGTGAATATTCGTGCAAATAAATATATGACTCCACCTGTACACTAATTGCAAATATTCAGAAAGACTTTCTCCTCTATTTATTGTAATAAATAAATAAATGACATTTCCCACCAAATTTTAATGCATAATTACTGACTATAGAAGTTGCAAATGTTTGTTCATCCTTTCAGCCCTTGCTTTCTAACATCTCCTTTGGCAAATATAACAACTTCTAAACATTGTCTGTATGTAGTCTTTCTATTCTTGCTTTCAGAATTTTTTACTTACCTCCTTTAAGGATTCTCCTAGCTCAGACATATCCTTAAGTGTACTAAAAACCTATGCAGAGATCTCAATCAAGCATTCAGTACATACAGAGAAAGCCTGATCAGTAGAGGCCACTCCAAAACCTCCATCTTTCTTTCTTATAAGTGCTTCACGGTTGATTTTGAAATCTGTTTCAGATTGCCACTTTGCAGAACTATCCAACCTCTTCATTTTCAATTTCTTCACTGGCTGAGTGACATTATCTTCTAGGATATGCTAATATTTAGTTGAATCCATTCTCCCTTCCATGTGCACATTGTTTCCTGGGCTTTTGGCTGCCAAACAACTCGAAAATATAACATATCCGCTCCCATGTTTAATGTACAGCGAGACGTTCTTTTCCTGTGTAGTTGTGCCATAGGCTGCAATTTTCTTTTTCATCAAAAGCAAAATGTCATACTTATCTAGGTTTTCTTTTGTATGCCAGAGACAGCCACTCTTATGATGAGGTTTCTTTCCAATAACTCTCCTAGGTAGATCATTGCTCTACTATGGACAACTACTCCAAGAGCAGCTAGCTTTATGTAGGTTGTTTGCTGTGATGTACAAGTTCATTTTGCAGATCTGACCAGTTTTCAGGGGATTCTATCAGGTTTTTTTTTTTCTTTTTGAGTCTCCAGATCTTGCTCTCTTTCTTCAACAATTCCATGTAAGAAACAATTCTTAATATTTCTTACAGCTGAAATTGCCAGTTGATGTTTAGAAATTATTTTATAGCTTTCCCTTGCTGTATAAGAGGGAATTATCTTCATTTTCAAATGCTCAGACAGCTACTTAAAGGAACCCATGACTGCTGAAAGCAGACAAAACAACCACAACCTGAGAAATCAGAAGGGTCAGACTATTTGTTCAACTGTGAAATTGTTGTCACCTGACTTAACTGAAGATTTAATAAGTCACTAAGGGGCCCTTTTACTAAGCTGCATTAAACAACTAGCTCAGGTTTCACCATGTGGTAACGGCCATTGCCAAGATAAAACAGCCAACGTAGCAGGGGCAGGTCGTGGGTGATAAAAGGGGTGTGGCTGGCTGGGACAGTTAGCACGCAGGTTGGTGTTGCTTATCATGACTGGTGATCACAGCTGCAATTAATGCTACCTCTGAGACCAGCCGTTCCGAGCACAACCCGCTCCCCCCACACACACTGGAACTCCCTGGCTTTGGGTTTCTAAATGTCTATCCTGACCACTACAGATAGTCTCGCAGAACTACTGCTATGGGTCATGTATGGAGTAATTGTCCTTATATGGAAGAATGACCCCCTAGCAGTAGTGTTGAAAGATTATCAATAAAGGTCAAGATGGACATTTTGAAATCCAGAGGATAGGAGTGTAGGGGACTACTCTTCCCTTTGGTCCTAGTCCACCAGTGAACCCCCAAATGAGTCAGGGGTAGAGGGATGGGGAAGGGCGGCCACCGCTGGTCTTTTTAACTTTGGCCAGTGTAGGTGCAACTGTGCTGTCTGCTACGGTATGGAACTTCTGTCCATGTGGTAAGTGAATGCCCTGTGCATACCACCTGATTTTACCACATAAGCTTTGCACTTATTGCATCTCAGCATATCATAACTAACATCTAAGTGCAAAAACTCACAGCGCCCCTAAACCTTTTGGGCCTTATGAACAACTGTTTAAAAAAAATAAGTAGCAATCAATCAACTGGAATGGTATCGAAAAACAAAGAACTATTGGGTATTACCTCCAACCAAATTGTCTCCTTAGCTCTCTTCTTTAAACATACACAAACAGAGGGGACTGGAAAGAATTCTATTAGACTTGATCTACATGCTTTACCTGCTTATTATTTTCAATCTGTTTAAACTGACAAATAGCAATTTTGCATAAAAATCACAGATCATCATTGTTATATTGTACCACATAGAAATTGTATCGGCTTCTGTTCACTTAGATTCATTGGAACCATTTAGTTTAACCAGTGATGCTTAAAATGTTTCACATAACTATCTGGATGGAAAACAAAATCTGTGGCAATAGAAAGAGGTACAATAGTAAAAAGCAGTTTATCATGGTCTTCTTTTACAGTATTTCTGCACTGGATAGTTACAGAAGGAAAAATGTCTTACCTGATTATTTTCTTTCCTTTAGTCACAGCAGATGAATCCAGCAAATAGTGGGTTTTGCCCGTCTACCAGCATGTGGAGATAGAGATCACAATTTTCATCCCAGTGATACAAGACAGATAGCTCCTCCCAAAAGCTAGTATGTCTGCTACCCAAGCAGCCCCCAAACCAAGCCCAACCCCGCTCCCCAAGATGCCCCAGAATGGGCCTGGTCACACTCCGGGACCTCTGGCTGTCCTCTGTTCCTGGCACACCCTGTGTGCTCAGCCCTCCAGGACCACACACCCAAGTGACAGGCCCAAATGTACTCTGAGTGTGCAGTTCTCTTGAAGATGGAAAAAATAAGTAACATGGTCTGACACCATGTTATGCTTCTCCTTATACACACTTTTTTTTTGAAGCTAGAATGCTAGTTTGTGAACCCATGCAGAACAAGAAGAAAAGCTAATCAATAGAAAGCACTCGTGCCTCAAAGACAGCAAAGAGGGAGGGATGCCGGATTTATCAGCTGCAACTAAAGGAAAGAAAATTATTAGGTAAGACAAATTTTCCTTCCTTAGCGTCAGCAGCAGATGAATCCAGCAATTAGTGGGATGTAACAAAGCAGTCCCTAAAGAGTGAGGGGATCTGACACACTCATGGAGAGCACTGTTGCGCCAATCCGGGAGTCCCAGCGTGCAACCACATCCAAAGAATAATGCTCGACAGATATCATCCAGGGAAAAAATCCTTGTCTCCGCCCAAAGAGGCCGCCACTGCGCATGTAGAATGCGCCCACAATGCCCCTGGAACTTGGCGCCCCGCCAGAACATATGCTGACACAATCGCCTCTTTAATCCAGGGCACCAGGGTCTCCTTGGAGGCTGTGAGCTCCTTCTGGTATCACGCCATCAGAACAATCGGGTTTTCCGACCTGCGAAACTCATTCCTCACATGCAGACAGTGAAGTACCACCGGATGGATACCCAAGAAGCGGAGCTCTGCTACATCTTGCGGATAATCCTCTACCGCAAAGAATGGAAGAAACAGCAGTTGATTTAAGGTAGAAAGCAGAAACCACCGGACGGACTGTCAACCCTGATTCTGAAAACCGGAGAAAAGGATCTTGACAAGACAAAGCCTGCAATTCCGACTTGTGCCGCGCTGAAGCCATAGCAACCAGAAACACCACCTTCAGGGTCGGGTACTTCAAGGATGCCAACTGCAAGGGCCTGCAGAACCAAATTAAGATGCCAGTCCAGACAGGGAGGCTGCAGAAGAGGCCGGAGGTGAGCAACTCCCTTCAAAAAAAAAAAAAACACACAACATCCGGATGCGCATCTAGCGAAGACCAGTCCACTCTGCCCCAGTAACAAGCGAAGGCCACCACCTGAACTCAAAGAGAATTAAGGGCCAGACCTTTCTGCAGCCTATCCTGCAGAAAAGCTAGGATCCAAGGCATCGAGGCCATCAACAGAGAACGCCCTGCTGCAAGCACCACGACTCAAATGTGCGCCAAACCCATGCATACCATGATGTAATTGAACGTTTGCAGGCCTGAAGGAGGGTGGTGATCACCCCCTCCACATATCATTTCCTCCTCAATCGTGACCACTCAAGAGCCAGGCTGCAACACCAAAGCGGGAGGGATCCTCCATGGACACCGCATCCTGACAGAGTAGGTCTGGAACCAAGGGCAGTGGAAACAGTTCATCCACGAGAAGCCCCACAAGATCCTCATACCACAGACGCAGAGGCCAATCGGGAGCCATCAGAATCACCAGGTCCCAATGCCGCAGAATCCAATGCAACACATGCCCTATGAAGCCAAGACAGAAAGATGTAAAGAAGCTCCTCCACCAGCCAGGGTTGAAGAAGTGCATCCAGACCCTTGGAGCCAGTTTCTCAGCCTCTGCTGAAAAACCATGACACATTCACATTGGTCTGAGTCATCATCAGATCTATTGCTCAATGATGGCATGGAATACAGTCGGGGACAGCTCCCATTCCGCTCGGTCCAGCGACATCCAGCTGAGAAAATCCGCCTGCACATTGAGGGTCCCTGCAATGGGAGCTGTGACAGAAACTGCAGGTGGCGCTCAGACCATGCACAGAGAAGGTTCGCCTCCTCCTCCAGCTCTGCACTGCGAGTGCTCCCCGATGGTTGATATATGCAACCGCCGTCATATTGTTCGAGAGCACCCAAACCGGCTTGTCCTGAATCAGATCCAGGAACTCCTACAAACGCCTGAGCCACACTCAAAGCTCCAAGCAATTAATTGGCCACCTTGCTTCTACCATGGACCAACAGCACTGTGGTGCAGGAAATGGGCTCCCTAGCCCACCAGGCTGCTGTATGTCACTACTAAGATCCACTGGGAAGACAGCATCCTCCTCTGCAAATTGTCCTGCTGGAGCCACCAGCACATGCTGAGATGGGCCTGCGGGGTCCACTAGAGTCACATCTTATAGTCCTGTGACATCGGAGACCAGAGACACAGCAGAGAGCACTCTAGGGTGTGTATGTGAACCCTGGCCCAGGGGACTCCCTCCATGGCCACAGTCATAGATCCCAGGAAATGTGGGGACATGGTGTTCCAAGGAGAGACTGAATCTGCCCCTGCAGTTTCACTACCTGAGCGTCGGTTAAAACACCAAACCCTGGAGGGTATCAAAGCGCACTCTGAGACAGTCCAGCATCTGTGAGGAAACTAGATGACTCTTGGCCAAGTAGACAATCCATCTAAGAGACTGGAGAAAGTGCAGCACCCAGGTGGTGACCTACTGGCTCTTGGTCTCCAAGGACGCCTGAATCAAACAGTCATCTAGATATGTATGAACTCGAATGCCCTCCCAGTGCAGGAACGCCACCAAAACCACCATGATCTTGGAAAATGTGTGTGGTGACATAGCCAGGCCAGAGGGAAGGGCCTGAAACTAGAAGTGGCAACATAGAACCGCAAAATGGAGTAATGGTTCAGAGGCCAGATGAGAATACTTCTCCTTGAGCTCCAAGGCAGTTAAAAACTCCCCTGGTTGCACAACCACCAGTATGGAGCCCAACAGCTCTATGTGAAAATGCTGGACCTTGAGAAAGCGGTTCACATGCTTTAGGTCCAAAACCAGCAAGGACCCTTCTTTCTTTGGGACAACAAAATAAATTGAATAGCAGTTCTGCCCCTGCTCCCTTGTGGGAATGGGCATAACAGCGCTGAGCTCCCGCAAGGCAATCAGTAGACTGCACCCCTAAGCCCTTGGAAGTCGCTCTACATGGGGATTCCAAGAAAAAAAAAAAAAAATTCACCGATGGGAGCAGAGAACTCCACTTTGTACTCATCCTTGATTAATGTTGAGAACCCACTGGTCTGATATAATAGTAGCTCACTGATCGAAAAACCAGGTCAGCCGACCCCCAATCTGATGCACCAAACTGCAGGCCAACTCCCTATCATTGGGCAGTTCTTGCAGGGGGTGGAGAATTGGATGCGGGTCCTGGGTCTCTCGTTACTGTGAAAGGAAGCCCGCTACTGAAAATGGGACCTCTTAAAATCTGATGAAAACGCTGGTATGGAACCCAGCCCCAGCCAATAATTACTTACCTCATTAAAACGGGTACACGCGCCCAGCCTGAACGGAGAATTCCTCTGATCTTGAGGCAACTGCTGTGTCTTGGAATCCCCCAAATCCTTGACTAACTTCCAGGTCCTCCTTGAACAGCAGTCGGCCCTGGAAAGGGAGCTTGGTAAGGCACTGCTTAGAGGCAGAATCCACCACCCAACAGCACAGTTTCTGCCACTTCCCTCAAACAGCTACCGCTGGGACACAGACCAAAACACAAAATGAGAAAAAGAACTCACCCCGACAAGCAGCTCAGTGCCACTAAAAGCGGCACCCCAACAGCCTGCAGTAAACACACTCTCCCCTGATGTCTGCCCCAGCACAGTAATAGGCGCATGTCTTTATTTTTAACAGCTTTCTTGGTCCACGCTCTATCACAATCTAAAAAAACAGGGAACCCCCCCTCCTTTTTTTTTTCTTAAGGAGGTCAGCTGAAATAATGGAACACTCAAGGGAGAGGAGACCCACAGAACAGTGGCAGGGGAAAACTCAGGGTGAAGGAGGGAGCTGGGGGTGACAGGTATGCCTTCCTAAAGCTGGCACTGAATAGCAAGAGCACCCCCACGCTCAACTGTCTAGGAGACCCAAGCAAGGAGCACTCCTAACAAGAGGAATCTAGGAGATAGAGGATGTCTGTCCATCCACCTGCTGGAAAGAGAGAGAGAGAGAGAGAGAGAGAGAGAGAGAGAGAGAGATAGATACTGGCTTTTGGGAGGAGCTATCTTTCCTATATCACTGGGATGAAAGTGAGTGATCTCTGTCTCCACTTGCTGGTAGACTGACAACTCACTAGTTGCTGGATTCATCTGCTGATGACGCTAAGGAAACTGGTGATCAAAGGAAAGGTCCTGGTCTAGGAGAACCCAGGTGAGATGACGAGTTTACAGTTTGAGTGGTGATACCAACCAGAAGTCCCAATATTTCATAAAAATTGTTTATTAAAATGATAAAACACCAGTGACAATATGGTCACATTTCAGCAGAAAAGGCTGTGCATCAGTCAAAACATCTCAATTTAAATGCTTAATCTTTGTGCACTTGCTGCCTGATGGATTTGATCAATACACAGCTTACTGTATTTATATATACAGGGTGAGGCAAGAAAACCATGGTGAAGTTGCAGACCTTTTAGCGTGACCACCCAGCAATTTTTCACGTGTTCAAAATGACCATTATTTGAACCCAACCCCCCCTCCCCAGGGTGCCAGCTTACTGTTAATGATGTCACAGTGACATAGGCTTTTGTCTGGGGAGCAATGTTAGAGGCTTATCACAAGCTCCACCCAAAGCTGCAAACAATCACCAAATTAAAAGAAGCGCTGCAGATGATCTGGGACAGCCTGCTATAGGGTCCAATCAATAAGGCTGTTAAGAACTTCCCAAAGCAACTGAAGGCTTGTATTAAAGCTGGAGTGGACACTGAGCATTCACAGTGACTGAGAAACTCTGACACACTGGGCCCTGTTTACCAAGCTATGCTATAGGCACACATACGTTTTAGCACGTGCTAATGCTAGAGACACACACAGGAATATAATGGGTGTCTCTATCGTTAGAACCAGGGGCGTATCTGCATGGGGCCACAGGGGCCTGGGCCCCCGCAGATTTCGCCCTGGCCCCCCTCCCCGCCGTCAACCCTCCCCCGCTGCTTACCTTTGCTGGCGGGGGGGGGGGGGGGGGGCCCAACCCCCGCCAGCCGAGGTCCGATCCGCAGTCTTCATATTTAGTCTTCCTCCGACTCCTCCGTGGCCATGCTGTAACGCTGCTGATTCGTTGAATCCAGTTCGGAGTCTGACGTCGCAGCACGTTGTACGCGCGTACAACGTGCTGCGACGTCAGACTCCGAACTGGATTCAACGAATCAGCAGCGTTACTTACAGCATGGCCACGGAGGAGTCGGAGGAAGACGAAATATGAAGACTGCGGATCGGACCTCGGCTGGCGGGGGTTGGGGCCCCCCGCCAGCAAAGGTAAGCAGCGGAGGAGGGTTGACGGCGGGGGAGGAAAAATGTGCCCCCTCTCTCTGGCTCTGCCCCCCCCCCCCCCCCCCTACCGCCGGATTCCAGATACGCCCCAGGGTGGCTTAGTAAACAAGGCCCATTGTTTATCATTTGAATGACATTATTTTACTGTGTTTTAGCTCAAGCATTTTTAATGCACAAAAGTTGCTAGGTAGGACTACTACTACTAGAATTTCTATAGCTCTACTACACGTACGAAGTGCTGTACACTGGAAATGAAGAGACAATCCGTGCTCAACAGAGCTTACAATCTAATTAGGACAAACAGGACAAATAAGGGATAAGGGAATTACTAACGTGGGAACTGTTAACGAGTAACAGTTAGGAGTTAAAAGCAGCATCAACAAAGGTAGGCTTTTAGTCTAGATTTGACTTTATATGAAGAGACCTTTATAAACAAGTTTTGAAGTGGATAATTTCCAACAGTATATTGCTGCAATACAGAACCATATAGACACATCTAGTTTTGTAGTGTAAAGCGCAGTCCCTTTTTAAAAACTCAATCTCATACAAGTTATGCAAAATATTACAATGTGCAATTTGATATCAACATAACCTATTTTATTTATGGTGGCATTGTGCCACTTTGATAGTCACCACCAGTACGATTTTGTGGCTCAATATATATTTTATACAATTTATCCTTTATAATTCTTATTTGCACAGAATGTAGATTTGTTATATTCCGCAATAACCTATAAAGTTTGATGCGAATTACAAAAAGTCAATAAATTGAAAACAATAAATTAAAGAATTAAAGCTCAAACAGCAATACAAAATATAAAATCGCAAGAATCGAAATTAAATGTCATAATGCAGGTGTTTACCGAAACGTGGCTATGACTGGTCAGTGGTGTTTCCACATTTTAATAGACCTTTTTTATGCCATTATTGGAAACTGCTGGTTACCACCACTCAAGAGCTGTACCCTCATCACCTCTCCTGGCTTTTTCCTGACCAGCAGTGTAGGTAAACAGAAGGATGCAGTCCTTACAATGATAAGCAGGTAGAAGAGAAAGGATGACACAGGTGATAGATGTCTTAAAATGAAACATAAAAGGGCCCTTTTACCAACTGGCTGTAGGGCTACAGCCAGGGTAGTGGGCATAGCATGCGGTGGAATTGGCCTTACCACCGGGGTTTTCCCAGGAGCCCAGCTGTGCGTCATTTCCGGTACTACAAAATAACTTATTTTATAGTACTGGTGGGCAGGGAGTAGACATGCCCGGCAGTAATCGGGCAGTGTTGCTCGAATACCACTGGAGCCCTCACTGCTTCCAAAATAGGAGGTGGTAAGGGCTCCAGCTGTGTGCCAAATGTTTAAGTAGTGCACAGTCACTGCCTCTGTTGGGAAAATGCCCTTTTACTCGTTGCGGTAAAAACTGGCCTCAGAAATCCCTCTTGCTGATCCACCGTGGGTCACCTTTTATTGCTGCTTGGTAAAAGGGCCCCAAAGTGTTTCAATAAGACATCTTCCATCTCCTGTGTCGTCCTTGCTCTTTTCCTGACCAAGACCTTTCCTAAGATCACCTTGTCTGTTTCTGCCTTTCTTCATTTCTCTTAGAGAAATCATGCAAAGCAGAAATAGTAAATGCAAAAGAAATAGAGAAGGTAAAAAAAAAAAAAAAATCACATACTGAATTTAACAACTGCAGCCAAAGCCAAGATCTAAATTTATATATATATATATATATATATATATATATATATATATATATATATATATATATATATATATATATATATATATATATATATATATATATATATATATATATATATATATAAAAAAAAGGAATTTTATTTGATCACTCTTGAATAAAAAATAAACCAGTACAGGGACTGTTCATACTCACTAAAATGATAAGCTGACTGCTTTCTGAGTCATATGTTACAGAAAAAGCTCCAACAGCTTTCTTAAATTCCTTATGTGCAGATTCTTTGGCACACCTACAATGTAAAGGGCAAATCATACGCAACACGTGAAAAGGTCAACAAATTTACTAGACCTATTAGAGTACAGAAGTCTATAGACGGAAGGTTATGAATTACATAGATATAATATATAGATAGAAATACGAGAACTTTCTTCTGCTCTGACACACCTGGCATACAATGTTCATGTGTGTGACACACTGAAGTGTAAAATTCACTGCTAAACAAACAAACAAAAAAAACTCCTAACAATATTTCACAGTTAACAATAATACAAAAGAAATATAAAATATTCTACTTTATTTGTTGTATAAACCATAAAAATTACAGCTATTTTTTCTTTTCTCAAAGAAGTTTTATCAGTGAGAAATCTGGGATTGATGTGTTGCATATCATTTTTCTATAGGACTGAATGGAAGGCAAATCCACACCAAATTTACCGTTAACATCATAAAATCTTTTATCCATTCTAGAGCCTATACAGAGCTAGGATGTTTCCTATTAAGAGCTTGTCATCCAAACCAAATATATTTTCAAATGTGGGTGTCACCTCAGTAACAGCAACACAAAGCCCTGCAAATATGCTATTAAATAAAATATATGGACAACAGACTTGCAACATTTCCATTTGAAATTGGTCATAGCAGTTATCATTGGGGGTAGAGGGGAAGCAGAAATAGGGAACAGTTATGGAGATTTGAAATACCTGAATCTCTAGATCCTCTGGTCTTCCCAGCTTGTAGGCACAGATGATAAAGAAAGCACAGGCTTGCTGCATATGTCAAACTTTGATGTGCTGCTATCAAAAACCCTGTGCTGTTCCGAACAGTGTTCTAAAATTAGCTCTGGAATAGCGCGGGGCAATAATGCCCCTATGATCAAAGCTAATAGCATGCAAATTCATGTGCGCTATTAGCTCTGATCATAGGGTTACTTCTACTGGAGGCCTGTGCATGTGCCTAAGGCACAATTCTGCAGAAGTTGTTTGACAGGTCAGGTCTGTTAAAAAAAAAAAAAAAAAAAAAAAGCCTGAACCTGGCAAACATTCCCCTGATAGAAGAGCCCCTCCTGTCCCGGCCCAGCCCAATCCCCCTCTCCTGCCAGGAGAGGGCTCCAGGTCCAATGAACTTCCAGCCCCCACCTGGTGGCCTACTGGCCCCGAACATCCCCCACCGTACCTTCAAATGATGAGAGGAGGAAGTAGCACTCCTTCCTACTTCCAGCGCCCCCTCCAAAATGGCGGCACCCTGTCCAGTGCATCCTGGGATGCGTGGAAAGGAAGAGCGAGTGCTACTCCCTCCTCTGTCATTTGAAGGTATGAGTGCTTGGGGGGGGGGGGGGGGGGGAGGTGAGGGTGAGGAGGTCTAGTGGTTCCTTCACTGTTTGGTGGGGGCAGGCTTGGGTTTTTTTTTTTGTTTTGTTACATTTGTACCCCGCGCTTTGCTACTCATGGCAGGCTCAATGCGGCTTACATGGGGCAATGGAGGGTTAAGTGACCTGCCCAGAGTCACAAGGAGCTGCCTGTGCCTGAAGTGGGAATTGAACTCAGTTCCTCAGGACCAAAGTCCATCACCCTAACCACTAGGCTACTCCTCCACAAGCCCAGAAGAAAATCCTGGACCTATCAAACCTCTTCTGCTGGTCTCCTCCATTCCTCCTTTGCTCAGCAAAACCTAACGCCAGTTCCATGCTGGCATAGGGATTACAGTAGCAGCAGCACCCTCGTTTGGCGCGCTACCTGCTAATTATAAGGGAGGAATGCGGGAGGCCCTCATTTGCATGCATCTGCATGCAATTAGCAATCAGAGCTGGCGAGTAGGTTGTTACATACGCTCACTGGCTCTGATCATTGGGCAGGAGCAAACACAAGCACTAGTACAGTGCTACTGGCCTCTAGCGCCCGAGCTTGATTTTGATCATCTGGGCATTAGTGACACACCTCTCACCTTTTGGGGACACATCAGTGTGGCCTTACACACTGGTTGAGAACCACCGATACAGATATACACACAAACACACACAATTAAGTGTCTTATTTATGAACAAAATAATCACGAAAGGGAACAATCTGTCTTTAGATGATGTTATTGCCTAAATGCATGGAAACCAACACAGAATGGTAAACAGGAAATTTTTTCAGCTATTACCAATTTGTTACATGAAGGGATTACATATAACTGCACTTTGGAAGCAACAATCAGTGTTGCTCAGCTTCTGAGTAGATTTTCATTGCCTCTTCGGTGGTAGTACTTGTGGCATTAGTAAATTAAGATTAAAAAAAAAACAAAGATAAAACCTGCTGAAAATAAAGACCCTGTAGTTTATGCATGTTCTCCAAGTAATGTCTGCTTAAATATCAATTAAATATACTTTTCTTCCTTCATGCAGTTAGTTACTACAAAAGCAATACATGCTATGCTATGATGTAGTATGAAATAATACTACTAAACAACGACCATCCTGTCATGGTGTTAAGTCCTTGAAACAGTCATTCTGAAATTACCATCACAATGCAGAATTTCTTTTAAAAATAATTGGACCCCCATATTAAAATATAAAATATCATCAAATGGGATCTAATGTTTATACTGAAAAAACAAGTTGAGAATTCCAGATATCATCTGATCTTGGAAGCTAAGAAATCGGACCTATATCATGCTGCAAGCTATTTTTGAAGTATTAATAATGACAAGATGCAAACTTGTTCCAAAGGAAAGGAAGATCTAGAATCTAGAATAAAGGAATATGAGGATACAAGCTGGAAGACTAAGAAACATCAGAAATTTTTTTTTCTTCCAAGTATGGTTGATGCCTCAACATCCTTCTAGGGCGGCCAATAGAGGTTCAACTAGGCAATAATATTTAAGAGAGTTTGGTATAAGAAGGAGTCAAGAGATTCCTAAAAGTGAAGACAGAACAAAGCACGACCTACTGGCATGGAATGAGAGCCTATGAAGCAAGTGTTCATTAAGGAGAGGTCTTACCTGATAATTTTCTTTCCATTAGTCCTTCCCACTATACCAGAACATGTGGGATAGTTCTGTCCTTCAACCAGCAGTTGGAGATAGAGAACAGAAAACTGAGCTCTCTCTCTTGGTATCCAGTCCAGCTCCTCAGTATTTATGTAGACAAGCGGTAAGGAGAAACTCAGAATAAACACAACCACCTTAAACTAACATTAACCAGACGAGCAAACATGTATGGACCTATGTCATCTCTGGACAACTTGTAGAGAACAAGGGATATGCAGGAAGCACCATGCAAGGTGACAGCTGTTATCCGAGTGATTACTTTGCACAGACTAAACATCTCAGAAACCTCGAGCAGGCCTCTGGAATAGTGAGAAGGACTAATGGAAAGAAAATGATCAGGTAAGACCTAATTTCTTCTTCCATATGTAGCTTCCCACTATTCCAGAACCCGTGGGATTTCCAAAAGCAATCAGAGTGGGTGGGATCCTGGCACTGTCTCCCTGAGGGCCAAAGTCCCAAAACTGGCTTTCGAGTGCACCCCAACGTCCACCCTGTACTGCTTGGCAAAGGTATGCAGCGTCAACCACATCACCGCATTACAAATATCCGGAGACAGTAATGTAGTCTCTGTCCAGGATGATGTTGTATGCCTCACAGAATGAGCTCGCAAGGCCTGAGGAGCCTGCTTTGTTTCCGACACAACAGCCAACAAGAACGTTGTCTTTAGTGTAAGATCTTTCAAGGAGACTTTCCGGAGTGGCTCAAAATGAGGCATCTGAAGAGCCTGAAGGACTAAATTAAGGTTCCACTCTGGACACATCGCATGAAAGGAGGCCACAAGCAGCCCGCTCTCCGCAATAACTGAATGATATCCAGGTGAGCTGCAAGAGACGTCCTACTGTAGTTGGCTCCTAAAACAGGCCAAAGCCACAACCTACTAAATACAGAGTCTTGCTGCAGTCACGACTCAGGCAGGAGAAGTCTTCAGCTAAGGCTTAGCATCCCAAACTGCTCAGGTATTTATATTTTGAGGAGCTGAGGGCAGAGACCAGGGGTAGGGGTGGGGGGGGGGGGGGGGGGGGGAGAATTTGCACACCCAGAATTGGCTTGAATATAATCTGTGCATTGTACATGCTTACACTGTGTGTGTGAGGAGAGGAGATAAGAGGGGAAGTCAGTTTGAAAGGTGCAATTCCTTAATTACTATGTTACAATGAATTGTTTCTTCCATAGAAATGTATTTGAACATTTTTTGGAGGAGGTTCATTTCTCTTTTGCCCCTACAACAAGCAAACTGTTTCTACAGCACAGAAACTTCCTCCACCAACTCGAGCTATTTTCTCTTTGGCAAGATCCTACCTACAAGTTTCTGCTGCT
The DNA here is from genome assembly GCF_901765095.1 of Microcaecilia unicolor. Taxonomy (NCBI): domain Eukaryota; kingdom Metazoa; phylum Chordata; class Amphibia; order Gymnophiona; family Siphonopidae; genus Microcaecilia; species Microcaecilia unicolor. The sequence continues at coordinate 35,421,650 of NC_044037.1, forward strand.
AGCTACAATGGAAGAAGGCAGGGAAAGCTCACTCACATAAGTGGGATGGAGTGGGGGTGGGGTAACTAAAGAACTGCAGATTGAGCTGTATACGTTAAAAAACATCCTTTTGTCTTCTGGACATTAATGTAAAACTCTGCTGACCTCTGAAAAAATACAGACAGTTGGCAGTCCCAACCTCCTGAGTCCAGAGAACATATCACAAGACTCCTCTCAACATGTGGACACAAAATATATGTGTAAACTTTCTCAATCGCTTAATCTGGCCCAGCCCACAACAACAAATGTAACTGGCTGCCATAAATTTAGCCCTTACAGAAGTGGCACTCAGCACACTACATCTAATGGAATTGAGGCACCTAGATTCTGCTACATGAGCACGCAATACTGGAACACACTTCCGCGCAACCTGAAAACGATTCACGAACAAACCAACTTCCGCAAATTACTGAAAACACATCTTTTTGATAAAATCTACGGAAAGAACCAAAACATATAAAATCCACACTCACTGCTCCGTTATACATCAACACATCCACCTAAGAATTCTCAATCCTGAAATCACACCACACACATACCTTTAACCAAAGAAGATGTATACCATAGGCTATCCGTTGTTTATATGCTATATATTGTCCTCAGAATCTCTAGTTTTTCGTTGTTTTCCTTTCAATGTTTCTATATTCCTTAACGATACTTTGATTTGTTTTGTATAACTCTTCACAATGTAATCCATAACCGAATTGGAACAAAATGTAATTTCCATTATTCATAATGTATTGTAAGCCACTTTGAGCCCGCAAAAAGGTGGGAAAATGTGGGATACAAATGCAATAAATAAATAAAAAATAAAATACAGAAAACTAGTGCAAATCGGCATCCAAGTGCCTACACTTAGGCACATCCACTTATGCTAGGTCAATAGCAGGCATAAGCGTGCACACATAAATGAAACACTTTTGTACTTTACAGTCTTCTCAAACTTATGCATGTAAATGCTGGACATGCCCATGTCCCACCCATGCACCTCATCCAGTGCATAATCCTTTGTATTTATGTGCTAAGTGAGTTGCATGCTAAAGTTTAGCACTCAAACCCAAGGCAAGCAGTGGCTTCCCCATGTCCTCCAGGAAATTGTCCAAACCTTTTTAAAACCCAGATATGCTAACCACTACTACCACATCCTCTCAGTCTCACACACACGTCCTTGCAATGCCTCCACCCGTGGCCCTCCCATCCCCCTACATGCACGTCGCCCCCCCCCCTCCAAAATCGCCAACCCCCCTCTGCTACCCTCCCCTCCCCCCTTACCGGGGTCTAAGCGGCAGCAGTGAAGGGCGAGCAGCAGGCTCAGTGAGTCGGTTGCCTTCCTTCTCTTCGCTCTCAGCTCTGTCTCTGATCCCGCCCTCATTTCCTGTTTCCACAAGGGCGGGACCAGAGTCAGAGCTGAGAGCGAAGAAAAGGGATGGCTGCCGACTCGCCGAGCCTGCTGCTCGCCCTTCACTGCTGCCGCTGGGACCCCGGTAAAAGGAGGGGAGGGGAAGGTAGCAGAGGGGGGGTTTGGCGATTTTGGAGGGGGGGGCGATGTGCACATAGGGACGTCTGTGCCCGCTCCCACTGTTCAACTGTCCACTGTTCTTTTTGCCGGACGCACGCTTCCCGTGTCTCTCACTGGTATCGTAACCACCTCCTGATGTCAGGCAAGCAGGGTTCTAGTGCTGGCCAGTGACGTCAGCAGGTGGTTATGATCCCAGGTAGACACTCGAACGTTCAAAGAGCAAATTATAGAGATATAGGTATGAAAAAATAATATCAAAACAATAATTTTGAAATGAAACGAAAGATATAATATAAGTATATACAAAGTATACATGGGCAATGCATCCATTATATGGTAAGTAATTTATCGGAATAAATACAAATGTAATGATGTATAGTTGCAAATAGAGATAACTTTGTATGACACTTCTAAAATCTTATGTATGGATAAAAAATATGTTATGTATATATTACCTGTACTATATATATGTGTAAAAAGGTAAAATCAACGTACTAAAATGTTGTGAAAATGATTTTTTGGATGCAAATGATGAGAACGGATATAAACGAACCGTTTTAAAGGAAAGGTAAAAGTCAATTTCTAAATTAAGGCCCAATGGTGAATGGGTTTTGAAATAAAATACGAGTCTTTGTTCCTCTTGGAGGAGTAGCTTATCAATGTCAGGTCTCCTCCATTGTTTTTTTTTTTAAACTTTGAAAAACATTTGAGGGCTTCAATGGTATGTCCCATCTCTTTCCAGTGCATGAGCAATGGCACCGATTCATTTTGACGCCTGATGTTACTGTGGTGCTCTATTAATTCTGGTCTTGACTATCCTTTTGGTTTTTCCTATGTAGAGCAAGTTGCACGGACACATAATAATATATATCACGTGGTCACTGTTATAATTAGAACAATATTGTAAGGTATATACCTTATTCGCTGTGAATGTGTAAATGTGGTACCTTCAACTGTGTGTTGACAGACGCTGCATTTGTTACATTTTAGATGACCGGTATGTCTTGTTGTGGCATTCGGATTAGGAAGGGAAGGATGGGCAGAGGGAACTAATTTCTCTTTCAAGTTCTTTCCTCTGGAGTAGGCAATAATCAACTTCTTCTGTTTGAAAACATTGTGATTCTCTAAAATATGCCAAAGGTTCCTAATACTTTTCTGGATTCTTCCTGCAAGGTGTGAAAAATCAAAGAGTTCAAACGAAGTCTGGAGACGGTTGGGGTGGTTTAGATTTAAGAAGTTCTTCTTAGTTGTGAAGTTAGCTTTGAAAAAACATGATTATACATGTTGTGGAGGATACCCTCGTCTTTCAAATCTTTTAGTCATGATCTTAGACTGTTGTTCAATTCTTCATCATCAGTACATATTCTTATCTGTAGGAATTGGCAAAGATGAAGGTTGGCCTTTAGTGAACGATTATGATAGCTTTGAAAATGTAACAAGCTGTTACGATCAGTGGGTTTTCTGTATAGGGTGGTTTTGAGAGTGCTATCGCATTTGATGATTCTGAGGTCAAAAAGGAAATTTGTTCATGATCAAATTGGATCTTGAACTTAAGATTGGTATCACATGTGTTGATCCATTCAAAAAAGTGGGTTAGTACAGATTTTCCTCCTCTCCAAAGAATAAAGATGTCATCAATTAGCGCTTATAAAGGATGATATGATTCTTGAAAGGATGATCTTGTAAATAAAGTTTTTCAAAGTGGACCACATAACTGGCAAGATTCGGGGCCATGGGTGATCCCATCGCTGTGCCCTTTATTTGTTGGTAAAACACACCCTGGAAGCAGAAGTAGTTGTTAGTAAGGGCAATGCTTGCAAGAGTCAAAATAAGGCGAATGGGGATGTGTTTGTATATATCTCTTCCCTTCAATGTTTCTTGTTGTTTCTGAAGGTTTCCTGCTGGTCTCACTACTCCTGTGTTTCGTTTCTTATAAGGTCACCTTATGACGGTGTGTGTTAAATAGCTTCCTCATACATTAGGAGAGAAAAATAAATACTTACCTACCCTCAGATTCTATATAGCGTGCCTAGAGATCCGCGCTGAAATCCAAGCTGATTCTATAACAACGCATGTAACTTAACAAGCTTAATAAGCTAAGGATCGCTGATAACAGCACGTAACAAGCAATAATGAGCAGTAATTGCTACTAATTAGAACATACATACACAACTCTCTAAGCGTATTCTGTAATGAAGTGCGCTGAACTTCTAAAGCGTGCAGCAAAAAGGGGCATCTTATAGGTGTTTCATGGGCGTTCCAAAATTTATGCGCGTAGTTAGAATATAGCCCAGTGCACCAGGATTTATGCCATATTTTTGTTGGTGTAAATGGATGCACATAGTTTTAGGCACTAAGATATCAACTAAGAACATTCTATACACCGCGCCTAAATCTAGGTGCCGCATACAGAATACACAGTAGACACTGATCTCTGCACCAATGTTTTAGGCACCATATATAGAATCTCCCCCTTGATTGTTAAACTGAAAGCAGAATTTGTGTTCACATGGTGATGACTGCTGTACCGTTCTCCTTTTGTTGCCACACATTTTATCTATTTGGAACGCAGAAATTTGTCATCAAGGAAAACAGTTTGCGTACAATTAATACAATACAGCACTATTTATCTTAGTACCTATTAACCAGAAACACTTCCATTATCTGAAAGTTAGTTAGTTAGATATATGTTATCCACAAAAATCTCTCATTAGCCAAAATTCTTTTCACAGAAAACTCCAATTATCTAGTACAGACACTATTCTGGCCACTCCACATGAACAACAAAGCCCATCACAAATATTGTAAAAGCATTCTACTTACATTTGCCTTAAATCCTCAGGAACTTCCAACTTGATCTTGTTAAAGGTGGTTTTTGTTGCTGGCTTGTTTGGATTCACAGATCTTAAATGTTCGATTGTAACGATTTCATTATATGTAGCATCACAGGCTGCATATTCTATTACATAAAACTGATTTAAAAAAATTAACAATGACTTAATTCACACTTATAATTAAAATATGCACTCTCTAAAAACAAAACAAAACAGAAAATGCAATGACTAGGTTTTAAAACTCTAGACATTTCCAAAAGACAATTTAAATAAACTATTAACAAATAGTAAAAGTGTGAGCAAACTGAAAAAGTAAAAAAATTCCTACCTCACCCTTTATCATTCGGACTTTTGCCAGCCACCAACAACATGGTTCCTTCTCATTTGCTCTGGAATAGACCTACATAAAACAACAATGTTCAATATTTTAATGAATTTAAACATACATGAATTTAGGCCAGATGACTGAATGTGTACATTGTAATATACATATAAACTAGCTTTCTTTCCTTTCCTTCATCTAAGGAATGTATAATAATTGATTCTTCCTCTACAAGGGAAAATTGGACTTACTTGTTAATTTATTTTCCTCTAGTCTTGCCAGACCAATCCAGACAAGTGCAGTCTCTCAGGGATCCCCTATGTCCCCTTCTTTTTGTCATCAAGAAAAGGTGCCCGAAATGGCAGCCTTAGACAATTCACTCCCTCAGAAAACGAACCACGTCAGGATGAGAAGCCAGGGAAGAATTTTGTAAGTGGCCCCAAAAACACACCAGGGCTCCAACCTGAACCTTCAAGGACTCTAACGCTAGACCCTGCCTCACCCCAGCCTGCAAGAACACTAAAATGCGGCCCACAGAAGAAGCAAAGGGATACAAACCCCACTGGGAACACCAGCCCTCAAAAATATGCCACCCTCGGACATAAGCTGAGGAAGTATATCTCTTCCAGGTAACCCCACAATATGAGCTGCTGAGAGACAGCACAGATGTCTCTTTGCCCAGGCCACCAACAGTCCAGACTCCACTCCAAGCTGACTGCTGCAAGTCCCCTCCCTGTTTTATATAGGCCACCACTGTCATATTGTAGGAGAAGACCTGAACTGGAGCTCCTCCGAGGAACTGCGCAAAGGCCTCCAGAGCTCCAAGAGGTTGATGGACCACCGCGCCTCCACCAGAGACCATGAATCTTGAGACAGATGATCTTTGTAATGGGCTCCCCAGCCTGCTAAACTGGCAATGCAGGATCAGGAAGGGCACCCCCCCCAACCGCAAGGACTTAGGACTCAGCCGCTACATCAAGCTCTGTCTGGTTCCACAACTCCTATCTCCAGGAGATGGCTGAGAGTAAGGGCGATAGCCTGCTGCTTTGCTCAGAGCTACATGGGGAAATCATGATGGTAGAAACGGGGCAGGCAAGTCCCTGGGAATATCCCTTTCTGACCACCTTCAGAACCCACCAGTCTGAGATGATATGGACCCACTTGTGGCGAAAGAGGGACAAGTGCCCCCCCCCCCCCCACACACACACTTGCACCACCAAGGGGCTCAGTGCATCCCCAATGAACAGGATGGGCTTCTGCAGCTCCACCTGCAGAAGCTGAGGAGCTGACTCTCCTAGGGCCCCAAAAGGAGCCCGACTGAAAAGGTCTCCCAGAACTGAAGGCCTGGGTCAGAGTACGCTGGGTTAGCTGAAAACAGTTTTCCCTCCTGGTGCAACCGCTGGATGCAGAACAGTTCTGTGAATCCTTTTGTCTCAGCTCAGGGAGCCTCCCCCATATCCTTCACCAGCTTCTTCAGGTTCTCTCCAAACAACAAGCATCCACACAGGGCAACTGAATGAGAAGCTGCTTTGAGGCAATATCCACAATCTAAGGGTGGAACCACAGCCAGCGACAGCCCATCGCAGCAACCAAGAAGCCAGGCGGACCAAATCATAAGGAAAACCCACCAAGAAGGCTGCACTAGCCTCTAGACAGGAAACCTCAGGGGACTCTGGCAGCTGCTGCAGCATGGCATGTGCCACATAGCCGCCACAGATGAAACACTGGATGCCCCTAACTAAGCAGGGATGCTGCTCCACAAGGATCAAGCAGCCCTGAACAAGGATAGCGGTCATGACAAGGAGCGTCCACCTTGGGGTATGCCCAGTACTTCACCCCCTCAGAAATAAAATAAAGGTCAGCAAGACTCCACACACCCCTAAAGACTCCCATTCTGCCAGCATCATGCAGGTGCAAGCCTGATGAAGTGGGAAATGCTTCTGGGGCCCCACACCACCATCCAAGAATGAGTCCCTCTTAAATGGCTCTACAGCAAGAGAGTGGAGTATCCTGAGAATCTCTGTGACCTCATCAATGAGAGAGTTCTTCAAGACAGACGAGCCAAATCACATGGGACTGCTTCTCCTCCTCATCCCATGGGAAAGAGCCCTCAATCTGAATCCGAGAGGGACTGAGTGTCAGAGAAGCATCCAGGGTCCTCACCGGATGCCCCAGAGCTGACAGAAGCATGGGCCAGCCTCCTCCAGCAGAGCTTGTTTAACCCTTGGGCCAAACTCTTGAGCCCCATCAGGACCCCTGTACAGGCAGATCTGGGATGGGTAAGAAGGAAAGACTACCCCCCCCCCCCCTCCAAACTCCTGATGAGGGTGAAAGGAATCCTGCTGCTGAGAGACAGCAGCAGGAGAAAATAAAGTTGGGGCAAGATGGCCACTGTTCCCACTGAAGAAATTAGGACCATAAGTCCCAATGCTTTAAAGCAGGGTGAGGAGAAAGAAGGGCAGGTGGACCCTGCCCGCCCCCGGAGCTGTTTCCGAAGTCAAAAACAGTCCATCGCAAGAGGGATGGACTGTGTCAGCAGATGTGCTAATCTGACTGCTCTTGCAGACTACAGCATCTACTATCAAGCATACTCAGCCATGTGGCCAGTACTTGTGGGCCTGACTGTCGCACAAGCAGACTCGGATGCGGAGCTCTGGCGTGTTTACCTGGCTCCCCTGCTCTGTCAGGTGTGCTCTTCTTTTTTTATTTTTTTTCCATTACACAAGGCTATTTAAGCCTTTTTTTCTTCTTTTTTCACCACTGAAATAATTTTATTCCCTTGTACGGGGATTAGAGCTAAGCCAGGCAAAGCCAATCAGGTTCTTTTTTCTGTTTAAATACCTGGGAGCTGCAGGGGAGCACACCCAAACAGGATGAGCAGGGAAGGAGGAGTGGTAGGGATGGGGACCTACAGGACTGATCCACAAGCCTCACCCAGTGTGCTTTACCTGTCTGGTTTGGAATTGGATAATCTGGGAGCGGCCATTAGGCTCAACCCAATTGTGTGGTCAATGCCAGCAGAGTGGGGAACTGGGCTAGGGACCAGGAGCACTAGCTAGCACAACCTACCATCTGTTGTGGTAGCGAAGATACTTACCTGTAGCAGGTATTTTCCGAGGACAGAAGGCTTCACATTTTCACAAGTGGGTTGATGTGGTCTAGCGTCGCCTGGTTTGGCAAGATTGCCAGAGGAAAAATCTAGAGCTTTAAGGAGCGTGAGCAGCACTCCAGAATGCATGTGAGTGCCTTCCCGCCTGGTGCACGAACGCGCTGTCTCAGTTTAATACAAAAGCAAAATATTAAATAAAATACAAAGAAAAGACAACTCCAAGGGGAGGTGGGCAGGCTTGTGAGAATGTGAAACCTGCTGTCCTCGGAGAATACCTGCTACAGGTAATTATCTTCGCTTTCTCCGAGGACAAGCAGGCTTACCATTCTCACAGGTGGAGAATCCCTAGCATCCAGGCTCACCCAAGAGAATAAACATTGGTGAACTGGGCCTCGAAACGGTGAGGACTTAAAGCAGATTAACCTGAAACTATATACAACTAGATGAGGGTGCAGCCTGGAACAGAACAAATCAAGCCTAGGAGGGTGAAGTTGGATTCCAGACCCCAAACAGATTCTGCAACACTGACTGCCCAAACCAACTGTCGCATTGGGTATTCTGCTCAAGGCAATAATGAGATGTGAATGTGTGGACTGAAGACCAAGTTGCAGCCTTGCAAATCTCTTCAATGGAGGCTGACTTCAAGTGGGCTACCGATGCAGCCATGGCCCCGACATTGTGAGCCGTGACACGACCCTCCAAAGTCAGCCCAGCTTGGGCATAAGTGAAGGAAATGCAATCTGCTAGCCAATTGAATGGTACGTTTACCGATGGTGACCACCCTCCTGTTGGGATCAAAACAAACAAACAACTTGGCAGACTGTCTGAAGGGCTTCGTCCACTCCATGTAAAAGGCCAACGCTCTCTTGCAGTCCAAGGTGTGCAAGCTGCTTTCACCAGGATGGGCATGGGTCGGGGAAAAAAACGCTGGCAAGACAATCGACTGGTTCAGATGGAACTCAGACACCACATTCGGCAGAAACTTCCTCGGAAGTGCTCTTCACCAGCCAATCATTGAGATAAGGGAACACATGAACTCCCAGTCTGCATTGCGATGTTGCGACTACCGTTAGACACTTGGTAAAGACCCTGTGAGCTGACTCGAGGCCAAAAGGCAACATGCGGTACTGAAAGTGATGTGTTCCCAGCCGAAACCAAAGATGCTTCCGGTGGGCTGTATCGGGATGTGAGTGTATGCATCCTTCAAGTCCAGAGAGCATAGCCAATCGTTTTCCTGAATCATAGGAAGAAGGGTGCCCAGGAAAACCATCCTGAACTTTTCTCGGACCAGGAATTTATTCAGTGCCATTAAGTCTAGGATGGGACACATCCCCCCTGTCTTTCTGCACAAGGAAGTACCTGGGATAGAATCCCTGTCCTTCTTCCCCCAGTGGAACGGGTTCAACCGCATGGGCCTTGAGAAGGGAGGAGAGTTCCACTGCAAGCACCCGACTGTGCTGAGAGCTCAAAGAATGGGTTCTTGTTGGGCAATATGGAGGTTTGGAAATCAAATCGAGGGTGTATCCTAGGCGGAATATTTGAAGAACCCATCAGTCAGAGGTTATGAGAGGCCACTTTCAGTAGAAAAACAGTAGCTTCCCCCCAACCGGCAAGTTGTCCGGGATGGACACTTTGACAGTGACTATGCTCTGCTGAAGCCAGTCAAAAGCTCATCCCTTGCTTTTGCTGGGGAGCAGCAGGGGCCTTGGGCACACACTGTTGACGAGAACAAGCGCACTAGGGTTGAGCCTGAGCAGGCTGGCGAGTCACGGGAGTGTACCCACGCCTAGAATAGAAATAGGGGGTACTCTGCGACTTGCCAAATACCTCCTGGATGAGGAGGCAGTAGCAGAAGACGCTCGGAAGGGAGTAAGAAGAGTTAGCATCACTATGCTTCTTGATTTGGTCAGCGACCTTCTCTACGAAAAGATTATCCCCCCCGGCAAGGGGCATAAACAATCCTCTGCTGGACTGAATGGTCCAGGTCAGAAACATGCAGCCATGAGAGTGCACATTGCTACACCCTGGGCAGAGATTCTGGATGCCACGTCAAAAGTGTCGTAAGTGCCCCTGGGCAAGAACTTGAGACTCGCCTTTTGCTGCTTGACCAACTGGCGAAAGGCCTCGGCCTGCTCCAGGAGGAGTGCATCGACCAAGTCTGACAGCTGCTGCACTGAGTTCCACAAGTAGATGCTCATGAAGAGCTGGTAAAAATGAATATGGGTGATGAACATAGCGGCCTGATGCACAAAAAAAAAAAAAAAAAAAAAAAAGGCCAGGATTCTAGCTTCTCCTGCCTGGGGGAGCTGAGGCAAAGCCCCTACTACTCCTGGCTTTGAGAGTGGCATCCACCACCATGGAGTTGTGGGGTAACTGAGACCTCACCAACCCAGGTTCTCCGTGGATCTGATATTGGGTATCAATTTTCTTGGGAACCACAGAGACAAAGGGGACACCCAGTTCCTAACAAGGACTTCCTTGAGTACCTTGTGGAGAGGAGCAGTCACTGCCTCCTTAGGAGGGGAGGCGTAGTCCAGGACCTCGAGCATCTTAGCCCTGGGTTCATCCTCCACTTGCCTCAGCCATTTCCGGTACAAAATAGGTGAATGAGAGACTCTCAGGTGGAGCGGAAGGCTCAGAAGGGATCCTATAGGACTCATCGGAGGAAAAGTACCTGGGATCCTCTTCTGATTCCCACGAGCGCTCCTCTTCAGTATCGGATAACACTTCCCTCAGGGACGTCCGAGACGGGGCCCGCCTCAATGTCGAGGACCCATGCCCCGAGAATGGTGTCAAGGAGCCAGCTCCTGTCTCAACTCTGGCGAAGCTTCCTCCACTGATGTCGAAGGGGTACTGGTCTGGGTGGCTGTTGACACCGGGGCTGCAAGCAACAGATGCCGGCGCACATTGCTGCATGAGGCCGTCCAGATGCTCAGGGAACAAGGCCCGGATATGCTCATCGAGGGCCTCCATCAGTTGGAGCTTAGGATGCAGAACTGCCGGGGCTGGTGCCGGGAGCAGGATCTTGGCTGCTGGGAGATGTACACATTGGCACCTCCTGGATGGAGGGGGAGTGGTCCACCCAGCGTTGACGTTTCTCGGGTGCCAAACCCCTTGGTGCCCCGAGCGTCGATGGAGATCAGCGATGGTGCTTCTTGGCCTTCGCCCAATGCACGTCACCCATGCTCCTCGGTGCCGACGAGGACGATGTCAAATCCTCACGTTGCCTCGTGGCTGAGTCCAACAATGGCCGGTCCTGGGGGGCCTGCACAGCAGGATACCTCAAGACAGGTGGAGACCCACATGGATGTCTCACTGCTCCCAGTGTCTTGGGGTCTTGCAGCAGCCATTCCTACTGTGACTCCCGATGCCGGTGAAGCTCGACATCGACAACCTCAATGCCAATATCAAAGAACAGGACCGGGCTCAAAAAAGTTTCTCTCGTTGAGCCTCTGGGGAAAGCAGAGCCCTTTTCTTCATACAAAGACACAAAACACAGTTGGCAGGGCTATGGTCGGGCCCAAGGCACTGAAGACACCACGAATAAGTGTCCTTTCCCGAGATGGTTCGATTACACCGGATACAGTGCTTGAAGCCAGTGGGAATCTTCGATGACATGGAAGGAAAAACAGCAAAATCAAAAGTTGCGATGGTGCTTAAAAAGTGGAAAAAAGGCACCAAAAATAGGGAGACCTGCCAGGCAGGCCTAAATATGGCCCTCATTAAAAAGAAAGAAAACTTAAATGCGGGGCAGAACAAAACTAGAAATAAGGGAAGAAAACTTTTTTTTATAACAATAATAATAAAAATCGAGATAGTAAGCGGTACAAAAAGAACACCAAAAAGGCATTGAAACAGCTCTACCGGGCATGAAAGGGCACAAAAAAAACAGGTTCTTCTTACGTGAACAAAAGGGTGGGAAGGCACTCGCACATGTGTACTTGAGCACTGCTGACGCTCCTTAAAGCTCTAGATTTTTCCTCTGGCAATCTTGCCAAACTGGGCAACGCTGGACCGCGTCAACCCACTTGTGAGAATGGTAAGCCTGCTTGTCCTCGGAAAAAGAGAAAATACTGGACCTTTCCAGGGAGCACCAGCAGCCTACACTGGTGAGGAAACTGGTAAAATTCAGTTTTCTCTACCGCCATCGCCTGGAAGGAGGGAATAACAGCCACTTGTGCAGAACAGTGTAGCTAGTAGATAAGGAAAACGACTTTAGGCTAAACTCCTAACAATTAATCAAGGTCCCTCCCTCCTAACTCAAGAGAACTTCCCTTCTGGGGAGGCAGACTCAAGTCTCAAGAAAAAAAAAAAAAGGATAAGTAGAAGAATGTGGTCAAAGAAGCTTCAATTGGAAGAGGAAAAGACAGTGGTCTTCAAACTTGGGAGTTACTAATACAGCAGGAACTAAATGTCTGCCCATGAGCTCAGCAAAATGAGTGTTGACATTTGAGGAGTCTTCCCTTTTCCCTTGCGTTTCTCCATGCCCACAACACACAGACAGCAAAGAGAAATCTAAAATGGCCAACACTCCCAGAATTGAAGACAGAGTCCTGGATGACACAGATTCTCCCATGATTTTCCACAGGGGCGAAACCTGCTACTTAGGTTGCGCCCCTGTGGTTGTGTGCTGCAGTGCAGATTCAGATTTAAGCTTTAAGCTCGTCTGGTTTTGTATCTTATGTCATCCGCATAGGGATTCAAACCACTGCTCCTCTATCAACAGTACATTGGTTCTGAAGCTTAGATGTCTTACTTCCTTCCAGGGTGGCTCCAGATTTAAGCTCTGCTGGAATTGCACTGGATGATGTCAGCAAGGCGCCACCAGCACAAGGGTACTTAAACCACCGCTTTTGTCCTCCACCGTCAGTAGTTCAGCTCTCAAGCTCATCTATTTCATTTTGATATGTACTTCTGCTAGATATTTGTGGCTCCTCTCCAGATCTCTCCTTTGTGAATACTGAATTTTAGTATTTAACATTTCTGCTTTTTCCTCATTCTTCACATAGCACCTTTCAGTTTTTAGAATGCCGCTTATGCTTTTCCTCCTTCTCTGGATATATCTAAAGAAAGCAATGTCACCCTGTTTTACATCTTTGGACATTTTTACTTCTCTTCTTGCTTTCATCTACTTGGATTTCTCTTGGCTTTTACCAGATAGTCTTTTCCATATTCTTCCATTAGTGATCCTTTTACTTTGTGAATGCTAGTCTTTTTGTATTTATTTTGTGAGCCATCTCCTTGGAGAACCATAGCAGTGTCGTCCTTATAGCTCCTTTCAACTTGGTCCACTGTTGCCATATTTTCCCACTCTGCAAACTCCTCCTTTGTTAAAATCAGCATGTTTTGAAGTCCAGCACTTTGAGTCCGGTGTGTCTATATACTGGTTCGCTTTTATATCAAACCATACCATATGAGGATCACAGCTGCCCAGGTGAGCCTCCATCCTTATAATAGACACCTTTCCAGACAGCAGAGACAAATTTATACATTAATTCTCTGATTCATGGAGCATTGATTGCAGGGTTCCTCATAGTTATGCACTATAATCTATTTTGCATTTATTTTAGCTCATCTGGGGTTGGCCTGCAAGAGCTGGTTATTACTTTTTATTCTTATGCAGAAGATATGCCATTGCTTACTCCATTCCAGAAAATTATAGAACAGACTTATGCATTGCCGAATGATTCACTGGTGTCCAGCAGGATGAGTAGCCACCATCTTATGGGGATAAGATTAACTTGCTGTGGTTGGGCAATTGTCACCAATATTCTTACACCAGTACTACATGGATTGAGTACCCCTTGGTCTATGTCCTTGAAGTTAACTAGGAGCAAGTTTAGACCATACTTACTATGGATTCTTAGATATCAAATGTGGTGAGGAAAGTTATTCACATATAAGTCAGATGAGATCTTATTTTATTGAGCATTTAAGAATTTTGGTACCACCCATCATATTATCCCAATTAGATTACTGTATAATATATACATTTAAATATATATAATTTATAAGAGACATGCAAAAGAAAAGCACATGTATCAAATGGTTGTATTTTTTTTTTTTAATAGGTCACTACAATCAAGCAGATGCCCTAAAAGGTATTTTACCTTTTAGTTGCTAATTTTCACAATAAAAGCACCTCAGACAGGCTATTTTCCTCTCAGACAGCCGTAAGGTTGAACTCCTTACCTGAGGCAATTAGGGGAACTGGGAATTAGCTGGCCTTTTGGCATATATTAAATATCTTTTTATTAAAAAAAAACAATACTTGAGAAATTTAAGGAAAGGGTTAATAGTTCCATTATGGTTTTACTAATTATTCATTCCTTGTAAAAAGGAGCATAGGGACAGATGATATTGTATGTTGATTTTATTTAGAGTGGAGGAGTGGCCTAGTGGTTAGGGTGGTGGACGTTGGTCCTGAGGAACTGAGTTCAATTCCCACTTCAGGCACAGGCAGCTCCTTGTGACTCTGGGCAAGTCACTTAACCCTCCATTGCCCCATGTAAGCCGCATTGAGCCTGCCATGAGTGGGAAAGCGCGAAGTAGAAATGTAACAAAAAAAAAAAAAAATCATCATTTTTTTTACTTGAACTTGTACTTTAATTTATTTTAAATGAAAATGTTCATTGCTAGAATGCACTTTGAACTGATAGGTAAAAGAATAGAAATGCATAACTAAATTGTTTGATAATGACATCTTTTGCATGTCAACTCTAGGGGTCCGGGTTTACTAAGCTGAGCTAGAGGCACGCTAGCATTTTTAGCACGCGCTAACCGTGTAGACACCTATAATATTCTTATAGGCATCTACATGGTTAGTGTGCACTAAAAACACCAGTGCACCTTAGTAAACAAGGCCCTATGTTTGTTATATTTATCTGCATCCTCTCTGGTGTTTCTCCTTGTTGTTCCTTATTAGGAGTGTTTTGTTATAACTTAACCAAATAACTTCCACATGTAAAATAACAGAAAACAAATACCACAATCACATTGTTAAATCCCTTAAATCAATAGTCAAATAGTCAAATTTTGCCTAACTAGCTTGTGACTCAAAAATATGTCATGCAAGCATCCCAGTGGTGTGTGGGAGAGGAAACCATAACCCCCACAAACCAAAGAGAAGGCAAAAGTGCAAGAGGTCAACACTTACATAACAGTTCTTAAAAGATCACCTCATTGTCACACCAAAGCTACCCACAGCACCCGCAGACCATCCTTGGGAAC
Source organism: Microcaecilia unicolor (assembly GCF_901765095.1). Lineage (NCBI taxonomy): Eukaryota > Metazoa > Chordata > Amphibia > Gymnophiona > Siphonopidae > Microcaecilia > Microcaecilia unicolor. The sequence goes on from NC_044037.1 coordinate 35,436,703, forward strand.
TACAGGGCTGGTGAATGCCAGATTAGCTGCAAAGAAATCCTCGGTGATCCATGATGCCATAAATGAACAGCATCTTGACATCCTAGGAATAAGTGAAACCTGGCAAGATGAAAGTGGGGGTTTACCACTGGCTGACTATGCCAACAGGTTTCAACATCCAACATCAACCAAGACCAGGAAGACAGGGTGGAGGGGTAGCAGTCTTGATTCGGGACACAATCAAACTGCGCAGAATATCCATCCCCCAGCTACATGGATCAGAATCTCTTTTAATCCAACTTGAAGAGGAGAAGCCAATCTGGCTGCTCATGGTATACACAGCACCCACCACATAACACATTATCTGTGCAAGAACTCCTAGACCTGATTACTCAAGTGACTCTGAATTACTCTAGGTTGGTGATCATGGGAGACTTCAATCTACACATCAAAACTCCAGATACCACCACAGCTGCCTTTCTGGACACGATGACAACACTAGGATTTACACAGGTGATCAATTCTCCAACCCACGAAAAAGGGTCGCATACTAGACCTGGTATCCTACAAAGGGGTGGATATCCCAGAATTCTGGCATAACAGTATTGAAATAACACCCCTATCATGGTCAGATCATTTTCTAATTAAATTCTCCTTAAGTGACCACCTGAAACAAATGGCACCTCCCAGAGTTTGGAAGGAGATTAGAGACAAAAAAAAAAAAAGCTGACCGGTGAGAATTTCCTAGAGGCCTATCTACATGTAGATGAAAAGACAACAGTGTCAGAACAAGTTGACATCTGGAATACACACTTAGCCAGGACCTTAAGAGAAAACAGCACCACTAAAAAAGGTCTTATGCCCCACTCACAAACGCTCTCCTTGGTTTTCAACAGAACATCAGATCCTTAAACGCGAAGAACGAAAACTGGAAAGGAGATGGCACAAATCTCACCTGGATGAAGACAGACTAAACTGCAGGAAGTACATGGCAAAGTAACACCAAGCCTTAACAGCAACCAAAAAAACAGTATTTCTCTCAATGCATTGCACAGGCTACCAATTCAACCAATCAGCTGTTCAGTATAGTAAACAGCCTACTGCAACCCCCACAACAGAACCAGCCTGCCCAGTCTAAACTGAACTGCAATGATTTTGCTGCATACTTTGCCAACAAAATTTAAAGCCTCCACAAGATTTACAGGCAATCCCACCCAATGCCCAACCAGTCAACCAGGGGTGCACAAACTCGCCCCCTCCTAACAGAGACAGATGGAACACTTAACCTAATGGCAGAGGAGAGCCTTGACAAACTCCTAAGAGACCTTCGACCAACTATCCCTCGATCCCTGCCCATCAAAGATAGTGCAGCAGGTAAGTATGGACCTTAAAGAAGGCGCCACAAAAATTGTGAACACCTCTCTTTCTAATGGGCAACTACCAACAGCATTAAAAAGGGCAGTGGTTCACCGTCTGCTGAAGAAAAACAATCTTGACCAGGACAAACTTGAAAAGTTACAGGCCAGTATCCAACATCCCGTTTCTAGGGAAACTCATAGAACAAGCAGTCTGTGTTCAATTTAATGAATGGCTAGAAAAGAGTAACTGGCTAGATCCATGCCAATCTGGATTCAGACCCGGTTATGGAACAGAAAAGGTCCTCATATCCCTGCTAGATGATCTTCACAGAAACCGAGACAAGGGATTCGCCTCGATGTTAGTACTGCTAGATTTCTCAGCAGCTTTTGACACTGTGGATCATGATATCTTGCTAGCACAACTGACAGAAACAGGTATCAATGGACGATCCAAGATGGCGTCTAGCTGAGCGGACGTGCGTCTAGCTCTCTCCTTCCTCCATTGAAACTTGCACACGGAGTTTCGCTTACCGTTAAGGGGAAGCGAAAAGGTAAATCCAGTGCACTTGTCTCCGCGGGCAGGGTGGAACCAGCTCCGTTGCGGCAGATGACTCTGGCAGAAGTGGGATTGCTGACGACGGGAGCTGGCGATCTCGCTACAGGCGGTCCGGACAACCTTACAGACCTGAGCACCGAGGGAGTTTCGTTAAGTCCTTCCCCAATGGCTGTACCTCCAAGGCCAGGAGAGAGGCAGGATTCAGCGGTGGAACGGAGCGAGGCATCCGGAAGTCGATCCCCTGCGCTCGTTTGCGGAGACCCCGCTGCTTCCTCAACGCCAGAAGGAACACCGCTGCAGGTGGGTGTATCGCCTGCAGTAAATCTGAACGTGCCCTCTGTAGTGCTGGGAGACTTGAAAAGACCTACAGCTGTCACCCTAGAAGCTCTATGGGAAGCGATACAAGGCCTAAATTCCAACGTACAACAGATTGCCTGAATCCTAACGGGAGAACTGGCGGAGGTAAAGCAAACTCAAATAGATATCTCTCTTAAAGTTGCAGAGCATACAACTAAATTGAATGTTTTGGACAATGACTTTAAAATTGTGAAATCTTCAACAGAAATGTTGATGAAAAGTTCTAATTTTCAGCAGCGTAAAATAGATTTCCTTGAAAACCAAATTCGTATTAATAATTTACGTTTTCTCAATTTTCCAAAACCTCCACTCATCCCAGCACTGGAAATGCTAAGGAAATATGTGCATGAGATATTGGGGGTTCCCTCTGAGGGATTCCCACCTATTATTAGAGTACAAAACATTTCTGGTGCAAGAAGGGGTGATACTTCTCGAAATTTTCAAGCTGCTACGAATGTAACTGATTTCCTAGAAAGTTCTATGGAGGTCATAACTGAGAGAACCACATTGCTTGTTACATTTGCTCTGCAAACACATCGTAATAATATCCTGAGACTTTATTTTCGCCATATGAACTCCACTTTTCTTGGGTCAAAAATACAGATTTTTCCAAGGATACCCAGAGAAGAAGAAAAGTTTTCCTGTTGTTGAAAGAAAGAGTTCTCCGTTTAGGTGGAACTTTTCAATTGAGGTTTCCCTGTAAATGTCTTATTACTATCAATTCCATATCATATATTTTCTTTGACCCAGAAAAACTTCAAGAATTTATTTCCTCTAAAGAATAATGTTGTAATAGGCACTGTACTATGCGCTATTCGGCTGCGATTTACCGCCATCTCTCTCTGTTCACTTAAATCGACTATTCTTTGATTTTACAGTTATTTTCCTAGATCTTGGATCATAATTTGTGGTCAATATAATGTTGGAATTTTCTTTATTTTTATCTTGATCGATTTAAGTTGTAGTGCATAATTGAATGAAGCATAAAAAAACTAAAAAAAAAAAAAAACAGGTATCAATGGTACAGTACTTGCATGATTCAGATCCTACCTATCAGGCAGGCAACAATCCATAATGTTTAGCAGCAATTCATCACCACCATGGACACTGACCTGTGGGGTACCACAAGGATCGATACTGTCACCTATTCTGGTCAATATTTACCTCAAGCCACCCTGGCACATACTCTCATTCTCACACACACACTCGCACCCAGTCTCACTCTCTCTCTCTCTGTCACACACACTCACACAAACATACACACTCCGAGGGAAACCTTGCTAGCGCCCGTTTCCTTTAAAACAGAAACGGGCCTTTTTTTTACTAGTAATAAATAAATAATAAAGTCTTTTTTTTCCCTATCACTATTTCCTAGGGATACGTACAGAAAAAAAATGTTTGCTTTCAGGTTATTTTCAGGCTTTTCCTAATTTTCAGAGTCTTCCCCCCCCTCCCCAATTCATTTCACACAGTGATTTTAATAAAATGTTTTAAAAACATTAGAACATCAAAATAAGCATTAAATTGATTTAGCACACAGTACATGTTTTAAAATGTGTGCTAATGAAGGCACATCTCTATTATTTGCACAAGAAAGATTAGATAAAATGTATGACTTACCTCTACTTCATCACTTTCACTTATATCTTTACTATAACCTGAAGGTGGTGGGAATCGCACATCATGGAATGGTATCTGTCTCTCTGGTTGCCAGCTGGAGACAAAATGAATATTAAATGATGCCCGTTTAAGGAAAATACTACAGGGACAGAAAGTAACAAAACTCAAAGCTCTATATACAAGAACCACTTAAAAATATCTTTAAGGGGAAAATATAAAACCACACGCCCAACATGATAATTACTTTACAGTTTCTTTTTTTTTACATTTTCCTATTAGAACTTAATAATAATAAAGGATTATCTTTCATACCAACACCACGTTACAATGCTTTGAACACAAGAATAGATTTATTTAGACTCACAAGAAAATTACGTATTTTGGAGTTTTTTTCTAATAAGAACACATTCACTACAGAGAGTTCTATAATTAGAAAGAATAGTACATGGGTACCTCATGTTCAAGTAAACCCGATGATTCTAGCTTTTGAAAGGATGGTCCTAAAAGATATAGATGTTGTAGAAAAAATGGAAACTATTCCATATCACAATATTACTAAGGAAGAGAGGAAAGCTATTGAAGAATTAAGGAATGATAACAGTATAGTCATCAAACAAGCAGACAAGGGGGGAGCAGTAGTGATAATGGAAAAAGAACAATATATTAATGAAGTTAAGAAACAACTAAGTGAAAAAGGTTTTTATTTACCACTACCAAGGGACCCAACATCAGCTTTGAAATCGAAAATTGACTCACTTATTTCTCTGGGATCACGAGCAGGATTTTTGACACCAAGGGAAGTCGAATTTTTGAAAGTAGATCACCCACGGATACCTGTGATTTATATATTACCCAAGATACACAAATCTCTGAAGGATCCTTCAGGCAGACCTATTGTTTCAGGGATAGGCTCTCTGTTGGAACCTCTTTCAAAATTCACAGACATGTTCCTCCGACCTTTGATTCCCCTCATTCCTTCCTACGTCAGGGACTCAACACATATTAATATACTTGATGAGATAAAAGTTACCAACAATAATATATTATTAGTTACATTTGATGTTGAATCCCTATACACTAACATCCCGCAAGATGAAGCCTTGTTAGTGATTAAGCAAGCACTGGTTCATAGGACTATGTTTAGAAGAGTACCTACCGAATTTATCATGCAATTGATTACATTAGCCCTAAAAGAAAATGTTTTTGTTTTTGAAGGCCAATATTATAAACAGGTGAAAGGGACAGCTATGGGGGCAACGGTAGCCCCCTCTGTAGCCAATCTTTATATGGCATATTTTGAAGAGAAATATATACGTATAATAGACATATCATGGTATGGAGGAGATTTATTGATGACATTTTGGTGATATGGGAAGGAGATGAATCATTATTAAAAGAGTTCTTTGAATGGTTGAATAAAAGGGATAAAAATTTGAAGTTTCAAATGAATTATAGCAGAAAGGAGATACCTTTTCTAGATATATTAATTCAATTTAGATATGGTAAATTTGTGACGACATTATATAGAAAACCCACAGACCGAAATAAATTGTTACAATATGGTAGCTGTCATAGCCATCCACTGAAGCATAACCTGCCCTATACTCAGTTTTTGAGAGTAAAGAAACTGTGTTCAAATAATGACGAATGCAGAAAACAAATGAAGGTAATGGCTAACAGATTTATACAAAGAGGGTACCCAAGGAAATATATTGAAGAAGGGCTGTTTAGAATGTCACAGAAACAAAGAAATGATCTCCTCCATACTACTATTGATTTGAAAAAGAAAAAAGAAGATAAGATTGTATGTACATTATATTATGACCACGTCATCTGATTTAATTAAAATATTTAGGAAGCATTGGTCATTGATACAGAGTATTCCATACTTTTCTGATAAAGAATTATTAATAGCATTGGGTACTGCTTTTATCTTGGTTTGAATAAATATATATGTGTATCGGTCTACTTTTTATAACAGACTCCTATTAGAACTTAAACATAAAACAATTAGTAAGTTATCTATATGAAATGCTACATTAATACCACAAACCCCCATCACAATAACCCAACTGTGGTCAACAAAACAAGAGACCAGGAGATGAATATATAAACATAAGTCACTCAGGGGTTCTTTTGCAAAGCTGCGGTAAAAAGTGGCCTGTGGTACTGTAGGTGCGTCTTTTTGGCACGCGCTGGGCCACTTTTTACCACAGCTGGGAAAAAGGCCAATTTTTTATGGGCTGGGAAATGGGCACGTGAAAAATTAAAACTAGTGTGCACCTATTTACTGCCTGAGCCCTTATCACCAGCCACTGACCTAGCAATAAGGGCGCACATGCCAATATGGTCACACTGCCAATTAAAGGCGGAAACGCCCTTTGTGGTAGAAAATAGAAAAATATTTTCTACCACAGGATTCGACATTTGCCAAATACTGAAATGCTGCTCGGCGAATGTTACCCCCACGGTAGTGCCGATTTGGGCCGTGATACCTGCACATTAGCCCTCCCATGGTTTTGTAAAAGGGTCCCTCACTTTGGGTCTGAGTTATTAAGCTCCCCCCCCCCCCCCCCCCAAACCCCCATCATACCAGACACTGAAAAAGTCTGAGTCTGGCCTGTGTCATCTACAAAAATATTATTCTTACATCCCACCAGGATTCAAGGCAGAATATAATCAATAATTTGAATTCCAATGGAATGATGGCACTACAAGGATTTCTTTTTCTCAACAGCCTTAACTTTACAAGGCTCAACAAATCAAGAACAGGGGCTCAAGTTTATGTCTCCACGGTACACCACCACTCAGACTTCTACATCTCCAAACGTCTCTGAGCACTGAAGGCAGCACATAATTAAAATCATTTCTAAGCCAATGTATGCACATCACAAAGCATGTTGTACCCAAGGCAACGACACAGTTGTTTTAACACGTAGGATTTAGCTGTCTCACTCAATGCATAATAAATCAAATATTGCAGAGAAAAATAAAAACTATGAACCCCCACCCCCCATCCTTCTAGACATCCAAAACACATGAAAACTCCTAGCCGATTAGGACAAAGATGGAGAAAACAAGTCTCTAATCCTAAAAGCGTGATAGTCAAGAACGCAACAAACTCAATGCCCATTGAAGCAAAATGACACAGAGATCAAGTTACAACAACTTAAGAAATGCAAATGGTTCCTAGAAATCCAAAGAACAGAGTTAATTCCTTATAACAGGTGTTCTCCATGGATGCCAAGATATAAATCCTAACAAATTGCCAACGTCTACCCTATGAAACATTTTCCATATTCAAAAATAGCAGAAAATGTGGACAGAGTAATATATGCACTTAACTTAGGCTATGGCATAATGCTCCTGTGGGAATTCTGTGCAAAATATTTGAAAATTCTGGCACAATATTTAAAAAGTTTGCATTATGTGTAGAGTTTTTGAACAGAATGTCCCCATCATAAAGCCTGAAAATTAGAGCAGTACCAAATAGCATATGTTACTATTTAGCTGAATATGAAAAAAAAAAAAAATATATATATATACAGTGCAATCTGCTTTAGTGCAAGGATCTGGGACCAAAGAAATACATGCAGTTAACCAGAGCATGCACTTAACAGTTGTGACCCAAAGAAGCTTCACATCTAATAAACGTATGTACAGTACTGTTTATTATAAGTATAGTATACAGTCTCCGTTAACTGACGTTAGGCTTACTTGAAGTAATCAGTCATAGTTCTCTGTACACTCTTGTGTCTGCGAGTTCCATAGACTACATCTGCCAGACGGTAAAAACTGTCACAGCACTGACATCCAGTGGCCTCCAGATAACTGTGTTGAGACTCTCCAGCGCTCTCGCAAACAAAAGTAACAGGAGGTTGTTGAATTTCGTCAGCATGTGCCTCGCTGCTCATTTCATCATCTGTTTCATCATCAGCCGTTGTCTGTGTGTAGGCGCAAATCTGGACATCAGTGCTGTCGTCAGCTGTTTGTAGATCGTAATCCAACAGCTAAGTAGTGATGAAACTCGTCAGTAACACTGGCTGGGATGTCAATAGCCTGTTCATCTGATGTGTTTGCAACAGCTGCATCTGTTTCGTCCCTCTCAACATCCCTAACAAAGCTTGCCCGCTTGTAGCAGTTCACAATCGTTGCCTGTGTAACATGATTCCAGGCTTCTTTCTGCATATGTAGGGAATCCAACAGTGATAGATTAAGAGCCAGTTCAACAGTATGTTTATCCTTGCCAGTCTGGTTATCCATAACGCTCATCAGATGACATAGCACAAGAGCCCGATAATGTTGTTTGAAATTGGCTATTATGCCCTGATCCATAGGTTGGATCAGAGCCATTGTGTTTTGCTGGCAGGAAGACCACCTTGACATTAGACAGCCTGACATCATCACTGTGTGCAGCACAATTATCACAAAGCAACAAAATCTGACAATTTTGTGCCCGCATTCTAGTGTAACTTCTTTAGCTACTGCTTCCAAATTTCCCCAGTCATCCATGAATTTGCGTTAGCCTCGTATGACACAGAAAGTCGCTTAACATTCTTGAAGCAACGGGGCTGTTTGCTCTTTCCAATGATGAGTGGTTCCAACTTCTCACTCCCATCCATACTGCAGCAAAGGAGGATCGTCAGTCAGTACTTCGACGTTTTACTTCCTGTAGTTTCGGCTTGTTTGAATGCAAGTGTTCCATCAGGAATCGCTCATCAGTAGAGTCCATTTTCGTCAGCATTGAAAATGTCAAGAGGTGCAAACTCGTTCAAGATGGTAGGAAGAACTGAAACAACCTCATTTTCTGCACCAAAGTCATCAGCATCTTGTTTTTCACCATGCTGTTCCTCTCCTTCCATCTTTCCAACCATCCAACAGTGGCTTTGAATTCAGTTAGTCCAAGACTTTCAGCTAGCTGATTAGCTTTCTCCATAAGCAGTGGACCACTGACAGGAACTGTCTGTTTCTGACATGAGAAAACCACCAAAAAAGAGCATCTTCTACCTCCTCAGCTTTTCCCGCCCGTTTTCGTTTCTGGTGTGGATTTGTACTGTTTTGCCAGTCTTCCAGAAGCTGGTCTTTCTGCTTCAAGATACGTGAAATTTGACTGGGATTGACACCATACTCTTTAGCAATATATGCTTGACTTAGTTTGTTTTCTAATTTTTTAAGAACTTCTATTCGTTCAGCCAGTGTTAAAGTCTTACAGTTGTGCGATGACTCCAGTGTACACTCTAACAACTTTCTTTCGCTTATTCTGCCTGTGGCAGTTAACCAACGAGATTTCAAATTTACCACCCCTTTGTCACGCGCCAATCAGCTTCCATATTCCGTGCGTGCGCTTATGTGGAGTCTTTCCTGCAGAGGAGCGGTCTTAAACCATTCATATAAGCGAATCTTGCACTTATCAGTGGTGTGCTAAACCAAAGTTTGTCCCCATAGATTGATGGCACCAAAAACGGGACCGAAGTACGGCATGCAGTTAAACAGAACATGCGCTTATCCAACGTGCACTTAAATGGAGTGCACTGTATATTCGGCCGAATACAAATGCCCAATACGAATAATGGGCATTGAACTTTAGCATAATAAAAGAAGCAACTATTCAGCCGAATACAAATAAACATTCGCGCAGAATCAAATCGAATAATTGGTAGAGCCCTACTGAAAATTCATCCTGTCTTTTCCCTTTTCAGGCTCCAGCCTTCTCCTCTGCTGGCTTAGAGTCAACTGTTTGTGTGAACCACAGGTGCCGCCCTACAGTCCCACAGTTCACATGAGCTGTCTAGTCTAAGAGAGGAGGATGAAGAGGACAAAATGACCTGATGTGCAGCAGTTCATATCCTCCTCCTTTTGCCACGCAATCTGTGCAAAAACTCTGCGCTGCGCAGTTGTGCAAAATTCCCCCAGGAATAGCATAAGCAGAACATATTGTCAGAGCTAGACAGCTCTTAAGGAAAGCCCACCTGGTCCTTATGAATTAAATGCCCTCTAACACCCTCTAGACAAGTAGCCAGTACTTTTGCATACACTTTATAATCTGTGTTCAGTAGAGAAACAGGGCTGTAATTTTGTACTTTGGTCACATCTCTCCCTGTCTTTCTGAGAACCAGTATGACCAAACCCCCCCCCCTCCCCCCCCCCCCCCAAAAAAAAAAAAAAAATTTAAGGTATCTGGCAGAATTGGTACCAATCGTTAAAAAGGCTGTTATGCTGTTTTGTTTTATTGCTGATTTTTAAAAATGTGTTTTTTGTAACCCTCCTAGGTGTATAAGGTTTTAAAAACAAATATATATAATTTAGAATTTTTAGCATATATTTTAAGACTGTCCCGTTTTGTCTAGTCTTTACAGCACACAGAGACAAGATTAATCTCATAATGGCACTGCCATGGACCAAGCTCAAGATGAGATCAAACAAACAGAAATTATGAAGTGTTAATACTTACTTGTTTTCAAATGTAACTGTTATCGAATCATCATGTACATCTTTTACAAATGCCTACAAGAGAACAAATCAAGTTTCGTTAAAATCTATAATATGTAAGAAACAGAAAATGAATATCAGCTTTATTTGATATAATCGCCAAGTCATTAAAACATCTATATTATTTTCATTTTTTATAGCTTGCAGAAAATTCACTATTTAGTGCTACTGATTTCATCTAGTCAAAGCACCTTTAGGGATATCTTTAGTTTGATTGGGACATTAGTTCTTACCTGCTAAGTTGCTTTCCTTTAGTCCCTCCGGACCGACCCAGAATGTGATTGATCGGTTGTGCATGCCTTCCAGCAGGTGGAGACTGAAAACTCTGACTCTAGAGAGCCAATAAGAACCCTGACTAACTAGAACTAGACTCTATCCTAATAGAACAGAAAAGGAAAAGAGGAGAACAATATTCTGTGCAACTGGGAAACTTGAATAGCCACCAAGGACATACTAACAATGAGCATGTGCCTGTTGCTTAATGTACTTGATAGAGAAAACATACTAACATACTTATTGCACATTTCTTCTATTTTTTTTATTGTTGTTGTTCCACCAGACCGGAGTCTTCAGAAAGCAGACCTTCTCCTAAATAATCTGCCCCTTCCAAAGAGGGCATCTCCTGATCTGGTTCTTAAACCAGATCCTCCTCAAGATCCCAGGCCGCCTGGGACGTTTTGCAGAGATCGCATGCCTCCAAGCACTCACCCAGAGAGGCTGAAAGAGGTCTTGACTTTTGTAACATGAAGGCCTTATACATCTGAAGAACAAACTCTGGAGGGAAACCTACCCCTCCCCCCCCCCCCCCCCAACAGTTCCAAGGGCATGGGTAAATCTAAGTTGGCCTGCTCTAGTGACTGGAGTGACAGAGCAGCAGGCCGTTCCTCTGGCACAGTTTGAGATAAAATGACAGCATTTCTCCCCACAACAGGAGCCTGCACCTTCACTTTACCACCCGAATCTTGGCGAACCGCGGACACCACAGAAGAAGCGGTGTGCAAAGGACCGGCCTCTGCTGATCTATAGTGGCACATTATTTAAACTCTGCTACCCATGAGTCCATGCCGCTGACAAACTGTACACCGGCAGAGTTTCTCTGCCATGGTGCTGCATTTAAAGTGCTGGAACGGCTTTTTTTTTTTTTTTTTTAAACAGACACATGCCATCGAACCAAAATTAGCAAAACAAGAACGTCGCGGACACAGAGCTGCCCTGCTCGTTCACACCTCACTTCAAGTGGCTGCCTCTCCCAAAGACTTAAAACTCTGTTCCTTCGAAGAGTTTGAGGCAGGCTATCAACCCATAGCCGTGCAGAGCACAGCTGTGCAGGAAGATCACAGGAGGAGGGACCCAGTCACCAGAGTTTGACACCCTGAGGCTTAGGGAGACCCCTGCAGGCCTCAGCCTCCAGAAACTGCAAGAGACACCGGAGAATAGAATAATTAGTCAAAGGGAAAAAAACGCTGTAAAGGTACTCCCTACTCCAAACAACCTATAAGTTATTAAAAACCAGCAGAAAAAGAAGAGTAGAGAGAAAGAGATTGAAGGGCTCACCACTTTCCACCTGCCGGAGACTGAGAATACAGAGTCTAGATCTAGTTATCCAGGGCTCTTATTGGCTCTCTCTAGAGTCAGAGTTTTCAGACTCCACTTGCTGAAAGGCGTGCACAACCATTATTATATTCTGGGCTGGTCCAGAGAGTCGCTAAGGAATAAAGAGATTAATTTTTTTTTTAACTAACAATAGGAATCAAGATACTACAGAAGCTTGAAAAACTGTAGAACAATACAGTGGAGTCAGTGAATGCTTAATTTCCATTTGCCAAGAGAATGTCCATCAATGTAGATACTATTTATGTACATGCAACAACAGATGCAGAAGAGCTGAAATTGGCTTGTACTTGTCCATAGAACTGATCCACTACGATGATGACAGAACATGCAAATAAGATATACTGATTGTCATGGGCTACTGGAATGCAAAAGCTGGGAACAAAGAAGGTCAAGTAGTTGATAAATATGGACTCAACAGACATGAAGCTGAAGAATGTTTGATAGAATTCTGCAAAACTAATAATCTGTTCATTTTAATTCCAGCAACAAAAGCGGGAACTGTACACGACACTACCCAATAGATTGAATAAAAATCAAATTTGCTTATATCTGTGGAATCAGCAATATCAACAAAGAAAACCTAGAGTCAACTGTAGTACAGATTACCATCTACTATTAGTATGTAAACTCAGTCTAAAGTTGAGAAAGAGCAAACCATTAATGAACAAAGCAAAATAACAGACCCAGACAAGACTCAAGTGCAAAGATGCACCTCTGAATACAAAGATTTGACTTGTCCAAACAATTATATTTTCAATAATGTCAAATGGAGGCAAAAGTTGGACAATGAAGAAGCAAAACAGGAAGACAATTGATGCCTTTGAATTATGGTGCTGGAGAAAAATACTGCATATATTAAGGACTGCCTGAAAAATAAATTAATTGGTAATGAAGGAATCAATACGTTTTCCTTGGAAGCAGAAATGACAAGATTTCAACCTTCATACTCGGATACACCATGTAAAGAGAAAGCATTAGAAAACAAACAAAACAAACAAAAACACATGCTTGGTTAAGTTTGAAGTTCAACACAAAAGAAGAAAACCAGCAATGTGGGTGTATGCCATTTTCATTTAGAAGAAAGGAAAAATTATGTCTTACCTCATAATTTTCTTTAGCCAGCTAAACTAAAGCGAATGCTACATACCTGTAGAAGGTATTCTCCGAGGACAGCAGGCTGATTGTTCTCACTGATGGGTTGACGTCCTCGGCAGCCCCCTCCATCGGAAAGTTTACTAGCAAAGGCCTTTGCTAGTCCTCGCGCGCCCATGCGCACCGCGCATGCGCGGCCGTCTTCCCGCCCGAAACCGGCTCGAGCCGGCCAGTCCAGTATGTAGCAAGACAATACACTTCAAGGGAAGACTCAACTCCAAAGGGGAGGCGGGCGGGTTTGTGAGAACAATCAGCCTGCTGTCCTCGGAGAATACCTTCTACAGGTATGTAGCATTCGCTTTCTCCGAGGACAAGCAGGCTGCTTGTTCTCACTGATGGGGTATCCCTAGCCCCCAGGCTCACTCAAAACAACAACCATGGTCAATTGGGCCTCGCAACGGCGAGGACAAACTGAGATTGACCTAAAAAATTTACCAACTAACTGAGAGTGCAGCCTGGAACAGAACAAACAGGGCCCTCGGGGGGTGGAGTTGGATCCTAAAGCCCAAACAGGTTCTGAAGAACTGACTGCCCGAACCGACTGTCGCGTCGGGTATCCTGCTGCAGGCAGTAATGAGATGTGAATGTGTGGACAGATGACCACGTCGCAGCTTTGCAAATGTCTTCAATGGAGGCTGACTTCAAGTGGGCCACCGACGCAGCCATGGCTCTAACATTATGAGCCGTGACATGACCCTCAAGAGCCAGCCCCGCCTGGGCGTAAGTGAAGGAAATGCAATCTGCTAGCCAATTGGATAAGGTGCGTTTCCCTACAGCCACTCCCCTCCTATTGGGATCAAAAGAAACAAACAATTGGGCGGACTGTCTGTGGGGCTGTGTCCGCTCCAGGTAGAAGGCCAATGCTCTCTTGCAGTCCAATGTGTGCAGCTGACGTTCAGCAGGGCAGGAATGAGGACGGGGAAAGAATGTTGGCAAGACAATTGACTGGTTCAGATGGAACTCCGACACGACCTTTGGCAGGAACTTAGGGTGAGTGCAAAGGACTACTCTGTTATGATGAAATTTGGTGTAAGGAGCCTGGGCTACCAGGGCCTGAAGCTCACTGACTCTACGAGCTGAAGTAACTGCCACCAAGAAAATGACCTTCCAAGTCAAGTACTTTAGATGGCAGGAATTCAGTGGCTCGAAAGGAGGTTTCATCAGCTGGGTGAGAACGACATTGAGATCCCATGACACTGTAGGAGGCTTGACAGGGGGCTTTGACAAAAGCAAGCCTCTCATGAAGCGAACAACTAAAGGCTGTCCTGAGATCGGCTTACCTTCCACATGATAATGGTAAGCACTGATTGCACTAAGGTGAACCCTTACAGAGTTGGTCTTGAGACCAGACTCAGACAAGTGCAGAAGGTATTCAAGCAGGGTCTGTGTAGGACAAGAGCGAGGATCTAGGGCCTTGCTGTCACACCAGACGGCAAACCTCCTCCAATGGAAGAAGTAACTTCTCTTAGTGGAATCTTTCCTGGAAGCAAGCAAGATGCGGGAGACACCCTCTGACAGACCCAAAGAGGCAAAGTCTACGCCCTCAACATCCAGGCCGTAAGAGCCAGCGACTGGAGGCTGGGATGCAGAAGTGCCCCTTCGTCCTGTGTGATGAGGGTCGGAAAACACTCCAATCTCCACGGTTCTTCGGAGGACAACTCCAGAAGAAGAGGGAACCAGATCTGACGCGGCCAAAAAGGAGCAATCAGAATCATGGTGCCTTGGTCTTGCTTGAGTTTCAACAAAGTCTTCCCCACCAGAGGTATGGGAGGATAAGCATACAGCAGACCCTCCCCCAGTCCAGGAGGAAGGCATCCGATGCCAGTCTGCCGTGGGCCTGAAGCCTGGAACAGAACTGAGGGACTTTGTGGTTCACTCGAGATGCGAAGAGATCTACCAAGGGGGTGCCCCACACCTGGAAGATCTGTCGTACCACACGGGAATTGAGCGACCACTCGTGAGGTTGCATAATCCTGCTCAACCTGTCGGCCAGACTGTTGTTTACGCCTGCCAGATATGTGGCTTGGAGCATCATGTCGTGACGGCGAGCCCAGAGCCACATGCTGACGGCTTCCTGACACAGGGGGCGAGATCCGGTGCCCCCCTGCTTGTTGACATAGTACATGGCAACCTGGTTGTCTGTCTGAATTTGGATAATTTGGTGGGACAGCCGATCTCTGAAAGCCTTCAGAGCGTTCCAGATCGCTCGTAACTCCAGAAGATTGATCTGCAGATCGCGTTCCTGGAGGGACCAGCTTCCTTGGGTGTGAAGCCCATCGACATGAGCTCCCCATCCCAGGAGGGACGCATCCGTGGTCAGCACCTTTTGTGGCTGAGGAATTTGGAAGGGACGTCCCAGAGTCAAATTGGAGCAAATCGTCCACCAATATAGGGATTTGAGAAAACTCGTGGACAGGTGGATCACGTCCTCTAGACCCCCAGCGGCCTGATACCACTGGGAGGCTAGGGTCCATTGAGCAGATCTCATGTGAAGGCGGGCCATGGGAGTCACATGAACTGTGGAGGCCATGTGGCCCAGCAATCTCAACATCTGCCGAGCTGTGATCTGCTGGGACGCTCGCACCCGCGAGACGAGGGACAACAAGTTGTTGGCCCTCGTCTCTGGGAGATAGGCGCGAGCCGTCCGAGAATCCAGCAGAGCTCCTATGAATTCGAGTCTCTGCATTGGGAGAAGATGGGACTTTGGATAATTTATCACAAACCCCAGTAGCTCCAGTAGGCGAATAGTCATCTGCATGGACTGCAGGGCTCCTGCCTCGGATGTGTTCTTCACCAGCCAATCGTCGAGATATGGGAACACATGCACCCCCAGCCTGCGAAGTGCCGCTGCTAACACAGCTAGGCACTTTGTGAACACCCTGGGCGCAGAGGCGAGCCCAAAGGGTAGCACACAGTACTGGAAGTGGCGTGTGCCCAGCTGAAATCGCAGATACTGTCTGTGAGCTGGCAGTATCGGGATGTGAGTGTAGGCATCCTTCAAGTCCAGAGAGCATAGCCAATCGTTTTGCTGAATCATGGGGAGGAGGGTGCCCAGGGAAAGCATCCTGAACTTTTCTTTTACGAGATATTTGTTCAGGGCCCTTAGGTCTAGGATGGGACGCATCCCCCCTGTTTTCTTTTCCACAAGGAAGTACCTGGAATAGAATCCCAGCCCTTCCTGCCCTGATGGCACGGGCTCGACCGCATTGGCGCTGAGAAGGGCGGAGAGTTCCTCTGCAAGTACCTGCTTGTGCTGGAAGCTGTAAGACTGAGCTCCTGGTGGACAATTTGGAGGTTTTGAGGCCAAATTGAGGGTGTATCCTTGCCGGACTATTTGCAGAACCCACTGATCGGAGGTTATGAGAGGCCACCTTTGGTGAAAAGCTATCAACCTCCCTCCGACCGGCAGGTCGCCCGGCACTGACACTGGGATGTCGGCTATGCTCTGCTGGAGCCAGTCAAAAGCTCGCCCCTTGCTTTTGCTGGGGAGCCGCGGGGCCTTGCTGAGGCGCACGCTGCTGACGAGAGCGAGCGCGCTGGGGCTTAGCCTGGGCCGCAGGCTGTCGGGAAGGAGGATTGTACCTACGCTTACCAGAAGCATAGGGACCAGTCTTCCTTCCCCCGAAAAATCTTCTACCTGTAGAGGTAGATGCTGAAGGCTGCCGGCGGGAGAACTTGTCGAATGCGGTGTCCCGCTGGTGGAGAGACTCTACCACCTGCTCGACTTTTTCCCCAAAAATGTTGTCCGCACGGCAAGGCGAGTCCGCAATCCGCTGCTGGAGTCTATTCTCCAGGTCGGCGGCACGCAGCCATGAGAGCCTGCGCATCACCACACCTTGAGCAGCGGCCCTGTACGCAACATCAAAAGTGTCATAAACTCCTCTGGCCAGGAATTTTCTGCACGCCTTCAGCTGCCTGACCACCTCCTGAAAAGGCTTGGCTTGCTCAGGGGGAAGAGCATCAACCAAGCCCGCCAACTGCCGCACATTGTTCCGCATGTGTATGCTCGTGTAGAGCTGGTAAGACTGGATCTTGGCCACGAGCATAGAAGAATGGTAGGCCTTCCTCCCAAAGGAGTCTAAGGTTCTAGGGTCTTTGCCCGGGGGCGCCGAAGCATGCTCCCTAGAACTCTTAGCTTTCTTTAGGGCCAAATCCACAACTCCAGAGTCATGAGGCAACTGAGTGCGCATCAGCTCTGGGTCCCCATGGATCCGGTACTGGGACTCGATCTTCTTGGGAATGTGGGGATTACTTAATGGCTTGGTCCAGTTCGCAAGCAATGTCTTTTTCAGGACATGGTGCAAGGGAACAGTGGACGCTTCCTTAGGTGGAGAAGGATAGTCCAGGAGCTCAAACATTTCAGCCCTGGGCTCGTCCTCCACAACCACCGGGAAGGGGATGGCCGTAGACATCTCCCGGACAAAGGAAGCGAAAGACAGACTCTCAGGAGGAGAAAGCTGCCTTTCAGGAGAGGGAGTGGGATCAGAAGGAAGACCCTCAGACTCCTAGTCAGAGAAATATCTGGGGTTTTCTTCGTCCTCCCACGAGGCCTCACCCTCGGTGTCAGACACAAGTTCACGGACCTGTGTCTGCAACCTCGCCCGGCTCGACTCCGTGGAACCACGTCCACGATGGGGGCGTCGAGAGGTAGACTCCCTCGCCCGCATCGGCGAAGCTCCCTCCGCCGACGTAGTCGGGGAGCCTTCCTGGGAGGTGGCCGCGGTCGGCACCGCACGCGGTACCGACGTCGGGGACCTCAACCTGGGCGATGGACCAGCCGGCGCCACGCTCGACGGTACTGGAGGCGCAAGCACCGCCGGTACCGGAGGGGTAGGGCGCAACAGCTCTCCCAGAATCTCTGGGAGAACGGCCCGGAGGCTCTCGTTCAGAGTGGCTGCAGAAAAAGGCTGAGAGGTCGATGCAGGCGTCGACGTCAGAACCTGTTCCGGGCGAGGAGGCTGTTCCGGGCTGTCCAGAGTGGAGCGCATCGACACCTCCTGAACAGAGGGTGAGCGGTCCTCTCGGTGCCGATGCCTGCTGGGTGCCGAATCCCTCGGCGACCCAGAGCTCTCGGTGCCGACATGGGGAGGAGACCGGTGTCGATGCTTCTTCGACTTCTTCCGAAGCATGTCACCGGAGCTCCCCGGCACCGACGAGGAGGACGTAGAATCCATCCGTCGCTTCCTCGAGGCCGAGACCGAAGAGGGTCGATCCCGGGAGGGCTGTACCGCAGGAGCCCTCAGGGTAGGAGGAGACCCACCCGAAGGCTCACCGCCACCAGCAGGGGAATGGACAGCCCTCACCTGCACTCCTGACGATGCACCTCCGTCCGACGACATCAGCAGACGAAGTCTCGGTACCACCGACGTCGATGCAGTCGCCCGATGCCTCAGCGCCGATGCAGAGGTCCGATGCCTCGATGCAGTCGATGGAGCGGCAGCCAAGGAAGATGGTCCGGACGCTGACGACGTCGATGCACTCGATGCCTCCGGTGCCGATGTCGACGAAGAGCCCGAGAACAAAACGTTCCACTGGGCTAATCTCGCTACCTGAGTCCGCCTTTGTAACAGGGAACACAGACTGCAGTTCTGAGGGCGGTGCTGGGCCCCTAGACACTGAAGACACGCAGAGTGCCTATCAGTGAGCGAGATTACCCGGGCGCACTGGGTGCACTTCTTGAAGCCGCTGGAAGGCTTCGATGTCATGGGCGGAAAAATCACGCCGGCGAAATCAAAGGCCGAAATGGCGAAAATTGAAGCACCAAAATTTAAAGGGAGAAAAATCTCGACCGAGGCCAAACTAGGCCTACCCCGACGACGAAAGAAAACTTACGGGGCAAAAGTTGAGAGAATTACGGGAAGGGCAGAAAACCCGAAAGGGTCTTCCGGAACACTTCCGGAGCGCTTCCCGAACTTTTTAAAAGAAAAACAAGGAAAAAACACGTCGAAAAGGACGCGCGAGGTCGACTCTCTGGGGCACGAACGGCGTAACACGACCGTACTGAGCGCGGACGAAAGAAGACTGGCCGGCTCGAGCCGGTTTCGGGCGGGAAGTCGGCTGCGCATGCGCGGTGCGCATGGGCGCGCGAGGACTAGCAAAGGCCTTTGCTAGTAAACTTTCCGATGGAGGGGGCTGCCGAGGACGTCAACCCATCAGTGAGAACAAGCAGCCTGCTTGTCCTCGGAGAAAGACGAGTATTATCCCCTCCTACCAGCAGATGGAGGTAGAGAAAAAAAATTTGAGTTTTACCAATGGTCTTGTTAGTATTAGCTGGTGGTGCTCCTTGGAAAGATATATATATATACAGTATATATATATATATCTACCAAAGTAGCAGAAGGTCCCTTTATGCCCATCAACCACTGCTGCTGCAATGATAAGTCAGCATACCACCACAGAGTGTCACTCGCTACACTGCATACTCTAGGACACAGCAATTTCACAGGAAACCTGTACTACTGTAAATTGTAATGTGTGTGATTTGACTAAAATGCAGAGCAACTGAGAGTCCTGGGCCCAAGACTTCCAAGGGTGGGTTGCAGAACAGCGTAGTTGACTAAAGGAAAGAAAATGATCAGGTAAGACATGATTTCTCCTTCAGTAATGTTTAGCTACACTATTCTACATGTGTGGGATGTAATGAAGCAGATCTACTGGGCGGGGAACACAAGACCCTCCGAATGATGGCTATGCCAAAGTCTGAATGGGGCTTGGCTGACACGTTCAATATGTAATGCTTGACAAATGAATGGAGTGATGACTGCATCACCATTCTACAAATCTTTTCAGGAGTCACCCACTGCCTGGGTATCTGCCTAGGATGTGACCTGAACCCGTGTGGAGTGGGCCTTCAGACCATGAGGCACCAGACCATTTTTTCAAATGTGGTTTCAATAGCAGTCTTGATCCATTTTGTAATGTAGGCCTTAGAGGCTAACTGACCACTCCTAGGGCCATTAAAGAGGACAAAAACGTGATGGAGGGGCAAACTTTGTCTCCTTCAGGCAGCATAGCAGCATACTCTCGATGTCCAGTATATGAAACCCCCAATCTGCAGGAACAGAGTCCTCTACACAGGAGGGCAAGCAAACTTCCTTATTCACATGGAGTGGAGAAACCACCTTAGAGAGAAAGGAAGGGACTGTGCGACAAGAAACTGAATCCACCACAAGAGACATGGGTACCAACAAGACAGAGCTTGTAGCTCAGACTCTTTGAGCTGAGGTGATGGTAATCAAGACTGGCCTTTAATGGAGGGCAAGTGCAGAGGCTCAAATAGAACCTTAGCAAACACTCCGAGAACATTAAGATCTTACAGAAAGGAGGGAAGTATTGGGGGGGGGGGGGGGGGTCAAACATGCCACACCTCCCAGGAAACATGAGACCTCACCAGTCAAGGCCAGGAAGGTGCCTTTCACTTCTCCCCAAACACTGGAAACAGCAGCCACCTGAATCCTCAGGGGGCCCATTGCCAGACCCTGGTCTGGTCCCTGCTGCAAGAAACCCAGAATATCTGGGTCCTGAGCCCTCCGAGGGGACAGAGACCATCCCATACAACAGGTTTCAAAAACCTTGCATACCCAGACATAAGTCAGATATGTGGAGGACTTCAGAGAGTGGAGCAATGTAGAAACCAACGCAAGAAAAAAAAACAACACACTTCTCTAAGCAACTCCTCTCAATGGTCAGACGATAAACCAGAAGGGATCCAGATCTTCCATGTCTACCAGCTATTGCCAGAGAAGGCCCCGACCTCTGGACAATTGGAGAGGGTCTCCCTCCAACAGGCAAACAAGGTCTGTGTACCACAGCCGGTGAGGCCAATCTGGAGCTACTAGCAAGACCTGATGAAGATGACGCACAATTCTTCACAACAGATGGCCTAATGGAGGCCAAGGAGGGAAGACACTGAGGGGTTCCTCCATCAGCTATGGCTGAACTAGGGCATCTATCCCGGGGGGGGGGGGGGGGGGCTATCTTGGAAAAAACTGTATTTGACACCGAAAGACCTACAGTTATGTCCCCTCTATTACAAGCTTTGCACTGGCTCCTGGTAAAATCCAGGGTTCTATTTTAAAATTGTTTTTGTCTTTCAAATGCTGTATGAAATGACCCTGAACTATATGTGAACTTTAATAGATTTCCCATTAAGGAATGCATTGATGGATGCTCGGGATTTTCTTTTGCTGCACTTCCCTAGTTGTAAGGGTTTAATTTATAAAATCAATTCATGCTGGGGGTTTTCATATCTTGCAACAAAGATGTGGAATTCACTGTCGAAAGAGATAAGATGGATAACTACTGTTTCGTAAAAAGCTCTCTCTTTAAAAAAAATTTCTATTAGTAGAAGTTTAGACATCACAACTAGCATTTATGAACAAACTAAGTATCGATGCAATGTATATGTTCTTGTGATATTTTCATTATTTACTGTGTCAGTACCTAAATGTTAATGGATCTGCTTTTACTGTTATGTAAAACAAAGAGCTTTTATTGCTATTTTAAATGTGAGCCGCATTGAACTGAATTTATAGGATAATTTGGGATAAGAGCTAATAAATGAAATGAAAGCATAGTATGCACACTTAAAAAAAAAAAAAAAAAAGAAGTCTTCACACACCTGTATATTTTTCACATTCTGCTAACAAGTACATGCATTAGAGTAGGACTACTTCACTGGTCTGCAGAACATGTGAAGAATCCGAGGAATCTTTGAAAAACTGTTTGCATTGGAAAGTAGAGATATTCCACTATCAGATCTATTGATATGAGAACTCTGATTGAAGAGCCAGGATCACAAAATGCAGGGATTCCATATTAAACCCTGGAATCCAAAGCAAAGGGTACAGGTCAAAATGACCCTCCCTATTTTTTGGAAGGGGGGGGGAGGGCACATTAAATATCTGGAGTAGGGGCCTTGTCTTCTTTTGCCTGGGGAAAGACAAGGACAATGCCTTCCAGTTGGCAGAGATGAATGTGTTAAAAAGACGATTTCCTCCATATCTGGGGTCTGAAAGTCGGATTCCAAGAAGAGAGTATTTGATGGGAAAGTAGAACAATCCAGTGCACAGTCATCAGTTATGATGGCCATATGGTCTCGTATTAATTATGACCCAAGCCCTGAGAACAAATTCTTCAGACCCTGAACTATGTGTGCAGTGCACTTGCCCAACATAGTCACTGCTAGAGCATATTACTAGGGGCAGGTATGGTCCCTGACCATAAATTCCTCTTGGAGCCTCAACAGAGTTGCCCATTAAGCAATTATCTGGTCCTCTGAGATAGCATAAGCAAGGTCTGTCTGATTATCTGGAAATCTCAAAAGCTCTTCATTCCCCCCCTGTAAATGAGCCATATTCCCTGTGATCTGGTAGCCTTCTCTAAATCCTCGCTGATCAAAAGATGGCCTATAAATGGGGATCTACTGAAGTGTGCATTTGATGTAGTGTCTGCTGTACAATCTCTTAGCCAGAATCCTCTTTGGCCAGATCCAACCACAGCCATCCACTTTGAAGATGTATGTTTTAGCTCACAGAAAGCATCAGCCAAACTGGACAATGCTGATCCCATTAATGGCCCTTGACTGAATGCTTCCATCTGAGCTTGCAGAGTCCAATATAGCAGGGCTTGGGCCACAACCTCTGCAGATGACCAAATGAAGCACCATTCCTGATTCCTCAAAGGCATGGTATTGCATGACAAACCACTTTTCCTGCAGATCCCTCCTTCCACTGGAATCACGGTATGGCAATTACTACTAGAACTAGTGAATCTGCATTGGGAACCCATAGCAATACCTCCAAGCTTTGGTAATGGAACTAACCTGTCACAGATTTACAAAAAGAGGGCTTGGTTTAAGGCAAACCCAAAGCCTTAACAGCCTAATTCAGTGGCCCAGAAATCCTTGCCAGAATAAGATTCCTTGTGACAAAGGACTCTACCGTTTGGTAAGAGACCTTCAGAATCTTGACCACCTGGTCAACTGGGCTTGAAAGCTATTTTTTCTTGAACAGGTGCACCACAGAAGAACTCTTCTACATCTGACTAGAATTTGAAGGCTCTTGATCCCCCTCATCAGGCAGAGCTAGGGCAATGGGACACCAACGAGGGTAAAGTTTTTTTTTGTCCTTGATCTCTCTCCCCCCAGGTTATTTAATACCAGCAGCTCCTGCTGTCCTCAAGCACAATACCCCCGATACATTCTCATCAAACTCAGGAGAAAAACTCCCATGTGCCAGTGTAGCCTGCATGAGGTTCCTGCCTAGATTTAGGACGCTATTGAAGTTGCCAAGGAGGGGGAAGGAAGGTACAGAATAGATGCTGTACTCATGGAGCACCCCCCCCCCCCAAAAAAAAAAAGACCTGGTTCCCAACGCTGCAGATTTAAGAAGTAAACTATTTACCAAAGACTACCTTGTCCTGTTGCAACAGTTGACGACTCCTGCAGCTGGAGACACAATAATAATGATCAGTAGCTTCCTGCTGCACCGGCATGTAGGGAATGAGCTAATTCTACCTTTGTCTGCTGCGAGGAGGATAAATTCCACTTGTCTAGACAGGTCTAGCACGGATGAATATGAACCACAATTTCCAAATACATATACAGTTCTCCAAGTTTTCTAGCTTCCGAGGAACCAAGTTCTCATCTTCAATCAGATTCAGCTGGACTAAGCCCATTTTCCCCTCCAACTAGGACATTTGTTGAAGTGCTCGAGACTCCGAGCATGGCTTCTGTTATGGAAGTCCATTGCCAGTAAAGACAATAAGTGGTATTCCATATAGAGTATAAGGACTAATCTCACTAGATGTGTCCTGGCTCTTAGCTCTGCTATCACAGATTTTATTTCCTGGGAGTTCGAGATAGATTCCTTCTATCTCAAGTTCTGGGGTACCACCGCTGGCCAGACCTCCCTCACCAACTCCTTCTGAACAAGGCTCATTTTCGAGGCTGCTCCCATAGGAGAAGGTCCAAGTCCACCTTGGAACAAAGAAGCCTCCTCCTTGCCCTCAGACAGTACAGTTGCTTTTGGCATACTGAGAGCAAACCTTCAGGGCTCAGAGAAACTTCTGCCTCAAACTGCGGTTGTGCTCCTGATGCCACAGCATACCAGAGAGAGCACAGGAAAATGCTGGGCAATCACTGTCTGGTATAGCAGCTGTCAATATGAGACATGAAGCTTCACCTGCACCATGCTTTTCCTTTCACCCATTAAAGAACTGAGGAAACCAAAGCAACCAAGGTAATTAGAAAACAAAACAAAAAAACTCATGTGCAAACAACTCCAGAACTGCTTGCTGCACATCTGTTTCATGCCACTAGATGGTGAAGCACGAAATAAAAATAAATTACTAATCTTCGTACTTTGGTTCTCTGAAAGCCAGACTTGTATAAGGCCATCGAAGACCTAAGTTCAGAACCAATGTCAGAATACGGCATTATATATAGGAAGGGGTAACAAACTTTCAAAATATCCCAAAAAAAGCATGAAACATGACAAACAAGATGGCTAATCAAAACTGTGGGGGAATAAAAAAAAAAAAATTAAAATCTAAATAAATGAGGGCCCAAAGCTCAAACAGCATTGGTCTGATCAAATGTGTCAGTCTTTCACAAACGGATTCCCAGGTATTACCATTGGCATCATTAAATTATCTCCAGAAAAAAAAAAAGAGCCAAAAAAAAAAAGTTGCTCACCAAAAACACAGAGAAAAATAGCCAAAACCCGCAGAGTCTTTTTTAGTCATAAAAAAACAAACAAAAAACACACACACACACACACACACAAATGTCCATGTCAAATCCCCATAGTTCCAACAAACACTACTGGTAGTTCATGACTTATATCAAAATAAAGTCCCACAAGTACTTTGCTTAACTGGAGAGGCATCCTTTCCTAATACCAGTTCATCAAATTGCTACTGTTCCAGTGTATAAAAGGGCTCTTTTCAAGTATTGCAATGCATGAACAAAATCCAGCTGTCCAAAACCCCAAGAGCAACTTTTGCTAACCCCCTGTTTCAGGAGATGGAACTAGGAAACACTGCAATCCCTATAAAAAAGTTTCTTGGTGTCAGTGAGGACCCTCCACATCTAATGATTTCCTTCAACAGCCACCGACGTCAGTACACCAACTCAGCCTATGCAGTAAATTTCTCCGTTTCCTCTCTCAACAACAATGATGAAAATTAAACTACCTACCCAGCCTAGAACCTGCAACCTTTTAAAATAAGCACCATGAAGTTTTAAAAGGCTCCTAAGACTTGAGAGACTGCATATTAGGGCTGTACCGAATATTTGTTTGATTTGGCCCTGAATACATTAGTCATATTTAGCCAAATAGTGATTTAAATACAAATAATCAGGGGCTCTACTATGCTAAATCCTACTGAAATAAACACTTGATCTTTGATTTCACATAATTCTTTTATTATTTATGTTGAAGCTCAATGTCCATTATTCATATTTGGCCAAATAATATTTTTCATTATTCGAATTCAGCCGAATAGTAAAATATGCAATGCAGTACAGCTCTATGTATATTACTGCCGAGATATAGAATATCAGTTTGATGGGAGCATTCACACAAAGGGGGTTGAATTAGCACAAGTGGAACTTGTGAGCAGTAGCGCCAATCGTCAAGGCTTCAACCCTAGCTACTGTCCATACATACATCTCACATAGGCATTTAAAATTAAATTACCTTTAAAACAAAATGACAGGCTATCAAAACTATATCTTCCATTCTCTCACCTCCTGTCTGGATGAATAAGAGATAATCATAATGTATCTTCTCAAGGGCTCCCATTAGAAAACATACCCCTAGGGAAAGGTGTTTGCAAGGAAATATGATGACCTAGGCATAAGGTAGTTGGGGAATGCTGAGAAGGAGATAAGTACTTAAAAACAGCAGAAAACTGACCTGTAGAATGAGGCTAAATTCACAAAAATATAAGAATTATACATTGCCATAGATCCTATCACAATCCCCATCTTCCTCCTATAAAAAGTTTGAAGCCTTGATGATTGGCACTATTGCTCACAGCTCAGTCCAACCCTCTGTGTCCAGGTGAAATTTATCCATACCTGTTCATTTCTTTTCTTGAATCCTGTTGAACGAGTCCATACCAGTGAGTTGTGTTCCTTCTCAATCAAGAAATGGAAGTAAAGATTGATCTGTTACAGCAGCGTCAACAGCACAAGGGCTGGTGCATACTGGAATTCTTCAGTATTGCTGTTGCCCAAACAGTATGGAACCCAGAAACAAACAGTTCATCATAAGGAAACCTCTATAGAACATACTGATTAAATTCTTTAAAAATTAAAAAAAAAAAAAAAATCACAAAGAGGAACAGACTGAATCCCCTTAAAGCCTAAACGCCAGTCTTCCAGGGCAGGCTGCTGCTGCTATTAGCTCATAGAGTGTTTTATGAAAATACTAGTAAAAAAAGGCCGTTTCGCACACAAATGAAACGGGCGCTAGCAAAGTTATCATGTAATGGTGATTACGTTTTTAAGGGAACCGTTAGGAGAAATGTTCTGTCATGATAAATAATAATTGGGAAGGGTGTATGAGTAATATGCTCCAGGGGTATGAGATACAGATTATCTATGTTTGTTTATTTTTGTTTTAATCTTTCTTTTTTTGTGATTTTTATTTATAAAAAGATAAAGAGTACGCAGACTCCATCTATGTCCAGCATTTCTCCTCTCTTCCCTCCCTTCAATCCATGTCCAGCATTTCTCCTCTCTTCCCTCCCCTCCATCCATGTGCATCTCCTTCCTGAATTTTCCTCCACTCCATCCATCCATGTCCAGCAACTCTCCATTCTCCCCTGCCCTCTCCTCCATCCACCCATATCTAGCAAATTTCCTCTCTCTCCTGCCCCCTCCATTCATCTATCCATGTTCAGCAATTCTCCTCTCTCCTCTGCCCTCCCCGCCATCCATGTCCAGGAACGCTCCCATTCTCCCCTGCCCTCTCCTCCATCCACCCAATATCCAGCAAATTTCCTCTCTCCCCTGCCCCCACTCATCCATCCATGTCCAGCAATTCTCCTTTCTCCCCTGCTGCTACTTGGGCTTCTAAGCTCTCTTTTGCCCGTCATTACAGGCTGGATGTGGCTGCCAGGAGGGACGCGCTTTTTGGAGCACAAGTGCTTGCGCTTGGTGTGGCTTGTTCCCGCCTTATCTAGGGATTGCTTTGATACATCCCATTCGTAATGGATTCATCTGCTGCTGATGACAAGGAAGGGAAAATTAGGTTCTTACCTTGGTAATTTTCTTTCCTTTAGTCACAGCAGATGAATCCAATATCCCTCCCTGATTGACTCTGTTTTGTGTTCAGTTTTTTCTGCAAACATGTTCCCTCATTGGGAGAAGTTGGAAAACAGTCTTCAGGATTTCTGTTCTACTACAGGAGGTTGAGTTCATCCCTCCTTTGTGTTATTGCTCCTGTTCTGGGGCGTTCGTTCGCTGTGAGGAAAGCTCATGTTATGCTACTTTGCGGTTTAACACTGCTTTGGAAGCTTCAACTACTGAGAGGCAGATGGAGCTAGCCTTCCAGGAGGCACTATGGTTTTCAGTGTTCTCTATCTCCCCCTGCTGATAGGTGGACACAACCCATTCGTAATGGATTCATCTGCTGCTGATGACAATGAAGGTATGGTTCTTGGAAAACTTCACAACCCGTGAAATCGCACATTGCTCCTAAGGGAAAATGTTTCTAAAAAAAACATGGATAGTGAATAAGAGTCTCTTTGGGAGTTAGGCTCCTCCTCTGGAAAACTGTATAGGATTGGTAGCTTGCAACTTACTCCCTGGATGCTTGGTGACCATTCCCCAAAAGCAAATGCCAAAACAATAAAAGCGAAACCAAAAAGGGGAAAGGAATGAAACTTGATATACTGCCTGTGGTTTTTGCAACTACATTCAAAACGGTTTACATAGTATATACAGGCAATGGAGGGTTAAGTGACTTGCCCAGAGTCAAAAGGAGCTGCAGTGGGAATCGAACCCAGTTCCCCAGGATCAAAGTCCGCAGCACTAACCACTAGGCTACTCCTCCACTTCTAAGTGAAAGCAAAGAAAGCCGTTTTGAAACACGAATATCTGCGAATGACATGGCGCAAATAGTGCTCTAAAAGCACATTGCTGCGGATAAGCGAAATTGTGAAGACCGAATGTGCAAATAGTAAGAACACACTATACGCTTTATATTGCACAAATACTTAAATAAGCTCATTACCATACATTTTAAAACAGCATTTGACTATGTACTTGTGTGTGCTCAACCTTGCATTCTGCATCCAATAGCATGTGTGCACAACCTGTGGTAACCATGCAGTTAGGCTTGTTGTAGCTTTCTGCTAGCATGATCCACTACAAAGTTTGAAAGGGTGGGGGGAGAAGGAGGGGAATCCTTTCCAAGATCAGCATCTTCTTCAGAAACTGGATTTACTAAGGCTCTTTCCCCCATTCTGTGTCTGTAGGCAACAAAGAAATCATTTCCTTTTAAAGTTATCACTGTATATGACTGCAAGAAACTTTCTGGGAATAATGTGTCAACTCTGTGATGGCAATTTGCCTCTTGTTTTAAGAACAGTCATACTAGTTAGACCAATGGTTCATCCAGTTCAGTACCCTGTTCCAACAGTGGCCAATCCAGGCCACAAGTATTTGGCAGAAACCCAAATAGTAGCAAACTTCCATGCTAAAAATCCCAGGGCAAGCAGTGGCTTTCCCCATGTCTATCTTAATAGCAGAATAAGGACTTTTCCTCCAGGAACTTTTCCAAACCTTTTTTAAAACCAGATACGTAAACCGCTGTTATCACATTCTCCAGCAATGAGTTCCAGAGCTTAACTATACTTTGAGTAAAAAATATTTCTTCCTGTTTTAAAAGTATTTTCATGTAATTTCAATGAGTGTCCCCTGGTCTTTATACTTTTTGAAAAAGAGTGAAAAAAGATCGATTCACTTTTACCAGTTCTACAACACTCAGGATTTTATAGACCTCAATCATATCCCTCTCAGCCATCTCTTTTCCAAGCTGAAGAGCCCTAACCTCTTTATCCTTTCCTCATAAGAGAGAGGTTCCATCCCCTTTATCATTTTGGTTGATTTCTTTGAGCATTTTCTAATTCCGCTATATAGCGACCAGAACTGAACACTATAAGCAAGGTGAGTTCGCACCATGGAGAGATACAGATGGATTATAGTATCATTATCTGTCCCCACCATGCTCTCTATTTCTCTCTCACACCCTCCCCAGCCTCATCCAGTCTCTCAACTTCTCTCTCCGCAGCAAAGACTACATTTCATGTGGGGGAGGTAGAATAGCCCTATGCCAGAACAGCATCAACCAGTGCTTGCAATCAGGATCTACCACCATAACATCACCTGGGGCCTTCTGAAAGCATATTTAATACCATCTGTGTTGTGGTAAATACCTGTAGGTGTGGGCCTGAAGGATCAAACCCTGCCCCTTCAAAGTCCTTCGGAGCACCATAGGAGCAATGCTGGAGTATTTGGCTGAATTCCCTAATACTGAATTTCATGGGTAAGGGGAAGATTAAACCTTTATCTTCTTCCATTGTTTCTAAAGAATCCACTGATCATCATATTATTTCTCAAACAATTCAGTCATTAGCTCCTTCTTCTCTTTTAGCTTCGGAAGGGGCTTGTATCAGCTCCACTGAATGTTTGCCACCTCTACTGGCTACCGTAAATGGAGTTTTAGATTTGCCTGCCACTACTTCCATTAACTTTAGAGAGCTCAGTGTTTGGGACTTACTATCTTGGGTAACGAAACAATAAGTAAACCTACAGAATACTGTCTTCAGAAACAGGATATGGCCGGCAATTTCTATTATGGAAAGGATGCACCATGGGAGAATCAGTTTCCCCCCCAAATGACAAGTTAAATTTTTTTTTTTAAATGGATTTAAATTTTGCTATAAACATTTGTCAACATTAGAACCTCAAGTTTTCTTCATGCCAAGCTGTTCCTACCTCAGCTATTAAAGGATTTCTCATTTGGCAAAGTCGGAAGGGATGGGAATGGAAAATACATTCAAGGCAAAAAAAAAAAAAAAACCCTGAGGTTTCTTAAAAAATAAAAAAATAAAAGTACACGGAGCTGTGTCATGGCAAATAAACAAATGCAATTAATCTTAAGAAATGCATTAATATATACCAAGTTAAATGGTACTGGCCTGAAATTGGTATTTGCACTGGACTGACCTTAAATTTAAACAAAAAAATATCACAGCAGTTAATGTAATAGAATCCCCCGAGATTAGAATATTCAGGGAGAAGGAATAAAATTCAGGATAGCACAGACTCATGTAAAAGACCTGTGAAATGGCAGGTTCAAGTGTGAAGTCTGAAAGTCCTTAGTCCACCACTGAACTGACTTCTTGTTCCTCAGTGTTCTCTTCCAGGTCCAGCTCCAGATATTTGAAGCCAGTGCTCGTGTAACCCATAGTCCACCTCCCATGCAGGACTGCCCCTAATATCTTGCAACTGTGGGCCTGATATTCAGCTGGCAGCAATCAACCACCATCGCCTCTGTTAAACTCGTAAATTTAATGCCGGGCCAAGTCCGGGCACCAGAACTGAATTTTGGATTTCCGGAGCCAGCTAATGCATAGCTGCTTAAGTGCAAAATTCAGCACTTAACCAGCTATAGGTTACTGCAGAAAGATAGGATTGACTGTTTTGCGGCTCTATTTATGTGGTTAACCTGACCGGTTAAGTGATGAATATCGGCACTTAACTGGCCAAGTGCTGACTTCACCTCCGGAACACCACCAAAACAGCTGGCTTTCATTTTGATGTTAACCAGTTATTTTCAGCAAAGCTAACTGGTTAAGTGCTGCTGAAAATTAGCTGTTAGCCCTGAATAGGCAAAGCCAGGAGTTGTTTCTGGTCAAAGTGCATTCTGCCATGTGTTAAAAAAAAAAAGTGCAGTAGGAAAATACAGGACAAATGAGCTAGTGGACAGGGTGGTATGGTACAAGAGAACCAGGAGGTACGAGAGCTGAAAAAAGGTGGGTGTATGTGACAAAAAAGTTGGAGATAACCTTGGGGTAGAGCACAGCAGGCAACAAAAAGTTGCACCGCCTCTGGTCGGGTAGAAAGACAAACCCCGAGGCTGTGTCGAACCGGACCCCCAAATATTCTAGAAATTGAGAGGAGGGTCAGGTGACTTTTGGGTATACTGACGACCCAGCCCAGAGATTGCAGTACTGAGACCACTCTGGCTGTTACATGATGACTCTCTACTTCCGAGTCCGCTCTGATGAGCCAGTCGTCTAGGTACGAGTGAACCCGGACACCCTCTCGCCTGAGAAAAGCAGCTACTACCACCATTACCTTGGAAAAGGTTCGGGGAGCTGTGGCGAGGCCAAAAGGCAAGGCCCGAAACTGGAAATGTTTTCCCAACACAGCAAATCGGAGGAACCGTTGGTGCGGGGGCCATATAGGAATGTGCAAGTAAGCTTCTTTTAGGTCCAGGTACCGCCGCAATGACGGAGCGCAGGGTTTCCATGTGAAAATGATGCACTCTTAGTGACTCGTTGACTTTCTTTAAGTCGAGAATGGGCCGAAAAGACCCGCCTTTTCGTGGCACCACAAAACAAATGGAGTAACGACCGCAGCCATGTTCGGTGGGAGGCACGGTGCAACAAGACTTGAAAGGTCTCCTCTACTGCCGCCCATTTGACGGCAGTGCCGCATCGGGACTCCACAAACATCTCTCACCGGGGCACCGAATTCCAATCTGATCAGGTCCAATACCCACTGATCTGAGGTAATCTTGGTCCACTCCTCGAGAAAGAGGGAAAGGTGTCCTCCTACAGCTGTAAAGGAGGAGTGAACCGGCGTCCCATCATTGTGGAGGACGGCCCTGAACTCCTGGCCTTGAGCCTGCCACTGCGGAGCGTTTGTCCGAGCGAAAGGAGTTCCTCTGCTGAAAGCGGACACATTGAGTAAACTCAGTAGAGAGCCTCGGGCAATACCTTCTAGCTTCAAGGAAGCGAGGTCTGGAGGAGGAGGGCATCACTTGACCCTTGGAAGAAGGCAGCGGCCTATCCTCAGGTAACCGCTGGGGTTTAGCATCCCCCAGGTCTTTAACAATCTTCTCCAACTCCTCTCCAAATAACAGAAGGCCCTGAAAGGGCAACTTCACCAGCCTTTGCTTAGAGGCCATGTTAGCCGCCCAATGCCTTAGCCATAGAATTCGGCAGGCGGACACCGTCACAGACATCTGTTTAGCCAAAGCTCTGACCAGATCATAGAGGGCGTCAGCTAAAAATGACAAGGCCGACTCCATTCGTGGTGCAACCTCAGCGAGGGACTCCGCACCATCCGCGGGCTGTTCCACTGCCTGCTGTAACCAATAAATACAGTTTTTAAAAAAGGGGTGGAAAGTTTCAAGAGACACAAGGGATGTGTGCGAGATCCTGAAGGACTGACAGAAAAGGTATATAATAGCAAGAAGACCAGGGGAAGGGGAAACAATTAAAAAGTTGACTGGGTAGCATGACAGAGGATGAGGGAGTCAAATAAGTACCTGTATACAATATGTAAGCCGCATTGAGCCTGCCATCAGTGGGAAAGCGTGGGGTACAAATGTAACAAAAAAAAAAAACAAAAAAAACCCCCAAAACAGATGGAAATAGAAAAACATATGTGATAAGGGAAATAACACAAAGAAATACCAACTCGTGAACAAACTCCTAGACACCAACTTGGTCACTACAGCGAATACAGACATCCCATCTGCAGATAAACTTGCTAAGTATTTCAATGAAAAAATTGTAAACCTACGCTACCTCATGACAACACTGACATCGAAAACTTCCTTAATGAGCTGGACCCAACCACTGGAGAATACCGGGACCGAACCTGGTCAAACTTCACCCTACTTACCGTCAATACAGTTACACAGGTGATCAGCAGGTTCTCCAACACTCACTGCAAACTAGATACCTATCCCAACTACCTAATGAAATCCGCCCCTGACCGCTTCATAGCGGACCTCACATCCCACATAAATTACATGCTTCAGCAAGGTCTCTTCCCTAAGGAAAATGGCAACATCCTACTCACCCCGATACCAAAAGACACCAAGAAAAAAAAACAAATGAAATCACTAACTACCGTCCAGTAGCATCCATCCCGTTGTTAGTCAAACTGATGGAAAGCATGGTAGCCAAACAACTTACAGATTATATAAACAAATTCTCAATATTACACAAATCACAGTCAGGTTTTCGTCCCCTCCACAAAACAGAAACAGTACTACTCACTCTTCTAGCCAAATTCAAGCAGGAAGCAATAGGCAAAAACATCCTCCTCCTCCAATTCGACATGTCTAGTGCATTCGACATGGTAAACCATAATATATTAATAAGATTACTAGATAAGTTCGGGATCGGTGGAAACATACTTAGCTGGATCAAGGGTTTCCTAACCACAAGAACATCTCTCTATATAAAAGGCACCACCATCGTTCTATGAAGCCTCCAGCCGGAAGTGTGAAGGGGGAGAGATATCTGGTTTGCCCATGAGTGTCTGCCCCGCCCTCGCTCTCTCTGTAACACAAACAGTGAAGGAAAACACAGCAAAGCACGAAATCAAATCGCTCTCTCTGTAACAGTGAAGGACTCAGAGGGGGGAGGGGAGAGAGGGCAGAGGGCAGGGACAGAGATATCCGGTTTCCCCATGAGTGTCTGCCCCGCCCTCGTTCTCTGTAACACAAACAGTGAAGGAAAACACAGCAAAGCATGAAATCAAATAGCTCTCTCTGTAACAGTGAAGGACTCAGAGGGGGGAGGGGAGAGAGGGCACAGGGCAGGGACACACACACTCCCACATGCACACAGAAGAAAACCTTGCTAGCCCCCGTTTCATTTGCATCAGAAACGGGGCTTTTTTACTAGTATCAAGTAAAATCAAACAAACATATCACCACCATGAAAAGCAGACTGTGGAGTACCACAAGGATCACTGCTATCACCGATCCACTTCAACCTAATGATGACCCCACTAGCCAAGTCCTTATCCAACCAAGGCTTTAACCCTTTCATCTATGCAGACAATGTCACAATATACATTCCTTACAAATCTAACCTGACAGAAATCACCAACGAAATCAAGATCAGCTTGAACATCATGGATTCTTGGCCTAATGCATTTCAACTAAAACTCAACAAAGAAAAAAACACACTGTCTCATCCTCTCATCCCAACACAGCGTGGACAACCCCACAATCAACACCACCCCAGATTACACCCTCCCTATCTCAGACAGCCTGAAAATCCTTGGCGTTACAATGGGCCGCAACTAAACACTAGAGAGCCAAGTGACATCCACAACAAAGAAAATATTCCACTCAATGTGGGAAGCTCCAACACGTGAAGCAATTCTTCCTGTGGGAAACATTTCGCAACCTGGTACAATCAATGGTTCTAAGCCATGTAGACTACTGCAATAGAACTTATGCGGGATGTAAAGAACAAACCTTAAAGAAACTTCAGACCGCTCAAAACATGGCAGCTAGGATTCTCTTCGGAAAAAACATGATTTGAACGCGCAAAAACCCTCCGCGAAAAACTACACTGGCTCCCAAAGAACGCATTGCTTTCAAAATCTGCACTCTGGTTCACAAAATAATCTATGGTGAAGCTCCAGGATACATGACAGACCTGATCAACCTACCAACTAGAAACACATCCAAATCAACACGAACGTACCTAAATCTGCACTACCCAAGCTGCAAAGGACTCAAATACAAATCAACCTACGCATCCAGTTTTTCCTACATAAGCAAACAACTATGGAACGCATTACCAAAAGCTTTGAAAACTACGTACCTAAACTTCCAGAAAACACTAAAACTAACCTGTTTAAAAAGGCATACCCTACCGATCCAACATAAATGCCTGATCTCTGTAACACAACAAAACTCAAGTACGTAATGGACATAACTCTTACATGATGCCCTAATGTGGCGGTGCCACATGAACTTTATCTTACCACATCATCACTATGTATTTGTTCGCACCGGAGTCTGCAAACGCCTCTCCGGTACTATGTAAACCACATTGAGCCTACAAATAGGTGGGAAAATGTTGGATACAAATTAGAGAATGACACGGGGACAAAGTTTGTCTCCGCCCCCATGGGTTCTGTCTCCATCCCCACCGGTTCTGTCTCCATCCTCATCTGCAGAAGCCTCGAACACTTATGATTTTATATTTAAATCTTTTTATTGAAGTATAAAAAGGAACAATATGCTGTGCAATTGTTGTGCATAAATTACAAATAGAGAACAATAATAACAATGAGCAGCAATAACCCTCCTTCCCACCACCACCCTCTACCCTTCCAACCCCATCAATAGGTAATTTCTACTACACCAAGGAATCCTAATTCACACTGTTAAAATGTCCAGGGGTATAAAATACAACCCGTTCTATATGCCCTACAGGGGAAAATATGACCTATAAAGCACTGTTATGTTTTTTTAATCTGTGGATAAACAATCTCAGGATTCAATCTAGCTCTCCTGTCTTCCACAGTCCTTCCTGGAATAGAAGCTGTCTTCTTAGATGTGCTGGTAGCAGGATATACAGGATCTCCCATGCAAAGTTTGCAAGTTGTGGCCAGTATGTTTGCTTGCTTTTCAAAAAAAAAAAAAAAAAATCAAAATATCTTTGTAGGCATCACTTAAACATAAATAACAGTCCATTTCATTAACAGGCTTCAAAGTAGAAAATGACACGGGGACAAAGTTTGTCCTGTCCCTGTGGGCTCTGTCCCCGTGTCATTCTCTAATACAAATGTAACCAATAAGACAGACCAAGCTAGAGTGGAGAGAAAGAAAAGCAGAGAGAACAAGCTTGAGAAAGTGGCATAGAAGTGGGGAGGGGAGAAAATTATAACTGGGGATATATGTCTGAGGGAAGAAGAAAGAAAAGGGGGGTGACGTGCAAAAAGGGGGGTGAAGTGCATGGGAAGGAGGAGAGGTGGGAGGGCAAAGGGAGAGATACATACATATATATACACACACACACACAAGTGTGTGGGAGGGGGGAAGATTTCAGGGACATACAGAATTAGGGGTCCTGCTGATAGCAGAAGAGAGAATTGAGGGCAATGTTAAGGAATGTTAGTGCGGGAAACAGATCTGCAGATGGAGCAAGAGGAAAGAGCTAGGAATTTTCAAAAATTTTATGCAGAATTACACCAGGAATAATAGGTGTATGTATATGTCTGTGAGATAGATATTACCACAAACGGATGCTTTCACAAACCCAGGTTACCTTGGACATATCCAAAATTATAAAACAAAAACACAACAACAACAAAAAAACCCAACACTTTACGTAAACCATATTTATATGATGTCTTCAGTGCCACAATTTTTTTCCTTCATAAGACAACTAAATAATCTAAATATTAATACTATGGGCAAAAAATATACATAAAGAACTGAAAAGGTTACATTTAGGAAAAATTAGATTCATATTTAGTACAAGGATAAAAACACAAAATGAGGAACTTTAAACTTCAAGCACTAATCCCATCTTCATGGTTCAGAATCACATCATCCTTATGACAGTACTGTATTGTGAACTCAAGACATTCAATATTTTGCAAAATACACTGCTGACAGTTCTACAACAACAGTAAGGAAAAACAAGGCACCACAGCTACCAAACCAACTGGCTTCCCTTCTGTAAAACTTTCAATGATGCATTAAAAAAAATTTCTGAACAAAAGAAAAATCCAAGCACTTATTCTCCATGCTAGTTCATACATCATTCATAAAAGGAAACAAAAAGTTTTTTTCCATATATTTACATAATACATGCATATGGTGTCCTTTTACAAAGCAACAGTAGAAAGTGACCTTAGCATGTCATTTCCGCTTGCTAAGGCCATTTTTATTGCTGCCAGAAAACGGCTGATTTTATGTTTTCTGAATTAACAGCCACGCGCTAATGTTGCCATAAGTGCAAGGCTGTTACCAAAAATTAGCGCATGAGCCTATGTAGATAGTAAGGGGCCACATATTAATCCCGTGTTAATCAGTTAGTATGTGGCAATGTAGATGCAATAACTGATTAGGGCAGAAATGTCTACTCTCTGCCCCAGACATGCCCCCTCCCAGGAAAAAAGAAAAAAAAAAAAAGTTATCGCATGCTTTGCATGCACACATTCAGAGCTTACTGTGGGACATTTAAGTGTATCCCACAGTAAGCCTTATGCTTGACCAGTAACAATAATAGTGGCCAGCAGCAGTAGCTAGTCAATTTTGATCTGACATTGTGACTTGTCTCATCTGTCTTTGAATTTTGCACTTAACTATACTTTTACTTAGGCCTTTTATTAATTTTGTAGGTAGAACTATGTTTCGTTCAGTTATGAAAAAGCAGATGTGCAAAACATGCCTAGATCTTATTGTACAGCCTTTTCAATCAGCACCCATTGGGTATCTAACGGTTTTTCTAATACATATGAAATGGGAAAATTATTTATTAAACAGAATGATAAAAAGTAATATATACTAAGACAGCAAGAAGAGAATAAAAAAGCAAAACGATCAGAAATCATCAATAAGTTATGTCAAGGGCCTAGCTAGAGGTTGGAACAAGATAAGAGCGTAGCGAGAGAACTTAATTAAGCTGAGCGGCGCGACATGAACGCAAAGGGCCTCGAGAAATGTAGCAATAACCACTGGAAAGCTGGAACCAAAAGCACTTCAACTAAATGGTGGGCCTATCTCTAGTACCTTGTAAAAGGCTCCATTCGATCCCCGCACCTCCACCACCAGTTCCTCCATATTGCTCAGTGCAACGGCGAGGAGGGCGGGGGAGGGGGAACCCTGCGCGCAAATCCCGCGCCCGCTTCCTGGGCCTACTGCCGTTGTTTTTTTTCCTTCAACGTCGGACCCGGCGCATGAGTTTCTCCGGGCAGTCCACCGTGGTCTCGCTCCCTTTACTTAGCGAAAAAATGAAACCGAAACGGGAAACCCACAGCCGAAGGCTTTTTCCACCCGCCTCCCACCCCCTTATCGAATGTAAACATTATTCCAAGCCTCAGTCTGGCGCTCTGGCCGCCTCTCGCTGCATTCCAAGCCTCACTCTGGTGCTCCCAGCCGCGTCTCTTAATGTAGTGCAAGCCTCATTCTGATGCTCCAATAGCGTCTCTTCGTACATTTCAAGCCTCACTCTGGACTCGCATCCTCTCTCTTCTGTCTGTGCATTAACGTTTCAGTTCATGGTGGTGATCGCTGTCACTTCACAACCTGGGAAGGAACTGTTTGGCACTGGCAGTCACGTTAGAGGCGGGGTTTAGAGGCTAGAGAAATTGTCAGAATAAGTTGGGTCTTTTGCGCAAAAAAAAAAAAAAGAGTAAAGCAAGTTGAATATTTTTGGTAGATTGTTTTATGTACGAGTTTCATTAGTTTTATGTTTTTAAAAAAAATAAAGAAAAAGCAGGCGTTGAAAAGTGTAAGGCTAGGCCTTTTTCGAAATACACACTACAAAAGTGGAAAGACTAGAAATAGGAAAGGGACTTATAACAATGGTACTCAGGCTTTACTTGTGGTGTGCTGCTCCTCTTAAGCTCACACCTGGCCACAGGTTGGCTTCTCAGTGCATTCTTGTTCTAATGTGGAAAATGATTATCTATTCACGAGCCTAGTCACAATTATTTTGGGGAGCACTCAAGGAAGGAGGTATTCAGCTCCCTTTTCTGCTGTCACTATGTCTGCAAAATATCCAAGGTTATAAACAGTACAACTAGGTCTGAAGTTCAGCAAGTTACCTGGTGCTTTGATGCTTCACTTGTGAACCTACGAGTCTGGTCCGCCCTGGAAGTTGCTGGCAGTTTACTGTATAAGGTTGTAGCCATGGTTCAGGATTCTGTTTAGCATACCTGTCAAGTTCCCAAGTGGTTAATAATGACTTCAGCTTACAGTCTGACAGGACATGTTTAGGGGCAGGTAACACAAGGGGCTTGGGCCTCGATGCATTAAAGTACTGGTAAAATACGAGCGCTAAGATCCACAGAAGTTAGTGATTTCGGAGTAATGCTCAATGGAAATCGCAAGCAAATGAGCTTTGCGCTAATCCCAAGGTTGATGCATGAAAGTTCCGCTAACCTGTTGAAATCCACAGTAGCGAGGTTGAAAGCACATACACAAAGTAACCAGTGATAAAACACACGGTAAGCGCGGCAGCTGTTATATGCATGTAGAAGCAAATCACATCATAGTCATCCGTCCAAGGTGTGTGTGATAAGGGTCAGGCCGTAAGGCATGGACGTAGTAAAGTGTCACAAAAGCTTAAAAGCTCACTGTTTCTACCGGTCTGGCGACTGGCGTTCGCTGTGCCTTGTCATGGTCAGTGCTTTGCATTGCTTGCAGAGTATTTGTACTTGGAACAACCTTCCTGAACCCTTACGCCAAGCCCCCTCCCTGCCCGTCTTCAAGTCTTTGCTTAAAGCCCACCTCTTCAATGCTGCGTTCGGCACCTAACCCTTACCGTTCAGTGAATCCAGACTGCTCCAATTTGACTGCCCCTATCGGACCGACCGTTCACTTGTCTATTAGATTGTAAGCTCTTTGAGCAGGGACTGTCTCTCTTTGTTAAATTGTACAGCGCTGCGTAACCCTAGTAGCGCTCTAGAAATGTTAAGTAGTAGTAGTAGTAGTACATTTTTCTGCTCTCTTTTTTTATTGAGTTGGTGAGTGAGAAATGCTTTCATTTTTTCCTGAGGGTGTGAGGATTTCATTTACCTTTTTAACAAGGAAGGGGAGCACTGTGCATCGTCTCTTTTCTGTGCTAATATCACCTGTGTGGTTTTTTAAAAATATATTAGTTTGCAGAAGGAAGGCATGGAGGATGAGATGCATCATGGTGTTCCATCAGGAGGAGGAGGAATTAGTGGCGCAAACTGGGGGCCCTGATGCCACTTGGAAGCAAATTTACCGAGGTGGAGCTCAGAGTTCTGATGCACTGTGTCCATGAGGAGTTTGACTGCCTTTTTTAAAAGCCATGGCTCTCTGTAGGGCAGAAAAATCAGATCTGGAGAAAGCAGAGAATATAAGTGCCATAGGTGTCCAGAGGCGCACTGTGGAGTAGTGAAAGCATTGGTGGCAAGATTTCCAGGGGCTTGTCAAATCTAAGGCACGGAAGCTGTGGAAACATGCGAAGGGTACTGGGGGGAGGGAGGGGAGGGGGCCCTTGTTGTGCCTTGAATCTGACTCCCCTGGAGGAGTCTGTGTTGCCCACCATCAGCCACAAGCAGATAGTGGGCCTGTGTGGTGGCGCTGACATGTCAGAGAAGGCCGTCAGTGACCTGGAAGGTGAGTTGCGTTTCTTGTGTGTGAAGCAGGGTGTTACTGGTGGGTTGTTTTTTGGGGTGGAGGGGTAGAACATTGGGGCCACTGCTGGTCGTGATAAAAGCAGCTTGTGTTTGGCTTTGTAGGGGAACATCTGGTGGTTGGTGAGGCAGCTGGTTGTTATTCACATGTCTTTTGTTTGTTTTGGTAGGCATCAGGTGGCGGGCATGGATGACCGAGAAGAAGGTGAGTACTGTGTGCTGCGTGGATGGATGAAATAGCTGCATAGATGGTGAAATGGGGTAGTAGTGGTGAGTGTGAATTGCAGGAGATTAATTTCTACCCTTTCATTTGTTACAGATAAGGAGTGTGGCCTCTACAACCCACACAGGAAGGAGAGGATGAGGGGTCGGTGGAGGAAGAAGGGACCCTTGATCCTTGTTGATGAGGCACCTCAGAATTGCCCTCCTGCCCCTCCTTCTGCTGAAGGAACAACAGCAAGGGGTGGAAGCAAAACCAAGTCCAAATGACCAGCCCAGACAAAGAAGTAAGAGCGTTGAAAATGTTTATTGGCAAAAAGGACTCTATACTGCCTGTGTTTTGGCAACAGGCCTTCCTCAGGGGTCAAATGCTTGGAAGTACAAAAGTGCCGCAAGGACATCAAAGCTCTTATAAAACAAGCAAAGATGCATTGCATCCGAGGAGAAAGCAGTCTCCAAAATATTTTTGATACCCCTTGGGAACAAGGAAACCCCCCAAACATAGATTTCTCTCATTTCTTTACAATTTGATTTAGTACATGTTATACAATAATCCGGAAACTAATTACCATCTTAGCACATCCCGCTAACCAATCTTCTATTTCACGTCTGACTTCTGTCCTATCAAGTATCAGTTCATACCCTAATTTCTAGAATAGCAGTTATGTCACCCCATCTGACTCTGAGTCACAAAGTCATGCTATCTTCACTATAAACATGTCTCCCACTATACCTTCTGTCACAAATTCCATGCCCCCCTCCTCATTCTATTTCAGCAGTTTTTTTGTATCACATATCCAAACTATATACCAGCTGATCTGTGGTTGAGCTAACAGACTGTTCCCAACTTCCCCTTTTCACTATCTAGAT
This sequence comes from Microcaecilia unicolor, assembly GCF_901765095.1. Taxonomy (NCBI): domain Eukaryota; kingdom Metazoa; phylum Chordata; class Amphibia; order Gymnophiona; family Siphonopidae; genus Microcaecilia; species Microcaecilia unicolor. The sequence continues at coordinate 35,478,317 of NC_044037.1, forward strand.
ATAATGTGGTTTTAAACTGTATGAACACAGGAAATCTTGACCCAAAGGTTAAATATCCATTAAAGTTACCTTAATTATTGGACCATTCTATATATATGTACTTATCTTCTAAAAGCTTGTAACAAAGTTCACAATCAATAAATTTTTAAGCTGTCTTGTACAGTATCTTTCCCTAGACATGACCTTAACATTGGTCAGCAGAAATACAGAAAAAACAGGGTTTTTTTCTATTCTTGTGATGCACTTCCTTCCCCAAGGTCTTGTATAACCATCTCCCGCCCACACATATCTGTCTCAGTGGAGGGTCCACTTCCCCTTCTCCCATCGCTTCCCCAACAAATCACAGTAAATGCATAAACATGTTTTTGGGTCCAGACTAGTTAGAAGGAGTGTGGGGTCACACTTGCACAATTTCAAAAGGCCACCTTGCAGCCTGATCTAGTTAGCAAGGATTGAAAACAGCACACAGAATAATTAAGGGGAGGGGATGAAATAAATCTTACAGGTAATCCTTGTTTCATTATTCAGAGGGGTGCTCTGAACTTACAAACATTAGGGGTCCCGAGCTCCCCTAAGTTCCCTACAACATCCTTGGCATGCGGACCTCATCTGCATACCAAAACGATAAAGAGGATGGGATGACTTCCCTATGAGCAAAGGCTAAAGCAACTAGGGCTCTTCAGCTTGGAGAAAAGACGACTGAGGGGAGATATGATAGAGATCTATAAAATAATGAGTGGAACGGGTAGATATGAAGTGATTGTTTACTCTTTCCAAAAATATTAGGACTAGGGGGCATGCAATGAAGCTACAAAGTACTAAATTTAAAACGAATTGGAGAATATATTTCTTCACTCATTGTGTAAACTCTGGAATTTGTTGTCAGAGAATGTAGTAAAAGCAGTTAGCATAGCGGGTTTAAAAAATGTTGGCTGACTTCCTAATGGAAAATTCCATAGACCATTATTAAAATGGACTTTGGGAAATTCCACTGCTTATTTCTAGGATAACTAATAGCAAATGGCAATATTCTACTCGATTATGGTAAACATACCTCCTAATTGTTTAAGTAGAATTTATTAAGCATATGCAATCAGCATAGTGTTGTTAAAGCAGGGGAGTCTCATAAGTCGCTAGGGTTTAAATTCAATTCTTATAACCTTGTTTGTGACAGTTGTAATCATTGGCTCACCCTACCAACCACCGTTGCTATTTTTTATGCACCAATCAGCAAGACAGCCTGTCTATACTCTAGCTCAACAGCCCCTCGAGAAAGCCGAGTGTGCGAAACAGGCACCTGTCGGGGAGAGTTCTGCACTTCAAATCAAAAGCTAAGTCAAGCTATGTTTTGAATATGTCTACAGCCTTGTCATAGTATTAGATTGTCTCACTGTGAAGCTCCTAATGTGTATGCAATATTAAGCATAACCACACATCAGGCATTGGCAGAGTAACAAAAAAAGATAAAATCTATAAAAAATTACATAAAAAATAGCAGCGAAGGTGGTTGATAGGGTGAGCCGATGATTACAACTGTCGTAAACAAGGTTATAAGAATTGAATTTAAACTCTAGCGACTTATGAGACTCCCCTGCTTTCACAACACTATGCTGATTGCATATGCTTAATAAATTCTACTTAAACAATTAGGAGGTATATTTCTAGGATAAAGCAGCATAAAATATATTGTACTTTTTTGGGATGTTGCCTGGTACTTGTAACCTGGATTGGCCACTGTTTGAAACAGGATGCTGGGCTTGATGGACCTTCAGTCTGTCCCAGTATAGATTTGGTTGTTTCTGAGATGGGTGTCCTCGCTTTCCATTATCGCTGAAAGCCAGGGACGACCATCTCTAAGGTCGACCTAAATTTCATGATTTGGGCGTCCCCCACCGTATTATCGACACAAAAGATGGACGTCCATCTTGTTTCGATAATACGGGTTGTCCCGCCCCTTTACGGGGCCGTCCTTAGAGATAGGCGCCCCCCCTTCGGTTATCCCCCTCCATGTGACCCAAGAACCTCCTTTTCCTGCCAGGGAACCACTTTTGTTCTGAAACCATGCTTTTGCAGCAAGCAAAACATAGTAAGATTCTTGTGTACAATGAGTGTTATGCAGTACAGTACTGTATATACACCTATTCCTGTTCGTTTAAATTTACAGCACTTTCTTTATTCTCTCATTCTTAGATCAAGAGATTCAGTTCTGCTGTATTGATTTCTGCTTCAAACCGTTATTGACTGGAGAAGTCAAAGCTGTGAGCTCTTCTCGATTCACGTTGTCTGGTGTTGAAGCAACTCTAGTGAGGTTGAATATGCAGTAGGTAAATATGGTTTCCTTTGCTCGGTTCTGTATTTCTGTTCATATTTCACGCCGTACAGTTGCTGTACTGTATACTGCTCTGTACTGTATGTTTGCTCAAGTTGCCTGCTGTACATTGTTTTCATTTTTTCTTTGCTGATTAGAGTTAATAAACAATATTTTTAAAGATACCCTAATGCCTGTTCTTTATGCATACGGTATGCTTTGTGTGCAGTTTTGAGGGGTTGGCATTGTTTTCCATGTTATTCAACTTTTCACTTATCCGACAACAGGTTGGGCCTGTTTACATCAGATAATCGAGATTGTACTGTACTATATAAGCACTTACTGCCATCTATTTTGTAGGTGATAAGGGTTCACGTGGTATTCCTATGCTAACCAGTTAGCGCCCACTAATGTAGATACCCTGGGAATGCCCACTCTCCACCCCTCCGACACGCCACCTCAAATTATTTTTTAGGATGTCATTAGCATGCGCGCATTTCGTATTTACCACAAGATGCAACCGCTAGCATGGCTAAGTAATCAGGGGGGCTAATGTGGACAAAATGCAATGTGATGCAAATTGGAAAGAATAATCCAAATTATAGTTACCTCATGCTAGGGTCTGTCTTGGGGGTCAGCACCCAAGAAAAATTTCTAGGTGTCATCGTAGATAATACTCTGAAATCTTCTACCCAGTGTGTCAGTGACTAAAAAAAGCAAACAAGATGCTAGGAATTATTAGGAAAGACTACTACTACTATTTAGCATTTCTATAGCGCTACAAAGCGTACGCAGCGCTGCACAAACATAGAAGAAAGACAGTCCCTGCTCAAAGAGCTTACAATCTAGTAGACGAAAAATAAACAATTAATGTGTATAGGAAAGAGGAGAGGAGGGTAGGTGGAGGCGATCGTAAATAAGACAAAGAATACTATAATGCCTCTGTATCGCTCCATGGTGCAACCTCACCTTAAGTACTGCATTCAGTTCTGGTCGCTGTATCTCAAAAAAGATATAACGGGATTAGAAAAGGTTCAAAGAAGAGTGACCAAAATGATAAAGAGGATGGAACTCCTTCCATATGAGGAAAAGCTAAAGATGTTAGGGCTCTTCATCTTGGAAAAGAGATGAATGAAGGGAGATATGATTGAGGTTTACAAAATCCTGAGTGATGTAGAACGAGTAGAAGTGAATCAATTTTTTACTCGTTCCAAAGTATAAAGACTAGGGGACACTCAAAGAAGTTACATGGAAATACTTTTAAAACAAATATGAGGAAATATTTCTTCACTCAATGAATAGTTAAGCTCTGGACCTCTTTGCCAGAGGATGTAGTAACAGTGGTTAGCATATCCTGTTCTTAAAAAAGGTTTGGACAAGTTCCTGGAGGAAAAGTCCATAGTCCACTATTGAGACAGACATCGGGAAGCTGCTGCTTGCCCTGGGATTGGTAGCATAGAATGTTGCCACTATTTGGTTTTCTGCTAGGTACTTGTGACCTGGATTGGCCACTGTTGGAAACAGGATACTGGACTAGATGGACCATTGCTCTGACCCAGTATGGCTATTCTTATGTTCTTATTGCAATTGAAACTTAAGGGGCACTTTTACTAAAGTGCAGTAAAATTTGGGCTTAACTTGTTTTAACACAGGACTTTCTCATACACTAAACCCAGATTTAAGGCAGCACTATTGGGGAGAGGGGAGTTTGAAAACATTTTATTGCTGGTCATGTGCTAATGTCATTAGTGTGTGGCAATTATATAGAGCTAATACGGGACTACCTACCACCTCATATTTAGGAGGTGGTAGGTGCTCTCATGTTAACTGTATTATCCAGTTAGCAATCACTACTAACATACTAGCTGAATAACCTGGGAGCAACCACTCTTCGCCCATGACACAATGAATCACGCATGCAAACTGGCAAAATACTGCTTTAACATTAACTGCAGTGAAAAAAAAATATCTTTCTACCTTAAATCTTAATGTTTGTATAGAGAGAAGTCAACAAAATAATAAAACAAGGCAACTTTTAAAGTAAGAACCTTACCACTATACTTATTAGTCTGTGTAGCCAACATCGGCAAGCAGTGATAGTAAATGCACTAAGTATTTAAGGCAAAAATAGATATTGCTTATACTGGATTCTTCTCTCAAACCAATAGAACTTCCACCTATCCTATCCAGTCCAGGTTCAGTTTCCTAAAGTACTACGTTATATTGAAGTTCAATTTTCCAAACAGTTAACTCACAGCATACAAAACTATTATCTTGGAATTATATCATACATATTTCAGGATCATATCCATATGTTACCCAAGAACCTCAGTGATGTCAATCGCTATCACTTTTAAATTGAAGCGATTTGTACAACATCAAGCTCTTCACCGGTTCTTTTTTTGTTCATTTATAGAGCCTTCACTTATATTTAGAAAAGTATATATTATCACCACTTATCTTTTCTGTTTAGACTTTTTGCACTTGTCGGACCCAGGGGATCATCTGCCCGACATGCATGTTTCGCCCAACAAGGGATGTCTCAAGGACATTCCCCTGCAATATAAACCAAAATGTTAGTAATCTCTCCAGATTTCGGTAGTAAACCAATATCTAGAGGATATTCATTTTAAATAATAAAGCTAAACTAACTCACCCCGTGTTGTTTTACAGCGCTGTAAAACAACACGGGGCATGAGAGAGATTTGCATGCCCTGCCTCCACCTCATGCAAATCTACCCCATGAATATTCATTATGGTTATCCTGAAAACCTGACTGGCTAGGGTGCCTCCAGAATCAGGTTTGGGAATCACTGCATTAAGGGCTCTTTTTACAATGCCGTGGTGGTGATTACCGCATGCCAAATGTGATAAAACTCATTGGAATTGAATGGACTTTGTCACATTTGGTGTACCGGTAATCACCACCGTGGCTTTGTAAAAGGAGCCCTTAGGGAGCCTTTTTACTAAAAAGCATTAAAATTTGCAGTTACTGCAGCTTACTGCGAGATTTTACCACATATTCCACCATTTTTATTGTAGGTTGTATACTAATGTTTCCATTAGGTTGTACTACCTGCTGAGAGTTCACACGGACCAGATTTTTTTGCCCTCAAGGGTTGTGGCATGAGCTGAAAGTGGGAATGGAAGCATTAGACAGCTAGCACATTACATTTAACTCTGCGTTAGTTAGCACGTGGTAACACAGGACCACTTACCACCTCCACGTGTTAACGCACAGTTAAATGTAATGTTCTAGCTGTCTAATGCTTCCATTCCCACTTTGAGCTCATGCCACACCCCTTGAGGGCAAAAAAATCTGCAAAATACAGTAACACACGGTTTAATGTGTGGAAACAGGCAAGCTACTGCAAAACACCTTAACACACGGTACCCTGTTTCCACATGTTAACTGTGTGATAAGGGCTTAACATACTTTACTTAAAGGGCCCCTAAATTTCAGAAAATGTTTATTATTATATACAAGCAAGATTTATTTGTGACAAAACTAAATATGTTATTGGAAATGAATAGTCACCATGGCAACCTAGATAGTTGAAAATGAATAGTCACCATGGCAACTTAGATATTTGACCTAATCTAATGGAGCTTGCTACATGGAGTTCATGGTGTACTGTGAAAATACTATGCTTCTATAATGAACTCTACATTCAGCAAGGTTGACTGGAGCTCATTCTATATCAGGGGTTCTCAACTCTGTCCTTGGGACACACTTAGCCAGTCAGGTTTTCAGGATACCCACAATGAATATGCATGAGATAAGTTTGCATGCACTGGAGGCAGTGCATGCAAACTTATCTCATGCATGTTCATTGTGGGTATCCTGAAAACCTGACTGGCTAGGTGTGTTCCGAGGACTGGACTGAGAACCTCTGCTCGATATCAGTGGTTCTCAGCCTTTTTTCAGTCAGGACACACATGATGGATGATGCTCGTAACCATGACATACTGCATACATGACTTTCATGGACCTTTGGTCTGATATAGTATGTCAGTTCTTATATATTAAATGTAAACATGCTCTGCATCCACAAAAACCCTATCTCCCCCCCCCCCCCCCCCCCCCCCACCAACAATAACAAGTGCAGATCATAAGTAGCAAATTTTCTCCACTGAAGCTATCATACAAAAAAAAAAAAAATCTAATTCTCACATTATCTGAGTAATAGCTAAATAGATCTCTCCTCTACCAAGCACATTGTGAAATAACACAAAACCTGAAAAAATCCTAACTTAACATACATGTAACAAATTTACCATAGATGTAGCACTGATCCTATGATTTAAACAAGAACCCTACTTAAGAACAGGCAGCACTACAAATATTACACAGTGCCCCAGAACACCAATATACCTACTACTGGTAAAACAGAACAAGTAGGACTATTACAGAGTTCTAGGCAGAAAGTACTTGCGAACAGAATACCACACCTCATTCCCACATTAAATACAGAACAAGGGATCATAAATTAGAAATATTTGACAAACCTGTTTTCCCACTATGCTTCGGATTTGAGAGAATTATAAAGTAAGAATCTTTGTAAGAAGTGGTGTAATGCTCTATGAAGTTTGCTATATAGCAAATTTCATAGAGCATTACACCACTTCACCTAATAAAATAATAGTTAGTTCTCGGTATTAGAACAATAGGAACAAAAAAAAAAACATAGAAGTTGGGTAAAGAGCAGCACAGACTAGGTAGTCTGGACACAACATGAACCTCTACGTCTTGCCCCATCCTTGGCCACCTTTAAATCTAGACTGAAAGCCCACCTCTTTAACATTGCTTTTGACTCATAACCACTTGCCTCCACCTACCCTCCTCTCCTCCTTCCTGTACACACTAATTGATTTGATTTGCTTACTTTATTTTTTGTCTATTAGATTGTAAGCTCTTTGAGCAGGGCCTGTCTTTCTTCTATGTTTGTGCAGCGCTGCATGCGCCTTGTAGCGCCATAGAAATGCTAAATAGTAGTAGTAGTAGTAATTCTACTATTACTAACTTGATAATACAAATTGCACTGTTAACATTTAAAAACCATTAGTGAAAAGGATAAGCCCAAAGTGTTTATAATCCACAAAGTAAGTCCAGTGTTAAAATGTTCAACAGGCCATACTCTGAAGCAGATTGTCAGCACCATTTTACTGAAGTGCAGGTGTCAATTGCATGAATTATTTAAAGTGTAGAAAACTACTTTAAAACACTAACAGGAATCAAGAAGTGAGATCATCAAACTCAAAAGTCAACAAATCTTGTATGGCATTTAGATGAGGAGTTGTGAACTCAGGGTGCTTTAATCAAAGGACAGGAAGCAAGGAGAAGCAGCTGTTATCTGACAGGACACAGCACGCAAATAAAATCTGCATGTTCCTTCACATCTATGAGCTTAAAGGTGAGGACGAGGAACTTTTTCTTTCCAGAACATACATAGTTAATTCAGCAAACTGAAACCCGGTGTTGGGCATGGATCCCTGGAATTCTGTAACACTTTCCTGCATCTTTTGTGAACACCCCTGACCCACCCATACCCCTCCAGTGGTTATACCCCCTTTTGGGTTGCACGCGAGAGGATATGGACAGGGATCTTTATAGAATCCCGCACAGCCAGATCTGCTTGCATATTTAAATTAGTTCCAATTAACATCAATATTTGCTTGTTAACAGCTCATTATCTAATTTAGTTGGGCATGGATCTCAGGATCGTGCACAGATTTGGGTACATTGCATTTCGAAAACAGAACTCCTAGAATTAGGCATAAGAGAGTACCTGGTAGGATCCTGTTCTATACAGGAATGTAGGTGACTAGTCTAGCTGGTTATGGAGCTCATTTTGAAAAATGAAAAAAGTCTCAAAAACAGTATAACGTGGCATTAGGATGTTTTTCTCAGAAAAACATCTAAATCACGGTTTTCAAATCTCAGCTTTGAGACATTTTTCTCTGTGGTGTGTCCAAATCAAAAGGAGGTGTGTTGGAGACAGGATCTAGGAATTCCCAAAACTTGAATATTTTTCTGCCATAATTTAACAAAGCAAAAACGTCCAGGCTAAAAGATGGTTTGGTCTAGACCTGTTTCATTTACGCCAGGTCACAAAAAGGTGAACTAAATGACCAGATGACCACTGGAGGGATTAAGGTATGACCTTGCTTACTACCACAGTGGCCACTGACCCCCTCCCACCCCCCAAAGATGTGAAAGAAATGGTACAGATGTTATTAGAGCAGCAAGCAGGTCCCTGTGGTAGCCTAGTGGTCGATGCAGTGCACTATAGAGAAAGGGATCCAGGCCCATATCCCACTCTGCTACACTTGTGGTGGAAAGTGTGAGTCCTCTAAAACCCACCAAAAATCTACTGTTTACATGTATAGGTAACACTTGTAGACATAAGGGCTATTGTAGTGGTGTACAGTTGGGTACAGTAGGTGTTTGGTGGATTTTGGAGGGCTCACCTTACAATATAAGGGGTAACGGTACCTGGGACTTTTTATGTGTCATATATTGCAGTGCCCACAGAGTGCTTCACTGGTTTGCTGGGATGTTTGTGTGGCTAGTCTGCTATCCAGCTTATTTTTGAAAGAGAAAGGTGCCCATATTTCGACCCAAATCGGGAGATGGGTGCCTTTCTTCCGTGGGCGCCCAAATCGGTATAATCGAAAGCCGATTTTGGGCGCCTCCAACTGCAGTCTGTCGCGGGAACGAACAAAGTTGACGGGGGCACGTCAGAGGCGTGGTGAAGGCGGGACTGGGGCGAGTTTATCGACCGAGGAGAGATGGGCGCGCTCGGCCGATAATGGAAAAAAGAAGGGCGGCAGAAGCGAGAATTTGGGCCGCTTTTTTTGGACCCTTTTTTTCACGAACAAGTCCCCAAAAAGTGCCCTAACTGCCCAGATGACCACCGGAGGGAATCGGGGATCACCTCCCCTGATTCCCCCAGTGGTCACTAACCCCCTCACACCAAAAAAAAAAGAACTTTAAAAACTTTTTTTTTCCAGCCTGTATGCCAGCCTCAAATGTCATACCCAGCTCCATGACAGAGTATGCAGGTTCTTGGAGCAGTTGTTAGTGGGTGCAGTGCAGCCCCCCCCCCCCCCCCCCCCCCCCCCACCTGTTACACTTGTGGTGGTAAATGTGAGCCCTCCAAACCCTCCCCAAAACCCACTGCACCCACATGTAGGTGCCCCCCTTCACCCATAAGTGCTATGGTACTGGTGTAGAGTTGTGGGGAGTGGGTTTGGGGGGGGATTTGGGGGGCTCAGCACCCAAGGGAAGGGAGCTATAGACTTGGGAGGCATTTTACTGTTTTTTTTTTTACTGTTTACAAGTGCTTCCTAGGGTGCTCGGTTGGTGTCCTGGCATGCGGGGGGGACCAGTGCACTACGAATCCTGGCCTCTCCCACGACCAATGCCTTGGATGTGTTCATTTTTGAGCTGGGCGCCTTCGGTTTCCATTATCGCTGAAAACCGATACCGCCCATCTCAAATCCGCCCAAATCCGATGCATTTGCCCGGCACCAACCGTATTATCGAAACAAAAGATGGACGCCCATCTTTTTGAAAATACGGTCTGTCCCGCCCCTTTGCGTACCCATCCTCGGAGATAGTCGCCCATGGAGATGGGCGTTCGATTATGCCCCTCCATGAATGCTGCCCCTCCCCCATACATCCCAATGGCTTGTTTTTGTGCATTTTTCCCTTGGACTTTTTTTTTTTTTTTTTCCAAAAATGGTCCAAAACGATAGACACATTTTCTGGTTTGAAAATGGCCGTGTTCTCTACTGGAGTTTTAGATGTTTTCCGCAGAACGTCCAAAATTGGACTTGGACGTTATATCGAAATTGCCCCTCCACATATTTTGAAGTTAGGTGTAAGCGCTTGTGTCAGCCATAGAGCTGGTGTAAGTGTTATTGCCTAATTGCTAGAGATATGTACATAACTTAAACTCTGGAATTTGTTGCCAGAGAATGTATTAAAAGCAGTTAGCTTAGCGGGGACTAAAAAAGATTTGCCTACACTTATTTCTAGGATAAGCAGCAACCTGGATTGGCCACTGTTGAAAACAGGATGCTGGGCTTGATGGACCTTCGATCTGTCCCAGTATGGCAACACTTATGTTCTTATAACTTATAGTATTCTATAAATTATAGATGTAAGTGTGAGTCCTGCTCATTTTTCACTCTGAATGTCAGTGGTATTTAGATAACTTCCAGGGGCTGCAGGTGACCTGGATCTTCAGTGCTGGTATCCAGGTATGGACCATTCCTGAATATGTGGTTATCATGCTAAGAATAGATACTTTGCATCCAAGTATCCATTACTCTGCATTCAAAGCATCGAAATGTCATAATATGTCAATTTATTTGACTTTCCTGGGTCAGGATTGAAGAGTGCTGTAATCTATGAAAAGTGCCTTTGCTAAATTTGAGAGCAGAGGATGAGCTTTTCCACAAGAGGGCCACCAAAGATAAGTTGTTTTGTTTTGAATTCTGTATCAAAAACACAAAAGAGGAGTGGAGAAGCAATAAATTGACAACAGACAAATATACCTCCACTTATCTGAGTGTGTAGTGATCTCAGATTATATAAATCTCTTATTTCTCATTCAGGCACAGTCATGTCATAGGCTTAAAAAAATGTTCCCCCTTCTTTTTTTAATGGAAAAATTAGCAATCACTGTGCATTTATATCTATACTAGTAAAAAAAGGCCCGTTTCTGGAGCCAATGAAATGGGCGCTAGCAAGGCTTTCCTCTGGCCCCCCCACCGAACGCACCTTCGTTGTTAGTGACGGCATTGTGCCGCCGTGGCCGCCGTTGATGTGTGACTGTGGCCTCCCCCCCACCGAACGCACCGTCGTCAGTGGGTGGCCCATTGCGCCGCCCTGGCCGCCGTCGATGTGAGTAAATTGCTCTGCCCTCAACGTCATAACGTTTGATGTGAGGGCGGGGCCCCGAGACTGTGATATTCTTGGCTTCTGAGCTTCGAATTTACGAACCTTGGCTTCAGTGACATCAGACAATAGAACGTTGAGGGTGAGTTTTATATATATAGATATACACACACACACACACACAAACATATTACAATAGACACATATTCTACTTTAGTCTTTAAAGTTCAGTGCGGTTCATAGGTAAAAGAGACTGGGCATACCCAGGATCATTACATTATCCATGACATTCTAATACATCATATACTATCCTGCTTATAATCGAACGAGAAAAACGCCCAAGTTCCGACCTAAATCGGGAGATGGACGTTTATCTCACAAAAACGAATAACGCGGTATAATCGAAAGCCGAACTTGGACGTTTTCAACTGTACTCCATCGCGGAAGTGTACAAAGTTGACGGGGGCGTGTCGGAGGCGTGGTAAAGGCGGGACTGGGGCTTGGTTATCACCCGAACAGAGATGGGCGCCTTTCGCCGATAATGGAAAAAAAGTATGCGTTTTTAGCTAGAATTTAGGGCACTTTTCCTGGACCCTGTTTTTTCACGAATAAGGCCCCAAAAAGTGCCCTAAATGACCAGATTACCACCAGAGGGAATCGGGGATGACCTCCCCTGAATCCCCCAGTGGTCACTAACCCCCTCCCACCACAAAAAATGATGTTTCACCCTCAAATGTCATACCCACCTCCCTGGCAGCAGTATGCAGGTCCCTGGAGCAGTTGTTAGGGGGTGCAGTGGACTTCAGGCAGGTGGACCCAGGCCCATCCCCCCCCCCCCACCTGTTACAATTGTGCTGCTTAATGCTTAGTTGTCCAACCCCCCCAAAAAACCCACTGTACCCACATGTAGGTGCCCCCCTTCACCCCTTAGGGCTATAGTAATGGTGTAGACTTGTGGGCAGTGGGTTTTGAGGGGGATTTGGGGGGCTCAACACACAAGGGAAGGGTGCTATGCACCTGGGAGCTCTTTTACCTGTTTTTTTGTTTTTGTAAAAGTGCCCCCTAGGTTGCCCGGTTGGTGTCCTGGCATGTGAGGGGGACCAGTGCACTACGAATCCTGGCCCCTCCCCACGAACAAATGCCTTGGATTTATTTGTTTTGAGCTGGGCGCTTTCATTTTCCATTATCACTGAAAAACAAAAACGCCCAGCTCACAAATTGTCGAATAAAACATGGACGTCTATTTTTTTTCGAAAATATGGTTCGGTCCGCCCCTTCACGGACCCGTTCTCGGAGATAAACACCCATGGAGATAGACGTTTTCGTTCGATTATGCCCCTCCATGTATCATCTATTTATATTGTTCTAACCAATCTAATAAAACAAACACATTCTTTTAACAATGCTTCAGATCTTCATGTTAGTTTGAGTTCTGACACTCTTAATTTGAAGAGAAATATGAAAAAGTGAATAAAAGCTATTATATCACAGTACTGATGTTCTACAATAGACTCTACTTATACCTTAAAATAGGCAATATGTTATGCTATAATTAAGAGCCATTACAGGAAACTATAGGATAGTTAACTGTAATGGTGTTTAATGTGAAGAAGGGTGCATTATCTGACATTTCTGAAATTAGAGTTATATTTGAAAGGTAATATAAATGCAAAAAAAAGGAAAAGGAGATTCAGAGATAATTCAATTTGCCAGTCTTACCTTGCTATATTCATAGTATAGTATCATAGGAAATGTGTTATGTATGTTCACTTTAAACTTTTGACACTCTGTGTGCATAGCTAACACAATCCATTAAAATTGTACGGGTCCTTTTGCTAAGCTGCAGTAAAAAGTGGCCATATTGCCCTTGCAAGGGGTTTCCCATGTTCCAAGGCCTTTTTTTACCACAGCAGTAAAATGGCCAATTTTTGTATTAATGGCTATGCATTCTGCAAGATAGGTTCAATAGGAGATTTTGACAAGAAAGAAAGTTGAAGCAATTCAGGACACTTTCTATGTTTGAACCAGGGGCGTAGTAGCTATGTGGGGCCATGGGGGCCTGGGCCCCAGTAGATTTGGCCCTGTACCCCTCTGCCGACGACCCTCTCGACCCCCCCTCCCGCCGCCAATCCGCCATCGCCTACCTTTGCTGGCGGGGGACCCCAACCCCGCCAGCCGAGGTCCTCTTCTTCCTTCGTTCTGTTTCTGAGTCTGACATCCTGCAGGACGTCAGACTCAGAAACAGAACGAAGGAAGGGCTCCGGACCCCCCTCCCGCCGAAGTCTGGCTATGCCTCTAGTTTGAACACTGAATTCGGTCACATTCTTTTTGGGAGATATTATCTTCAACAAGTGGACTTTGCATTGTCGCTGCTGTATGCTATATTGAACTGTGAAACGCCAAACAAGACATCCTATCGTCATTTCAAAGCTAAGTATATTGGATTACAAAACATGATGGAGGAGATTCTGTATTTGGCGCCTAAAAAATTGGCACTGAAATCAGTGCCAACTAAGCGTATTCTGTACTCAGTGTCTAGATTTAGGTGCCAATTATAATACTCTTGGTTGATATCTCAGTGCCTAAAACTATGCGCATCCATTTATACCAGTGGGGCCGCTGATGGTAGTTCCAGTGGTGTGCAGCGGAACCAGTACATGACATACACCAGCGGCAGTCAGCAAAGCACTGATTGCTGCTGGCTGAATATCAGGCTGAACTGTTCTTTTCATAAATATTTGTTTCAAAACTAATGTGTTTGTTATAGTAGGCAATTAGTGATATTGGAGTCAGGTAATTAAACATCCATCTGATCGCTTCCAAGAAGAACTTGAAGTACCATAGAAGTTACCTCACTGTGTAAATGAGGATAACATTTTTATTATCTAAAATTTTGGGAATCCAGAATAACGTATACAATTTTTAAATGGGTGAAAATCAAATACTTTATAACTGCATTTCAAATTAAACATAAGTAATAGGATCCCCACAATTTGACTCTTACATTCACACAGAAGAACATTCTGGAGTCCCTAATCTGACCTGTCTACAAAGTGAGGTAACGGAGGATAGGCATGCCTGTCAGTGACTGGTTGGGGATGTTTTCTTGATTGCTTTTGGAAGGAAAAATGAAAAGCCTTTTATCCAGGAGTCCAAAGAAGGAGGACAGGCTACAATGCAGCCTTGGGAACAGCTTCCTAATGACTGTCTAAATCATACATGTGGAGGAGTGGCCTAGTGGTTAGGGTGGTGGACTTTGGTCCTGAGGAACTGAGTTCAATTCCCGGCACAGGCAGCTCCTTGTGACTCTGGGCAAGTCACTTAACCCTCCATTGCCCACCACATTGAGCCTGCCATGAGTGGGAAAGCGTGGGGTACAAAAAAAAATACAAAGCTGAAGAAATATTTCTTTCCTTTCACTATATTGATTACTATTTATTCCATTTGCATTTCTTCAGCTTGGTATTGAGACTTGAAGCGCATATGTTGCTGAAATTTGTCCAGTTTATTGAGTAATGCCTAAATCATTCAGCCACTTTGTACTTCAACTTCTTTGCTATAGCAAGTTTTATTACTTGTGATTTATTAAAAAGTTTCAGTAAATATAAAGTAAAAAACAAAACATACAGTCATGGGCTATTGTTGTTATTCCTAAGTTGGCTAGGCTTAACTAGAAAATAAAGGTGGAATAAAGAAGATTGGCAGAAGGAATGTAGAATAGACCAGGGTCATACACAACCAAAATAAAATTGGTTCATCTTCATTTAAAACAAAATTTTCCTCACTTTTGGGCATTTTTTCATGTTTATTTAACTTATGTGGTGTTTTTTTTAGGTGTGATTGTGTGCACTCAAGAGCTTAAAAAACCACACAGTGTACAAGTGATTTGTGTGCACGTTAAAATTTTAGGTGATCTGAATGTGCAGTTGTAAATGCACAACCCTAGAAAAGAACCCAGGGGAGTCTGGGCTAAAGAAGCAACCCTGAATGATTTTTTTCTCAGTAAGGTGATAGAATTCACCTTGTTGTTCTGAATCTCCACACTTGAGAGGCCCAGACCAGAGATTCCAGGGAGCAGACACACTGGTTCATCTCACAAACTCAGTTGAGGGTCTGTTTTTTTTTTTTTTTTTCAGATTATATGTGTCTTGAGAAGGAAAGTAAATCAGCAGCGTTGTACTGTATCTCCAGTTGTTAGTTTTGTGTAACTACCCAATGTATCTTAATGACTGAAGCCCAGTTGAGTGAGAGGAGTTCTCCAATGGAAGTTAATGGAACCTGAGGGCAATATTTAGTGGTCTCTGAATACTTTCCCTCCTTCCCCTCTGTCACTCTGATTCTTGTGGAATTTCAGAAACATCAAGTATAACCATTTCATGGTGAAAAAAATTCTCACTTCAGCGGTGGCTACTCCGATTCCTTAGAATGATCAATTCAAGAGGGATCCTTCTGCTCCCATTTTGCGTCTTTCCACGTTTCTGCAGGCTTGGGCTGAAGAGACAGTTTGGTGGTTCCTGCTTACCAAACCTCTCATGGAGGAAAACTTACAACAGTTAGGGCCCTGTTTTCTAAGGTGCGTTAGTGTTTTTAGCGTGCCTACACTTAGTGCTCTCGCTAAACGTAGGTACCTATAAGGATATTGTAGGTACGTACATAGTTAACACGTGTACATGGTTATCGCTCGTTAAAAATGCTAATGCGTGCAAGCCCGAGGGAGAGACTGTGTCATTGTTTCCATTCTGTGTATGGCTGAGAGGCTGTAAGTACTGTTGAGCTTTCAGTAGCATGGCTCTTTCATTTTGGAAGCAGCAATTTCCAGTGAGTAGACTAGTGGATGGCAACTTTTATTGACCAATGAATGCAGTTTTTTCTTTCTTCGCTGATTTCTTACCTTCAAGTGCTTCTTCTGGAAGTTTGGCAGGAGCACTATTTTAGTTTTTTTTTTCTGCCATAGTTTTCTTTCTTTCTCTTTTTTTAATCAGAACTTTCTTTATTAATTTTCAAAGAGATTTTGCTCGATTCCTCTGCTGTGGCTGCATTCAGTTCTACAAGGAAGTTAGCTACTTTGGAGGTTGGAGTATCTCATCTTTTTTTGTATCTCTACCTGACTGAGAGTGGTATCTCCATAGACAGTGTCCTAAGGTGAGTCTCTGAGACGGGATGGTTGTTTGGTGCTTTGAGTCGATGTTTGAGCTGCAACTGCAGCCTCTCTGCTCAGGGGATTTCTATTGCCTTGAATTACTTTCCAGCGGAGTGTATTTCACATTCAGGTCTCCTTGTAGGTTAAGGGTTGATCCCTTCTATTAGTTTAAAACTTCAAAAAAATGTCTCTTTTCATCCTGCTTCTTTTAAGGCAGATAATACAACACTATTTCTTTTGTTTTAGGGACCTCAGCCAAGAACCTCTTAAATAGTTTATTAACATAAACTGTTTACATCTAGAGGAGACTCAGGTTTGTTAGGTCCAAATGTGCCACTGTTCTCTTCCATTTTTATTTCATTAGCAGAAATGTTCTTTCCAATGTAACAAGAATTAATTTATAACTTGGGGATATTGCTTTAGAGCACTCGCTAATATTTATAATTTTTAAGATATATATTGAATAATTCTCCACCAGTTACCCATTAAGGCCACAGGATTCACGATTGCAATGAATTAAATATTATCTCTGTTAAGATGCAGTATCCTGCGCTGCAAGATTTAAAAGCATATACCCAGGACACAAAAGACCATATATTTAGCTTCAAAAGGGTTTATTTAAAATACAAATCATGTGAATAATATTGTGAGAGGTAGTTCTTTTTAAGAGATCTTACAGAGAATCTATGCTTAAAGTAAGGTAGCAGGTTTAAATATGAATTATTAACTTACAAGAGTCCTTTGTTGTAGAAGCTGAGTGATGAACAGCACGGTTACAGGAGGAGGGAGAGTCTCTGACCAGGGCCGCAGCCGGATAGAAGAGATCTGTGTGCGTGGAACAGCTGCATTGGAGTTTGCTGTGTCCGAAGAGGTTAGGTCTTCTTTTTTGAGCTCTTTCTTCGAGAGGTCCAACAGACTCATTTTTTCAGGGGATGTTCTTAGGAACTCCTCTTTATTTAGGAAGTATTTTACCTTTTAATTCTCCACTTCCTGACGTTTTGTGATCTATGGGTGCTATGATTCCCTCCTGCTTCTTGTTCTAGTAATCCAGTCTAATTGACTTCTCTTGTCATTCATGGACACTGACCAAGTGTCCTCTTTAGGCAGGTGGCTGGCCCCCTTAGTCGGAGGATATTCATCTTAGCGTTTAAAGCTGTTGCTCAGGAAAGTGGACTGACCCCTTTCTTGTTCCTTGTTGCTTTGAGAAACTTTTTTTTCCCTGTACTGTTAATTTATTCATTCTGTCCCTGCTTGAAGCAATGTATTCTAGCAGAGGTTTGATTATCTCATCTATGTTTGGGATTGCTTTGCTACCTCCCATAGGTTCTATACTGGTCTGGTAAGGATGGTAAGAAAGAAAAACCTTTATCTTATCTGCTAATTTTCTTTCCTTTAGTCCCACTACATGAGTCCAGAAACCCAGTTTATAATATTTTCTCCCATACTTCCATTGATGGTTTTCCCTGATTTTCTGCTACCTTCAATTTTCAGCCAACAGGTTAGCCTTAGGAAATCTGAGATATCTTGGCTTAGGGGATCTTTTATTTATTTTATTTATTTATTTTACTTATTTATTTATAGTTAGTACATTTCTACCCCACATTTTCCCACACACACAGGCACAATGTGGCTTACATAGGAGAATTAAAAATGACTATACAATAAAACGCTTATGAATATAATGGGCATCTCAGCGTTTAGCACCAGCTGATTTTTAGCTCAATCTAAAAACGCTAGTACACCTTATTAAAAGACCCCCTTACTGCATTGTGAAGGATGGCTCAATTGGATTGGATACCCTACTGCTTTGCCAATCAAAATTCTGATTATCTGTGCTTGCACATTATCCAAATAAATGCCTTTGAAATTGGGCCCAGAGATTTTAGTCAGGTTCTTAGATTCACATCTATCACCCTCATCATATAAATTTGAACAAGCTACTTTTCTTCTCCCCTGTGTTACTACTACTACTTGACATTTCTAAAGCGCTACTAGGGTTACGCAGCGCTGTACAATTTAACATAGAAGGACAGTCCCAGCTCAAGGAGCTTACAATCTAAAGGACAAATGTACAGTCAGTCAAATAGGGGCAGTCTAGATTTCCTGAAAGGTATAAAGGTTAGGTGCCGAAAGCAACATTAAAGAGGTGTTCAGACTTTCTGTTGATTTTCTTAATTCTTCCTATGATTATGCACTCACTTGGAAGGAATCTAAGGGGGTCTTTACTAAAGCATGTTGTTTTTGCAATAATGTGCCTTAACAGCAAAAGTCAGTGCACTTTAGGTGCAAAGGTTGCACACACACGTCTTCTGCAATTAATGCATGGGACATTTGCAATAGCATGCTTAGAACCAGTCACAATAAACTATTCTATTGACGAGGTGCTAAATGAAGCCTCACTAACTGCAAAAATGAAAATCAGTGCAAATTAATTACCATGCACTCACCACATTATGCAGTCCAAGCCCCTTCTCCATCCATGACATGCCTAGTTTCTGCCCCAACACAATATAATCAATAATAGGAATTCCAACACATCACTAATTACTCGATAATCTGTCTGCCTTCTGATTTATTGAATTGATTATATCCATTATGTTACACTTGTTCTTTATCTGCTCTTGATTGGCACTTGTTATGATGTATTATTGTAAGCCACATTGAGTCTGCAAATAGGTGGAAAAATGTGGGATACAAATGCAACAAACAAGCAAATAAATAAATATAATGTTAACACATGAATTATTGCATGCAACCTGTCATGCCACTGTGATAGTAGTTCATGTACCCTGATTTGTGCATTAACAGCTTTATGTGTTTTAATAAAAGGACACTCATATAATCTACTTCCTGCGACACAGTAAAACTATAGATCGTATTGGACTTTTATCACCACCCCCTCTTTATTTCTTTGTTGCTTTTATTTATGTTTCTTACATGCCTAATACTATATTGTGTATTTGTATTTTACCGAACCGGAACCTGCCTCTACGGTATTGTGTTCGCCACATTGAGCCTGCAACTAAGTGGGGAAAATGTGGAGTATAAATGTGTTAAATAAATAAAATAAATAAATAATCTAAATGACTGTGTACAGTGATGACACTTTATATTGAAGATAAATTGCATTACTTATTTTGCTAAAAACACTGGGGTCCTTTTACTAAGGTGCACTGAAAAACGGCTTGCGGTAGTGTAGGCGTGGGTTTTAGGCACATGCTGATCCATTTTTCTGTGCGCCTGTAAAAAAGGCCTTTTTAAAATGTTTGCCAAAAATGAATGTGCGGCAAAATGAAAATTGCCGCGCGTCCATTTTGGGTCTGTGACCTTACCACCAGCCATTGACCTAGCGGTAAAGACTCATGCAGTAACCGGGCTGTAATGACCTAAATGCATCAAATGCCACTTGGTGCACATCCGATACTCGCGTCTGAAAAATATTGCACATGCGCCAAAAATGAAATTGCCGCAAGAGACACGCGGTAGCTGGGCGGTAACTCCATTTTGGCGCACGTTGGGCACGCGTAGACGCTTACATGGCTTAGTAAAAGGGCCCCACTGGTTGGAAATATAGCAGCTCATACTAGTTTTAAAAATGTTTTTGTTTCTGATCCCAGTTTCAGATTGTAGCTTTTGCCCCAGGAGACTCCTATTTATTTGGTTTTAGAGAGAAATGGAAAAGGAACCCCAGGGAGCATTGTTCATGTCTTCATTTTTTATCTTTTTTTTTTTAATTCCAAGTGCTCCTGCCAGAAGGATTATTTTTAATTTTTTTTTTCTGCCAGCGGAAGTGTGATGCATGGAGCAGAGCCAGTCTGCAGCTTTAGGAAGTGACATTTCATAAAATCATTGAAAACCTATCCCATATGCCACTGGCTGTCTATTTTCTACACATCAAACTCCCACTGACTTGCTGTAAATAAAGCTGCCAGCTGGATTTTTTTTTTTTTTATAGAAGGCAGATTTAAACCATGACTTGGTATTAGGTTTGGGTCTCCTGTTTGTCAAAGCCAGTGGGAATTGGATGTGTAGCAGTGAAAACAGAAGACATCATGGGGAAGAGAGGAGAGAAGACTGATGAGTTGATGCAGGGGCAATTTGTGCTTTCAGGACAGAGAAATGAAGGGCACAACTTTCAGAAAGGCTTCCATTCCAGCCATTAGCCAATCCAACAACAACAACTTTTCAAGAAAATATTGTTCAAAAATTAATTCCTTAAGAGCTTTTAAAATATTCACGATTCTATGTCTCATTTCTTAAGCAGAACATAAGAATGATTTCATTGGCCATGTGCCATCAATCCCATTCATACAAATGTTTGTTTATTCAATTCATTCTTTGGGCACATGTGACTCAAAATTAACAGCTCTCATGTATACTTCATGGACAATAGGATGCCTTTTTGGTCAGAGGGGTCCAAACTCTGGTCCCAGGTTTGCCCTCTACCTCCCACTACGATAGTTCACTTTGGGGCCTCTTACAAAGGCACGGTAGTGCTACCATGTGGGTAGCGTGCACTAAATCGGCCCTACCGATTTACGGGGTAGTGCAGGAGCCTGGTGGTAGTTCTGTAGTTGGCATGTGCAGTTCCTGCTATAGAAAATAATTTTCTATTTTGTATCATGGGGGCATTCCCAGCAGAAATTGTCAGTGGGGCCACATTGCTGCCTGCTGCCCGATTTACTGCGGGGTAAGCACGTGAACCCTTATTTCCAAATAAATAGGAGAGAGTAAGGGCTCACACGGTAAATGGCCAGGCGCTAATTTTGGACTTAGCGCCTGGCCATTATTGTCGCAAATAGAAATTCGCCTTTTTGGTAGATGTGCTAGGAAGTGGCCTGAGCACGCAGGAAAATCACCCACTAAAAGTAGCATATGCCAGTTTTTAGCGCCCTTTGTAAAATAATCCCTTTATCTTTATACCCTTACCCTTAGTCATTCTTACATAAACATTTCTTTTGTAAATCATATAGGGTATAACTATTCATTCACATAGGGTATTCCCAGATCAATGATTAACACCCTCTCACCCAACAATGGGTACAGAGCAGAAGAAGAATGTTTCATTTTACAATGCAACATACAACAATAAAATTCTATTCAAATTTTGGTGTCATCTAACAACACAAACTCTCTCTACCAGAAACTGTGAAGGAACACAAAACCCTGGCAAATGGACATTTAGGACTGTACTATACCAGAACTAAGCTCAAGAGCTCAGGCTGCATCAACCCTACCTACAAAAAGAGAGCATTGCAAATATTCTAGAATATCTAGATAACTAGTTAGAAAAATAGAACAAGCTGGATTACTACAAATTCATACTCTGAACCTGCATATTAACAGAATCCCTCACTATGGTTATGTATGGAAACACAGACCATCATCTAGTAAAGAATAAAAGTCTACAAATTAGAAACAAATATGCAGATAAAAAATGAAATGGGAAAACATAGAAAGTGAAACAGAAATGCATTTCCTCCTATATTGAACAAGAACAACAACAACAACAACAACAAAAAAACAATACAATACTTACAGTCCAGCACCATTGTTACATCACAAGAAAACTAGATATTTCTAAAAACTTATAATTAACAAAAATCAACATCTAAGAAATCTATGAAATAAAATTTACAAACTTGTGGAAAGACAAATATCTTGTCTCTGATTTAACTTCCCAAGACAGAGCGTTCCAACTTTTAGCAATCTGATAGGAAAACATACACGTAAGTATTTGCTTGTTTCACTCTCTTAGAGGAACGGAAGTGGAGCATCAGAGAATATTGTTGTCTTGAAACTCCTTCTGAGAAATGAAGTACAAACAATTTATTCATATAACTGTTGGCAAGAACAAATATTGTCTTGTCAAAGTAAACAAGGCATAGGAAGGCAGAGGCTGTGTTCACATCAAGCTCCTACAATTCAGGTAAAATTTGTTTATTTATTGCATTTGTATATCACATTTTCCCACTGTATGGCAGGTTCAATGTGGCTTACATATTGCTAAAAAGGCGGTTACAAAATTTAGATTGCAATAAACGCTTAGGTTGATATATTAGCATATTGTGAGAGAGGTTAATATTATTGTTTTCCATTTCTGAACTTTTCGTGATGTATGGTGGTGTGGGATTAGGCAGATCCAGGGGGAAAGACTTCTTGAAAAGATGTGTTTTCAGGTTTTTTTTCTGAACTGTAGGTAGTTTTCTGTGTGTTTCATGTCTTTGGGTAGTGAGTTCCAAAGTTGTGTGCCTATAAACGAGAAGCAGGCGGCATGTGAAGATTTCTATTTTATACCTTTGCAATTCGGGTAGTGAAGGGTTAGGTAGGTTCTTGCTGTCCTAGTCACGTTTCTTATTGATAGATCGATAAGTTCCATCATGTAATCTGGTGTGAGTCCGTAGATGATTCTGTGGACTATTGGGCATATTTTGAAAGTTATGCAAGCGTTAATAGGAAGCCAATGAAAGCTTCTTAGGAAGGATTTCATGCTTTTGAAGTGTGTTTTTCCGAAGATGAATCTGGCAGCTGTGTTTTGTGCTGTCTGTAGTTTTCTTATGATTTGATCTTTGCAGCCTATGTAAATACTATTGCAGTAGTTTACATGGGTTAGCACCATTGTTTGGATCATGTTGCGGAATGAATCCCTGGAAAAGTAAGGTTTTATACTTTTGAGCTTCCACATAGTGTGGAACATTTTCTTGGTCGTGTTCTTAGCGGGGTGCAACAGAGGGCGGGTGGGGTGCGACAGGGGGCAGGGGCGGGGCATATGTCCTCTTTTTTTCTTAGGGCAAATATGGTAACCCTAACTATGACAAGTAGCACAGAAGCATCCACCCTCACAGTTGTTGCCCCTACAGAATTCTTTTGCTCCATTACAGCACTGTGATGCTCTAGAAAATACAACCGAAGTAGAACAAAAAGCAATGAAGGTGTCTCAAGAAAAAAAGACACCCCCAAAGCACTAATAAAAATCTCATACTGGAAAACTGTTGCTGCTAGGGGATTCCATTATCAGAGGCATTAACTTTGGAACACAGTTCAAGGGGCCCAGCAAAGTAAAATACCTTCCAGGCTCCTCAGCTACCAGGAGTACAAGGCAAATACTGTTTATAACCAGAGAAGAAACTAAGAAGTCTAACACTGATGTTGTTATCCACCTGGGAACAAATGACCTGGCCAATGATACCCCACTTGCAGCGCAGAGAGCTTTTCAGGAGCTGTAGGAGGGGTTAAAATCTTTGGTACAAACAGTAGCTTTTTTTCTGGGCCCTTGGAAGCTGGGCCTGGGGAATTTTGCCCCCCCACCCCACCCCTCGCCTCCCCTCTTGGCGGCCCTGTATTAGCAAATCACTTCTTACCAACACAGCAGGAAGTAAGACTAACGAAAAAACTAAACAGAAGATGAGACTGCCACTGAAATATAGCTGAAAAGCGGTGACCACAAGTGCTCTCTGTCTAAGCAACAAAGTTCATGATCTGCAAGCCTTGATGTTAGAGGCAGATTTAGACATTGTTGCTATCATGGAGACATGGTTCAATGATTCCCATGAGTGGGATACAAACATGCCAGGCTACAATCTATTTAGAAAGGATAGAGATGGTCATAAAGGTGGAGGAGTAGCTCTGTATGTGAGAAACATTATCACAGCAACTGAAATACCAGGGGACCTGGGGAAAGGAAGGAATGATATGTATCACTTTGAAAAAGAGATGATGGAACCTCTTTCTACATTGTCTACAGACCTATGACACAATCAGAGGAACTAGATAAAGATCTGGTTACAGATATCCAAAGGCTGCGAAAGAAAAGAGAGGTGTTGTTGCTGGTAGGGTTACCATATTTTGTACCCCAAAAAGGAGGACACATGCCTCACCCCCTTTCACACCTCGCCCCTTTCATGCCCCACCCCCTTTACACCCCGCCCCCTTTCACGCCCTCACTCTGCCCCATGACACATTTTCCCCTCCCCCCTGTCAAACACCCCGTCACCCCCTCCCCTTACTACTGCCCTGGTGGTCTAGTGACCTTTTGGGGCAGGAAAGAGCCTCCTCTTTCCTGACCGGAGCGCTGCCCTGCATGAATCCTTCCTGTTTGTGATCTCGGCACTGATTCAAAATGGCCACCAAGAGTTGAAGTCTTGCAAGGTCATTTCAACTCTCGGCGGCCATTTTGAATCAGCACCGAGATCACGAACAGGAAGGATGCATGCAGGGCAGCGCTCCGGGCAGGAAAGAGGGGGCTCTTTCCTGCCCCAAAGGCGGAAGAGGTCACTAGACCACCAGGGCAGTAGTAAGTAAGGGGAGGGGAGGCTAGCAATCTGCCCGTTTGTCCAGAAATCCGGACAAACGGGCAGATTGGCAAAACCCGCCCAGTTGCCTGGACATGTCCTCAAAAAGAGGACATGTCCGGGTAAATCCGGACATATGGTAACCCTAGTTGCTGGGGTATTTTAACCTGCCAGATGCGGATTGGAAAGTTCCATCTGCGGAATCGGAAGTGAGATCGTGGATGCCTTCCAAAGTGCTCTGTTCATTTTTTGCCTTTTGTATAAATGCCGATTGCATACTCACGAATTGTGATGATATATTGAAATAAATGAATAAATTAAAAAAAAGTGCTCTGTTCAAACGAATGGTGCCGGAACCCACAAGGGAAAGAGTGATGCTGGATCTGGTGCTCACAAATGGGGAAAGTGTGTCAAATGTCCGAGTGGTTGCCTACCTGCGCAGCGGTGATTATCAAATGGTTTGGTTTGATATAACAGCTAAAGTGGAGGGCAGCCACTCAAGAAAAGTCCTGGATTTCAAACAGGCTGACTTTAGTAAAATGGGGGAATACCTGAAGAAAGAGCTGATGGGCTGGGAGGACATATGAGAAGTGGAAAGGCAGTAGTCCAGGCTGAAAGGAGCTACAAATATGGCAACTGACCTTTATATAAGGAGAGTAAATAAAAGCAAGAGTAAAAGGAAACCAATGTGGTTCTTCAAGCAAGTGGCTGAGAAAATAAAGGCTAAAGAGTTGGCGATCATGAAATACAGAAAAGAAGAGTGTAACCCCTAAGGGGTTAAATCTTACCTGGGCAACGCTGGGGAGGGGGGGTGAAGTTCTGGTGGAGAGGAGGAGCCGGCAATTGCGAGGGATCCCGGGAGAAAGGGAGAACTTTCCGGTCGCAGAGGCGACAGTGGCAGCATGGGTGGCAATGCGGCATTGGTGGCATGATTCCTCCGGCGGGGTCAGCGGTTTTGGGGGGTGCGCTGTGAGGGAGGAAAGAGGCGGCATTTGGGAGGCCACTGTAAGAGAGGGGGAGCGAAGACCCTGGAGCAGGCTGGGAGAGGCCGACGCCTGAAGTGGTCAGCGTTCCGTGCCGGGGCAGCGTCAGTCACCTGTTCGGCCCCGGAGAAGGAGAGCTGTAGTGTGGGGGCGGATGGGGAAAGCCCAGAGAGCCTGATTGGCCCTGCGTCTGACATCGGCGTGATGACGTCAGACACATGTTTTGACGCAGGGGCCAGGGATTCCCTGTACTTAAGGGAACCAGCTCTTTTTAATGAATAGAGCCTGTCCCGAAGAGAGAAGAGGCCCAGCGTGGGACCGGAGAGATTGGAAGAAGTGCTCTGGTGCTTCCAGTGTTTTTATTTTTGAAATTTGTGACTAGAGGTCTGCACGCACCAGAGACGCGTTGAAGAGGAGAGAGGGCCAGGTGCAGAGAGGAAGGCATGAGTCAGATGCTGGCTCGTGACAGAGCTGTGCAGCAGGCTTTTGCCAAGAGATAAAAGAAGATTTTCGGGGCTCTAAGGATTTAAAGGTACAAACATTTATATTAATTTTAAAAGCTGTTTAAATGTGTGTGCTTATAAAATGTTTATTATGACTTAAAAATGCCTTTTTGTTTTGTTATAAGGGTGTCTTGTGTTAGGGGCTCGTGGCTAGCGCTTGAGCTCAGGGAGTGTTGTGTAAAGTTCTTAAACAGTGTTTTGAGTCAGTTGGGAGGTAGGTTAAATGCTGGATAGACCTGTGTTGATGGTCTCTGATCAGCTGTGTGGATTATAAGAGACTTGAGAATGTATTCTGTGTTGAGAGACTTATTGAAATTAATTAATTAAGAAGCCTCGCACAGTTTTTTAGGGCTTCAAGAAGTGTGGTTGAGAGCTGTGTGGAAGAGCTCTTGTTTTAAAAATAAAATGATTAACAGACTTATTTTCGAAAGAGAAGGGCGCCCATCTTTCGACACAAATCGGGAGATGGGCGTCCTTCTCCCAGGGTCGCCCAAATTGGCATAATTGAAAGCCGATTTTAGGTGTCCTCAACTGCTTTCCGTCGCGGGGACGACCAAAGTTCCCGGGGGCGTGTCGGAAGCATAGCGAAGGAGGGACTGGGGCGTGCTTAACACATGGGCGTCCTCGGCCAATAATGGAAAAAAGAAGGGCGTCCCGGAGGAGCACTTGGCCGAATTTACTTGGTCCATTTTTTCTTGTGACCAAGCCTCAAAAAGGTGCCCGAACTGACCAGATGACCTCCTCTTACTCCCCCATTGGTCACTAACCCCCTTCCACCCAAAAAACCTTTTTAAATATTTTGTGCCAGCCTCTATGCCAGCCTCAAATATCATACCCAGCTCCCTGACAGCAGTATGCAGGTCCCTGGAGCAGTTTTAGTGGGTGCAGTGCAGGCAGGTGGACCCAGGCACCCCCCCTACCTGTTACACTTGTGGTAAATGTGAGCCCTTCAAAACCAACCAGAAACCCACTGTACCCACATCTAGGTGCCCCCCTTTACCCAAAGGGCTATCGTAGTGGTGTACAGTTGTGAGGAGTGGGGTTTGGGGGGCTCAGCAACCAAGGTAAGGGAGCTATGCACCTGGGAGCAATTTCTGAAGTCCACTGCCATGCCCCCTAGGGTGCCCGGTTGGTGTCCTGGCATGTCATGGGGACCAGTGCACTACGAATGCTGGCTCCTCCCATGACCAAAGGGCTTGCATTTGGTTGTTTCTGAGATGGGCACCCTCGGTTTCTATTATTGCCGAAAATCAGGGACGACCATCTCTGGGGACGACCATCTCTAAGGTCGACCTAAATGTTGAGATTTGGGTGTCCCCGATTGTATTATCGAAACGAAAGATGGACGCCCATCTTGTTTTGATAATACGGGTTTCCCCACCCATTCGCCAGGACGTTCTGCGAGGACGTCCTCAGGAAACATTGGGCGCCCCGTTCGATTATGCCCCTCCACATATTTCAAACTATATTAAGAGTAGTTTTAAAATCTGATATTGCTTAATCAGGTAAAAAAAATTGTCACACTGAGAATTTATGACTTGTGAAATCTGGTGTGTACATTTAAATCAGTCCTGTTAAAGTGGTTTTGTGAGAAACTATTAACTGAACAATCTCCACAAAACTTCTGTTCAAATTACTTTAAAAAGGAAAAATAAATAAATTGATTTAAAAATACACTGGACTCTACAGCAGCTGTGGGCTGGTCTGCTGAGAAAGATGTAAAGTCTCTGAGTTTAAATAATAATCTCAGTAGTTCTGTATTGGAAAAGAATTATACTGAGACAATTAAAATCCTTTAGAAAATTATATGTTGGGAGGGTTAGCATAGGGTTAAATAATTATATATATATATTTTTTTTTTGGGGGGGGGGGGCTAGATAGGGAAATGATTAAGGAGTTAGTAAATAAAACCCTTTGATTGACTAAATTAGTTAGGGTTTAGGTATTTTTTTTTAATTTTTAAAGTTTAGCGTATTAGGTATCCTGGACCTGGTCCCTGGTTCCTGTCGTCATCAAGTCTAAAGGTACCCAACGTGAAAGAAAGGAGAAGAGCTGAAGAAGGTCAAGAAAGCTTGGAAATCAGCTAAGTTTCTACAAAGATAAAGAAAAGGAATGAGAATTTAAAGGAAAAGAGTTTAGGAAATTAAAACAATACTTACCTATTTAGTAGTGGAATACCTGTTAAAGAAAGAAAAAGAAAAGTGCACACAGAGTATCAATATCTTTGGATTTTAATCAATTTGGGGTTAATATAAACACACTAACATGTTTTAAATAAAATCTGATTACAATATAAAGATTAATACTTATCTGATTAGAATCTGTTGAAAGAATTCATTAAAGTGATAAGTTGAAGAACTGCTAAACAAGAATACAAAATCTTAGTTAATCTGTTAAGTAAAAATTATTATAATCAAAATCAAAACTACATTTTATTGACTTCCATCAATTATACTCATTTGTTATCCTGGGTTACTTATTTTTTTCTTAATTAGATTTCATTTCCCCTTCTATTTTAGAAATAGAACGGCGAGGTTAGTTTAAATAACTGTACTTCACCTCCGTTTTTAATGACAGTTTGCTCGAGGTATGTATTAGGGTATTGTAGGGTAAACAATCATTCTTGGAGGCGAGGTCACAAGAGAAACTGAAATAAGCCAAGAGAGAGAGATACATCTGGCAAAAGCACAAGCAGAACAAATGGCTAGAAATGTAAGGAGGGGTGGCAAGAATTTTTTCAGGTACATTAGTGAAAGGAGAAAGACTAAAAATAGAATTGTGAGACTGAAAGATGCTGTGAACCGCTATGTGGATAATGATGAGGAAAAAGCAAATGTGCTAAACAAATAATTCTGCTCTGTGTTTACGGAAGAAAATCCTGGAGAAGGACCACGATTGACTGGCAAAGGTACATATGAGAATGGAATGGATATAGTTTCATTCACAGAAAAAAGTGTTTGTGAACAACTTGAAAATCTGAAGGTGGACAAAGTCATGGGACCGGATGGGATTCATCCAAGGATATTGAGGGAGCACAGAGAGGTTCTGGCGGGTCCTCTTAAAGATTTATTTAATAAATCCTTGGAGATGGGAAAGGTTCCATGGGATCAGAGAAGAGTAGATGTGGTGACAAAGAAGAAGCTGGAAACTACAGGCCGGTAAGCCTCACTTTGATGATTGGAAAATTAATGGAAGCGATTCTGAAGGAAAGGATAATACATTTCCTGGAATCTTATAGTTTACAAGATCTGAGACCACATGATTTTACTAAAGGTAAATCATGCCAAACAAATCTGATTGAATTCTTTGACTGGGTTACCAGAGAATTGGCTCAAGGATGTGCACTAGATGTAATCTACTTAGATTTCAGCAAAGCCTTTGACATGGTTCCTCATAGGAGGCGCTTGAATAAACTTGAGAAGCTGAAGTTAGGACCTGAAGTGGTGAACTGGATTAGGAAATGGTTGACCGACAAATGCCAGAGGGTGTAGTTAATGGAATTCACTCCGAGGAAGGAAATGTGAGTAGTGGAGTGCCTCAAGAATCGGTACTGGGGCCAATTCTGTTCAATATATTTCTGAGCAACATTGCCGACGGGTTAGAAGGTAAGGTTTTCCAAGATTTGTAACAGAGCAGACACCCTGGAGTTAGTGGAAAACATGAAATTGGAGTTACAGAATGCACATCCAGAATATTGCTTATCCGAGTTATTATTATTTACGTGAACACATATGCATGTAAATGACTAGAATACTGGTGTTTATACACATACTTGCTGCTTTAAATTAGGTGGTTCCTTATAGAGGGGTCCTTTTACTAAGCCATGGCAAAAAGTGACCTACGGTAGTGTGGGCACATATTTTTGGCATGCGCCGGGCCAGGTTTTACCGCATCTGGGGAATAGGGCCTGTGGTAAAATTGAAACCAGTGTGCTTATTTACAGCCTGAGCTCTTAACGCCACAGAAAACGTAGGTCCTAAATCCATCTGAAAACTCTTCTTAAATTTAGGCACCTGAGTGAAGCACTTACCTGAAATGTAATAAACTGGTCCCGTACAAAGTCGCCCACTCCATTTTATTTCCTAAACAATAAAACTAACTACCATCTAAATGGAGAAGCAGTTTAAGATTTAGAACTTTCCACAGGCTTCTCCAACTTAAATTGAAAAGTTCTATCCGGGCGTATAACAAATCCCCACATTTATAATGTTTAATTGACTTATAGCCTGAGCAGATGTGGCAAAAATCTGAACATCAAAATGTGACCATAAAAGATGCATGGCCTGACTATTTACACAGATGTTTTTCATCATTTCAACAGACGTTTCTGAATAAATTATAACTGTAACGTGGTACCCTTTCCCGGCATGCACAAATGACCATATTGTTGCTATAAACTGAGGAGTTTCTAACTTGAAAAA
The DNA here is from genome assembly GCF_901765095.1 of Microcaecilia unicolor. Lineage (NCBI taxonomy): Eukaryota > Metazoa > Chordata > Amphibia > Gymnophiona > Siphonopidae > Microcaecilia > Microcaecilia unicolor. The sequence goes on from NC_044037.1 coordinate 35,508,871, forward strand.
TGGAATACTCAGACTGATTGCAATTATACTGTAATTTCAGCAGCTTTAATTTTCATCTTCTAAATGTATGTTATAAAAGTAATTACAGTAGTTCTGCGTTTCAGGATAATTTATATGCATTACTAGGACAACAGTTGTAACATGGTAAATATGAATCACTGGCTCCAGAAAAATTTCAATTAAAAGATAAAAAAATACCCTGATCTAGTTCTTTTTCCAATTAAATTTAACCTGAGTGTTGAATATCAGAGCTGTCCAGTACAGGTGTAGTTTGGGGTATGCATGTAGGTGCAGCACCTCCCCTGCTCCCCTCAAATGTTGAAGGGGCAAATGTTGAATGGGTTCTTCTGCCCTCACTTCAAATATGGTTTCCTTACCCTTTGCCATCCTCTGACTCACTCAAGTCATGTCTGTTTCTTGCCCCTACCCATGTTAAGCAGCTAGTGTGTTTTTGTTAGAGGGTGATTGAAACAGGTTTTTTTTTTCAGTTTCAGCTGAAACCAAACCTGTGGCCAAAATTCACCACTCAGTTTTGGCTGAAAATGAAGCTAAAACCAAAATTGGATCAGCTCAGGTATTTATTGAGTTGGAAGATGTGGGAAAAATTGTGTGCCCACCCAACTTGTTCTCAGGCCCATCCAAAATACCACATCTAGCTATGCCCCTGGCTTAACCTTGAAAATGCACATACCCTTTGGAATGGCTCTCTATGAAGTCTTAGATCAGATTGTCCCAATGAGGAACTCAAGATCAGAAAATCCTTGGCATAATTCATCTTTAAAGGAACTAGAGCGTGAGCTTCGGAGGGAGGGCCTGGTGGAAATCACAATCTAATGAGGGCTTTGATTCCTATTGAAGTTAAAGGAGTATAGACAAGCAATTGAGCTGGCTGGGAAAACATATGTTTAAAGTATGGATAGCTAGACTATTAATTGACCTCTAGAATTGTTTGAGACTGTGAAGTATCTGATACAAAGAAGTTTAGTCAGATTTGCTATACCATCTCTGTTAATGTCTTTTGTTTATATTTTATTAACAAGATCGATGGATTTGAAGTTTAATTCAGCCCTATAGTATTCTAAGATTAGTCAATATAGATCTTTCTGTAGAGCAAACCTGAGTGGAGCTGTATCATATTATGAAAAATATCCTATTTTAAAATCTTTAATTCAGGCAATGTCCTTGCAGGATCACCATTCCCCCTTGTTCTTAGCTAGGAAAGGAAGGACATTGTTCCTGGATCATATGCTTTAGTGAATGCTTCCCTCAGAACTGGGTTATTGCTTGAAACTCTGAAAGTGGCCTAAACGATGTCTCTGAAAGTGGCCTAAATGATGTCACTTCACTACCTGGTTCTTCAACTGTCACGATGTTGTCTTCAGTGCAAACTAATCAGGTCTTGCTACTTCCTGACTGATGATCAGTTGAGCCAGATTCTTGCAATTTCTTCAAAACATATTCTACGCTTTCCTTCTTTTACCTCTTTTCTGGGAACTCTTTCAGCACTCTATAAGAACCATACTAAGGGTCAGATCCTCCTGATGGAAAACCATGGCAACTGTTTATGTTTAAAGCAAAATGGTGTCCGTGTGTATCATGGTGATTCTATTTAGGTGAAGTGGCCAACATGAGTGTAGGCTCATTGATAATTTATTCAGCATGATATATACCAAAGTTTATTGAAACTGGTCAAGGTTTGACAGAGTTATGCAGAAATCAAGCTTTGTATATAACAAACACAGAATAGATCTGCAATTTCATTTTACCAACTGTGGTTAAATTTATTGAGAGGGCCATTTTTATGCAGTTGAACAACTTTGTTGAAGAATTCAAAATCTTGTATCTCTATCAATTCAGTTTTAGGAAGATAATGAGACCCTTCTGCACTCTCTTGTCAATGTGATATGCCAAGGCTTGGATCTGTGTTCTTTTATTTTCAGGGTTTTTATTAGACATATCTTCTGCCTTTAATGATATTAATCATCACATCTTAATTCATGGAATAGAGTCCTTTGGAATTTCTAATGTCCTTTTATGCTTGTTTTCATGTTACTTGATTGATGGTATGCATCAAGATCAATTGGGAAGTTCTTGCTTAGCAATTAGACCGCTAAAAGCTGGAATCTCTCAAGGTTCTGTTTTATTTGCGCTTGTATTCAATTTATACTTGACTCCTATATGTCAAAAAGTCTAGGAACTGAATATCAAATACTGCAAAGACATTGATGTTTTTTCTTTGTCCTATTTTTGAGGCATTAAACAAGCTTCAGCTTGGTTTGATGGCCTTTGTCTCCTGGATGGCTTATGCTGAATGTGAATAAAACAAAGATTATTGTATTCAGCTATTCTTACGCACCTCTGATGTTCCTTCCAGTGTTCTTTTTATATGGATGGGCTGTTTGCAATGACATAGGAAATATCAACAACATTTCCCATGTTATTGCATGTCATTAACAAATCAACATGAGCAGAAAAAACAAGACATTTTATGTTTTTCCATTTGCCAATAATAGCGCACTCTATTTGCAAACAGGGCACATTCTTAATGATATTACCCTCACAATGAAAATGAGGACAAAACAAAACTAACAATGCTGTAAATGATGTTCACATCAGTCTATCACAAGTCTGTAGTTGGGTCATCCTTGATTCAATGCTCATGATGAAACTGCGTATCAGTACAGTGATTTGGTCTACCTTATCATAGGCTTTGCTTATTGAGTCGATCAAAACCAATGTTGTTGTTTAAGGACTTTAGAATAGGTTTGCAAAGCCTGATTCTTACTGAATTGGATTACTATAATTCTGTATATCTGGGGCTCTCTCAGGCGAGCATTAGGACTTAATGGTTAGTCTAGAATTCTGCAGCTAGACTGCTAATTGGCACTGCTTATTCTCATGATATTACACCTTAAGACTCCACACTGGCTACCAATCTATTATAGGGTCAAATTTACAGTTTTATTTCAAATCCATAAGGCTTTGCAGAATGATGCCCCAAAGAACTTGTAATCAGTTTTTAAAAATTGGTAAGGTGTGTTGTTCCCTTTGTTCTGAGAGCCCCAAGTATTGTCTGTAATGTTCTAGAGGAAGGTTCATTTTTTGGAAACAAGTAACTGATCTTTTCCATTGCAGGCCCTGACCAGAAGAATAAATTGTCCATTGAGCTCAGGTTAATCATTGAAACAGCCAACTTTAAGAAACAGCTGAAAGCAATTTTGTTTATTTAAAATATTTTTAGACTGCAACTATCCACAGTTTTAGTCAGTGCAGGGGCGTAGCCAGACCTCGCCAGGAGGGGGGGCCAGAGCCCGAGGTGGGGGGCACTGTTTAGCCACCCCCCCCCCGCCGCCGCCGCCACCCCCCCTCGAGCCGCCACCACATTGGACCCCCCTGCTGGCCTGCCGACGATCCCCTTGACCCCCCTCCCGCCACCAACTCTCCCCCACCGTGGCCGCCCGCCCCGCCACCGCATCAGATACCTTTTTTGCTGACGGGGTCCCCGAACCCCGCCAGCCGAAGAGAGTCTTCTTCAGCGCTGGAGTAGAGCCTTCGTTCAACGAAGTTCCTGGGCGATCAGCTGTTTCGACGCCTTACGTCCTGCACGGGGCTACATGCCCAGGCCCCCTCAGGCCCCACGTAGCTACGCCACTGAGTCAGTGTACATTGAAAACATACATAATAAAGCAAACATAATAAGAAGCTTAAGACATTACAAAGGGCATTTTCGATATGACTTCTAAATCTGACTTTGGATGTTTTGTTGAAAACATTCAAAAATCCAGTAGTGAACTTGGCCATTTTTAAAACAGAAAAACATCTATCTTTATGTTTCGAATATGGCCATTTCCTAGATGTTCTTGTGCTCAGTGTTTTTATCTTTTTGGACCATTAAAAAAAAAAAAAAATAAAGCAAGAGAAAGAGAAAGAAAGGTCCAAGTGAAAAATGCACAAAATTAAGCCTGTGGGATGTAGGAAGAGCCAGCATTCTTAGTAAACTGGGATAAACACAAAGGAATCCTGTTTAGAAGAAATGGATCTATGGAATCTTAGCGGAGATTGGGTGGCAACGCCGGTAATTGGGAAGCAAAACCAGCACTGGGAAGACTTCTACGGTCTACACCCTTATGTGACTGAATAGATATGGATGGACTTGAGTGTAAATTTTAAGGGGCTTCAACATTAACTTCAGAACTTTTAGTACAAGAAGAGTGCTGGGCAGACTTCTACGGTCTGTGCCCTGAGAATGGCGAGGACAAATCAAACTTGGGTATACATATAAAGTATCACATGCCATGTAAAATGAGTTTATCTTGTTGGGCAGACTGGATGGACCGTACTGGTCTTTATCTGCTGTCATTTACTATGTTACTGTATGTTACACACAGACATCCCAGCAAAGCAGTGGGGCACCCTAGGGGGCACTGCACTGGACTTCACACAAAAAGTCTCACTGTTACCCCCTTATATTGTATGAAGAGTCCTCCAAAACCCACCCAACTTTGTACCATGGCTGCAGGTGTCGCCTATAGGTGGGTTTTGGAGAGCTCACACTTTCCACTACAAGTGTAACAGTTAGAGTAGGATATGGGCCTGGGTCCACTTCAATACAGTGCACTGCATGGACCTCTAGGCTACTCCAGGGACCTGCTTGCTGCTCTAATAGGACTGGCTTTAACATCTGAAGCTGTCATAGAGGCTATCATGTACTGTTTCTTTCACATCTTTTTTTTAAGGGGGGGGGGTTGGAGGGGGTCAATGATCACTGAGAGAGTAACAGGGGTCATGCCTTAATCTCTCCAGTGGTCATCTGCGGGCTTATTTTTGAAAGAGAAGGATGCGCATCAAATTGTAAGATGGACGTCCTTCTCACAGGGTCATCCAAATCGATATAACCGAAAGCCAATTTTGGATGTCCCCAACTGCTTTCCGTCGCAGGGATGGCCAAAGTTCAAGGGGGCATGTCGGAGGCGTAGTGAAGGCAGGACTTGGGCGTGCCTAACACTAGGATGTCCTCGACCCATAATTGAAAGAAACAAGGACATCCCTGACGAACACTTGGACGACTTTACCTGGTCGTGTTTTTCTTACGACCAAGGCACAAAAAGGTGCCCGAACTGACCAGATGACCACCGGAGAGAATCAGGGATGACCTCCCCTTACTCCTCTAGTGGTCACTAATCCCCTCCCACCCTCAAAAAACATCTTTAAAAATATTGATTGCCAGCCTCAGATGTCACACTCAGGTCCATCACAGCAGTGTGCAGGTCCCTGGAGCAGTTTTAGTGGGTGCAGTGCATTTCAGGCAGGCGGACCCAGCCCCATCCCCTCCCTACCTGTTATGTTTGTGGAGGAAACAGCGAGCCCTCCAAAACCCACCACAAACTCAAAGTACCCACATCTAGGTGCCCCCTTCACCCCTTAGGGCTATGGTAGTGGTGTACAGTTGTGGGTAGTGGGGGTTGGGGGGCTCAGCACACAGGGTAAGGGAGCTATGCACCTGGGAGCAATTTTTGAAGTCCACTGCAGTGCCCCCTAGGGTGCCTGGTTGGTGTCCTGGCATGTCAGGGGGACCAGTGCACTACAAATGCTGGATCCTCCCACGACCGAATGGCTTGCATTTGGTCGTTTCTGAGATAGACGTCCTTGGTTTCCATTATCGCCAAAAATCAGAAACGACCAAGTCTAGGGACGACCAAATTTAAGGATTTGGACGTCCTTGACAGTATTATCGGAACAAAAGATGGACGTCCATCTTGTTTCAAAAATACGGGTTTCCCCGCCCCTGGATTGGGATGTTCTGTGAGGATGTCCAAATCGAAACGAGGACGTCCCTTTCGATTATGTCCCTCCTGGTCATTTAGGGCACCTTTTTAAGTCTTAGTCATAATAAAAACAGGTCTAAACCAAAACATCAAAATTGTAGCCCTGGACATTTTTGTTTTGTTCCATTATGGCAGAAAAACGTCCAAGTTTTGGGAATGCCCAAATCCTACCCTCAACATGCCCAGATATGCCCCCTTGTGATTAGGATGCACTGCAGATGAACTGCATAGGAAAACATATTTAAAATGTGTTTTGAAAATAGAGATTTGGATGTTTTGGCAAATAAAATGTCCAAATGCCGCTTTGTGTCGCTGTTTGGGTATTTTTCTGTTTCGAAAATGAGCTGTTATGTAACATAAAGCATATGAATGAAGCAGTACAATATTCAAATTATCCTTCAACATCAAGGTACTACTCTCAATTGCCAAAAGCATGATTGAGACTTAGCCTCTTTAGGTGTTTTCTAATGGTACAGTAGTCTTTCAATATTCATTTCATCTTACAACTTGTTCCATTCAAAAAGTCCAGCTAGGGTAAAAGACATTTTATGTGTCTCTGCCAATCAATATAAAGTAGCAGTGACTAATTGCAGACAATGTTGTAAATATCACACATAATAAATGTAACACACCAGTATATTGGTAAATAATGCAATGAAGAAAGAATTACATTACATTACCAATTGCATTTATAGCCTGCCATTACCAAACTAGTTCTAGTCAGTTCACAAAAGACTAACTGAGCAATTCTCAGGGTACACAGCAAAAACAAATAACATCAGGTTAACCAGCCCATGCTGAATCTACTCAGAAAATACATATTTTTGAAATAGAAATGTTTTCAGAGATTTTTGAATTGGGTTCCAGGAGATGTCAGAAATGCTGATGGTGTGTGTTGGAGGATCACCACTTGTGTAGGCTAGTAAATCTAGTTGATGTCCCTTCTCATGAGTTACAGTCGATTTAGTTCGTGAGTAATTCAGTGATTCAAGCATGGAGTTTAGGTCTGTAACTCTTGGGTCATTATCTGTCTCTAGATGGATGTTGATATCTCCCAGTAGTAAGTTAAACTGAGATTCTAAGGAGTTCTTGAAGACAAATGCGTCCTTTAGATTGTAAGCTCCTTTGAGCAGGGACTGTCCTTCTTTGTTAAACTGTACAGCGCTGCGTAACCCTAGTAGCGCTCTAGAAATGTTAAGTAGTAGAAGGTCTCCTTTACACAGGACCAGCACCCGGGGTACAGTAGAATAGAATACAGGTTATCTTGTTTGTCAGTGTTTCGTCACTGATTTGGCATGCCATAATTTCTAGGTGGGGTGAGCGGTGTGAGTCTAGTGGACTTACCTTTAAGCCACTGTTGTAAACTATTGCCAGCCCTCCTCCTCCTCTTCTATTTCTAGACAATGACTTCATTTTAAAACCTGGAGCCAGGTCTCTGTGAAGAAGACATACTGGTTGTGCCATGCTTAACCAGTCAAATATAATTTGTGCCTTATTGCAGATTGATCAGGCATTTACATAGTAGCAAGGGATGGGTATTGCGTTGCCCTTGTGGTTCTGATGCAGTCTAATTTTTCTCAATTGTTAAGGTCTCTTATTTTCTGGGGGTTTCTTTTCCATTTTCAGAAATTTATACGTATTTGTACTAATTTCTATTGGTTTCCGTGTAGGTTTGTACAGAGGATAATGTTGGTTAAGCGGGGCTCCTGGCTGATACCGTGGGTCTGGACATAGGTGGGGGAGCCTATTACAAGGCTTTCTCCCAATATTGGGCTTGGCTTGGCATCCTAGCACAGTAAGTAGATGAGCCAAGAATACATAATTTTGGAAGCTGCCATTGTGGAAGCAAGTGTGACTGTGGATGTTGCGTGAGAGGGAGGCAGCTGTTATCTAGGTGGTCTAGAACAGGGGTAGGCAACTCCGGTCCTCGAGAGCCGCAGGCAGGTCAGGTTTTCAGGATATCCACAATGAATATGCTTGAGATAGATTTGCATACCATGGAGGCAGTGCTTGCAAATCTATCTCCTGCATATTCATTGTGGATATCCTGAAAACCTGACCTGCCTGCGGCTCTCGAGGACTGGAGTTGCCTACCCCTGGTCTAGGATAACTTACCCCATATGAGAAGGTTTGACAGACATAAGGATGTGCCTTCATGCCCAAAAGTGCATGAAGGGGCATGCCAAAGGGGTCTGCTCCTTTGGCATGCCCCATTGGCACGATGCCTTGAGTCACAATGTCTCAGGAGGCTGCATTTGTTTTGAGTGTGCTAGCTGAGGTCATCAGGTGGCGACTGCAGTCCCACATCTTTCTTCCTTCGCAATGACGGGCTTTAGAGGACATGGCAATCTGGTCAAAGAGCGCACCTCTGTGCAGGGAGGTGGGCGGTTCACTTCTGCGTAGTGGGGTGGTGAGATCAGGCCAGATGTCCTCAGGAGGTTGTGCTTGATTTGAGTGTGCTGTTTGAGGTCATTAGGTGGTGACTGCCATCCTGCGTCATTCTTCACTCCCAGTGGGGGCTTTGGAGGATGTAGGCATCTGCTACAAGAGAGTGTCTATGTTCTGGGAGGTAGGTGGTTCACTTCTGCATGGCAGGGTGGTGAGATTGGGCCAGCTGTCCTCAGTAGGCCATGCTTGATTTGAGTGCGCTGATTGAGATCATCAGGTGGTGACCGGTGTCCCACATTTTTCTTCCTTCATAATGGCGGGCTTTGGAGGATGTGGTGGTCTTCTCCAAGGGGGCATCTCTGTGCAGGGAGGTGGACAGTTCATCTCTTTGTGGTTGGGTGGTGAGATCGGGTCAGCTGTCCTCAGGAGGCTGCGCTTAATTTGAGTGCACTGGCTGAGGTCATCAGGTGGCAACCGCCATCCCCTTGTCATTCTTCCCTGGCAATTGTGGGTTTTGGAGGATGTGGTGTTCCACTCCAAGAACGCAGCTCTGTGCAGGGAGGTAGGCAGTTCATTTCTGCCTGGTGGAGTGGTGAGATGGGGCCAGCTGTCCTCAGGAGGTCACACTTGATTTGAGTGTACTGGCTGTGGTCAGGGGGTGACCAACATTCTGTGTCGTACTTCCCTCATAATGGTGGGCTTTGGAGGATGTGGGAGTCCACTCCAAGAGCATGACTCTGTGCAGGGAGGTGGGCGGTTCACTTCTGCACAGTGAGATGTTGAGATCGGGCCAGCTGCGCTTGAACCACCAAATTACCCAGTTTCAGAAAGGAAATTTTAGGCCAGTTCTGGATTTCTGACAACCCTACAAAGATACATTGTGTGATCTGTAGCTTTGATTTCAGTGAGTAGAATCAATGGTAACTGCACTGCATTAGGATACGAGTTCAAAACCAGGGCTGGCCAAAATGTCTCCCTCTTGATACTGGGTAACTTCATAGCTTTGCAGTGGAAGATCTGAGCTGAATATTGAAGTCAGGTCTTCACATGACAGTGTGCAGCTGAGCCCCCACCCCTTGTTCTGCATTTCCATTCTCATTTAATTTTATACTCATTTCTAAATATTGCATATGTTCACTGTCAGTTCTACATCTGTCCTCATGGGGGTGCTATCTCACTGAAAATTACTGTCATTGACATTTTCTATCATGAGACTTCTCTGTGGATTGGAATAAACAGTGGCATACGTTATACAAATAAATTTGCTTTATTCTCTTTTCTGAAGCAGGCATTATTTTTATGGTTCCCAAAGGAAATAATGAGCATTCTATAAGTTCACAACATTGTTTCTCATTTAGAGATATATACCTACAAGAAGAAAAAAATTCCCGAACTCAGTACATCTTGAATGAATACCTACATTATGGTCAATGAATAATAATCTTTGTTAGAACTCTAATTTCTTTTTCAGATGTCTGTTGTCAGGTGGATAAAACTTAGTTCTCAACTGCAAAGTTCTCTTTGTTCTGTTACAATTCTCAGAGAAAAATACTCAGAGGGGAAAAAAAACCATTATCTTATCCTGTATTAAATATTGTGGTTTTGCCATGTCTTTGTGTCTGACAGTACATTGCTCGCGATACATAAACTGAGATGTCAATAGGACAAGGAAAAGAGAAGGTGGTTAGAGTGACATGCTACTAAGGTTAACAGAGCTAGTAGTTTTATTGGCCATAACCAAAAACAGATTAATTGCAAGATAGAACCAAAATGGTCAGATTAAATTTTGGGATAAAGATAGGTCACTACAAATAAACAAAAAACTGCAATCTGTTAGCACAAGCCTATTGTGGATCTTTTAACTTTCAAGAAGTTATGATTTTTTCCGATCTGAGGAAGAAGGGCAACCTTCGAAAGCTAATCAAGAAATGTATTAAGTTATGTCCAATAAAAAAGGTATCATCTTATTTTCTTTTCCATGTTTTATTTTGTTTGATTTCTATTGATAACCTTAAGAGTGGACTAACACGGCTACCACACTCCTCTACTTAAGAAGTTATGAGAAATGAAATCCATGGCCAAAAGATGTGCTCTGTTTAAAATGGAGCAAAGGCATAGGCATGCAAGCACCTTGTGCTTCTCCCCACTTTTCTCCAAAATTGAAAAATGAGCTTTTTAGTTCTGTTTAAGCCAGTGAGCAAAACGAAGGCATGAGCCATTGATTGTGTTTTTGCACTTATCTTCTCCCAAATGAGCAATTTCTAAACAGTAAGAAAATTGCACACTTTGAGAGTAATTTTCAAAGCATAAGTACCTAAGTATTACAGTACTGGGACAGACCAAAGGTTCATTAAGCTCAGTATCCTGTTTCCAACAGTGGCCAATCCAGATTACAAGTACCTGGCAATCCTAAAGAAATAAAATAGATTTTATGCTGCTTTTACTAGTAATAAGCTGTGGATTTTCCCAAGTCCACCTTAATAATAATTTATGGACCTGTCTTTTAGGATCTTGTCCAAACCTTTTTGTAAACCTGCTTTGCTAACCACTTTGACCACATTCTCTTTCAATGAATTCAAGAGCTACATTATATGTTGATTTTTTTTCTGATTTGTTCTAAATGTACTACTTTTGCATGCCCTCTACTGTAGTCCTTGTATTTTTGGAAAAAGTGAGCAAGTGATTCATGCCTACCCATTACACTCCACTCATGATTTTATAGACCTTTATCACATCTCTCCTCTGCTGTCTCTTCTCCAAGCTGAAGAACCCTTTCCGCATAGGGGAATTCCATCCCCTTTATCATTTTGGTTGCTCTTCTCTGTACCTTTTCTAATTTAGCTATATCTTTTTTGAGATGCTGTGACCAGAACTGAACACAGTATTTCAGATGCAGTCATTCCACAGAGTGGAGGAGTGGCCTAGTGGTTAGAGCTCTGGTCTTGACATCCAGAGGTGGCAAGTTTAAATTCCACTTGTGATCTTGGGCAAGTCACTTAACCCCCCCCCCCCCCCCTTATACCTTAGGTATAAACTTAGATTGTGAGTCCAACAGGGATACCCAGTATACCTGAATGTAACTCACCTTGAGTTACCACTGAAAAAGATGTGAGCAAAATCTAAATAAATAAATCATGGAATGATACTATTCTCAGTTTTGTTCTCCATTCCTTCCCTAATATAATATTTACCATTTTATTTGCTTTCTTAGCCACCACTGTACGATGAGCAGAGGATTTCAAACTATCAACAATGATACCTAGATCCTTTTCTTGGATGGTGACTCCTTATGTGAAAACTTGCATTATATAGCTATAATTTAGGTTGCTCTTCTTTTTGTGTATCATTTTGTTTTTGTTTATATCAAATTTCATTTGCCATTTGGATGTCCAGTCTCATAAGGTCCTCTTGCAATTTCTCACAATCCTTCAATTTAATAACTTTTACTACACTGTGGTACTTGCTAATGAATACACTTCTAAACCTTTAATCAGCAAGTATTGTGTCCGCGTTTGTTTAATTGTCAAACTATAGTGATTTACCGGAAGAAAATACTTCAGATGCTCGGCTTTCTATTTCTATTCAATATGAATGCTGGGTGAGCTTCCTCATCAGTCAGAAAAACCTCTGGATATTCAATCACTGCTCTATCAATTAAGTTTACATTTTAATCTGTATATATATTGATAAAGCAATTTCTTAAAGAGTCATTTTTTATAATGAATGGGCACTTATCTTGAATGTGGCTACTATACCATGGTTTGCACTACAGAGAGCCTCCATTTCACAATTAGCTCCTGGGCAAGACATTGAAAGGCTTCTGGTTTGTCTCCTGAAGAAGCTAATTGTGAAACAGACGCTCTCTTTAGAGCAAACCATGGGGCCCTTTTACTAAGCAGCATAAGCATCTACTCGCGCCGAACCTGCGCCAAAATGGATTTATTGCCCAACTAACACATGGCTCTTGCGGTAATTTCATTTTTGGCATGCATCCGATATGTGCGTTTGAAAAATATTTTTTATTTTCGGGCATGTGTAATGGATGTGCGCCAAGTGGCATTTGGCGCACGTAGGTCATTACCGCACGGTTACCGCATGAGTCTTTACCGCTAGGTCAGTGGCTGGTGGTATGGTCTCAGACCCAAAATGGACATGCCGGGGAAATACTAGACTATTATAAAGAGCAAAATTACAGAGCATACACATAAGCGTGGATTAATAAGACAAAGCCAATATGGATTTAGTCAAGGGAAATCTTGCCTCACCAATCTACTAGTGGAGTGGAGGAGTGGCCTAGTGGTTAGAGCACTGGTCTTGCAATCCAGAGATGGCTGGTTCAAATCTCACTGCTGCTCCTTGTGGTCTTGGGCAAGTCACAACCCTCCATTGCTGCAGGTACAAAATTAGATTGTGAGCCCTCCTGGGACAGAGAAATATCCAGTTTATCTGAATGTAACTCACCTTGAGCTACTACTGAAAAAGGTGTGAGCAAAATCCAAATAAATAAATAATACTACATTTCTTTGAAGGGGTGAATTAGCATGTGGCTAAAGGTGAGCTGGTTGATATTGAGGGGCGTAATCAAATGCGAACGCCTATCTCCATGGGCGTCTATGTCCGAAAACAGGTACGTGAAGAGGCGGGACAGACCGTATTTTCGAAAAAATGGACATTTTTCAGCTGGGCGTTTGTTTTTTTTTGCGATAATGGAAACTAAAAACGCCCAGCTCAAAAACGTCCTAATCCGAGCCATTTGGTCATGGGAGGGGCCAGGATTCGTAGTACACTCGCCCCTCTGACATGCCAGGACACCAACTGGGCACCCTAGAGGTCAGTGCGGTGGACTTCAGACAACGCTCCCACATGCATAGCTCCCTTACCACGGGTGCTGAGCACCCAACCCCCTCCCCCAAACCCACTACCCACAAATGTACAACACTACCATAGCTCTTAGGGGTGAAGGGGGCACCTACATGTGGGTACAGCGGGTTTTGGAGACCTCCCATTTACCAGCACAAGTGTTACAGGTAGGGGGGATGGGCCTGGGTCCACCTGGCTGAAGTGCACTGCAGTACCCACTAAAAGTGCTCCAGGGACCTGCATACACGCAGGCCTCTAAGATTTGTTGCTGCTATATAACATTGGCACACCAGTTGACACCTGAAGACTAATCTCTCCGAAAACATCCTTTATTGGAATAAGCACGCTTACTCACAGTTAACTGCAGATCAGAGGTTGTGCCCCACTGGCAACGAGTCTCCCTGGTTCTGAGATTAGCAGTAGGTCAGAGCTGGCAGAATGGTGTACAATGCCCTCTTTCAGCCACATTCAAGGTAAGAACTAAGTTCTATAACGTGGCTAACACGTGAAAGAGATCTAAAACTGGCTTACAAAAATGGCCACTACCTCATGGACTACCGGAAACAAAACAGGGCACACTCTGACCCAGTAAGCAGGGGGAAAAGCACCACGGGAGTAGAGCCTACCAACTACCAACATCGTGAGCATTTGCCACAAGCTAGTGGAATCACGGAGCCCAATACCCTACACCCACCACAATGCATTGCTGATGTGACTCTGCAGTGCGCATAACAGAAAAGGTGTCACACTCACCCGAGAGCCACATCAGAATCAGGGAAAGGCTGTCACAGGATAGAACACATTCTGCTGTCATGGAGGTGGGTATGGCATTTGAGGCTGGTATAGAGGCTGGAAAAAAAGTTTATAAAGTGGGGTTTTTTTGGTGGGAGGGGGTTAGTGACCACTGGGAGAGTCCGGGGAGGTCATCCCCGATTCCCTCCAGTGGTCATCTGGTCAGTTGGGACACTTTTTTGGGACTTGTTCGTGAAAAAAAAGGGTCCACAAAAAGTGACCCAAAATCGCGGTAAAAACGCCTTTTTTTTTCGATTATGAGCTAAAGACGCCCATCTCTCCTCGGACGATAAGCACGCCCCAGTTCCACCTTCACCACGCCTCTGACACGTCCCCGTACCCATTTCTGCGACGGATTGCAGTTGGAAATGGCCAAAATCGGCTTTCGATTATACCGATTTGGGCACCCATGGGAGAAAGACACCCATCTCCCGATTTGGGTCGCAATATAGGCGTTTTTCTCTCTTTCGATTATAAGCAGGAAAGTGTATCTGGATTTTCAAAAGGCATTTGACAAAAAGTACCTCATGAAAGACTCCTGAGGAAATTAGAAAGTCAAGGAATAGAGGCAATTAATTATTTATTTAAAAATATATAGACCACCTATAAACTAGGTGGTTTCCAGGTATGAACATACATAATTAAAATGCCATCAAAATAACAAAAAAATTACAAACATAACATGCAAACTAAAAAATAAATAAATTGATCAACACTAACCCATTCTGTCTCATCCAGTGCTGTACACTCTTCATGTAATCACTTAATTGAACATCCAAATCAATACCCCACAGTCTTACAGGGGAAATAAAACTGGACATCGTCCGCATAAAAACGATAGAATACTCCCAATGACTTCAATAGTTTACCTAGTGGTGCTAAATAGATGTTAAATAAGAGTGCCAACAGTGCAGACCCCTGTGACACACTACATTTTACATTAACTTATTCCGACAATTGTACTTCACTGCAAATAACCATAGATTGTTCAGTCAAGTAAGAGGTAAACCAACACAAAACCTGCCCACCAATCCCTAAGTCTTTTAATCTAGCAAGTAATAGATCCAAATCAATGGAATCAAAAGCTCCCAAAACATCTAACAATACCAAACAATAACAAGTATTATCATCCATTCCTGTCTTTATTTGATCCACTGTTAAGACTAATAATGTCTCCATATTGATAGGGATCAAGACCATCTGTTTGATCCACAAACTCAGCAAGTTGTCTAAGGACCACTTTTTCAATAACCTTACCCCCAAACAGTATAAAGAAATAGGCCTATAACTACTCGGTTCTGCAGAATCCATACTAGGATTCTTCAACAAGGGCTTCACAGTAGCTTGTTTACAAAACTTCGGAAAAAGACCATTCTGCAATGATTTATTTACCATCCAACAAACAGAAGGTGCTAGCTCACATGAAAGATTTTGCAAGATACCTGATGAACAAGGATCCTGCAATGCTTGTGTTGGTGTAACCAATCTTACAATCATTTCTGTTTGTTTGATACCCACTAATACAAACTCAGTCCATACTGGATCTTTAATATCACCATCATTCAAACTACTCAATGAGTAATTTGGTGACACTTCCTTCCTCAAGCTATCTATTTCTGCACTAAAAAAGCAGCAAACTGCTCAGCACTAGGTCCCACAACAATCCCACTTCCTTTATGTCCATTTAACATAAACCATACAGTTTTATAGAACTCCTTGGGTCTATTTAACGCTTCACATATTCTCCGTTGATAATAATTGTTCCTCACATTCTCACACAACTACACATATTCCAGAATCTGAATTTTATAACTATCAAGATCATCAACATCCTTTGTGTTATGCCACTTATGCTCAGCTTGCCGTACTTCATGCCACACCTGAATTATTACGGAAGTCTTCCATGGAAATGGGCAATAATCTTCTCTAGCAATAACCTCCCTCTTTGGGGCTACTGTCTCTAAAGCATGCTCCAATGAGTTCACCCAACAATCCACTGCACCATCTGTTTCATTGAATTGTAACCCTGGTGACCATACCCTCCATAAATCCTGCAATTCAAACTTCGAACAAACCTCAATCTTGCTCTCATTCATACTTTTCTCCAATTTTGGGCTCTCTAAACACAACTCAAACATTATCAGAGAGTGATCTAACCACGGCACAGACACAACTGCTGGTTTTCCAAGTAAGTCATCCAACAGACTAGCTCCCCAATATATCAAATCCAAGACATGTCCTGCTCCATGTGTTGCCACATCCACTATCTGTTGTAACAAAACTGCTTCATTAGTTGAAATAATATGTGATCTCGTTCTACAAACACAGCTGACTCTGGCTCAAAAGGAACGTTAAAATCTCCAAGCAAACATAGCTTTGAAAAACCTATTGGGAGACCTGCTAAAAACTGCAGTAAGAATGAACAGTCACTATTTATCACTTCTGGAGGGTAATAAACCACAAACAACACAATATCAGCTTTCTTAATCATCACACATTCTCCATTCTCACTTACTTCAACATTCACTAACTAAAACTGCAAACTTTCTTTCCCCCAAATCACAACGCCTCCTTCCCTTTTCCTATACTGACATACCCACTCCCATTTATATCCTTTAGGACAACATTGCCTTATTACTGCAACATCAGTTTTCACCAACCAGGATTCAGACACACACAGCACATCAAGTTTCTCATCAGCCAGCAGATCATAAATAAGAGTTGTCTTCCTTCCAATAGACCTAGCATTTAAATATGCAATTTTCAGTAATGATCTTGAAATAACTTTCATATTAACAACAGGCACAGTACATAATGCATTAGTTACCCCAGGATATTCCAGTTGACAACTGTTTCAACTATAGAAATCATCGTATCTTCCCCTCCCCAACACAACCTCAATCATAGCCATTACTGAAGAAATCAAACAAGCTGATTCAAAATAGAAAACTCACTGCAAAGTCTCACTCAAAGGAGCACATTAAGGAGCAGGACCTGCTCCACAGTCGTTCTCCTCCGTCGGTGTGACAGAGGAGGCTATCGCTTTTCCGGCGCGCCGCATGTCTGGCACCAGCCTTGCTTTATGGCCCCGCACCTGTGAGTGATGTCAGCCACAGGACATGACAGCAGTAGTCCCAGCAAGGTAGCAGATGGAATCAGGCACTAGAGTGTTTGACTTCCAATTTGTTGGTCCGGGAAGCACAACACAACACAGCTGTCGACTGAGCCGGTCCCCTGCCCCGGAACAGGAAGTAAAGTCAGAGGGGGAAGGGGACTGGCAGAGCTGCTTACCTCTGTCCTCTACTTGCTGTGTTGTGTTGTGCTTCCCGGACCAACAAATTTGCTTTCCATATTGTAGCTTCTCTTTTTTCCCTGGAAATTGGTTTTTTAAACGTTTATATATTTTTTTGTGCATTTTATTATTTTAGCATAATAAAATCAGGGCCGGCCCAAGGGTGTCAGATACCCTAGATGCCCCTCCCCTGCCACCCCTGCCTATAGTCCAGCATCTTTCCTTCTCTTCACTACTCCCCCAGGTCTTCCCCTTCCTAGGTGTCGAGCATTTCTCTATTTCCCCTCCTCCCCCCCCCCACGGTGTCGAGCATCTCTCTCCCTCCTCCCCCCCCCCAGCTGTCTAGTGTCGCTTCCTTCTTCCCCTCATCCTGTCACTGCTGCTGCTGCCCCCATCACCCTACCAGCATGGGATCTCACAGAAAATAAAGGGTTCAGGGGAGGGGGGCCATAGCACAATGCAGGCAGAACAAGTAAAGACAGCATCAGGGAAGCCTTTTAAAAACTGCTATGAGCAGCAGGCCTTTCAAAATCCCAGTGGGTGCGCACTCAAGGCCTGCCATGTACCACCCCTCCTATGTGCTGTTTGAGAGGCAGGACACAACACACTTTGAGCACTGGGATGGCATGGATGGGACAGTTTGGATCAGTGGCATAGCCACAGGTGGACTTGGGTGGGCCAGGGCCCAGCCATTTATGGCTCAGGCCCACCCAACAGTAGTACATGTTTAGTGGTAACTGGTGGGAATCCCAAGCTCCGCCAGCTGAAGATTTCCCCCTGATGGTAACAAAAACGCTACTCTCCACGACACCGGCACCTGCGCATGTTCAGTTTTCAGTGCATTCCTGCTGCCAAGGTGGAAAGTAGCGTTTTCCCACCAGCTGAGGCTTTTTTTTTGGAGGGGGGGGGGAGAACACTTGGTGCCCACCCAATTCTTGCCTAGGCCCACCCAAAATCTGTTGTCTGGCTACGCCCCTGGTTTGGATAAGCCACATGGTCTTTATCTGCCTTCATGTCCTATGTTTCTATGCTTTCTAGATGCATAATATAGTAGTGCTACTACTAAGTCTGTGTTAAAGACAATACAGCTATACTAAAGCAAACCATATTATCCATATTAGGTTTCCCTGCACTAATAGCCTGAAGTGAAAGTCCAATACACACAGGGAACCACCAACAACAACCTTCAGAATAGCTGGACCTTCCAAGTCTTCACCCCAGAACACAATTGGACCTCCCTAGCCTACCCCTTCCTCCACTACAGTAACTGCCCAGATCTAAGCATATCTTTCAAATATATTGCTAGGAGGAAAGGTGGTGGGGTGATGTGCTTTGGGGGCTGTGGTGCGCCTTGGGTGGCGGTGACACGCCGGGGGTGAAGCAGCGGTGATCCGCCCTTGGTGGCAAACAAGCTAGGAATGCCACTGAAACTTGGTATCTACTTTTCTTTATAGATTAGACTCCAAGTAGGTGCCTTCTAGGTGCCAAATTGTTAGAACTCCTTTACAAATTTGCTCTCAGAATGACACCTTTAATTTAAAAAAAAAAACCCAAATACCAACAATGACTGAAATAATTGCGTAATTTATCCATTTATTTTTGGTTTACTCCTTTGAAATCAAGCCCTGAAAATTGTTTTTAAACGTAGGACAGTCTTCCTCAATTAGTTTTTCAGTATTTAAGACAATAATGACTTAACTATTCAATTAAGTATTGTTTTTACTTTCTGTGCTGTAAAGAATGATATATGAAAATGGTCCTTGAGTAGTCCTCAGCATTTTGTGCAAAGACTTAATAAGCAGGATTAATGAGGCTCTGGCTACGAACAAATAAGCCATTTGTAAATGTTTCTCAAATGCAGAATGAGACAAGTGCAGATAGATGTAGTCGAGTTGTAAAATGCTGGAGATTACAAGTTTATTACCGATAATGCTGTCTCAGCAAATTTGGACGGCTGTGCCTAGATGTAGTTAATTGAATTGATTGAATTATCTTTGAACTTGTGACTTTTATTGATTACAGTGATCAGTTTCACCTTTTCCCTGTTGTCTGATGACTGATTTAATCATTTTAAAGCGGTAAGAACTGACACTCATATGGTCCTTATGTTGTATCATGTTTGCTTTGTTCACGTTTCAGCATTGTCACTGGTTCAGTTGTGGCTTGCACAGCTCCCTTCTGTCTTCTGCTTAGATGCCACCATAGAAAGATCATTGCCTGGTGCCAAATAGGTAGGAAATGGGAGCAGGAGCAGGAGGATGAAGCAGAGGAGAATCAGGATGGTAAAAGTTTTCCATCTTCAAACTACTAATTCTAACTTATGGCTATGCAGTATGCATTGTTAGTGCGTATTTAGTTTATCTGCATGCAACATCGACTGTATATGCATATAGTTATGAACTAACATGTATAATTTGATTTGCATGAATTGAAAAGTCCTAACGCATATATAAAAGGTTAGTAAAATAAATGAGTAAAACAAAAAATACCCCAAAATCTGAAAACAAACCAAAACTGCTTTGGCCATGCACATCCCTAGTATGCACGACTTGGTACCTCCCTACCACTCCCAGGCCTCTTCTCAATATTGCACCTTTGCTTTCTTGGTACATTTTCAATAGAAAAAATTACCCACTAACATCAATCTACTTACTAATAGGTGCTCCTCCCACCCTCCCAGCGTGTTAGCAACGCCATTTTGAATTTTCAGCTATCAAGACAGAAAATGTTTCTACTCAAATGGCAAAGATTCAGGGGGCAACTAGCAGTAACAAGTGAGGATCAGGGAGTGGAAAATATATTTGAAAGACTATGCTTAGATCTGGGCAGTTACTGTAGTGGAGGAAAGGGTAGGCTAGGGAGGTCCAATTGTGTTCTGGGGTGAAGACTTGGAAGGTCCAGCTATTCTGAAGGTTGTTGTTGGTGGTTCCCTGTGTGTATTGGACTTTCACTTCAGGCTATTAGTGCAGGGAAACCTAATATGGATAATATGGTTTGCTTTAGTATAGCTGTATTGTCTTTAACACAGACTTAGTAGTAGCACTACTATATTATGCATCTAGAAAGCATAGAAACATAGGACATGAAGGCAGATAAAGACCATGTGGCTTATCCAAACCAGGGGCGTAGCCAGACAACAGATTTTGGGTGGGCCTAGGCAAGAATTGGGTGGGCACCAAGTGTTCTCCCCCCCCCCCTCCAAAAAAAAAGCCTCAGCTGGTGGGAAAACGCTACTTTCCACCTTGGCAGCAGGAATGCACTGAAAACTGAACATGCGCAGGTGCCGGTGTCGTGGAGAGTAGCGTTTTTGTTACCATCAGGGGGAAATCTTCAGCTGGCGGAGCTTGGGATTCCCACCAGTTACCACTAAACATGTACTACTGTTGGGTGGGCCTGAGCCATAAATGGCTGGGCCCTGGCCCACCCAAGTCCACCTGTGGCTATGCCACTGATCCAAACTGTCCCATCCATGCCATCCCAGTGCTCAAAGTGTGTTGTGTCCTGCCTCTCAAACAGCACATAGGAGGGGTGGTACATGGCAGGCCTTGAGTGCGCACCCACTGGGATTTTGAAAGGCCTGCTGCTCATAGCAGTTTTTAAAAGGCTTCCCTGATGCTGTCTTTACTTGTTCTGCCTGCATTGTGCTATGGCCCCCCTCCCCTGAACCCTTTATTTTCTGTGAGATCCCATGCTGGTAGGGTGATGGGGGCAGCAGCAGCAGTGACAGGATGAGGGGAAGAAGGAAGCGACACTAGACAGCTGGGGGGGGGGAGGAGGGAGAGAGATGCTCGACACCGTGGGGGGGGGAGGAGGGGAAATAGAGAAATGCTCGACACCTAGGAAGGGGAAGACCTGGGGGAGTAGTGAAGAGAAGGAAAGATGCTGGACTATAGGCAGGGGTGGCAGGGGAGGGGCATCTAGGGTATCTGACACCCTTGGGCCGGCCCTGATTTTATTATGCTAAAATAATAAAATGCACAAAAAAATATATAAACGTTTAAAAAACCAATTTCCAGGGAAAAAAGAGAAGCTACAATATGGAAAGCAAATTATCTTCAGGAAATGAAGAGAAAAAAACTCTAATCCATTAGCATCAGCTACATTAATGACCAATTAATCTTACCCAATGTAATTCCAAATAACGTAACTATTTAGAAATAACTCTAAAGAACATGATCAATAAGGGATTTCTCTATCTGAGTTAGGTCTATAAAGCTATAACTATTCCCTTGAAAAGTTAAATAGCATTTGTAAGGAAATTTTAAGAAGTCCCTCCAGCAGCCAGAATATGTGCTCTGGACCATAGGAAACCGTTCTCCTAATTTGCATGGCCAAGGCACATCAGAGAACAGTTGAATGTTGTGACCACATAAAAGGGTGTTTTCATTCTTGAAGTATGATTTCACGTCTTATTTATTTATTTAGTAGGATTTATTCACTGCATTTTTGAAAAACTTCACTCAAGGCGGTGTACAGTAAGATTGAATCAAACAAACATAAGCAATAAACAATTACAGCAGTAAAAATATTCAAATAACAATACAACATATGGAATAGTATACTACTTATAATGTCGACACAATATGCAATAGATCATTTTAATAGACAGTGTAGGGTATAAGCAAAGATGATAGGTAAGAGAGTAAGAGGAATTAGAAAATAAGGTGACTAATTTAAAGAAAGTTGCACATGAGGTCACAGAGATGATTAAATATTATCTCATCTAGGATAGGAGTGGATAAACATGTCCTGCTGCAGTGTGTGCAGCCTATGTCACTTATTGTGTGTGTGTGTGTGAGACTACGAAGTTAGTTACTTCTTTCATTAAAGGTCTGGTTGAAGAGCCAAGCTTTCACCTGGTTCCTGATGTAGAGATAGTCTTGTGTTAAGTGGAGCCTTTCAGGGAGTGCATTCCAGAATGTGGGGGCTACTCTGGAGAAGGCTAGCTTGCGGGTATCACATTGTGTAATGTCTTTTGGAGATGGTGTGGTTAGGGATACCCCTTGGGAGGACCTTAGTGTCCTTGGAGGTGTGTAGAGGGTCATCCTATTCTTCAAGTACTCTGGGCCATTTCCTTTAAGGGCCTTGAAGATTAGACATAGGGTTTTAAATTTAGCCCTGTATTGTACTGGTAGCTAATAAAGGTTTTGCAAAAACGGTGTGATGTCACATTGCTTGCAATCTTCTATGAGCCTTGATGCAGCATTCTGAATCAACTGGAGCTGGTGCAGACCCTTTGTAGTCAGACCATTATAGAGTGCTTTACAGTAATCCAGTCTTGATATTATCATGGCATACACAACTGGGATAAGAATTTCCTTCTTGATGTAAGGAGAGAGGCAGTGTAGTTGTTGCAAATAGTAGAAGCAGCTCTTGAAGGTTGCTTAGATTTGGAGAATCAGAGTAAGTGTTGAATCTAACTGTATTCCAAGGTTCCTGACTTGTGATTTGAGGGGGAGTTCATACTTCCCAAAAGAGATTTTGATGTCAGGTACATGTCCACTTGTGTTAAGGACCCAGAAAAACTCGGTTTTACTTGGATTCAGACAAAGTTTGTTGTGCTTAGCCCATTCTTGAATTGATGTTAGGCAGGTAATCAGTTTATTCAGGGCTGTAGGTAAGTCAGGTTCAATGGGTATGAGTAGCTGCACATCATCTGCATAGATGTAGAACTGAGAGTCCATTGACCGAATTAGCTCTATTAGTGACTTGTGGTAGATATTGAACAGAATGTGTGACAGTATCGATCCTTGCGATACCCCTCAGATCAGTACCCACGGTGGCGAAGAAGTGCCGCCAAACATTATGGATTGTTGCTTGTCCGATAGATAGGATCTGAACCACACAAGTACTGTTTCTGCCAGTCATGCTAGCATGATATCATGATCCACAGTGTCAAAAGTTGCTGAGAAATCTAAGAGTGCTAACACTGAGGCAAATCCCCTGTCTCGGTTTCTGTCAAAATCATCTAGTAGGGATACGAGGACAGTTTCTGTTCCATAACCAAGTCTGAATCCACTATTTAAAGGTCACTTTTTTGTAGCCTACAGCAAATGAGTTGGTGCTTTATGTTCAGTCCCAGGGGTCAGATTTTAGCACTAACTTGTCACGTCTACAATCTCTTGGTGTCACTGGCAGTGTTTTCCAATGGTTTCACAGTTACCTCTCTGACCATACCTACCAAGTTGCCCTCTGCCATACTCAGTCATGCACTTTCCCTGTTACATCTGGCGTTCAGCAAGGTTCAGATTCTATCCTCTCTCTTACACTTCTTAATATTTTGCTTGCTCCACTTCTCACCCTCATCCAGTCCAACCATTGCCTTTTGTATCCTTAGGGTTAATTTTGTCTCCTTCCTCCTAATCCTTTGTTAAGCAGAAATTGTAACCCGGCCACCCCTTTTGTGTTTCTCCTCTCCCCTATTCTATTAGCCTGTTTCAGTTCTCTCCTTTTAAATTTGTTTGTAAACTGCTTAGATTTTCACAGATTTGTGGTATATTAAATAAAGATGAACCCTGAACCCTGGTTAAGTGCTGAATATTGCACTTTACCAGCTATGGTTTAATCATCTCTAGAAACCTAGCAATTCAATGCCAAAGCCCAGACATGGCCTGGCATTGAATTTCTAGACATAACGCTGGTGGTGGTCAGCAAAACGCTGAGCACCGCAGGTGAATATCGACTGTCCAAGGAAAATTCAGAAATCTCAGATTTGTAGGTCTTATGCTATTTTCCAGCAAATCCAGCTTATAAGGCTTGATTCTATGTATGGTGTCAAAAAAAAATCAGCGCTGAAAAAAGTGCTATTCTGTAAGCCTGCCAAGCTTAAAGTTAGGTGCGGTTTATAGAATAGCATTTACACCTGAGAATCGCACCTAAACTTTAGGCGAGGCCATTTGTACCAACTGAAACATGGTGCAAAAGTATGCATCTACATTAGGCGCCTATCCCCATTATTCCATAACAACATGCATTAGTTTTAGGAATGCACCTGTCTGGCCATGACCCTCCCATTTCTGCACCCCCTTTTTCAAATCATGTGTCCTGGCATGTCAGGGGGACCAGTGCACTACAAATGCTGGCTCTTCCCATGACCAAATGCCTTGGATTTGGCCGGGTTTGAGATGGCCGGCATTAGTTTCCATTATTGCCGAAAATCGATGCCGGCCATCTCAAACCCGGTTATCTCTCACATTTGGCCGGGCCCAACCATATTAGCAAAGAAAAAGATGGCCGGCCATCTTTTTCGAAAATGATGGCCGGCCATCTTTTTCGAAAATACGGGTGGCTCCGCCCATTTACGGAGCCGGCCCTGGAGATAGCCGGCACCGTTCAATTATGCCCCTCAATGTTACTGTGTTACTGGGTGTCCCGAAGATTGGGTTGAGAATCCCTGCACTAAAACTATATAACTAGGGATGGGCTATCATTTGGACATGTCAACAACATACCCTATGTTATTCCATGCCATTATCAAATGAAAATAAGCAGAAAAAAAACTATGACATTTCATGTTTTTTTGTTCATTGGAAATAATGTGCACTATGTAGAAAGAAGGTGCACTATGTGGAAATAGTGTGCACTATTTAAGAAATAGTGTGCACTGTTTCCCAACAGTGGAACCATTAGATATGCACGAACCATTGTGCATATGCAAACTTAGGGCCCTGCTTACTAAGCCGCCCTAGAGGCGCACTAGCATTTTGAGTGTGCGCTAATCATTAGCACACGCTAACTCATAATATTCCTATGGGCATCTACACGGTTAGCACGCGGTAAAAATGCTACCACACCTTAGTAAACAGAGCCCTCAGAAAAAGAGTGTACATCCTTTCTGAAAGAGTGCACCCATTTTCCATATCATGCACACTATGGTTTATAATTTATGGTTTATTTTATTTTATATACACCTTTCCTCCTTTACTTCGTGTTGAGCTGCCCTTCAAATTTAAGGCATCTGTAAAAACTCATTTTTGAAGTAGTTTTCGGACATATGCTCTAATTGCGCTCATAAACATATGTTGCCTTCTCTGAGTGCCCCACTCTTCCCAACTTGTTAATTTTTATTTATCCTTTAATAACCGTGGGACCCTTTTACTAAGGTGCGCTGAAAAATGGCCTGCGCTGGTGTAGGTGCATGTTTTGGATGCACACAGGTCCATCTTTCAGCGTGCCTGCAAAAAAGGGGCTGAAGATGGATGTGCGGCAAAATTAAAAATCAGCATGCATCCATTTTCGGACTGAGACCTTGCCACCACCCATTGACTTAGCGGTAAGGTCTCATGTGTTAACTGGGTGGTAATTGTCAGCATGCATACATTGCCGATTACCACCGGGTAAGTGCCATGTGGTTGAAAATTTCTACCGTGTGTTTTGGATGCACGTCAAAAATGGAATTACCGCCGGGGGCACTCGGTAGCTGGGTGGTAGTTCCATTTTGACGTGTCTTGGATGCACATAGGCACCTACGCTTTTTAGTAAAAGGGCCCCTGTGTTTGGTAGTTCTTATCATATTTGATTACATTGCTGTTCCTTTCCTTATCTATGATTTTATTATTTGATAACCGCCTTCGCCCGCTAGCTGGATTAGGCGGTCTTTTAGGCGTACATAATGAACATAAACCTAAACATAACAAGGCAGTTTACAATAACAATTTTAAAAATCTAGAGAGAAAGGAAGGGAACGCCATTTCATAGAGTCAAAGTTAAGGTAGAGGAGGTAAAGAAAGTCTGTCTCCACTATCTCCAAAGATTTCACACTATTATCAGAAACTGACAAAATGGCCAGTACAGAGGTTAAAGATCATTATCAATGTGAGAGAATATCATGAGGCGTGAAGAAACAAAATGCAGGATGAGGAACATTGAGGACACAGCTTTCTTGAGGCTGGGTGACAGATTAAACAAGGTAGTTTAAAAAGTCTGAAACTCAGTGCCACCTGAGCGTGAATGTTTTATCCCGTGCAGTGCCAAAAGAAGCTGTAGGAGGCACTCTTCCCTTTTGTGTTAAGCCCTCTCGTTAAAGATTTCAGCATGCTAAGCACCAGCGGAGGCTCTGTCCTGCAATATAAGAAAGGTTGCACTTTCCGATCTCTCTCTCTCTTAGTGTTCAGAAAGAGAAAGCTGGTAGTTATTTTCTTCAGAAGCACAATAGCTATACTGAGCTGTGCAATGATTTACAGGAGATGAGAGCTCATGATGAAGAGCCTCTGTTCTAATATGAGGTTCTGCAATGAGGCTATTACATTCAGCAGATCCCTAAAATTATTTTGAGCCCCTCTGTAATGTACTGGTTTCCTTAGCCTGGTGGTGATTGACTGACGAGAATGAGGGCCATTTAATCCGTCTACATTTATACTTAAGGGCGATCTGGGTTGAAATCCAATTTTTTTGTCAGTTACACAGCCTCACTAGCTGTGATTCTTATTATTTTCCTGTCCTTTCCCTTTTTGCTGGATTTGTAGTACTACTCTGTCATTCTGAGGTCTATATGCTTCAGTCCTGATAAGCTGTATTTTGTATTCAATATTGGTTTTTTGATATAATTGCTTTCTGCAGTTCTCATCCCCCTCCCCCACCCATTTTATGATTGTGCTAGATCTCCATGCCAGGGCAGTCATAAGCAAAGAAATGAACAGTTACATGTACTAGAACAGAGCAGTATACGGTAAAAATGATGTATGCAATAGCTTATTTTTATTGCCATATAAATGTGAGGCATTCTGGAGGAGTGGCCTAGTGGTTAGGGTGGTGGACTTTGGTCCTGAGGAACTGAGTTTGATTCCCGGCCCAGGCAGCTCCTTGTGACTTTGGGCAAGTCACTTAACCCTCCATTGCCTGCCGCATTGAGCCTGCCATGAGTGGGAAAAAGTGCGGGGTACAAAAAAAAAAAAAAAAAATTCTTGTGAGAAGGCAGAGCATACGTAACATGATTTTTAAACTAAGACCTCATAACTAGTACATGCACCGCCGGCTGTAAAATCACAAACTATTGTTGTGCCACTAATACAATAATAATTATATTTTTAGCAGTACATTCCAGGAAAGATTATGCAGTTAAAAAAAACAAACATTCCAATACTTCAAAAAGTTATTTTATGAAAAACAAATGTTTGGTTGCAGAGAGCTGTGTGCTGTACGTCTTCCAGGTCTGTCACTGATTATTGGAAATAGAACGAAGACCTGATATTCAAAAGGCAGGAGAACTTTCTGCCTGGTTAAACCACACTGAGCGCCTCAGGAGGAGATATTCAGTGGTTTTTAACTGGGCAGTTCCACGATTATCTTGATTAATTTATAAAATACTATCTGGGTAGTCCTCTAAAAGTTCTATTATTCCTTCAGGGATATCTTTGTTAGGTCAACCATGTTGTACAATAAATTGAGGTCTCCTCTGTTTTCCATCACTTTCTGATGTAAGAGCAAAATGATTTTCAGAAAATTCATTTCTTTTCCAGTCTGCTAAAATTTGGAATTGATTTCCTTCTGCTATTCTGCTAATATATTCTTCCTATTCCTTTTATAGACAATTAAGGACATATCTTTTTCATAAATATTTAGTTCAAAAATGGTAATTTTGTAACATCATTTTAGTTTGGTTTGATTACTTATAACCCGCCCCTATCCAGGGTGGCAAACAAAAGTAACATACATAAAATCACATAAATAAAAACAATCAATAAACAAGTTCTTCAACAATAACAAACAAAATACTAATAATCATATACCAGTAAAGACCAAAACTTCCCAAGCAGTCAATCAAACCCAGTGGGAAAGTGATAGGCCAGACATATAAATATGCTATCAAATGACGTTTAAATGTCAATAACTGATGTTCTTTTTTCAGCCACACGGCAATTTATTCCACTCAGTTGGTTCTTTTTGTAATTTTCCTAGTGTTATTCACTAACTTCTTAAGTTGTGACTTCACTTTGAACCTTAGATGCGAATGCCAGGAGCCTAAGAAATAAGATGGGAGAATATATTGCACTAAATGAAAAATTAGACATAATAGGCATCTCTGAGACATGGTGGAAGGAGGATAACCAGTGGGACACTGTCATACCGAGGTACAAATTATATTGTAGTGACAGGGTGGATCAAATTGGTGGAGGGGTAGCATTGTATATTAAAGAGATACTTGAATCAAATAGATTGAAAATTCTGCAGGAAACAAAACACTTCTTGGAATCACTATGGATTGATATTCCATGTGTAAAGTGGAAAGGGATAGTGATAGGAGTGTACTACCGTCCGCCTGGCCAGGATGAACAGAAGGATGCAGAAATGTTAAAGGAAATTAGGGACGCAAACAAACTGGGCAACACAATAATAATGGGTGATTTCAATTACCCCGATATTGACTAGCTAAATGTAACATCAGGGCATGCAAGGGAGGTAAATTTTCTTGACAAAATCAAGGACTGCTTTATGGAGCAGCTGGTACAGGAGCCGACGAGAGAAGGAAAAATTCTAGACCTAGTCCTTAGTGGAGCACATGATCTGGTGCGGGAGGTAATGGTGCTGGGGCTGCTTGATAACAGTGATCATAATATGATCGAATTTGATATTAGCTTTGAAGTAAGTATACATAGGAAATCAAATACGTTAGTGTTTAACTTTTAAAAAGGAGACTATGACAAAATGAGAAGAACAGTGGAAAAAAATACTTAGAGGAGCAGCTGCGAGGGTCAAAAATTTACATCAGGTGTGAATGCTGTTCAAAAACACCATCCTGGAAGCCCAGGCCAAATATATTTTGCGTATTAAAAATGGAGGACGGAAGACCAAACGACAGACGGCATGGTTAAAAAGTGAGGTGAAGGAAGCTATTAGAGCTAAAAGAAAATCCTTTAGAAAATGGAAGAAGGAACGGACTGTAAAGAATAAGAAACAGCATAAGGAATGTCAAGTCAAATGCAAAGCACTGATAAGGAAGGCTAAGAGGGACTTCGAAAAAAAGATTGCGTTGGAGGACAAAACACATAGTAAATTTTTTTTAGGTATATTAAAAGCAGGAAGCCGGCAAAAGAATCGGTTGGACCGCTAGATGACCAAGGAGTAAAAGGGGCGATCAGGGAAGACAAAGCTGTAGTGGAGAGATTAAATGAATTCTTTGCTTCAGTCTTCACCGAGGAAGATTTGGGTGAGATACCGGTGCCAGAAATGGTATTCGAAGCTGACGAGTCAGAGAAACTGAATGAATTCTCTATAAACGTGGAGGATGTAATGGGGCAGTTCTACAAACTGAAGAGTAGCAAATCTGGACCGGATGGTATTCATCCCAGAGTACTGATAGAATTGAAAAATGAACTTGCAGAGCTATTGTTCGTAATATGTAATTTATCTTTAAAATCGAGCATGGTACTGGAAGATTGGAGGGTGGCCAATGTAACGCCGATTTTTAAAAAAGGTTCCAGAGGAGATCTGGGAAATTATAGACCGGTGAGTCTGACGTCGGTGCTGGGCAAAATGGTAGAGACTATTATAAAGAACAAAATTACAGAGCATATTCAAAAGCATGGATTAATGAGTCGGGGCTTCCTGGACCTTTGGTCTGTCCCAGTATGGTAATACTTATGTATTTATTGGGAAAAAACAGATTATAAATCTGGGGAAGTGGATTTGTTTCCTGCTGCTGCCTGATGGTCAGTAGTGGGTTGAGATCCTGGGGGACCAGGTTCAATTCCCTCTGCAGCTCCGTGTGACCCTGGGCAAGTCACTTATCCGTCCGTTGCTCCAGGTACAACAGTATTACAATGCACTACTTAGATTGTGGCCCACTAGGGACAGACCCAGTACATGTAA
Organism: Microcaecilia unicolor; assembly: GCF_901765095.1. Taxonomy (NCBI): domain Eukaryota; kingdom Metazoa; phylum Chordata; class Amphibia; order Gymnophiona; family Siphonopidae; genus Microcaecilia; species Microcaecilia unicolor. Next base: position 35,538,835 of record NC_044037.1, read on the forward strand.
AATGAAACTGTAAACTGCTTAGGTCTAAGTGGTATATAAATACTGACATGAAATGAATGAATTTTGTTAACAGCATAACAATAGTAAAATGAACAAGTATAAGATAAATACAATGGAAGAGGAAAACTTGAAAACAACAAATTGAAACCTAATAATAGGACTACAATGAAACAGGATAAAAAATATACACACTTAACAGTACTGAAATTCAAATAACAGAGATATAATATGATGTCAGCATAATAGTGATGGAATATCAAATAAGCACACAATTAGAACATTCTAATAACATTGCTATGATACTAATGCCTTTCTACAATACAGCTACCATATAGCTGAAGGGCCAAAACCAGATATATAGATGGGGACAAGATGGGTGGTACAGAGTCAGTTGTAATAAATAAATGGGTGGCTAAACTAAAGGCAAGTTCTTTGTACAGTCAATCAAGATATAAGAATTGGTCTAAGTTACAGTGTGTGTGGTCTAAGTTACAAGCTAGTCCAGGTGCAGAATGAGTATATAGTCAGTCAGTCACCCTATAAAGGCTTGGGAGAGGAGCCAGGCTTTTACCTGCTTCCTGAAGTAGAGCTAGTCTCGAGTTATACGTAGCCCCTGTGGGAGTAATTCCAGAGCGTGGGGGCTACTCCTGAGAAGGCTCGCTGGCGGGTATCACATCGTACAATTTCTTTTGATGAGGTGACAGATAGTGATGATCCTTGAGAGGACCTTAGAGGTCCGGGGGCAGGGTCAGTACTTATCCAGTTAAGTGTGAATATTCAGCACTTAACTGCATAAATAGGACTGCATAAAACATAGTCCTATATTTCACTGGTTTAACTTATCTGGTTATTTTCTGAATCAGCATTTACTAAGCTATGCCACGCTTGTTGTCCAGCATAGTGTTGTTTTTTTTTTTTCACATTTATGTGAGGATAAGGATTCCTTTTTGTGCCTTTCGTGGGCAATGTTAATTTAAGAACTTTTGAAGATATATGACCCCTGAGGCAGGTGCTTCACGCTGAAACACTGCCTATGTCGGGTCATTGTGTGAGTCATCTACGCTGTGTAAATAAAGATCTTTGTCCCAGACTCTTGGTGCTTTTTTGTGCTTTTGGACTGTGTTTTGTGCTCTGCACCTTCTCTGTGTTGCCTTTTGAATATTACTCTTACCAGATAAGAGTTATCTGGCTATCAGGCTTATTTTCAAAAGAGAAGGGTGCCAATCTTTCGACACAAATCAGGAGATGGGCGTCCTTCTCTCAGGGTCACCCAAATCTGCATAATCGAAAGCCGATTTTAGGCGTCCCCAACTGCTTCCCATCGCGGGGACGACCGAAGTTCCCGGGGGCGTATTGGAGGCGTAGCGAAGGCGGGACTGGGGCGTGACTAACAGGTGGGCGTCATACATAGTAACATAGTAACATAGTAGATGACGGCAGAAAAAGACCTGCATGGTCCATCCAGTCTGCCCAAGACAAACTCATATGTGTATATCTTACCTTGAATTTGTACCTGTCCTTTTCAGGGCATAGACCATATAAGTCTGCCCAGCAGTATTTCCTGCCTCCCAACCACCAGTCACGCCTCCCATTACCGGCTCTGGTACAGACCGTACAAGTCTGCCCTCCCCTATCCTCTCCTCCCAATCACCACCCCCTCTTCCCCCCACCTGCTCCGCCACCCAATTTCAGCTAAGCTTCTGAGGATCCATTCCTTCTGCACAGGATTCCTCTATGCATATCCCACGCATGTTTGAACTCCGTTACCGTTTTCATCTCCACCACCTCCCGCGGGAGGGCATTCCAAGCGTCCACCACCCTCTCTGTGAAAAAATACTTCCTGACATTTTTTCTGAGTCTGCCCCCCTTCAATCTCATTTCATGTCCTCTCGTTCTACCGCCTTCCCATCTCCGGAAAAGATTCGTTTGCGGATTAATACCGTGGGCGTCCTCGAGTGATAATGGAAAAAAGAAGGGCGTCCCTGATGAGCATTTGGCCGACTTTACTTGGTCTAATTTTTTTCATGACCAAGCCTCAAAAAGGTGCCCGAACTGACCAGATGACCACTGGAGGGAATCGGGGATGACCTCCCCTTACTCCGCCAGTGGTCACTAACCCCCTTCCACCCTAAAAAAACATTTTGTCCAGCCTCTATGCCAGCCTCAAATGACACACCCAGTTCCATGAGCAGTTTTTAGTGGGTGCAGTGCACTTCAGGCAGGTGGACCCAGGCCCATCCCCCCCATCTGTTACACTTGTGGTGGTAAATGTGAGCCCTCCTAAACCCACCCGAAACCCACTGTACCCACATGTAGGTGCCCCCCTTAATCCCTAAGGGCTATGGTAGTGGTGTACAGTTGTGGGGAGTAGGTTTTAGGGGGGGGTTTGGGGGGCTCAGCACCCAAGGTAAGGGAGCTATGCACCTGGGAGCAATTTGTGAAGTCCACTGGAGTGCCCCCTAGGGTGCCCAGTTGGTGTCCTGGCATGTGAGGAGGACCAGTGCACTATGAATGCTGGCTCCTCCCTTGACCAAAGGGCTTGGATTTGGTCGTTTTTGAGATGGGCGTCCTCGGTTTCCATTATGGCCAAAAACCAGGGACGACCATCTCTAATGTCGACCATCTCAATATTTAGGTCGACCACCTCTAAGGTCGACCTAAATGTTGAGATTTGGGTGTCCCCGACCATATTATCGAAACGAAAGATGGACATCCACCTTGTTTCGATAATACGGGTTTCCTTGCCCCTTCGCTGGAACATCCTTAGATAGGGACGCCCCCGTTCGATTATGCCCCTCTAAATATCCCCTCTGACCCCCATGATACTGTGCAGTTGGTGTTGGGGTAGTCCATGGGTGGAGTTGGGGGAGGAGCCAGTAATTTTACGAGCACTGGTGATGTTCAGTTTCAGGGTCCACATAACTAAGTGGGCAGAAAGCAGCCCTATCTTTGCCCAGTTAGCACTAAATATCGTCTGACACTCACATAACCTCTGGGTCTACAACTGACAAGGTTTTCAATGCTGGTGCCCAGACATAGCCCTGGCATTGAATAACTGTTTAGATTCAGTCTGCAGTAGATGGTGACTTGAAACCACTGACTGCGCTTGGGGTGAGTGTGGGGGGGGGGGGGGAGGGAGTTAATTTACATGGTGTTTCTCATATGCCTTGGCCAGGATCAAGATTAGGCTGATTATGAAGAAAACATAATAACCTTGAAGCACAGGGATGGTTTAACCAGTCCAGTGCCAGGCTACTCATATAAGCAATGCCATAGGTTGGTTTGAAAGCAGGTCATATTTATTTATTTATTTAAAACATTTCTAAGGAGTTTCCAGAAAAAAACATACATATTAAAAATAACACAAACTATTTATCTTCCATCAACATACATATACGTCAAAGTGCTGTCATTGTAAACTCTCCATCAGTACACTGCCTGTCAAAAAAAGGCTTGAACAAAGAGCTGTTTTTAACATCTTCTTAAATTGCTGAAAACAAGCACTTATACGCAGCTGGCCAGGTAAATCATTCCTGCAATTGAAAATGTTGATGCTCTTGTAGCAGCATAATGCACAGAGGACACTAATTGTAAATCTAAACATTTAGTAAAAATCAGATCTTAACAACCTCCCAGGAGAGGACAAAGTGATAACCGTTACAAAATACCGTGGCATTTTAGCATAAACCACCTGGTGAATAACAGTTCAGACTTTATACTGCACTCTATATTTCACAGGCAACCACTGAGTTCCCTCAACGCTGGCATACTATGATCAAATTTGGAAATTCCAGCAACCAGCCTGGCAGCTGCATTCTGCACAACGTGCAACACTTTAAGCCTATACTCTGAAATTCCCAAATGAAGAGAGTTGCAATAATCTTTGACAAGACCATAGCCTGAATCACACTTCTAAAATCAGCCAAACATAACATAGGTTTCAATCGAAACAACAACCGCAATTGATGAAAGGCTAACTGAACCACATGCACAATCTGCTCTTTCATCGTAAGATGAGTATCTAAAATTACGCCCAATAACTTTATCTCCTTCTGCACAGGCACATCAGTTTGAACCACACAAATTGTGGTCTTATTAGTAGCCACAGGGAATAGAAACCAAAATGAATACCCTCAAACTACTTCTAATAATCAACTCCTTAACACTAATCCACCTAGCACTAACCACCCCACTTGCTGAAAGCAACATCATACCCATACTACACAATCATCATAGATTGACCAGATACACCACACCTCACCAAACTGACAACAACTTAAGCAATAGAAGAACGCTAACATGCAGACAATCACAACAGAAGGGTAAGAAAGGTCCAAACAAACTCACCTTAACAAACGGCAACTAACGAAAGTCCATATAACAACTAACACAGCAGACCTATTCCAAACAATCCAAGTGGTCTACATCAACGCCAGATCCGCTGCAAATAACACAGCAACAATAACAGACTGGATCATGTCTGAAGACCTTGACCTACTCTTCATAAATGAAACCTGGATCCATGACCAAAAAGACCCTATAATCCTAGACCTATGCCCCCCAGGATACAAAATCACACACTGGACCAGAAAAGACAAAAGAGGCGGAGGCATAGCACTAATCTACCGATCCCACTTCACCACCGAAACCACTGCCGAGTCCATAACACCTCAACTTGAAATTGCCTCAATCAGAATTCACAATATAGCCCTATGTGATCATTTGAATTGCATCCTGTTTTACAGATCTCCAGGTAACTGGAACGAAGCCCAGATTAACTTCATGGATTTCATGTTAAACACATTTGTAACCAACTCCAATATACTAGTATTAGGAGACATCAAACTCCACTTGGAAGACCCAAACTCCATCAACGCATGAGAATGCAAGGAATTCCTCCGCTTATGGGATCATAAAAGGCCACAAATGCAAGCAACCCACGTCAAAGGACACACACTCGATCTAATCTCACACAAACTTTCAACCAGCCAGAATTTAATAATAGCAGATATCAAATGGACAGAAACACCCTGGACCGACCACTACAAACTAAATTTGTCCCTACACTGGCGGAAGAAGGGCTTACAACGAATACAAGAACACATATCCTACAGCACAAGAGGTCAAGTAGACCCGAAAACATTCTGGCAACTGATATACAATAATGAATTGACAGCACAAACAGACTCCACATGCTACCTCATAGAATGGGACAAAAGATGCAAAGGCATACTAGATGAAATCGCACCCTTACGAACAAGAACCCCACGCAAGCACAACTCGATACCATGGTTCAGAGATGAACTGAAAAAACTAAAAACGCATACCAGGAAACTCGAACGAGCTTGGAGGAAAACCAAAGGTGAACATACACTCAACACATGGAAACAAATACATAGAAAATACAAATACGCTATAAGACCGACAAAAAAGATCATACTACAAAACTAAAATAGGGACAGATTACGACACAAAGAAACTATACCAACTTGTGAACAAACTCCTAAACAGCAGCTTCGTAACTACAACAAATACAGACATCCCATCTGCAGATAAACTTGCTAAGTATTTCAATGAAAAAATCATAAAACTACGGAGCACTCTACCTCAGGACAACATCAACATCGAAACCTTCCTTAACGAGTTGGACCCAACCACTGGAGAATACCTGGCTGATCGGACTTGGTTAAACTTCGCCTCCTTACCATCGAAACAGTCACTCAAGCGATTAACAGGTTCTCCAACACTCACTGCAAATTAGATACCTGCCCCAACTACCTATTGAAATCCGCCCCTGACCGATTCATAGTAGACCTCACACCCCACCTAAACTTCATGCTTCAACAGGGTCTCTTCCCCAAGGAAACCGGAAATATCCTACTCATCCCGATACCAAAAGATACCAAGAAAAAAACAAATGAAATCACCAACTACTGTCCAGTAGCATAGATCCCACAACTTGGACGATTCTTTTGAAAATGCCCCTCCACGTCTTTTTGGAGATAGGTGACCAGAATTTCACACAGTGTTGAAGGTGCGGTCACACCTTGGAGCAATACAAAGGCATTATAATATTCTCATTTTTGTTTTCCATTCCTTTCCTAATAATTCCTAAAATTCTATTTGCCTTCTTAGTTCTAATAAACCTTTTAAAGCATTCTTAGGGGTCCTTTTATGAAGGTGCGCTGAAAAATGGCCTGCTTTAGTGTAGACACATGCTTTGGGTGTGCGCAGAATTATTTTTTAGCGCACCTACAAAAAAATGCCTTTTAAAATTTTTTGCCCAAAACGGACATGTGGCAAAATGAAAATTGCCGCTTGTCCATTTTGGGTCTTAGACCTTACTCCAAGCCATTGACCTAGTGGTAAGGTCTCACGCAGTAACTGGGCAGTAATGTTCTACATGCGTCAAATGCCACTTGACAAGCATAGCTGCCGTGCGCCAAATATTTTTTAGAGGCGCATAGCGGAAATGCAGCAAAATTGAAATTACCGCAAGGGCCACTTGTTAACCAGGTGGCATCTCCAATTTGGCGCACGTTGGGTGCGTGTAGGCGCCTACATGGCTTAGTAAAAGGGCCCCTAAGTTAGCAATTGAATCATATTCAAATATATGTTATAATATTTCTTCCCTTCTGTTCTATTGATTTCTATCACATCTTTATTCCAGCACTGTATATGTGCCATATTTCACTTACATGGCAACTAGTGTGTTTCAATAAGAATTATAAAAGAAAGTGACCTAGTTTTCCCAGGTCTAAAAACCAGGATTCTCTACTAAATCTCTTCTGAATTATTAGCTTCAGCTAGGTAGCACTTGGGCATACAACAGATTTTATTAGATTTGTTCTCTCCAATAGTCAGTTAAAACAACTTCTGTGGTATATAGAGAGATTTTACTATCCAAATAATAGTATCGTTCAATAAAAGCATAAAGTTAGTGTGTTCTGATTTAACGTGGAAAGGGCTAGATGGGTTATTGACAACGTAAATACCTGTGTGGTTCATTATTAGGCATATTTTCAAAGCACTTAGCCTTCCAAAGTTCCATAGGTTTCTATGGAACTTTGGAAGGCTAAGTGCTTTGAAAATATGCCTCAGTGTCATCACTGTTGTATTAATTAAAACTTATGGCCATCCCAGAATGTTTATGGTTATGTTTATAAGCTTGTTATATCGTGCTTCACTGATACATCAGAGAGGTTTACAAAGGCATGAACATAAAACAATTGAAGCAAGAATAAGGAGTGTAACAGTCTTAACATGGTCCTCTGTCATCACCAGTTCAGGTCTATGCTAACATCTAATGAGCAGTGAAACCTACACTCATTGCCTAATGCAGCTTAGTAAAAGGGCTCCTAAGCAGTTTCTCCTGGCTACTTCGTCGCCAATGCAGTTGCAGGAGGTCAATTAGTCTGTACTTCAAATCTTCAAATGAATGATTATGTTGCAGATAGTGGTCAACAATCAGTGCTGCTAATGACATAGGGGCCCTTTTACAGAACGGCGGTAGGCCCAACATGGGTTTGCCGCTCGATTTTCCGGGACTACTGCCGACCCAACACGACCACTAGCGGTAGTTCCGAATTGAGTCCATGCCATTTCCGGGGGGGGGGGGGGGGGGGAAGGAAAAACATGTAAATGGTTAGCGCAGTGGGAACCCAGCAGTAATAGGGCTTCACCACGCACTGCCTGGTTATCGCTGGGTTACCGCGGGAGTCCTTACCGCCATCTCAATGGCGGACAATAAGGGCTCCCCACCACCTGGCCATTTCTTTTGGGGGGGGGGGGGTGGTTACTGGCTGCGGTAAAAAGGACCTTGGATGAGAAAAGAAGTTATAGCCACTTTGGGGGGTGGAAGGGGGATCATAGCCACTTCAGGGGTGGGATGTGTGATTAGAAGTGCTCTGGGGGAGGGGGAGGCAGAGTGATGAGCTTCAATCTGACTGACAGTTATATCAAATCCTATCCTCTGCTACATATACGGTCCTATTTGGTCATTTAGCTATGCAGACACTGGCACTGAATATAGCCAGCACCAAAATAACTTCCAGCTCCTGCTTGACTCTGCCCTTGGAATGCCCCTCTCTGAGCCACTTCAGATATAATTCAGTGGCACTGCTCGGTTAAGTGCCGCTGAATATTGGCGGCTGGCCCACTGAGCACGATTTAAGTGGGCAGGAGCCTCTCCTTTCCGCTTAAATCACCGTGAATATTGACCAGTAAAATACCAACATTTATTTGTGTTGTTAGCGCTAAAAATTAGGCACCGCCTTGTAGAATTACCCCCGATATGTTCGAAATTCTATATTTGAACCTGTGTCCCTTGGTTTACAGTCCACTGCCCTAACCACTAGGCTACTCCTCTATTCTGCAGGGATATCTGTGTGGCCATTTTAATAAGAAAGCTGCCAGACAGACGTTCATGTACCTTATTTTGAATAAATGGTTGTTCAGGATGGACGTCTGCAGTATAAGGACATCCTTCTCATGTATTTTAGAGATTGAAATCTGGATGTCTTTCCTGTTTGAAAATTGTGTGAGTTGAACTTTTTTTTGGATGTTATGAGCAGAACATCCAAATTCTGACTCGGACGTTCTTTCAAAAATGCCCCTCCATGGCTCCCTAGTCTCCAAATTCTCTCCAATAGCATGCTGAGCCGAAGCCCATGAACCACCGGCCTGCTACAAGCCTTAACAGGCATTCGCTAACTCAAATATTCACTGGTACCCCACAGCTCATAACAACTTCATTTTGCTCCAAACTGAAACATGACACACCAATCGATTTCCTACTGTTAAAGCAGCCCTCCTAAACCACAAACTGCTATCACAGAGCTACTGACCACTATTTTCAAAAACCATCATCACACACCAGAATGCCACCAACATAGTAAATGATGGCAGATAAGGACCTGTACGGTTCATCCAGTCTGCCCAACAAGATATACTTATTCACATGGTATGTGATACTTTATATGTATACCTGAGTTTGATTTGTCCTTGCCTTTCTCAGGGCACAGACCGTAGAAGTCTACCAAGCACTGTTCTTGTACTAAGTTCTGGAGCTAACGTCGAAGCCCCTTAAAATTTACACTTCATCCCATCCCTATCTATTCAGTCACAATCAGGGCATAGACTGTAGAAATCTGCCCAGCTCCCATTTTGTTTCCCAATTACCGGCGTCACCACCCAATCTCCGCTAAGATTCCGTGGAACCATTCCTTCTAAACAGGATTCCTTTGTGTTTATCCCACGCATGTTTGAATTCCATTACTGTTTTTATCTTCACCACCTCCCGCGGGAGGGCATTCCACAAATCCACCACCCTCTCCATGAAAAAATACTTCCTGACATTAGTCCTAAGTCTGCCCCTCTTCAACCTCAATTCATGTCCTCTAGTTCTACTGCCTTCCCGTCTCCGAAAAAGGTTCATTTGCGGATTAATACCTTTCAAATATTTGAACGTCTGTATCATGTCACCCCTGTTTCTTCTTTCCTCTAAGGTATACATGTTCAGGTCAGTAAGTCTCTCCTCATATGGTTTGCAACGCAAATCCCATACCATTTTTTGTAGCTTTTCTTTGCACTGCTTCCAGTCTTTTTACATCTTTAGCTAGATACGGACTCCAAAACTGAACACATTACTTCACGTGGGGCCTCACCAACGACTTGTAGAGGGGCATCAACATCTCCTTTCTTCAGCTGGTTATACCCCTTTCTATGCAACCTAGCATCTTTCTGGCCAAGGCCGTCATCTTGTCGCATTGCTTCTTCACCTTTAGATCCTCAGACACCAACACCCCAAGGTCTCTCTCCTGAGTCGAGCTTACTAATCTCTCCCCTCTCTCTTTTGGGTTTCTGCACCCAAAGTGCATCACTCTACACTCGACGGTGGTTCCTTCTGTGGATGTTTATTCCCGAAGGTTACGGGAGTTGCTCCTCCTGATGAAGGGCAACACGAAATGCGGTCTCGCATTGAGGAGCTAGAGGAGTTAAAGTGAAACCAGATGTTGGGTTTCCGAAAGGTACAACTGGAAGCGCTCTTCAAGCCACGCGGAGCCATTGAATTGGCCTATTTTGGGATTCAATAAAACAACGAATCTTTCTTCAACACAAGACTATTGTTGTCAAAATTGATTACAACTTAAGATGACATTGGGAGAGGACTGAATCTTTCGGCAGACTAACGGGACTGTGAGAAGCAATTGGCACACAGGCGATTGTGACCAGCACATATCAAATATAAGTGCATGATATGTATTATATACTGTATGTTTTATATAGGCTTATGGGTGAATGGCGAAGTGAAAGACAAGAATGAGTGAGTTCCTTTGTACTCAGGAAAATTTGGGATGTATTAATATTATTGATACATGTGTGATTAAAAAATCATTGATATAGTAAGAAGGAGTACTTTCATATGTTACGTGCAGGAGTTGTACTCTAATTTAATTAAAGTTCCCCCTTTGGCATAGAATTAAATTTTAACTGCTAGACCCTCGACCATTCTTCTAAGGTTCGGAGATCCCTTCTCATCGTTTCTATTCCCTCCAGGGTATCCACTCTATTGGCTGTTTTCATGTCATCCGCAAAAAGGCACACCTTTCCTTCCAACGCTTCAGCAATATCTCCCACAAATATATTAAACAGAATAGGCCTCAAAGCACTGAAGGCCTAAATTTCTTTCAGTTATGTGCAACAACATCGCCAGCTCTTCTTCACCCAGCCTTCCAAATCCAACCCAGTACCCTTATAGGTACCTTTATATCATCAAGCATAGACGTCCTCTGTTCACCACTTCTATCACCCTGACCAATCAAAAATAAGAACCTCAGCTCACCAAGCCAAAACCCTCAGCAACAATAGTAGGGGAAGGGCCAGAGGTTCAGTCCTGTTAATTGGGCAACTTACCCTTATCACCATTCTCCCAGTCTTTCTCAGGTGTTTGCATACATGTTTGAAATTGTATAAAACAGAACAGTCTTAAACAATTCCTAGATTTCTCTTTCCATTTTTCTGCAAGAGAAATTGAAGATCTTTGTGGATTGATAAGTGCTTTGAGTCATTCAGTATAAGAACCAACTCCTGCCTCCCCCCCCCCCCCCCACAATATAGTAGTGGCATACCAAGAAATTTGATATTCGTCTTAGAATCTTCAATATTCCTCCAGCTATGGGAGGGCTGTGCGAGCCTATTATCTCAGGTACTCAGGTTTAAAATTAACACTGGAAGAACAGAATCATGAGAAATCTGTAAAATGGAAACTACTGTGTCTTGCACAAGGTGAGGAGGGCTGGAGAGGGAGGTCAGGAAAGGGAATGGTTATTATTAAATGAAAGAAGCTTCAGTTTCTGTCCATGCAAACGCGCCATTACACTCAGAGGCGTACCTACTCTCATTTTATGTTCATTTCCATGATGCAATTTAATTATAATGTAGAAACCATTGTATATTCATTCGTGGTCATTGGTTAGAGCATATTAGTTACTCATGGTTGGACTACTGAAAACTTAAAACAAGACTGCACTTGGAAGCAAAGCTTTGTAACATTAACATAATAAGGAGAGGTGTTGACAGAACAATTAGATTGATTAATCTTTTACAGCCAGTTTACCCAGCACCGACTCATTGGAAATGGTGTTAAATGGTTCAGCTTTGCAATGAATCTGGAACAGTCTGACATATTACATCTTGTTTGGTATCTGTCAGTATTTTCAGCTGTATTGTAAATGACAAACCAAAGCTATCTTTATAACAATAATCAGAATAATCTGGGACTATTATTTATCCAACATTGTTAAACTTGCACTCATGTCTATCAGCTATAAGAGGGATGAGAAGCATCTAAAACTGTGAACGGTTTCAGTTTGCATATTCTGAACTCATTACCAGAAGGAAAATGGCAAGTTGCAGGAAGGCATGTTCCTGTCTGTTATTACAGATGCACTCATGCCCCCCGTTTTAGGCCATTTTTAATGTTCAAAACTATTTCCACTGGTAAAACATTGTTGTACCTGCAGAAATAGGCTTTTATAAAATGGACTGTCCGTATGTGGTACAAATACATACATAATTTTATCTGCTGTGGGGGAGATATTCCTAGGGGTGAGGTTGGAATAGGGATTGGAGCCTCATGCATACTTCTGAATTGCCAAACATATGTGTGTATTTTTAGGGGCCTTTTTCTTTACTAAAATGCATTAAGATTTGAAGTTAACATGCTTACTGTGGGATTTCCCTGCGCCTTAACTGGAAATCCAATGTGGCATTTCTTAGGGCATTTTCAATTTTTGTTTATTCAGGTCATACACTAATGTTGTCATTAGCGTACAGTAAGGGGATAGGATTTGATATACCACCTTTCTGTGGTTACAATCAAAGCTGTTTATATATTAAATACAGCTACTTATTTTGTACCTGGGACAAGGGAGGTTAAGGACTAGGTTCTGTAAATGGCGCTGAAATTTGGGCGCCAAAACAAAATGAACGCTTAGCGCTGTTCTATAAACAGTGCTCTGAGTTGGTGCCATTTATAGAATAGCGGATAGCACTAAGATCTGTGCCCAGCTTTGGGCGCGGGGTTTTAAACCAACTGAAACCTGGTGTAAATCCTCATGCGTAAATTAGAGGCAGATCCCCCCCCCCCAATTCTACAATAGTGCATGCATCTTTTTATTTTAAACAAATATAAATCAATTACAAGAAACATCTTGCAATAGAAAAGACAGAAACAATAGAAAATGATATATAGAAATTGCCCCATCTACAGTCCACAGGAAAGGGGAGAACACAAGGCACAATTTCAGGAATCTACAGCATCAAAACATAAAAAAAAAAGAAGGAAGAAAAGTTGTTACAAATTCATACAGGTACAGTCTTTAAATTCACGGAGTAGATGTCATTGCAATAGTCCCTAACAGGGGCGGAGTAGCCATCTGCTTAGTAGTGCCGCATATTTAGTGAATGTCCCTGGCCCATCCATGCCCCTCCCATGGCCACACCCCCTTTTCAGTGCTATGCGCATCTTTATAGAATAGTGCTTAGCAAGGTGTGTACATAAACCCAAATTGTTGCCAATTAACACCAATCGATTATTAGCACCCAATCATTGGCATGTTATTCAATTAAAATGTGCTCACACCAAAATTTGAAAGCACAGTTTTGAATGCCATGTATAGAATCTGTTGTGGTGACTTAGCCAGAGTCACCAGGAGCTACAGTGGAAATTAAACCCAATTTCCCCTGGATCTCAGGCCGCTGCACTAACCATTAGGTTACTTCTGCTGTCCATGGCAACTGGTTGGAGTTAACACAGGAGCACTTACTGCCACCGATTTAGGAGGCGCTAAGTACTTAGACGTAAACTTGCATTATCCAGTTAGTGCACGACAGTGGCGTAGCCAGTATGGGGCCATGGGGGGCTGGGCCTCCGTAAATTTGCCCCTGGAACCCCCTGCCAATGACCCTCTAGACCCCCCTCCTGCCACCAACCCGCCGTCGCATACCTTTGCTAGCGGGGGACCCCAACCCCTGCCAGCCGAGCCGAGGTACTCTTCTTCCCAATCCCGCGCAAGGCTTCGTTCTAGTCTGACTGTTTCTGTGAGTCTGATGTCCTGCACGTACAACATGCAGGACGTCAGACTAGAACAAAGCCTTGCGCGGGATTGGGAAGAAGAGGACCTCGGCTCAGCTGGCGGTGTTGGGGTCCCCTGCCAGCAAAGTTAGGTGATGGCGGGTTGGCAGTGGGAGGGAGGTCGAGAGGGTCGTCAGCGGGGGGGGTCAATGTTGGTGGCAAGGGGGTTCAGCAATGGCAGGGGAGGTGGTCGGCGGTGCCAGGGGGGGCTAAAATGTGCCACTCACCTCGGGCTCTGGACCCCCCTCCCGCTGAAATCTGGCTATGCCCCTGGCACACGGTAAGTATAATGCACTAGCTGGAAAATGTTTCCACAGCAAGTCCCCACCCATGTAACACCCCTTCCCATAAAAAAGTCCTTTAAAAAACAGTTAGGGGCCTTGTTGTGGTAAGCCCACCGCAGGCTTATTGCACACCAAACAGGAAATAACGCAGCAGCACGGCGGTAGTTCCCACTCCCAACATCCACCATTTCCGTGGCTGTAAAAATATTTTCTATTTTTTGTAGCACCAGTGTTTACCCGGCAGTAATTGGGCAGTGCCGAGCGCTGCCCTGTTACCGCTGGGTTAGCGCAGGAGCCCTTACCGCCACCTCAATGGGTGGCGGTAAGTGCTCTCTCTTGAAATGGCTGCGCTGTAAGTGGTTCACTTACCACATGGCTATTTCTTTAAAAAAAAAAAAAGAAAGAGACAGCCTTTTAACCGCTGTGGTAAAAGAGGGCCACAGCATGCGTCAAAAACAAGATGACTTCATGGACTTTGTATCAAACATCTGTAGTAACTGCACAAGCATCCTTCTGCTAGGTGATATAAATCTACATCTAGAAAAACAACAGGACACCAACTCTAAGCTTTTAATAAACTTCCTGAACCAATGGATCCTCAAAACAGAACCAGCCACTTCGTCTCATGCAAAAGGCCATCAACTGGATATACTAGCTCACAGTTTCTCAGCCATACTAGACAATCATAACTGGGCGGAGGTGCCATGGTCAGATAGCAAACTCACCTTCACACGTCAATGGAAAGAGAAAGCTAAGAACAGGGAACTGAGGACACCACACACTGTCCTAACTAGAGGAAAAGTGGATAATCATATCTTCTGGTCAACAGCAAAGAAAGATCAAACAAACATAATACCCACCAACACTCACTTCATGAGAAACTGGGAAAAACTAAGCAGAAACACACTGAATGAAATAGCACCACTCCAAATGAAAACAAAGAGGAAAAGACAACCACATTCCTGGTTTAACGAGGAACTATTAGAGATGAAAAGAACTGCGTAGGAAGTTGGAAAGAAAATGGTCCAAAAACAAGACAGACATGAACAAAACTACATGGAGGAAAGCTCTACACAAGTACAAACACATCATAAAAACAGCCAAAGCAGAATACTACAGCTCATATGTGCGCAAAGAAGAGATAAACATGAAAAAAATATATGAACAATGGAATAAACACACAAGCTCTGTTAATATCAAATGAAACACACCAACAGCAGACAAGCTCACACAATATTTTGGACAAAAAATAATAAAAATAAGATCAAACTTAGCTGCATCATAAACATCCCTCACAGATTTCCTACATGAATGTGAAACCAACAAAGATATCAAAGCAGACAGAATCTGGTCCTCTTTTAAGATACCCCCAATAAGCTCAGTCAAATCATTACTAACAAAATGTGCACATGCCAACTGTGAACTAGACAGCTGCCCAAACTACATCATGAAAAATCCACCAGACTGGTTCATCAAAGGCCTAACAGAACACATAGCATACATGCTCTCAAACGGTCATTTCCTTGCTGATAAGGGTGATATCATACTTATGCCAATCCCTAAAAATGCCACCAGTAAGATCAGTGAACTCACAAACTGTAGAGCTGTGGCCTCAATACCATTACTGATTAAAAAGATGGAGGGAGTAGTAGCACAACAACTAATGGAATACTTTACGCACCTCTCAGTCCTTCACAAGCTCTCAATCAGGCTTCAGACCATGCTATAGCACTGAAACAGTCTTAACCACCCTGATAACAGAATACAGAAGAATAATAAGCCAAGGTCAGTCAATACTAATATTACAATTTGATATGTCAAGCGCTTTCAACCTAGTAGATCACACAACACTAATGACCCTGCTCAGTGACATAGCTATAACAGGAGTAGTAGCAGCCTGGTTTAATAGTTTTCTAAGAACTCGTTCCTATCTTGTCAAGATGGATATTCAGTTTTCAGTCACCTGGTGCTCTGAATGCCTCAGGGATATTATTCAATGTCATGATGTCTCAACTCAGCAAGAAACTGGAAAAAAAAATGGAAATTAACCCATTTACATACACTGACGATGTCACCATCTATATACCTTTCAACAACAGCATCACCGAGGCATTGGATAAGGCCAAAACGGGGACGGACCTCATGGAAAATTAGGCCACAATTTTCACTCATACTAAACCAAGACAAAACCAAACTCCTGGTAATATCCATCTCGCATAATCCCACTTTCTACCAAAACCTCAAAATTCAGCAACAAACATATCCAATTGAGTCGCAACTAAAAATATTAGTAATTATTCATGACAAGCATCTGTTACTTTAAAACCAGGTTTCAGCATTTATATCAAAAAGCTTCAAAACAGTATGGAAACTGAGAAGGATTAGAGACTATTTCCGCAGACAATAATTCCGTCTCATGGTACAGACACTGATATTGTTCTAACTAGACTACTGCAATGCAATATACATAGGGTGCAAAGAAAACTTACTAAAATCACTACAGAATGTCCAAAACAAAGCTGCAAGATTGATATTCAAAACGCTGAAGTATGAGAGAGCAACCCCATTGCTTATAATGCTACATTAGCTCCCAATCAAGGCCAGACTATTTTTCAAATCTAGCATAATCA
Organism: Microcaecilia unicolor; assembly: GCF_901765095.1. NCBI lineage: Eukaryota > Metazoa > Chordata > Amphibia > Gymnophiona > Siphonopidae > Microcaecilia > Microcaecilia unicolor. The sequence continues at coordinate 35,555,385 of NC_044037.1, forward strand.
TTTTCAAAATACTGTTTGGCATCACACCAGATTACATGTTAGACTTGATTACACTATCACCAAGAAATGCAAACCCAGGAACCAGGAGCTACTTACTACTTCACCTGCTCAACTGCAAAAACATAATTTACAAATCCATCTACACAGCAGGATTTAGCTACCTGGGCTCTAAATGGTGGAACTCAATTCCCAAGAACATAAGAAGCATCACAAACTACCTCCAATTCAGAAGAGACCTCAAGACCTATCTTTTCAAGAAATCCTACGACTAACCTATGCACACCAATAATATAACGCAATCATCCTGTAACAACATTGTACCACACAACATTATAAACGTAAAGCATCAATGTAATCTCAAATAACTGTTAAATGTGAGCCACATTGAACCGAAACTCATTTTTGGATAATTGTGGGATACAAGGAAGAATAAATAAAATAAATTAATGCATGGGGTTACCATTGAATTAGCATGGGAGCCCTTACCACCACCCATTTTTCATGTGTGTGTGTGGGGGGGGGGGGGGGGGGAATGGAGAGCACAGGCAGCTTCAGGCCATTACCTGGAAGTTATGTGGGTGTAGGTCGATATTCGATGACTGCAACAACATAGCTAATTGGGCAAAGTTAGGGCTGCTGATCTTACATGCATGGTTAGCTTATGAGGCTCATTTTCAAAGCACTTAGCCTCCCAAAGTTCCATAGAAACCTATGGAACTTAGCCTCCCAAAGTGCTTTGAAAATATGCCTCTATGTGGCCACAACACTGAATATTGCTGGCACCTAAATAACTGCCTGCTCCTTCCTGACTCTGCCCCTGTAATGCCCCCTTTCTGCCCCTTTCTAAATGGCTGGTTAGTGTCAATATTCAGAGACACTGCCCAGTTAAATGCTGCTGAATATCGGTGGCTGATCCACTGAGCGTGATTTAAGCAGGTAGAAACCTCTCCTGCCCGTTTAGATAGATTTGAATATCGGACTCATGGATTAAGTCAGTGGCATAACCAGAAGGCCATTTTGGTGATGGTGGGGACAGAGGTGGATTGAAGGGGCCATGCATTCTCTCCGTCTCCTGAATTAAACCATACCTTTGCTGGCAAGGATCCCAAGCCCTGCCATCTGAAGAGATCTGCACGAGTCCCAACACATACAGCCAGAACAACGCTCAAGTCGGTGACATGTTTTAGCCGCCAAAGAGGGCACTCCCGCACTGGCTATGCCCATAGATTGTTAGTGTAAACATGGTTGTCGGAATTGAACTTAAGCTGGCAATTGTTCTTGCTAAAAATTAAAACCTGCTTTCATGGCTCATAAGATGGGGGAACAAAAAAGCAGAAGTCGGCTCAGGATGCCACAATCCTTTGAACCAGCCATGGATGTGTATTGCCTATAAAAAAGCTTCAGAATGCCCTTTGTAAAAAAAACTTTTTATTTGTGAACTTGAGAACTGCATTAGACCAATCCAGCTAAAAGATTCCTTTCTTGGCAGCAGTAATCTTATAAAATGGTAATTTTACAATGACAGGAAACTGGATGTGCCATTGAAAATAATGGTCCACTCGCAGCAATTCAAGCTAAATTGCATTAGGGCTAATGTGATTAACTGTGCCGTTAGATCAATAATGCCTGTCTCTACTGCATACGGTTTTTGAGCAGAGACTTCATTACTACCGATTGTCTGTTATGCAAACTACGCATGTAGTCTTCGTAGGTCGTGTATAGTGCATGCAACGCCTTTCCTAATATTTAGAAAATCTGTGGGGCTTTATTTCATCAGACTCTTTTCCATCCTCTCCGTATGGCAAACCTTTATTGAAACGTCTCATACCAGTCAGTTCAGGAAGAAAAACATCCAAGACAGTTTGTGCATTCCTGTTTTCATCAGGGGAAACCCCAATGTTCTTGAGAATATATGAATTCAAATTCAACCTGTTATGCAAGTTTCTTTCCTGGGTTAAATTTTCTTCACACTGTTCAATATGGGCACAATATTCAAAAAGAAGCTGAGCTCCTAGGTTAGGCTCATAAATTTGTGCCCTGTTTTCAACCCTAATTTTTAGCTGAAAATGCATCTTAAATTAGGACCTTAAAAATTATGCTCATAAATTTAGGCCTCTCATTCATTTGCCCCAATTTATGAGCCTAGTGATTGATGAAAATCACTGCAATGCTCCTAAGCTTTTTCCCCTACCCTAAATTCTCTCCTCTTATCATGTGAAATTTTGAATATGAATTTAGGCACTCAGCCCTATCAGTGGCGATCCTAGGTCGGCTGCCACCCGAGGCGGATCGCCGCTGCCCCCCCCCCCCCACACACAGGTGCAGCGGCGTCCGTCCCCCCAGGGTGCAGCATGACACCCCCTCCCCAGCACATCAAGCCCCCCCCCGGGTGCATTCTTGGCTGCTGGAAGGTGCAGAGAGCAGCCGCACACCTGTTGGCTCCACTGGCTCCCTGCTCCCTCTGCCCCGGAACAGGAAGTAACCTGTTCCGGGGCAGAGGGAGCAGGGAACCAGCGGAGCCAACAGGTGCACGGCTGCTCTCTGCACCCTCCAGCAGCATGCACCCAGGGCGGACCGCCCCCCACCGCCCCGCCCTTGCTACGCCGCTGAGCCCTATGAAGGGGTCCTTTAACTAAGCTGCAGTAGACGTTAGCTCATGCTTATCGCAGCATAAAATGGCTTACAATGGGTTGTGCTCTGGCATCCTGCGGTAAGTTTGGAATTGGCGCTCACTAATTGTGCTCAAAAGTTTTGTAAAATTTATGCACAGAGGGGGTGAGACTGGCGGCTGGAGCGTGGGCTTTAGTGCAGCTACATTTCTGCACACTAATTGATTAGTGCAGGTTTTCTGTGTGAATCCTTACTGCCTACAAAATAGGTGTCAGTAAGTGCTCACGCACTAATTTATTTAATGGCCATGCGCTAATGGTGAACACTGTTCCCGCTAAGCTGAGTGGGAGTCCTCCAACTGCATTGCTACCACTGGGGTGGTGCTTCAATATTGTATTTTCAATCACTAGGGACAGACAGGGTCCCTGGAGTCCTGCAGATCTTACTTATCTCTCACTATTGAAAATGTGATAGTGAAACAGCTCCCCCCACTGGCTGGAGTGTAGGTGGAGGACTCCTGCTCAGCTTAGAGGGAACAAAGACGGCAACATTAATGCATGGCCATTAATGCAAAAAAAAAAAAAGGGTATGGCCATTAGCATAGGAAAAACTCACGTGAGGTCACTTTATACTACAGTTTAGTAAAATGACCCCTACATTTTCAAAAAAGCCAACTTAGGAGCATAAGTCTGAAAGTTAGGAGCATAAATCCTTTGTGTGTCACCTTGGCCAAACTATTTATTGAAAACACAAAGAAGAGCAGCACCAATGGATATAATAAAAATCAAAGAATAAAAGGTATAAAATCACATTTAATAAAATGTAATCACAAAACAAAGTCCAACATGGCCATGTTTTGTACCTAGACAGCATCAGGGGTTAATAGATTGTATACGAATCAACAAATGGTTAACACCCCTTAAACCGCATAGGCCTGGTACAGCACCTCCACTCCCTTTTAGTTAAAACATTTAGGGCCTCTTTTATCAAGTTGCACTAGTAGTGGTTCCTGTGCAGCAATGTCGACGGAGCCCGTTCAATGTGAATGGGCTTTGTCAGCATTACCGCACCGGGGACCGCTAGCGTGGTTTGATAAAAGAGGCCTTTCTTGAATACAAACTTCAAGACACAATTCACGCTGATGTACTAAAGTGCACTGGTATCAGTTAGTAATGTGTTAATTAGCTTGTCTTCTTCATGGTACAAATTAGTGACATGTAAATTACTGGCATTAACCTCTGTCTTAGGGGTCCTTTTACTAAGCTGTGGCAAAAAGTGGCAATAGTGAATCCTTACGCTGGTTTCCCCTCACACTAAGGCCATTATTACTGTAACCCGAGGGGTTAATAAAATAAATAAAATTACCCAAGTTGTCCCAGAGCTCCATTGTGGCCAACAGCGCAGGTCTTTAGAATTAGCTGAGAGCAACAGCTTTGCTGACTGTTGCAGAGAGGCTCTCTGGCTGGCAGTTGGAAGAGTGAAGCTGGCATCCGAAGAGAGAGGATGTGCTGTGCTGTATGAGAGTGACAGTGATGAGATTTGACAGTTAAGGAAGGGAATTTAGAGGGATTTTAGGTCTAGTTAGTGTATGGGGGTAAGTGTGAGTAAGGAGGTGTAACTGAGAAAGGGAGTTTCCTGAATTTTATATGGAGGTTGTGAGTTTGGGCTGTTGGCTGAGTGGTTTTTAGGGAAAGCGGGTTTAAATGATTGGAAGCAGATAGATGGGAGGATTGTGAATGTGTTAGGGGGATAATTTAGGAAATAAAATACCAGAAAGGAAAAAAACCCTAGTTAGCTGTGTGAGTAAGGAGGGGGGGGGGGGGGGGTGCTGGATAGAATGTTGCTGATTGAGTGTGCTGATGGAATGTTGAATGTTGTGCTGTGAATGACAGGTGGTCAGACACTCTGAACAGCTAGGGACAGTGAAAATAAGCTTAGGCCCGGAAGTAAAAGGGAAATTATGTTTAATTTATTTTGCTATAGCTATTGGGCCACAGTTTTTGATAACATTTCCCACTAGAACCTGCGGTGAAAATAGGGAGGCAGGGCTTTCCCTCCATTTACTTTATTAAGTGGAAGGTGTAGGGGGAAGCGAGACACCGGAACGTGAGAATGAATTGCAGAAGTCAGCACGGGCGCCAACGCAAGAAAGGCTACCCGGCACATCAGAGAAAAGGAAATCTACTGAAGCTAAGTGACTTTGTGGGACACAGGGACAGTCCTGAGGGTTTAATTGAACAGGGAAACCTGAAAAAGAAAAAGATGAGTGGGAAAGCGCGGGGTACAAATGTAACAAAAAAAAAAAAAGATACTTACCTGATTCCTCCTGGAAAGTGGGTAAAAGAGACAATATCTGCAAAAGACAATATTATCATTATTATCTGTTGTGGTACCTAAGTCCTAATTCTATTATTAAAATTTTATAGTTTAGAAATTACATTTTGTGTGACTCCATTTGATATCCTCAAAGAGGGGAAAAATCCTGAACTTAGTTTTAAATTCCTCTCTGGCTTTTAGAAAGTCAGAGACATGGTTAGTTTGATGTTGCCCTTTCCCCACACCGGAGAGCTGAGTTTCTGGGAGCGCTGCCACGACTATTGAGATCCGGCGAACCAGAGCTTAGCAAGAATTATTCATCCTGCTCCGGTGCGAGGGGGAGGTATTGCTACATTACCACAGCTGTAAAAAGACCAATTTTCTATGCTGTGGTCTTATGCTAATGTTGCCATTGGCACGTGACTATTAAAAAAATTACTGCATGAACTCTTTGTGCCATCCATTTTTGTAGGTGGTAAGGGCTCAAGTGGTATTCCTGCAATAACCAGTTAACATATGCTAATGGGGATGCGCTAAATGTTTAGCACAGGAATGCCCACTCACTGCCCCTGACACACCCCTCCCGAAAAAATACAAAGGGCTCGATATTCAAAATGATTTAAACAGCCATGAGAGGCTCTTGGCTGTTTAAATCACCTATCAGGGGCTAACCTGGCATTTTTACTAGTACTTAACCAGATGATGCCACTGAAAATGCCTGGTTAGCACCCAAGCTGAAACCAGCTATTTTGGGGGTGTTCCGGAGGCGGAGTCAGCACTTAGCCAGTTAAGTGCTGATTTTCAGCACTTAACCGGTTATGATAACCACATAAATAGGAGTGGGTTTTATTCTTTCTTATCTTCATAGTCAGTTAAGAGCCGAATATAGCTCTTAAGGCTCCATATACCCAGAAATTTAATGTCAAAGCTTGGATATTCTTTTCCTATATAAATACAGAACTCAGTTATAAAGTGTAAGCATAAGTCATTCAAAAAGGAGGAAAAAACGCCTCAAGAAAAAGCTTCTCCCACAGCTATAAATGGGACAAAAGCTACCATTTCATCATCATGGGCGATACAAAAAACCTCCTAAATGTTGTTATTTTTTATTTTATTATTGCTTTTACTATTTCTTTTACTACAAAAGAAAATTCCGCTCTGCCAACCAAATTGAAAAGTTTTACTTAACTTAGGCAGGCTAAAAACTCTCTCCTCTTTCTGACCGAAATCAAGCTTGGATATTGACAGTGCTGTATGCCTGAGTGTGTTCCGTAGTACGCCATTTTAAGCTGTATTAGGCATGCATTAGTGCCTAATGCAACTTAGAAAATGACCCCTTAATATCTTAACTTTATCACAAAAGCTTAACTATGCCTCCCAGAGATGTAGTTAAGTTTTTGGGGTTAATGAATCTGTTTTTAATTTTGCACATTGTAACATATTTTTTCCATGTGTTGTCTTTTCCACAGTTTGCATCCCGCTTAGAATTTTGAAGATGGGCAGGCTATAAATGTTCTAGACTACAGAAATCGATAACCTTATTAGCATTTTTTGCATTAAAATGCTTGCGAGCTAATTAATGAGCTTTAAAAGTACTGTTTAACAATGTAAGTAAACTAGACAGTGCATGCTAGCAGAGCTTTTAACACATGTTAATGCTTGCGAAGCATTAATGTACCATCAGTCTCTGTCATTAATTTTGATGTTTTTTTAAGCTGCTGTCCTAAAATTGCTTTTAACTCCCTAAAATCTGCTATATTTGCAACATCATTACAAATTGCTTCACCAGGACTATGGGCTTGTTTGTTTATTCCATATATGCTACCATATGCCTTATCATAGTCAACAAACTCCCTTCTGTTGTCTAAGATGCTACCTCCTTGGCAAGTTCCCAGTCAAAACTCAAAACCTGTTTAAAATAATCTTATTGTATTACTTATGGGGTAATAATCAGCCTATGGCGGTAAGTGCCTTGTAAGCAGCTCCCAGACATGGGCTGACCTAATCCCGGATATTCCATACCAGGGTATGTGTGGCTCCCAGCATTGAATATCTGGGTGTGTCCGTTGACCCAGAAGTTAACTGGGCATTGGATGATATTTAGACTGGTACCTGGTTAACTCACCACATAAAGTTAGGATAGCTGTTTTGCTGTCCTAACTTTATGTGCTTACTTAGCCAGTTAGCAGACTGAATATCACCACTAACTGTCAAAGTTGATGCTCCACTCTAACTTTGCCTTGGCCTGGGATAAGGACAGAGAGCCGGTTGTTTTAATCACTATGCACTAATCACTGTGCTCTGGAGGCACTGCAGACCGAGCACTGGCAGATAAACAGCTAAGATAAGTGTCATCAGTATTACATCTTTGTTTTCCGGTAGGGAGTGCTTAATGCTGTGAGAATTGGAAGGCAGGGAGGGCGAGTGCTATGATGTGAGACGGCTGCAGTTTCAATCCAGAGACATTTGGTTTAAAGGACACTACAGCACTACTGAGCACTGCAATTTAAAAACAATAAAAAAAGTTCTTTAGTTGATTTATATTTTTAGTCTGGTGGAATTGTTGGAAACTGTCTCTAATCTAGCCAGTTAGCGGTGATATTCTGTGGCAGTCAGGGCTGTCCTGAGGCAATCTGCTGTCTTAGGCAAGGGATGAGATGGCGCCTCCTGGCCTCCCCACCCCGAGTCCAACATCTCTCCCTTCACACCCTCTCTTTTTCCCCCCAACTCCCTCCTCCCAGCCAATGTCTGGCAGCTTCCCCCTTCCTTCCTCAACCCCCTTTCCCCAAGTCTACCTTCCTTTTTTTCCCCCCCAAAAGACATTGGCAGCAGCGATTCCCATATGCTGCCCTGCCTCTGGCACTGGCTTCTTCTCTGTACTGCGGCCTACCTCTGAAGAAACAGAAAGTTATGTCAGAGAGGTAGGCCCTTAATGCTCCACAGAATGTTAGGTATTATTTATTGCATTTGTATCCCACATTCCCCCACCTATTTGCAGGCTCAATGTGGCTTACATAGATTTGTTGACATTATCATAACAAGATATCAGATACAATTAGTAATGTGTAGCGATCAGGTAGGGAGGAGGGAAGAAGGAAGAGAGTGATTAGGATAGTTGTATAAGGTGAGCTTTCATAATTGAGTGGGTTGGTGAGGTGACTTAGTGAGATTATAGGTGTTCATTGTAGGCCTTGTTGAAGAAGAATGTTTTCAGAAATTTTCGAAAGATAGTTGTTTCGTTGATTGCTTTCAAGTCTGCGGGTAATGCATTCCATAACTGCGTGCTCGTGTACGAGAAGGTAGTGGCATGCATCAGTTTGTCCTTTGTCCTTTGTCAAAGTCACTCAAGAAGGATTTAATAATATAGGGCTGGGTTCATGGTATACCAAAGATCTCCAGTGCCAGGAAGCCAATGTTTATATTGTGCCCTCCCCCCACCAACACACACCACACCAGTCTGTACACCACTGGCTGGGTTAATCCAAGTGAGGATTTAGAAAAAAATCCAGCATAAAGGTATTTGTCAACCTTCTAAAAAAATAATATCCTGTGTCCAGTTTAAAAAAAAAAAAGACAATATGCAATACTTATTCTTCTCACAATATATAGAATCACTCCTGTGCCAGTTGAAATGCTAAGAGCATGCTTGCACTGTGATGTTACCATCAAGTACGGGCAAGAGGTTGAAAATGTTTGCCTCTACTTCAGTCACCATATTCCTTCACTGAAATCTACTCAAAAGCATTTACAATCTATTCTGTAGGATTCAATAGGAACAAGATGTTAAAAAATAGAACTATTTATTTAATGGTGCTGGGAGAGCTGCACTGTGAAGAATCAAAAAGGAAACAGCAGCAGCCCAGGCCCACCCCATCTCCTTACCATCCACTTAGACTGTCAGAAGATTACTGAAGGTAATTGTTTTCTGCTATATAAATAAGTTACTCCTGTGAATTTTCTAGTCTTATATAAGCTCTTTTATGTTGTAGTTTGCAACGAGGTTTATAATGTGCAGAAATGGGACTTGTGAAAAGTGCTGAGCACGTACAGGTGTAAGTGTATAAGCATATTGGGGAGTCACTCCTGGGATTGGGGTTCGCCGGGGCAGAGAGTGCACTTAAATACATACCTGTGGATTTCTAAAAGTTTAAGCATGCATTTCATGGAAGAATACCCACATAAAAAGTAGGCTCAGGTTTGTGTGCATATTTTTCCTGAGTTAATTTGCAAAGTGGAATTTTTGCCTATGGGTAAAAACTAGTGTTATGTGGGCAATTTCTCTAAATGAGTTATTTTTGCACATACGATGATAGTAATGAACCTCACCTCTAAGCCAGGGTATGTGGAGTATGATCTCAGTCTCTCAAATTTACTGCTAATGCTTGCCATAGGACTTGCATTGTGCCAAAGAGAGATTCTTTCCAGAATTCATAAGATGTAACATGTATAGTCAATTTTATCTAGGTGCAGTTGGAAGTACTTTTTGATCAAGCCTGTGGCACCCAAAACATCGGGAAATATTTCTATATCTTTCTGTCACATTTTTTTTTTTTGGTGATTTGTAGTGAAAAGTGCTTAGGAAAGAACAGACAATTTCAGAACCTAGTAATACTCTGCCAAAGACAGAAATCAACCCAGCATAGCAATTCTCTGGACCTGTGTGTCTAGGAAATGGTTCTAAGAATTATACCTGAGAAGAGAATACTAAATATATTCTGCTAATAAACTGTGCCCATGAGAGCTAACACAGCCTTTGGCAGACTTGAAATAGTAACTAACTGTCCCCAGACTATAGGAGTGAACCCCAATTTCTCACCACTACAATTCAATTGTTCCATAGCAGAGTCTCTGGATGAAAGACAGGATTCTACCTTTCAGCTCAAGCTGCGTCCACAGCAAAACAACCAGTCTGCATCTGGTTAGTATAGCGATAACTTATAGATCTCGCCAGAACTGGTAGCTGATTTCTCGCACAAGGTTAGAAGCCATAATTCTCAGCTTACACTTCTCTGTTGTTATACAGAGAGGCTCAGTACTTAGAAGGCACAGAGAGTCTCTCTTTCCAGATCTATCAGCAGTGCGTCTTCTTTGGTGCTGTGCCAAAACTATTCTTCCTGTTCTTCAAACTCTGGTACCAGACTTGTGTCTACTGTCCTCAGGTCACTGTTTTGGCCCAATCAGATCACACATTCCTCCTGTTCAGCAGATAAAAGACAGGCCTGGAGAACGATGATGTCCATAGTTGATTCAGACACACTCCCTCATGTGGCGGTTCTGACCAAGGAGGTCCACAAGCCTTGTCTCATGCTCGTGTTGGTGTAAATATGTCTTATTACCAACTTCATACCCCAAGATGAAGTACAAATGTTCTCTGGAATGCCAATGTGTCCTCAAGCTGACAGACAGTTTAGAAATGTAGGAAACATTCAGGCAACAATGACAGTATTGTCATAAAAAGATGGTTCCTGGCCTAGTCAGAGTTTGGTTCATAGGCCTCAGTACACAAAAGCTGATACAGTGGGGACACCCCTACAGATTCATCGAGTAATCGCTTAGGACTGACACCTCTATAATCAATGCTGTTCTGGTGTTTTTCTCTTTTACTACTATATCTGGTTTTCTGGTATCAAGCTTTTTTATCAGTTGGGATTGAGATATCCCAGTTGATCACAACATCTTCATTTTCCACAATTCTCTTAGGGTCATCTGTCTCATAGGGGGTTGTTTACTAAAGCTTACCTTGAGTTATCTGCAGTAGGGCCCATAGGAATAAAATGGATCCTGCTGCAGATAACTCAAGCTAAGCTTTACTACACAAGGTGTTATCTGTTAAGTGACTCAGTGACCGTTCCTATCCCTACATTTTTATAAAGCAGTGTGGTATCTCTATTGTCCAGTTGCACAGAATTAAAGGTTGACAAACAAAAAAGTATTTTTGTTTGTTAAAGTTTATTCTTTACATGCTTATAAATATATAACCATATACATGGGTTTGAGATAAACAGTAGATATATGCAAAGTGGTCTACATGCATATAGCAAATACATGGAATGCCACTGTAGTATATGATATATGACAGGAAGAGTATGTATTAGAGGTGGAAGTGGGTGTGTGGAGAAGAAGGAGGGGACTGGAAGTACAACCATGTCAATAAAAAGACAACCAGGTTCAGGTTAGCCTAAGAGTAATGTGCATGTTTTTTTTAAAGAATTTTTTATTTATATCCAACATAAATAACAATATTGAGTCACAGTGTCTCTTCAGTGGATCAACGATACAGAGATACACAGTAATAACCCAACACAGTTTAGAGCCCCTTAATCCCTATCCCCTCCTTACAGAACACAACATTACTCTATCCCCCACAATCTCCCCTACCCCTCTGCCCCTCCCGCAACTGGAATCACTGATGATGTGTTGTTAGTGGTATTATCTGACAGTAAAAAAGATAGAGGGTGCTTTAAATGTTCTAAAACTATCCATATTGTTCCTATTGGAAGTAATGTGAAATACATGACTGTAGCAGTGTTCTGGTCCATATATATGTCAATATTAAGCAGGAGCAAATATATTTGGGTTTGAGAGCTCATGTATATTTAACTGAGTTGTCATTAATGAGCGTGTTTTTAGACAGGATGGAGAGTGTTAATGCGGTGTCCATGCTATTCTTCTCCTCCTGTGTGCCCCAAATATCTTTATCTAAGCCATAAGAAATATTTTATTATATTGTGAAAATTTCCCGCATACCTGCTTTTATGACAAGATATCATTTGTGCCGCTGTCATTGACTGATGCCAGATGGCCCAAACGCTTACAAGTGTAGACAAATTGACCAAAACAGCAACTTTTATTCCACATCTGTTACTTCACAGATGAATTACAGTTCAGTTTCCACTAGAATTAACATCCCAGATATGCACTTCAGTATAGGTTTAACTCTAGAGCCACCAATAATTTTGCCTACCTGGAATGACCAATGGGGCCCTTTTGAAACTAACCTCCCCCCCCCCCCCCCCCGTTTACTAAGCTGCACTAGTGGCTGCTGTGCGCTAATGCCAACACAGCCCACTCACTTTGTGGGTGGCTTTAAGGGCTTAGACCGGTTTTAGGCGTGCGCTGGTTTCAGTTTTACCGCATGCCCTTTTCCTGGCCCATAAAAAAGCGCCCTTTTTTGCAGATGCAGTAAAAACTGGCCCAGTGTGCGCCCAAAACACACTGCCGCAGGCCAGTTTTTGCCGTGGCATTAGTGACATTTATTATATTTCTGCTATATGGCTGTTCTACAGTGCTGTTAATTGTGTATATTTCTGATACTGTATCATGTTAGTCTTATTACTAGGTTTTAATTTGCCTTTTCCAAGTTTACTTCATTGATTGTGTTTGTTTATATTTGGTCATTTTACTATTGTTATGCTTAGAGGCCGACCATGTTTTGGTTTCAGTTACAGTGCTGAAACTGGTCCAAAATCCTTTTTCTGGCTGGTTTTGGTTTCAACCAAAACTGACTGTGTGTTTTCAGCGGAGCGGGTAATGCATTATGATTTTGCTTAGTAGTTTATATGGTAATATGGTAAATACAGTGCTCTAAATAAATGCTTTTGACACAAAGGTTTAACAGGAATTTAAGTCTATAAATGTGGGATGATAAGCTCCTTAGGAATTAGCCTCACTGTGGAGATATGACATCAGCTGTCACTCCTAATGTGTTGCAAAGTCAGCCATTGTCAAAGCACTGTGGCTTTTAGTTTCAGTTTTCATTAGCTGAGGTCCATGTGTGTGGCATTTTGCTTGGAGGTAAACTATCGTCTTTCATTATCTATCTATCTATCTATCTATCTATCTATCTATCTATCTATCTATCTATCTATCTATCTATCTATCTATCTATCTATCTATCTATCTATCTATCTATCTATCTATTTGAGTTTCCAGGCTCTGTTTGCTATGATGATGATGCATTGTTTTAATCAAACGTGTGGCGTTCAGGAGCTAGATTCTTTGAGCAAGGAACTTGCAGTGACTGTTTTCAAGTATAAGTACTGGTCAGCTTACAGTGTTAGTAGGGAAAGGCTATTGCAATGAAATTAAGTTTATATATTAGAAAATAATCTGAGAAATGTATTGCTCTTGATTGTAATTAGAGCATATAGTCCCTGCATTCAGTGACATCAATATCCTTTTTTAAATTCTGGATTGTGCATCAGGCTGGTATAATCCATAGTGTAGACCAGTGTCTGGACTCCTTTACCATATTTTAGTAAGAATCTATATCATGTTTGTTCTTAATCAGTTTTATAATTAAATACGAAACAGGAAACACCTCAATGTTACTTTCTATTGTTACTTGTGCACAATTTGGGTAAACATAAAAAGCTGATAATTGTGTGTGTGTGTGTGTGTGTGTGTGTGTGTGTATGTGTTTTTTTTACACATTCTCACAAGGTTCCTGTGTCACTGGATATTTAATTACATCTGCATTGACTTGGGAACCTAAACAAACCTAAACAAGCCTGTTCAAAAAGGCATACCACAACAATACAGCCTAACTACCAGACAACGAAACTCAAGCCTGAACTAGATAAAACCCAACTCTCTGTACTTGACTACCAAAGTCTACTCTACCACAAATGAACTTTAACGCAATACCACTCTATCTCTAACTCCGAATATGAACTCTTTATACTTGACTGTTTAATCTACTATGCCAATCATGATCTCTAATGTAATACCACTTGTATCTCTCACTCCGGAAATGGCAATCGCCATGACGGAACAATGTAAGCCACATTGAGCCTGCAAATAGGTGGGAAAATGTGGGATACAAATGCAACAAATAAATAAATAATAAATAAACATGCCAGACTTGTTGAGAAGTCTTTGTTAAAATGGCTCTCCCAATTGTCAGCCTGTGCTTGCAGTTCCTGGGACTGGAGGGTAATAATCTGTGTGGTTAGCAGAGCACTGCTGACTGCAAAGATCTGACCATCCCGAGTGGACCTCATTGGTTCACATCCACACAACCAATCTTTAGTTTTTGGCTGAAACCAGGCAATAAGTTTCGGCAGTAGTTTCAGTTTTGGCCAAAAGTGTTTAGACAGTTTCGGTAGAAGTTTTGGTTATGGCCAAAACTGAAAAAGCAGTTTTGGTCATGGCTAAAACTGAAAAAGCAGTTTTGGTCATGGCTAAAACTGAAAAAGCAGTTTTGGTGAACCTCTAGTTATGTTGTTAAAAAATGGTAAATTTTATATTCAAATCCATGACAACAAAAGAAAGCAGAAAAGGGCCTCCAAGGACCCGACACCGGCTGTGTTCAGCGCAAAGGGGTGCCTGCCTCAGGGGTTTGACAAAACACAATAAAACAATATACAAAATTATAAATTTAAAATAGGTATCCATGCATATGATAATCAAACTCAAATGAAAATGAAAAATTATATAGAAAATGATTTTATATAATGGTGGATCGATGACGATTTGCATATTGCTGCTCCGTGAAAGTTATATAAGCAGCGTTGATGTGGCAAATTCTGATGATCCTCTTTATAAAAATATTGAAATTGTTATAAAGAAAAAGTTTGGGGAGTGTGAGAAAAGAGTTCATGAAAAGATTCTGTTTTATTGCCTACTCTCCCAGTATATGATACTTAGATGATTAGGTGCCTGGGACTGAATTGGTTCCACACCCAACTGATGGCAGTTAGATGCACAAATGCAGGAATTCTATAACATCATGCCTAATTTCTGAGAGTGCCTGGACATGGCTCCTTTGGAGTTTAGGGCTATCAAATCTAGGCACATATACGGTATTATAGAATAGGGTGTAGGGCAGATCTACACGTAACTCCTAATTACTGCCAGTTAAGTTCTTATTAATGTAAACAAGTATCACCTAATTAGCTAATTAGTTTACATGTAAATCTGTGATCCACACCTAACTTTGGGTGACCTATACAGAATCCAACAGATAATGCAAGGCACAAAGCTCAAGAGGTGGAGGTTCTGACTGTCACAATGCCACTACATACTGAAAAGGCTTTCAGTCAGATGGAGTGCTTGCATTGATTTCAGGGTGAAGACTTCTTTTTGACTCCAAACCTTAGGAGACTGAAGCCCCGATGCTCAAAAATCAGGCGCTGTACAGAACTGCACCGGAGTTTACTGCTGGAACAGCTCCCAAAAATAACTTCTTCATGCTCGAAGCTAATAGTATGCAAATGATGTGCACGTTTTTAGCTTTGAGCATGAGGAAGTAAAGCGGGAGGATTGTGCCTGGGCATGCGCTCAAGAGCCCAGTCACAATCCTCCCGCAGAAGAGGTTTGACAGGTCTGGGCTTTTCTCCCAAAGAAGAAAAGCCCGGACCTGTCAAGTCTAAAGGTGATCCCCACCCCCCATACATAAGGATCTGAAGGTCTGTTGGACACCAGACCCCTCACCCCCCACACACACACATAATACCCCTGCAAATACATAATACGCTGGTTGTCCTGTGGGACCTTTGCCAGACGCCAACCGTGTCACCATGATCTTCCACCCTGAAGCTAGCCCTGGTGATCTAGCATTGCCCACCCCAAACCCCCTCATACCTTAGAAGGAGGAGGGACTAGAACTCTCTTCCTTTTTCTGCAGGTGCTGCCTCAAAAATGTCAGTGCCCTGCCCTTCCTAGTGCATCCTGGGATGAAAGATGGGGCTTAACTTCCACATAAGGGAAAAACTCTTATGTATTTGCAGGGTATTATGTATTTGTAGGGGGGGAGGTCTGGGGGTCCACCGGACCTCCAGGTCCTTGTGTTTAGGGGAGTGGGGGGCCTGGAGGTGCCTGCAAATGCAAGCTGATGAGTGTCCCCATTCCTTACCAATGCCCTGGCAAATCCTTAACACCAGCTCTGTGCTGGCATAGGATTTGCCGTGGGAGCAGCATCCTTGTTTGGTGCACCGCCTGCTGAGCATTGGGGAGGAATAGTGATGACCCCGGTTTTGCATGCAGAGCCGGTGGTGGGAGGCGAGGCTAGTGCTGGGCAAACTTCTACGGTCTGTGCCCTGAAAATGGCAGATACAAATCAAGGTAAGATATACACAAGTAGCACATATGAGTTTATCTTGTTGGGCAGATTAGATGGACCATGCAGGTCATTTTCTGTCTTCATCTACTATGTTACTCATGTTACATGCAATTAGTGTTCAGAGCCCGCAAGCTCATTGTTTCACTGGCTGTGTTGGCATTACAGCACCTGCAGCTGCTAGTGCGGATTTGTATAAAGGGGGAGGGGTAATTCATTTAGGGGCCCTTTTACTAATCTGCATTAGGTGCTAACACACACACCTAAGGAAGTTTAAAATGGCGTACCATGAGATGTGTTCACATGTCCTGTGGTAAGTGACAAATGTGTGTGCACTAACCACCTGATAAAAATTAAAACTTTTTTTGAGGGATCTGGGGTTGGAGAGTGGGCATTCCTGCAGTGGTGTTCCTAGGTCGGCTGCCACCCGGGGCGGATCTCTGCTGCGCCCCCCTGGCGCATCACCTCCGCCCCCAAAACACATCACTCTTATCTCCTGGGGGTGTAGGGAGCAGTCACACTGCTGTAGACTCTGCTGGTTCCCTGCCCCGGAACAGGAAGTAACATCAGAGGGAGCAGAGAACCAGTGGAACCAACAGCTGCACGGCTGCTCCCTGCAACCCCTTGCAGAGTTCACCTGGGACGGACCGCCCCCACCATCCCACCCTTGGTACGCCACTGCATTCCTGTGCTAATCAGCGCAGCTACATTACTGCATACAAACTGATTAGTGCAGGAATAGCATGTGAGCCCTTGCCGCACAGCAAACGGTTGGTGGTAAAGTGCACATGAGCTCATTTTTTAAAATAGCTACTTGTTTGGCTATTTATTTATTTAACACATTTATACCCCACATTTTCCCACTAGTTGCAGGCTCAATGTGGCTTACACAATAACAAGAGTATGCTACAATATCAATAAACAATGTCATAATAAACAATGTCGTAGTAAAAATTGTGATTGTAAACGTATCGTCTAAAACAACAAGTTAATAAAATATAAAAGAAAATTATTAAGGTCCATATTAATACAAAAAGTATGAAAAGGCCATTTTTATGGCTGCAATAACAATGGCCTTAGCACATGGGAAAAACAATATAAAGGCATGCTAAGACCACTTTCTACCACAGCTTAGTAAAAGGATCCTTTAGTTATTCGAGTCATTTTTTAGACCACATGTTTGGAAACCATCACGGCGGTGTACAGAAAAGAGCAGAAATACTGTTCCATGCATTGTAATCACACAAACATACTCATATCACGTAACCCAGTCAAAAACAAGAGGAAGGGGAATTGATGTAGCACAATAAATCACCATGAATGCTGTCTTCAGTGCGCACAAATCTAGTTAGATATTTGCATTTCTGAGTAAATGAAGACTGCTGGTCGCAGCACAACTTTTTTTGTAGTCGAAGGATTCACTAGTCAACTCTTCCAATACATTCATGTCATGATAGCTCACAGCATTGTTAAATACAGCATCTCAGATCAGCAAAAGAAGAGAGAGCGTAGCAAATAAGGTTCTGATCGTCTACAACAGGTTTACCTCTTTGCCGCACCAAACTTGCAGGACTCCATCCAGCATATGTTTGTAATAGGGTAACAGGAGCAGAAAGGGTCCAGTCTTTTAATGCTTTCAACTGATGCTTCCTTTATGCATAGGAACAGTACCAGACTGCCAGCTGTTCAAAGCATGAAGTGGAAGCACATCTGTAGCAAAATTAACTTTCTTCTGCAGCTGTGAAATTAACTGGTTTAAAAGTGGTCTCGAAGGAGGTCTGAGACAATTTGGTATCTGCTACTGCAGTTTTGATGTAAATTTACTCAGACCAAATTATTTTTGTGATTATGCAAAATAGTGAGCTTTGGGTATAACCTGAAGCAATG